>NC_044384.1:70355128-70955128 GCF_006542625.1 Nomascus leucogenys
GTGCCTCCTCATTTAGGATAGTAATATTAAGTGTCTCTTGGAATGTTTGCATTTCTCAGGGTATGCCACTTGGTAAATTCCATGATGATTTGGCAAAGTCTATCCACCCCCTCCCTCTGTAAGGCTCTCAGGATTGCCATCTGAAGTGATTCCATATGACTCAGACCATCCCTGGCCCCCACATCTCCTGCAAAAAACATCAGCAGGCAGTGCAAAGTTGAATAAAGCTCAAGAGAACCATCAGGTGATAATGCATTTTCCTTGGAACATCAGTCCTGAAATAACCTCGAGTGTCCGGGTCAGGCAATTCCCCTTGGAAGCATCAAATAGGCATTATACCCTGGAAAACAGAAAACACTGGACTGCCCCCAAGAAGAAACTGAAAAGATACCAAGTTAGCAACACCACAAAGCCACAAGCAACCTGCCTCCTTCCTCCTGTCCTGCTCTTTTGATTAAAACATCAGTCATATGCACAGTGTTCAGAAAACATCGCATTATGATCTTTATCATGGAACTTATCACTCCCAATGCTGAGTGCCTCTTTCCTTACTGTCACCACAAGGAAATTCTACACTCCTTGATGGAAAAGGGCTGTGTCTTTCTTTCTTTCTTTTTTTTTTTGAGACGGAGTCTCACTCTGTCCCCCAGGCTGGAGTGCAGTGGTGCGATCTCAGCTCACTGCAAGCTCTGCCTCCTAGGTTCATGCCATTCTCCTGCCTCAGCCTCCCGAATAGCTGGGACTGCAGGTGCTCGCCACCATGCCTGGCTAATTTTTTTGTATTTCAGTAGAGACGGGGTTTCACCGTGTTAGCCAGGAAGGTCTCTATCTCCTGACCTCATGATCTGCCAGCCTCGGCCTCCCAAAGTGCTGGGATTACAGGCCTGAGCCACCGTGCCCGGCCCCAGAATACTTTTTCTAGCAACAGTCTGGAGTGGGACTGATCCTGGAGACAGAATATGAAAAAGATTCTAGTTAAAATTGGAAAGAAAGATGAATGAATGTGGGGGTAAGGAACAGAGAAGAATTAAGGATGATCGCATTTCAGTGAAGAAGTGGAGAAGTTGATTGCAGAGGACTCAAAAAAAGCTCCGTACATAAATAAAGTAACATGATCAGATAATGTTTTGAAGAATTAACATATATATTGTATTTTAATTCTGTGATTCTTCTCATTAGGGAGTTTGGCAGTGGCCCCAGGGTCCCAAGGGGAATTGCCAAGCCCATGTCATTCACTGCTGCAGAAAATCCCTGATGACATAGGTCCAGCAGTTTTTGCATCCAGGTCCTTTGATTGTGTTATTCCTTGTCACTTTGTCACAGTTTTCTCTGACTTAAATCAACCAGGAGAAGAAATCAAACAGCAAGAGTAACGGACACAGTGATTTCTGCCCAGCACAACCCACAGCTGGCTGAGTCTAGGTTCCATGGAGCCCGAGGGTGTGGGTGGCTAGCCATCCTTGTTACGCAATGGCAAGGTTGCTGGCTGAACGTCTTGTTGATGAGGTTTCTAATTTAAGGGGCCAGATAGAATGCTTATTTAGGATTTTGTAATGTGAGAAACAGACAAGTTTTGGTTACACTGGCACCCAGCAGAGATAAGAAAATACATACGTGGTTCAATGCAGCCTTTCTTGTGGCTCTGGGTCCTGGTGCCCTTTCACAACTAACTTGCTGCCTCAGGACAGTGAGGCCATGTAAAAGCATCCCGTCCAGCTCACTGGAATCCCAGGAGGCTTTACAGTCACCATTTAGAGTTCTCCTTTGGGGTTAGTGACGGCATGAACGCCCACAGCTACGTACCAACTGAAGTCAGAGACGTGGTTTTACAGTGGAGTCAACTGACGTCGAGGTGGGCATTTCTCCAACATTGCCACCTCTGCTTGGTGCAGACAGGAGAAGCCATGTGGCAGCTGTCACAGATGACTGCAGTGGGAGTGTGGAAGGCGAGGACAGTAGGGGACTACCCAGGGAATGGTCCACATGACCCTTTGTGGGGCCTTACTAATGCCAGGACCTAAGGGGCACCACGTAGAGCTTTGTAAATTAAATATAAATAAAATAGGGTGGGTGCAGTAGCTCACACCTGTAATCCTTATTCTTTGGGAAGCTGAGGTGGGAGGATCACTTGAGCCCAGGAGTTTGAGATCAGCCTGGGCAACACAGGGGAGACCTTATCTCTACAAAAAATACAAAAATGGGCCAAGCATGGTGGTGTGTACCTGTGGTCCCAGCCACTCAGGAGGCTGAGGTGGGTGGATTGCTTGAGCCCAGGAGGTTGACGCTGCAGTGAGCCATAATCATGTCACTGCACTCCAGCCTGGGTGACAGAGAGAGCTTGTTCCTAAAAATAAAAATAAAAATTAAATAAAATAAAATAAAAGGAAAAGACGCTGCCCTTTTGTAGGAACTTGTCATTCTGCATTTTCTTTTTCATTTGGAAACCTCGCCTCTCCCCTTAAAGCTCATAGTTACAAAGACAGAAGGGCTGCGTTACCTGTAGAATAAAATCTTTATGCCGCAACACCGATGGCTCAAGGAACGAGTGTCCAAGACAGCCACAGGAAAAACCAGGTTGGCATGAGATGGCCGTAGGCTTCATGAACAAGAAAGCCACAGCTACATCCAAAGGAGATTTTCTGGCTTCGCCCTCTAAAGCAGGCAATGAAACCCAGGGCTTAAACCCCAGGGCCGGTGACTCCACAGGGTGCAAAACCGCGTGGGCATGATGATTTATGGACCTGTCAAACACTCAGCAGCTTTCTGGTGTGTTTAGGGCACAGCATCTCAGACTGCATAAGTCATTATTATGAATGTTGGGCGGGGGTGCGTGGGGACGGCTTTCAGGCCCCTCCATGGGCTCACAGGCCTTCTTTGTTGAGCCTGGCAGAGTCAATGGCAGTAAACTCTGCAGCCCTCATTCCTCTTTGAGTTTACTTTACATTTGACTCAGAAAATAAAGTCAATCAAGTGTTCTAAAGATCCTATTTGGTTCATTTTTCATCCAGACTTGCTCAGTTTTAGAAAAACAAACTCATTTTCAAGGAACTCGATCTTTGTCAATTTCATTGAATCGTTCATATCAAAATATAGGAATAACTTAACAGGGATATTATTAAATTTATATACATTCATAATATATGCTTTGCTTTAAAAGACAAATAAGATGGGAAAGGTCTTTAGTGATTTTTAAGAGTCAGCCTATGGGACACAGCAATAAATCCATTCATTTTACGAACATATATTCCATCAGTAGTGATATTCTTCTTGAGAATAATCCATCTCAAGCATCTAACAGAAGAAGTCGGATTAGCAGAATGCTGTGTGTTCCAAAAGTTTAATGATATTTCTGTTACTTTTGCTTTAAATCCAGAATAAAAAGCGGTGGGTTACAATTAGATCAGTAATTAGGCCAATTCATTCAGCATGATTTAATCTATTATACAACTAAATTATAGTACTTTTGAATCCAAACACCATTTAGAACAATCTTTCTATTACAAAGATCAGGTTACAGCTTAGGATATTAGGGAGAAAAACGTAACCCACACACCTCCTCAGTTCATTGCATAGTAACTGAGCCTGGGTGACCAATTTGTGCCAAGCGACGAACCTTCCAAAAGTCTCCTTCTGGTGATGACTTCTCTTGCCCTGTGGGGCCTCCAGCCAGTAAGAACAGTGGCAAATCTGGGGGCTTCGTGGGGTTGCGGCCTTAGGGCTGGGAACAGGACAGGAAGCCACAGGGGCTGGGGAATGATGAGAAGCAGAGGCATTTCTGTCTCCATCCCATCCCATTTCATTCTCCTCCTGGCATGACACCAATAAATATTCAGCTGAAAGATTGATTCACAGATGAGAAGTGAATGTGCTTTTCCCTCACTGCACTAAGGAATTAATTATTTGTATTTGTTTATCTATTTTTTTCTATTTTCTTTTTTTTTAAATTATACTCTAAGTTCTGGGGTACATGTGCAGAACGTGCAGTTTTGTTACATATGTATACATGTGCCATGGTGGTTTGCTGCATTCATCAACCCGTCATCTACATTAGGTATTTCTCCTAATGCTATCCTTCCCCTTGCCCCCCAATCCCCAGCAGGTCCTGGTGTGTGATGTTCCCCTCCCTGTGTCCATGTGTTCTCACTGTTCAACTCCCACTTATGAGTGAGAACATGCAGTGTTTGGTTTTCTGTTCTTGTGTTAGATAGCTGAGAATGATGGTTTCCAGCTTCATCCATGTCCCTGCAAAGGACATGAACTCATCCTTTTTTATGGCTGCATAGTATTCCATGGTGTATATGTGCCACATTTTCTTTATCCAGTCTATCATTGATGGGCATTTGGGTTGGTTCCAAGTCTTTGCTCTTGTGAATAGTGCTGCAATAAACATATGTGTGCATGTGTCTTTATAGGAGCATGATTTATAGTCCTTTGGGTATATACCCAGTAATGGAATTGCTGGGTCAAATGGTATTTCTAATGCCTCTTGCTCATTTTAGACTTTCTTTTGGCCATCAATACACACCCTTGCCCATACTATACATTTAGATTAGTAAAATGTATGAAAATACATGAATAAATCGATGGTATAATTGATGACAATGGAGGCTCAGGAGGAATTTGTTGATTTTCTTCTGGCATTAGAAAAATCATCCTCAGAGCCTATTATCATATTACATGTGAATAATAACAAAGAGTTGGAATGCTTTATAAATAAGATTTATATATGTATATATTTCTTATATAAAAATGTGTATATGTGTGTATATATATATAAATTATATATATAATTTATATATATAATTTATATATATATATAAAATTTCAGGGACCTCTAAAGCAGTTCTTTGCATAACACTGGGTGACAGCTGGAGGACTGGACATTCAAAGAATATACTTCAGATCCCAAATATTAAGACACCTTTCAATTCCAGGAATATCTACTCTGTATGAGACTGAGCTTGTTTGCAGGGACTCCCTCTCTGCACCCAACTCACAGATGACCTTCCTTGAAAGTGACTGTGAAGGAGACACAATCAGGACCTCACAGAGGACCCTGTGTTTGCTTTGTAACCAAATCTTGACTTTTTATTGATGTAGCTAATTTCATGTTAAAAAAGGTTGGGCTTTTACCCAATCTGTTACACTAATCATATTCATACATTCAGAGCAAGGTGCTTGAGAAGTAGACTCTTCTTTGGAGACAAATTGCGTCCCAGCCAAGGGAGGGCAGGTGGAGTCCTTTCTCTCTGACCTGGCTTGGAGAAACCATTGGTTTGAAGGGTCAGAGCACTGCGGAGAAGGAGCCCGGGGGAGACCTGTGGTGTCTGGGACTTCTACTTCCTTACCCCACATTCCAGCTACTGCTTGTTCCTAAACACTTCTGCAAGAGTGAAAAGTCTCCTTAATTTATATTCTGGAAGTAGTATCATCTGGGGAAGACTGCTGAAGAAAAACACCACCACAATGAGCCTAAGCAGGGCTCAAGGATTTCTATTTTACAAAAGAGCTCAGGCCAATTTTGAAATGATTACGAAACTCTGTTCTAGGGTAATCACCCTCAAGCCTTTTAAACTACGGCCCACTGGAAGAAATACATTTTACTTCTAGACCATACATACATATGTGTGAAACCAGAAACAAATTATTATTATTATTATTTTTAATTTTTTTTTTTGAGATGGAGTCTCACTCTGTCACCCAGGCTGGAGTGCAGTGGTGCAATCTCGGCTCACTACAAGCTCTGCCTCCTGGGTTCACGCCATTCTCCTGCCTCAGCCTCCCGAGTAGCTGGGACTACAGGCACCCCCCATCACCCCCGGCTAATTTTTTGTATTTTTAGTAGAGATGAGGTTTCACCGTGTTAGCCAGGATGGTCTCGATCTCCTGATCTTGTGATCCGCCTACCTTGGCCTCCCAAAGTGCTGGGATTACAGGAGTAAGCCACCGCACCTGGCCCAGAAACAAAATTGTGCAGAATGATATTTATCTTTACCATATATGATGTAGTCTATTTGAAATTTTTTCTATTTTGTTAAAAAAAATTTTCTGGTTGTGACCCATTAATGGGTTGAAACCTCCAACTCAATAGATAATAACATGTTTCTAATGTCACCTTCAAGAGAGGTTATTGTAATGAGCAAACTTCTTCCATCTCGATTCTATCATTATACATTGTAACCATCACTATTACTTTTTTCCCTGTGTCATTTAACCCCACTGAGAATTACTGGAAATTGTTCAGTCCATTTTTCTGCTGAACTACCATTCAAGCCAAGAATGTGGTATGTGACTCAGTGCGCATAGGCAAGAGTTCAGCTTTTCATTATTTTCAATAAAGTCTTAGAGAAGTGGGAATGATTTATAAGTTTCAGTTTGTAGCGCATGTCACGCTGTGGATCAAATGTGTAAAATAGAAGAGAATTGAGGGAGGTTATCTGGAAGAATGTTAGATATGACAAGTATTTCAGGTACTTATATTTCTAAGATCTCTGAGTCTTGGAATATTTAAAAGGACAAAAAAAGGAACTGTGTAAGGCTGATATAAAAATATTTTAAAACAATGAAATGATTCCTCACATATACCATAGAAATCATTAAATGTTAAGTAAAGCTTAGAAGAAATCCTAGAAATGATATATTCCAAGGTAATCATGCTCGTTTTCCTTTAGATTGGTACAGTAAGATAGAACAGCACTCTCATGTTCCACTTCTTTGATTATCCTTTGTAAAATTCTATATTTCAAACTCCTAAGGAATGGCACTGACATTTTTGCAAGAGTAAATATGCTTAAAAATCTGTTATGCAGTGCATGGTAGACCTATTCAGGCTCAGATGATGTAAAACGAGAAATAAACTACACTTACAAAACCACTTTGGACTGGTCTTGAAAGCTAACCTTTGATTTAAATGCCTAATTTAGCTTCTTGCCATATATTAGTTTCTGCCAAATAATCTTGATGTACCAAATGTTCAGAAACAGATACGCAGTTGTGGACTAATCAACTGATTCAATTCACTTTAACTTTTTTTTGAGACGGAGTTTCACTCTTGTCTCCCAGGCTGGAGTGCAATGGCGTAATCTTGGCTCACTGCAACCTCTGTCTTCTGGTTTCAAGCGATTCTCCTGCCTCAGCCTCCTGAGTGGCTGGGATTACAGGCACCCGGCATCACGCCCAGTTAATTTTTATATTTTTAGTAGAGACAGGGTTTCACCATGTTGGTCAAGTTGGTCTCGAACTCCTGACCTCAGGTGATCCACCCGCCTCGGCCTCCCAAACTGCTGGGATTACAGGTGGGAGCCACTGTGCCCAGATTCACTATAACTTTTTAACTTAAGAGTGATAGTAATAGTAATAACATTCATGATAGTTTCCATGTTTTAGAATTAGGCAACCACATAACCAGGTAAAAAGAGCTCTTGATTCTAAATGGGTTCCAGGTCCTATACATAATCCTTAACACCAACCATAAAACTAAGAACAGAGCAGGTATTTAAAAGCTAATAATTAATTGATAACTCCTGAAGATTTCATTGTAGAGATTTTGTTTTTTAAAATGACTAAAAAAGAAATATGGACAAGAAGAAGAGAGACTATTGTTAATTTGGTTTTCATGAAAAACTACCCAAAGCTAAATAAAACATTTTATCTGTACATGTTATTCAATCACCAGACTGTAACTTTCCAGAAATATTCTTTTCCTTTTTATAATTTTTTCTTTTCTTTTTGTTTTTTGAGATAGGGTCTCACTCTGTCTCCCAGGCTGGAGTGCAGTGGTGCAATCAAAGCTGCTCAGTGCAGCTTCTACCTCCCTCAAACAATCCTCCTGCCTCAGCCTCCTGAGCAGCTGGGACCATAGCTGTGCACCACCACACCCAGCTAATATTTGTATTATTTGTAGAGATGAGGGTCTCACTATGTTGCCCAGGCTGGTCTTGAACTCCTAGGCTCAAGCAATCCTACTGCCTCAGCCTCCCGAAATGCTGAGATTGCAGGTATGAGCCACCATGCCTGGCCCCAGAAATATTCTGCATGGTAAGTAGAAAGAACATGTTTGTATATCAAAGTTACCAAACTAGAAATTCCTTTGACAGTATATAGGCAAAAAGTTTTCATAAGGAAATACTTCTAAAAGTGCCATATTATCAGGAAGTTAATCAATCAATAATAAACTATAATGTTTTGATTAATTTTGGTGAAAATAGCTATAGTTTAAAAAAGACTAGTTTCATCAGCTATAAAAATAATAAATTTCAGTAGGAAAAGTCCCACAGTTTCCACATAAATCTGTAATAGGCCAGAGGGAACTCATGAAATAGGAAGAAAACAATAAAACTAAAAGCATAAAATCGGTACTTATTCCCAGCATAATTCATGATTTAGTAAAGAGGAAACATTGACTCAGAACACAATTTGAATGATGCTTAATAATCTGATGAAAGCGTGCATAAAATTTTACATATTGTTAAAGTGGAAAAAGGAAAAAAATTACCAATATACCAATATGCTTTGAATGATGAGTATAGGCTTTTTAAATGAAAAATACCTACTTATTATGGAAATGAGAACTCCACGACTTTATTTAGAATAACAGATTTAATCACGCTAATTACCAAGTCAATTCCCTCACATACTTATGTCAAAGCATCCCATTGTTTTGATTGTACCCCTAAATGTACAATTATTATTTGACAACTAAAAATAAAGTTTAAATGTAAATAGGATTGCAGATTTAAAGTTAAACATTCATTGTCTTCCTATGCAAACAATTAAAGTACAATTTATCTTTTATCTTAATTATTACAATTGCAAATTAATAGGATCTGCCTTCCCAAAAGTCTATCCAACTTTTAGATCCTGATTCTAAGCATTTGGAAAACCATTCATTTTCATTACTTGTCTAAAAGGTTTCAAGAGCTCCCATAAGCTAGGTCATCAGCTTGGAAGTCATACAGTAAAAGAAAAGTTAACCACAAAATGCAAACTTGCTTTTAAGTTCATAGGACAGTTTATAAAGGTTACTCTCATACTTACTGCAAATTGAATCACACAAAAGTCAATACATAAAAATATATTGTCTTTGTTCGATCAGGATGTTTTCTCAGCCTATGCCAACTTTTTACACAGATCTCTGCAAAGTCAGCAAATCAACATGGAATTCAGAGCTATGGAGCCTTTAATTCACTTTGGGGGATAGGGGCGAAGAGAATTATGACAATAATGGGGTAGCCTAAGTGTTGAATAATCTAAGAGATTTTTTATTTATTTAGCAGAAAGCATAGAGGGAGGTGCATTATAAGAAACACTTTAGGTAGCTGGTTTTTGTTTGTTTGCTTGTTTTCTTTTCTAATGAAAACCATCTTATCTATGCCAAATTGAGGAAAACTGTGTTCTAAACTAGAATTCTTTGTATCAGAAAAATGTGCTAATATACAATATTAATATCATCCCATAATTAGTTTATACCAAGATGTTTATAAGAAATCTTGAGTTAAATGGTACAAGAATCTTGGGATTTACCAAGGGGGAAAAATTTACAGTGATAAAGGTAAAAATGAGCACCTTCAAAGATGTGATGTCTTTCTTCCTCCTCTCATCCTCTTTGGCCTCACTTATTTCATGAAGCTCTTCACTAAGCCGTGAAAATCTTGACCATTCGCCCTTGAACCAAATGCGTTGGCTCTGAGCAGCACTTTGTGGATTGCTGCCCTTTACAGCTGTAAAACCACGAACACGTGGCATGGCCTGGGCCTTCTACAGTGTGTACACAGCAGCATCTTCTGAGATGGTTTTCTTCCCCAAATAACTTATGAGGATGTAGCCATGTTGCAGGAACAGATTAACAAGAAGGCCAGTGCTGAGCCTAGTGTAATCTTTCAAATTTCTCCAGAATTGTTTTGTAAAAAGCTACAACTGGCAAGAGACAACTTCCTTTATTCTTTCCAGCACTGATTCAATTTGGAACTTTTGTTCCATTTCTAGTCCACACGGATGTGCTATATTTACCTGTAGGCTACAATTGTACAGAAGTGTTTTAGCATGATGGCTGTTCTTTAATTTGAAAATACTACTGCTGTTGAAAAATCATTAGACTTACAGTCAGAACACTTGGCCCTTAAAACCTAATTGACAGGCAGGCTAAATCACGGCCCCCGAAGATGCCCATGTACCAATTCCCAGAACCTGTGAATATGTTGGGTTAAACGGGAAAGAGGAAAGCATGGTTGCTAATCAGCTGACCTTAAAATAAGGGGATCATCCTGGATTATCCTTGTGGGCCCAGTGTAATCACAAGGTCCTTAAAAGTGAAACAGGGAGGCCAAAGAAGAGAGTCAGCACGAGCAGTCACAACAGCGAAGGGAAGGAAGAGATGTGGTGTCACCAGCTCGGCAGATGGAGGAGGGGTCTCTGGAAGTTGGAACAGGCAAGAAGATGGATTCTCTTCTAGAGTCCTCAGAAAGAAACACAGCCCTGCTGATGCCTTGATTTTAGCTCAGGGAGTCCCTTATTAGACTTCTGGACTACACAACTCTGAGCTATATGCTTTTCTTGTCTTAAGCCTCTACTTTATGGTAATGTGCTACAGCAGCAGTTAAAAATGTAATATGGGCAGTAGGTCTGCTTTCTAGAGGCAAAAGTCACAAAATCTCTTTGAGATCCAATTCTATTATCTGTCAAATAAATAGATTACATTAGGGTCCTTCAAGCTTTGCAAACAGCAAATGTCATGAAGTATGAAGCCCTTTTGGTAGGAGCAAATATGTAATTGAAGAGCCACTCTGCTGTTCCCAGCAAGCCCAGAGAGAATGGAGGGGGCAGACACCATGATGGAGGCAGATGAAGGCAGTAAGAGGTGGGACATTTGGAAGGTGATTAGGCCATGGAAACAAAACTCTCATGAATGGGATTAGTACCCTTCTCAAAGAGACCCCAGAGGGCTATTAGTCCTTTCCACCATGAAGACACAGTGAGAAGGGAGCACGTATGGGCCAGGAAGTGAGCCTCACCAAACACCAAACTGCTGGCACCTTGATCTTGCTCTTTCCATCCTCCAAAACAGTGAGCAATAATTTTTGTTGTTTATAAACCACCCAGTCCAAGGCATTTTGTTGTAGCAGCCGGAGCAGACTCATATAATAGCAATCTTTACTGAGTACTTGCTATGCACTGGACACTGCAGTATCCTTCCATGGATATTGGATATTTTTTTTTCCCCACAAAGTTTCTCCCTGATGGATTCAAAAGTGTTCTTTGTTGAAGACATTGAGCCAGACCAAGAAGCCTCTGGGGCCCTTAGAAACATGGCAGACAGAGAAAGATAGACGACAGAGCAGAGGCCAGAGCCCAGGGAGGATACAGCACAATGCCACCGCCACGGGCGTCCGGATAGGAGTGCCCAGCGGGTGACTTGACCAGCAAGGCCAGCGTTGGAGTGACAGAGATCCTTGCCAAGTCCTGTTCCCGGCTTCTTCTCCAAGCCTGTGTCGTGGTGTGGCTATATGTCTCGATGAGAGCAGAGGGCGGGAGGAGTTAGAACCATCTTCTTTGACGTCAGTCTGCACCCCTCCTGCAGGAGGACAATGAGTTCCTGCGAGGCTTTTGTCCTTGGGTGTGGTGTGGTCTCCCTGATCCTGAAAACTCTCAGGGCAGGTCTGAGGCTGGGATCCCACGCTGCTTCCCCAGGACTCCACCTGAGGTTTCTTCATCAGGGTCGGCCCTTCAGGACTCCTGGCATCTGGAGACCATCCTGTCGACCCCCTGGAGAGGTCAGGCCAGAGCCTCGACACTGACACACTGCCACGGAGGGCTCCTGCTTCACCAAGCCTCAGGGAGCCATCCCCTCCTTCCCATCTATTTCATCAATTCTCGCCGTAACTTTAGGAGGTAGGTAGAAACGTTATTCCCATTTTATCTGTATGAAAACTTGGGTTCATTGGTAGCCTTTGGTCCCAGGTCACATACCTGTTAAGTGGCTGGGCTGCAACTTGCACCCTGACACCTGCACAGTGAGCTGACATTCTCAAATCAATCACTCCGTGATTCTGCATGGCCAGCAGTTTATACATTTGCCAAATAGTTCATCAACCAACGTCTTTACTGATCACCTGCTATGTGCCAGGCACTATTTCAGGTAACAAGGATATAGCAATAATCAAAAAAAGATAATGCCCAAGCTCTCAAACAGCCTGTAATTAGTAGCAGCTGATATAATCAAGAAATATTTATCAAGTGCTTATTGTGCTAGGGAGCTTACTGAATACTGGAGCCTGTTAAATCCAGTATATGCGTCCCAAACATAGGCCTGGATGGTCATCTCATCTAAAATCCCTGTCTTCTGCACGATGCCTGAAGTTGTTTACAGGTAGATTGAGTTGCTCACTGTTTGCCATAGGGAGTGGCTCTTTTTCTACAAAACAACACGCAGTGAATTTGGCAATTATTGAACTTCATCTAAGCCTGTAAGATTTGACTTTATTCCTACTTGGAAATGAGGAGGAAAATCAGGTCAGAGAAAAAGGGATTTTACATGTATTAGGTAGCTCGAGTTTACTTAGCATGGCAAAGTTCAAAATATAGCAGAGACATGATAGAATACTTTCCAGTTTCTAACCAGAAAGGACATCATTTAGTGGAAGAAAATCCAGCTATTTCATAGCAAATGCTAAATTGGCAAAATCACTAGCTTTGCTCTTACACAGCGTTAGCAATGAAGGCAGATAATTTCGGCTTGTCAAGTTTCTGCTTTTCATCATGTTCATGTGAGAAAAAGGTTTTAAGCTTAAAATGTCACAGTATAGTAATATTTATTTATATCAATTTTTATTCCAAAATAATTTGTGGTAACTCAATGTCATAATTTTAAGGATTTAGTAAATCCACTAAGCATAATTTTAGCAGACTCTCTGAAAGGGCTTAATCTTTTTTCCTCAAGGACCACAAATCTTCACAAGGGCTTATCTTTTAAGAATGCATTTAGAATTCTTTCTCATTTTGCGCACCCATGAATCACATCGGAATATCACAGTGGAACTTTGTGTTCCCTAAACTTTTTCTTTTTTTAAAAAAAACTCATATTTTGATAAATTAAGATTAGATTAGTGAGATTTGACTATGGCCAGAGGAAGACTACATTTGTAATTAATACATTAATGAAACAAAATGGGTGTCTATATCAGAGGATAGGAATGGAAGAATACCATGGGTGGGGCTCTTTTTATCCTAAATGGTGATCTTCTAATCAAACCAGTAGAGAATACAAGCTTAAGCATTTTAAATAAGAAAAAACACCTTGGCCATACCGGGGCAGTTTCTACCAACAGATTTATAGCTTCCACAAAAAATAAATATTAGAGATTATTCGTTGAGGTTATAGTACATGTTTCCAGCACTATGCATTCCTTCTGCTGAGGCAGCAAAGTGTCGTCTTTCAAAGGATTATTCCACTGATGAAAAGAAAATGTTTACTATATGTATATATATGATTATGTATGTATACATACACACATGTGTGTATATATCCTAATTTGATGGTTACTTTTCTCTCTTGGAAGTTAACCTATAAAGTGTGTTATGCTATACATGCACACACATACAGACACAGACACACACACACATACACACACAACTTCATAATTGCTCTAGATACCCGAATTCAAGCAAGAGAGTAAGAAAAATAGTGATGACTTTAGATTTACCTTTGGGAAAAACATACCATATGTTTATAAAAAAGGTCCAAACTGCTGGCAGATTTAAGGGGGGAAAGAGAGTTGACTTTTGTTGCCTGTCCATGTGCAAATCCTCTTGGCAGTTTGGGAGATGGGGCAGAAACTGAACTGAGATCTGAGGGATCCCCAAGCCCTTGCTGCCCAGGCACCTCAGCTCAGGAGGACTGTGTGTTTAAAGGGAAGAGAGAATCATTGGGAGGGCCATCATCCTTGAGACTGAAAATGCAGGCTCTATAGAAAGTCCTAAGCTATTTAGGAAAATAGTCAGAAGGCTTGTTTCCCGTGCACCATCTACTTTCAAAATGTTTGCTTTGAAAACGTAATTATAAAAGAAAGCCACTGCTTAGCTCATCTTTCTTGGGAGGAAAGAATATTACATTATAAGATCAAGAAAATAAAGAGGCTTTTAGTGTTAGAACTCGCAAGTTCAATTTCTGTAATTCTAGGCAGTTAAAGGGATAAAAAAGCCAAATAGGAGCCTTGTCAGCAATCGCGAATACTCTGCATAAAGCTAAAGAAAACGCTTTGCAGCTGCTGTCAATTGTTTAAGGAAGATTTCATAGCAACTTTAGAACTCCCAAGTCTTGGCAGTACTGGCTTATCTGAAAAGGTTGTCTATAAATTTCTGTAGACTGTTAATCAGTGTTATCAAAAGTTCTGTATCCATTATGCCCAGGGTGCCATAAAGTTAGTTTTATGGTCATTTAATTTTAAAGAGCATATGATTGAAACCTCCAAATTGAATATATACATGGTAAACATCTCTAAATAGAGATTACTTTTAAATACATTTCTATAATTACTGTATATATAAAATACTTTTGATGGGTAAAATGATTTTTAAAACATTATTTTGCCGAAGTTTATGCTATATCTCAATTTTGTTTCATAACTGTTCCCTGAGCATGAGCAATTCTAATGGGGATTGTGTTAAAAATAAGTGTCTTTGTTTTGGGAAGATTCCACCTTGGTATGTAATGGACAATCATGGCAAGTGTCTTTTGTGGGAACTTCCTATGTGTGGAGGGATGTTTAAGAAGCAGCTACATGGACACACCTCAGACTCTTATTCCCCAGAAGCTTTGCTCTTTGGGTGGCCCAAGCTCCATGAAGCAGTCATCCCATAACTGACCACAGAAACCCTCTGTAAATTTCATACCATCTCACCCTTCTTTTACTATCAGGCCAGAAACAGCCTGAGACCTTGAGTCATTCCTGTCCCCAAAGAATCCTGGGCTTACAGTTAAGGTATCTAATGTCAGCCACTTCTTGGGCTTCTCATCCACCCACTCACCCCCATCCTTTCCAGACCCTCATCCCCCACCCTACTGCACTGTCCTGGGCTTACACGTTCGAACTCCCATTCCTCTCACATCTTTCCAGTTTCATTCTGGAGCTGTCGATGTAAGCCAACTCCCCAACCACGTTATGTTTTTCAGGAAATCCCTTCCCATTCACTTGCCTTATTCACTTGAACCACAGTACAGTGGGTGCAGAATGTTTTCCTGCCTCCATACTGCTATATCTAGGCTAGTACTCTTTCACTTCCAGGTAGTCATTAACACTCATTTGAGTTCATGAAGTCTGTTTTATGTCCAAGGATATAGGCTATCTTGATGAATGTTTCATGGATGCTTTAAAAATGTACATTCTGTTGTTTTGCAGTGGTGTGTTTCTCTATACATGTTATTTAGATCCAGTTGGTTGATTGTATTTGCTTATTACAGGTAGCATGCTGTATCTTTTTCCTTCCCTTTTTTTTTTTTTTTTTTTTTTTTGAGACGGAGTCTCCCTCTGTCGCCCAGGTTGCAGTGCAGTGGTGCGATCTCGGCTCACTGCAAGCTCCGCCTCCCAGGTTCATGCCATCCTCCTGCCTCAGCCTCCTGAGTAGCTGGGACTACAGGCGCCCACCACCATGCCCAGCTATTTTTTTTTTTATTGTATTTTTAGTAGAGACGGGGTTTCACCATGTTAGCCAGGATAGTCTCGATTTCCTGACCTCGTGATCCGCCCGTCTCGGCCTCCCAAAGTGCTGGGATTACAGGCGTGAGCCACCGCGCCGCACCCCTTCCCTTCACTTTGTACCTACCTATGTTGTGTTTGAAGTGACTTCAGTGCACACAGCATATTACTTGGTCATGAGATGTTTTTAATGTACTCTGCCAATCTCTGTATTAAATTGGTGTGTTTAGCCAATTTATTCTTAAACTAATTATGGATATGTTAAGGCTTATGGCTGCTATTTATGTTTTCTGTTTGTTTCTCTGTTTTCGGTTCCTCTGTTTCTCTTTTCCTGTCTTCCTGTGTGCTACTTGAACATTTTGAAGGATTCTATTGTGTTTTCTTTATACCGATTTTGAGCATATCGCTTTGTATAATTTTCTTAGCAGTTTCTCTAGGTATCACAATATACACATAGAACTTATCATAGCCTATAGGTATTAATGTTTTACCACTTTGAATAAAGTGTTGAACCTTTACTTCCATTTGTTCCCTTTGCTTTCCCCACTTTTAAAATATGTCTCAGGACTTCATACATACATATGCATATACATGTATATGTATATTTATGTGTGTGTGTGTGTGTGTGTGTGTATATATATATATATATATATACAGATCCCAACATCAGATGGTATTATGATTTCTGCTTTAATAATCAAATGACTTCATAAATTAATTAGGATAATAATATTCTATTATACTCAATTCCTCCTTTTACCCATCTGTTGTTCTTTCCCTTCTGAGGTTCCAGTACTTCTTATGTTATCATATACTTTCTGTTCAAAGAACTTCTTTTGGCCATTATTTAAGGGTAGGTCTGCTGGTAGTTCTTTTAATCTTAAAAATTAAGATAACTAAAATTAACAGAAATGTTCTGTTAGTTTTCCTTTGCCTGTGAATGACTTTGTTTCCCTTCATTCATGAAGGATAGTATTGCTGGAATTAGAATTTGCAGTTAACAGTACTTTCAGCACTTGAGAAATGTTTGTCACTTCGTTCTGGGTTCTTTGGTTTCAGAGGAATTATCAAATCTCATTCAAATTGGTGGTCCCTATAGGCAATGCTTCATTTTTCTCTGGCTTCTTTTAAGATGTTTTAAGAAGTTTAATTATGATACATTTTGTCATGAATTCCTTTGGTTTTATTATTTTGGCTTCATTTCCCTATCTGAATCTGTAGGTTATATATAGTTTAGATAGTTTGTCTAATTTTGCAAGTTTCCAGTCATTATTTATTTGAATAATTTTTCTGACTCAGACTCTTTCTCTTCTCTTTCTGGGACTCAGACTGTATGATGACCAAATGATCTGTGTTAGATATTTTATTATTGTCTGCAGCTATCTGAAAATCTTTAATTTTTTATCCATTCTTTTTCGGTTGTTTGACTGAATAAATTATTTGTTGATCTCTCCTCAAATTTACTAACTCCATCCTCTGTCATCTCTTGTCTTCTTTTGAGCTCATCCAGTGAGGGCTTTGTTTTTTTTTTAATTTGGTTGTTGTTATTTTGTATTTTTCACATATTTTCATTTGATTCTTTTTTATAACTTCTTTTTCTTTGCTGATATTTTGTATTTTGCAATTGCTTGTGGAAACATTTTTATAACACTTGCTTTAAAATACTTGTCAGATACCCCCAACACCTGATTGATTATAGTATTGTGATTTTTTAAAAAATTATTTTTAAAATTATTTTATTTTCTTTTTTAGAACAGTAAGATTTTTTTTTTCATTTTTGTTAAGACAAATAATTTTTTTTTTTTTTGAGATGGAGTCTTGCTCTATCACCCAGGCTGGAGTGCAGTGGCATGATCTCGGCTCACTGCAACCTCCACCTCCCGAGTTCAAGATATTCTCCTGCCTCAGCCTCCCTGGTGTCTGGGATTACAGGCACCTGCCACCACGCCCAGCTAATTTTTGTATTTTTAGTAGAGATGGGGTTTCACCATGTTGGCCAGGCTGGTTGTGATCTCCTGACCTCAGGTGATCCTCCCATCTCAGCCTCCCAAAGTGCTGGGATTACAGGTGTGAGCCACTGCGCCTGGCCAAGACAAATAATTTTTTAATTATCTCCTGGACATTTTTGGATATTATTTTAGGATAATCTAGATCCTATTTAATTCACCTATTTTAGCATGCATTCTCTCTGTTTAGGCTTAGCATACAGGTTTGGGCTTACTTTTGGGACTGTGGGTCCAATGATAATTTAGCTTATGGAGCTTCTATTCTGGTCTGCTTCATTCACCTGGCCCCACTGGGGCTCCCATTTAATCCCTGCTGGTTCTATCTGCAGAATAATTCTAATGCAGAATGCATTTCCCCTGGCCTGTTGCTGTTGAGTAGGACATGTAAGAGCAGGTAGAGAGAACTGTGCCCTCCAGGGTGCTAGGAGCTGACAGGGCTCCTACTCAATCCTTGATGGTGCCATCCCCAGGGACAAAAGAAGCTTCCTGCTATGACCAATGCCTCTAGGTAAGGATGACGGTCACCAGGCCTGCTCTCCAGGTGACTTGGTTCCAGGGGGCTGCCAGCTTAATCTCTGGCAGTGCTGTTGGAGAGAAGAATACCTATCTTGGCCACTTTCTGCTATAGGAGGCAGATGAGGTATGTTGGGAAAGACCAGAATGTGGTCTCTCTATGCCACTGGCATTGTAGGAGGTATGGGCCTGAGTGCTCTTCTGCTCCATAAGGGCCAGGAGAGGTCATCTTGGCTGGGCCATTCTTTCTCGGCCCTTTGGCCTAGACTTTACTTGGGCTTTTTTTGTTGTTGTCTATGCCTGTTTGTAATTCCAAGTTGGAGATCTCTCTAGCACCTAGTCTGGGATATTTGGGAGATGAAAAGAAAACCCAGGGACTCCATTGCCATACTCTTCCTCAAGTTTTCCACTCTGGCTGGTGACAACAGGACCTGTTCCTGACTCTCAGGGAACTGTTTGGGTTGTTCCATTGGTTTGGATTGTTCCAATTACTTGGATTGTTCATCTGGATAATTCATTTGGATTGTCCTAGTTCAGTCAAGAGAAGCTTCCTCTCATGCATGTATCAACTGTGCTCAGCCAAAGACGTGAGAGGGCCCTCTGTAGCCCTCCAGAGCAGAGTGCTGTGGCATGTCACCTTTTAAAGGACACTCAAAATTATCAGCAAATTCATCAATAAAACAATATAAGCCAATTATAACAATTTATAATTTCTTTATTTATACTATCGTCCAGTCAGTGATGAAAAATGAAATATGCACATATAATATAATTCAGAAGTTATGCTCCTAGGTATTTAACCAAGAGAAATAACAACATATGTCCACACAAATCTCTGCCTAACCTAGTGTCACAAAGACTTTGCCCTTTGTTTCCTTTTAGAGTTTTGGTGTCATAGCTTTAGTTTTATATTTAGGTCTATTATTCCTCCTGAGTTAGTATTTGGATAAAGTGTGAGGTTTGGATTACACTGGTTTTTCACATGTAGATATCCAGTTCTCTCAGTACTATTTATTGAATAAGTTATTCTTTCTCCACCAAATTGCCTTTGTATCTTTCATTAAAGTGAGTTGACTCTGTGTGGGTCAACTTCAAGACTCTCTATTCTGCTTCACTCATCTATTTGTCTATCTTTATGCAACAGCATACTCAACTGATTACTGTAGCTGTATACTGATATTTTCAGTCAGGTAATGTAAGACCTGAATACTGTATGTTTTTTGCAAAGTTGCTTGGCTGCCCCATCTTTTGCCTTTCCATCTGAATTATAGAATCGGCTTTTTTTATTTCTACAAAAAGGTATTCTGGGATTATAAACAGATTGCATTGAATTTATAGATCAGTGTGAGAATTTAGATCTTAACTGTATTGAGTCTTGATCTGCAAACTCGTAGATCTCTTCATTTATTTTTGTCTTTACTTTTTCTCAGCAATGTTTTGTACATTTTTGTGTGTCAGTCTTGCAAGTCTTTTCCAGATTAATCCCTGTGTATATTATTTTTATGCTATGGGCTATCATTTTATATATGATTGAATTCCATTTATTAAGATTTTGTTAGGCCAGGCGTGGTGGCTCACACCTGTAATCCCAGCACTTTGGGAGGCCGAGGGGGGTAGATCACGAGGTCAGGAGATCAAGACCATCCTGGCTAACACGGTGAAACCCCGTCACTACTAAAAGAATACAAAAAGTTAGCCGGGTGTGGTGGCAGGCCCCTGTGGTCCCAGCTACTCGGGAGGCTGAGGCAGGAGAATGGCGTGAACCCGGGAGGAAGAGCTTGCAGTGAGCCGTGATCATGCCACTGCACTCCAGCCTGGAGAGTGAGTGAACTGACAGAGTGAGACTTCTTCTAAAAAAAAAAAAAAGATTTTGTTAGTTTTTTGCATTTATGGCTATGAGGGATATTTATCTGTAGCTTTCATTTGTTTCAGTATCTTTATCTGATTTTGGTATCAGAGTAATGTTGACCTCATGGAATGAGTTGGAAAATATCCTCTCATGTTCTAAGTTCTGGAAGAATTTGTATATAATTGCTATTTTGTTGTTAATGCTTGGTAGAATTAGCCAAGGAAGACATTTGAGCTTGGAGCTTTCTTTTCAACTACATTAATGAATATAGTGGTATTCAGTGTCTCAATTTCTTCTTGAGTAAGCGTTGTTAGGGTGTCTCTTTCAAGGACTTTCTCATTTTATCTTCCTTATTGATTTTGTTTAATCCTAAGTTATCCATGTTTCCCTCATTATTCTCAGTATCTGTAGTCTATTGTGTCACCTCTCTCACTTCTGATATTAGTAAATTTTGTATGCTTTCTTTTTTCCTTGTCAGTCTGAATAGGTGATTGTTGATTTTATTGTCATTCAATTCAAAATACTTTCTATTTTCCCTTCTTTCCACGGGCTATTTAGTATGCTACTTAGTTTCCAAATATTTAGGGATTTTCCAGATATTTTTCTGTTATTGACCTTTAAATTATTTTCACTGAGGGCAAAGAGCATACTTTGTATGACTTGGATTCCTTAAATCTGGGGGATTTGTTTCATGGCTCAGAACATGGTCAATCTTGGTAAGTGTTCCATGTGGACATCTGAGTACTCCACCCGATGCCCCATGAATTATGAGGTGTTTCACCCTGGCTACTGGGAACAGGAAATTTTCCCACCTGCTGTGAGCTCCTGCTTCATTTCCTCCTTTCCTTTTGGGTGGTTCTTTTCCTAGCATTGGGTAATTTTTTCACATGTGTGCAGTGATCAGTACTTAGCTGAAGACTCAAGGGCAAAGATGTCCAGAGCTCACTATTTGTGTGAAACTTTTCTCTAGGTCTTCCTTCTCTGTGAAATCCAGCTGTGTTGCCCTCCGCAAGCTCTTAGTTTTGCCCCTTCATTCAGGGAGACCACCAGGCTCTCTCTGGATTCCCCCTCCCTGTGTAGCCACATAGCTTAATAAACAGCAGCTGGGTTCTAACATCTGCTTCCACATGCAATAGGTTGCAATATGTTGTTTAAGATGAAGTAGATGAAGAATATCCAGCCTCACAGAGATGTACAATGTGTTTGGAAAATAAAGGATTACATTAATAGTTTTCCAGATTATTATACATATTCTTCATTGACAGTACACCAAAACTAGACAAATGGTAATTTGTTTTCTTTTTTTTTTTTTTTTGAGATGGAGTCTCGCACTGTAGCCCAGGCTGGAGTGCAGTGGCATGATCTCGGCTTACTGCAAGCTCCACCTCCTGGGTTCATGCCATTCTCCTGCCTCAGTCTCCCGAGTAGCTGGGACTACAGGTGCCCGCCATCACATCCGGCTAATTTTTTGTATTTTTAGTACAGACGGGGTTTCACCGTGTTAGCCAGGATGGTCTTGATCTCCTGACCTCGTGATCTGCCCGCCTAGGCCTCCCAAAGTGCTGGGATTACAGGCGCGAGCCACTGCACCCAGCCGACAAATGGTAATTTCTTAAAGTTTAACTGCAATGAGGAGTCTGTATCCAAATCAATGAAATATTTTTGTTACATGAAATTCATTGGTCTATCTTTCTCTTGGAATGAATCATGTATCTATGCATGATTGTGTTACATGACACATTAATCATTTGGAAAATATCGATTCAAAGCTTTATGCTGATTTTATAAATGTCAATACGTTTCATTATACTGTATAAAGAAATTTACAATTGTTATTTTCACCACAAATCTTATGATAAATTCTTTAAAACTGGGACGTTGTCAGGCACATCATGATGGTTGTAAGTTTTCAGAAATTCTAATATTCACTTGAAACTTTTATCGTCAGCAGCAAATACCATCCATTGTTTTTTTGTTTTTTTTTTGTTTTCTTTTTTTTTTTTTAAGCAACAGATTCTCTTCAGTTTTGTGAGGAAATTTTTGGCCAAAACCTGTCTGAATAACAGAAGCTTGTCAGTCGTTACTTCAGTAACACTTGTGTTTATTGCAACTGAAGTGATTGCAGGAGCTGCACAGGGCACCCGTCCATCCTACTTGAGCATGCAGCAGACACCATTTCTCCACACAATGTTAAGAGGACAGTAACGGGCCACTGTGTAATCAACACTGTTTCACCAATGGCATTCTTAAGTGAAGCTGACATTCTTTTCTTAACTGTGATTGTGTGGCAATCAATCTCATCATAATGGCTGGAATTTTTTTGCCACTTGTTTGATTCTTGCTCAGATGTCAGCATTTTTTCTCACCCTTTCAAGACAAATGTCAACATGGTGAAAAGATAATTAGCATTTTAGTTTTATTATGAAAGTAGTTTTGACCTCATGAATCTGTTGACAAATTTACAGAAACCCTGAGGCCACACTTTGAATCCTACCTTGACAGTCACTGGCTTAGGAAAACTGAATCCGATTACACTCTGTTAATGTACTTGGTTCTCGTTGGAGTAGAAGAGACTTCCCGCCTCCGTCACTCCATCCCAAATATCTTCTCGGCTTCATGTCTACTATTTGGCACAGTTATGAAGTGTGGTGAAGTGAAAAGAGGTATGTTCTATCTTTCTTTGCAGCCAAATCTCATTCCTACTGCCTTTGTCTTATTAGCATTTATGTCATTGTACATTTCATTATGTTAGAGTTATAAGAGTCGAAATATATATATATATATATATTTTTTTTTTTTTCAGATTGGAGACTATTGCCAAACGCCAACTAAGCAATTCTCAGGCAGAGTTTTCTTTCTTTTTATCCAGAGGCAAAAGAAACAAGAAACAAAGAAAGAAAGTCTAAACAAAAGACATCCAGACCAGGGGGCTCGATATTGCTACTGTAACTTTAACATCCAGACATGCACCTTGCCAGAAGTTTGACTTCCAGCTGCTGGCTATTGCCAGGCCCCAAGGTCTTATGTATTATGGCACTTGTAAGTCTGGTGGGATGGGAAGGAGGGGATGCCTTTTAATTGGGAAAATATATATCTTCTTTGAAATTATTTTAAATTAGCATTTAGCTAATAATAAGCTCAATTAAGAAAACATTTGTATGAAAATCTAATTTATTTAATTATTTCGAATGAGAAATAAAAGAGAAATCATTTGAAAGCCAACATTTGCACTGCATATGTGTCTCTGTGTGTATGTGTTTTTATACCCGTGTCCCTTTTTTATGACCTGCTGGAAAATCCTGGCTGTCCCACCCAGAACACACTGAGCCCTACAGTTCCGTTCCTTTCCAAGTGGTCTGTAACTGATTGAGAAAAAGAATCTCAGGCCAAGTAACAGGACTGGCTCAATCCGTAGGCACCTTTCTACTGAAAGTATTTCTATTGAAACACTGAGGGCTCCAAAACCATCCCTGAGCTTTTTATTATGATTATTATTTTAGATTAAGATACTGATGTTCCATGAAACAATATGATTGTGGTATAATTAAATTATTAGCTAGTCATCTAAGAAGATCTTCGTATTTGGAAGATAGGGTGAGTAAAGGTTAATGAATAGGAAGTAGAGGTGCTGCCTGGAAAATCTATGGTGTTTTGTCTTTAAAGTCATTCAGAAAACTTCAAATGTGTTGTCAAAAGCTTAACATGAGCCTTTGACAAACTGAGAGTATCTTTTATCAAAACTGATGTGCGTCAACATATTAACATTGTGAAGAAATTACTATATGTATATTTTAATGTTCATTTAATAGGAGTATAAAATACTTTTCAAAATTCTTATTTTTAACATAGTTTTAGGTTCACTGTGAAATCGAGAGGATAGTATAGAGCTTGCATATACCCCCTGCCTCCAGGCATGCGCAGCCTCCCCCATTATCAGTACCCCCACCAGTATGGTGCATTTGTTACAATTGATGAGCTTACATTCACTTCATCACCAGTTTGCATGAGGGTTCACTCCTGGTGTTGTAACTTCTCTATGGGTTTGGACAAATGTATAATGACATGGATCCACCATTATGGTATCATGCAGAATAGTTTCACTGTCCTAAAAATATCTTCTGTGCTTCACCTATTCATCCCTCCCTCCTACCCCCAGCCCCTGGTAACCACTGAACTTGTGTGTTTTTTTTTTTTTTTTTTTTTTTTTTACCACTGAACTTTTTTATTTTTATTTTTATTTTATTTTATTTTTTGAGATGGAGTCTCTCTCTCTTGTTGCCCAGGCTGGAGTGCAATGGCATGATCTTGGCTCACTGCAACCTCCGCCTCCCGGGTTCGAGCGATTCTCCTCTCCCAGACTTCTGAGTAGCTGGGATTACAGGCATCTGCCACCACACCCAGCTAATTTTTTGTATTTTTAGTAGAGACAGGGTTTCACCATGTTGGTCAGGCTGGTCTCAAACTTCTGACCTCATGTGATCCACCGCCTTGGTCTCCCAAAGTGCTGGGATTACAGGCGTGAGCCACCGCACCTGGCCACCACTGAACTTTTTACTGTCTCCATGGATTTTCCTTTTCCAAAATGTCACAGAGTTGAAACCATGCAGTATGCAGCCTTTTCAGACTGGCATCTTTCACTCGGTAATATGCATTGAAGACTCCCCCACATCTTTCCATGACTTGAAAGCTCATTTCTTTCTGAGCTGCACTTACCTTAAAAACTATATGCAAGTTTACGAAGAGCTGGAGGCTTGCAGAAAACAAATGATGATAATGGCTTCTATAAATTGTAGCTTAAATATTAAAAACTGAAATGGGTAGAGGAGGCAAGCCTACCACAGGAAAATCTCCTAATTGGAAGAAAAAAAAATCACAATGTTTACCATGCCTAACTTGACTGTTCTTTTTCTATTCTTTCTGATGGAAGGGAAATAGAGGCAAAGAGCTAGTGAAAGGAGAGAGGTAATGCAATGATGCTTGGACTCTTATAAAAGTAAAATATAAAGTTACTTTTTTCTGGAGCTGTTAGAACTATCAGCAGTGCACTAATAAGGTACCTAAGAGCCTAGAAACATAGACTTTCACAACCTGTGAAGGGGAATAGTGGAAAATGTATGTTAAAATCAAAGTAAAAGAAATAACAAGCATGGGTAAAATAGAAGATATAGCTGCAAATACATGAGAAATACTATCATTTTTATTTTTGCTTATACTGAATATTTGAAGAGCTCTTTCTGAAATTGCAAGTCCTGCCAGAAGCCTGGCTGTTTGGAGGATGAAGGCATCACTGTGGCCTCACTTTCCGAACAGCGTGCCAGCTGCCCGCATTGTTCATCTGTACCAGGGAAGAAATAAGTGGCTTTGTACATGCTCACAATCTCACCCCACTATAGAAACATCAGCCTGCATGCTTGCTACCCCAGCCTCAGCAGGGGCAAAGGATCCGATTTTTCTTGATGAAATCCACTCTATCGTGTATTTTCTTCTTCCCCTGACACAAATGTTCAGCATGGAACTGCCTCCTTTCCATAGTACACCAAATGCACATGCAGATGTTTATGTTATTAAATTAGAGAACATGTTTCATGTGATAAAGTTGCCCACTATTCTTTGAACAATCATCTGACATTTCAGGAATTTCTTACCTTACAAGTCCCACATCTCCAAGACAGGGCCAGCGACTCACCTCCTTGCATTCCCTCCGGATCTGGGCCAGTGCGTGGTGTAGGCACCTCAACTGAAAGCCCCAGCAAGAGACCTCAAAGCAAAGCACAGGGCCATCAGGGAGCCTGCAGCATCTGTTTCTGATGACAGCGGTGGCAGCGGCAGCCAGAGTTTGGGGGGCTGTTGCAGTGGTGTTTCTGGCTTTATTACCCAATACAGGTATTGTGAACATCAGGTCTGTGCCGTGCAGCCATGTCCAGAGCAGGTCCCTGGCTGTGGTGCCTCTAGGGCCTCAGCTCTGGCCATCTCAGAGAGGCTGGGTGTGCTAAGACCCTTCAGTGAATTCACTTGCAGCTGTAACTGATGAAGTGGGTTTTGCAGCTTGCATGTAAGAACACTAGCCGAGTGTTTTGTACTCATTTACTACGCTTTGCCAGTCCTTTCACAATTGCCAGTCTTGCATGTCCGGCCCTACACCCAGTGTCTGAGGCAGGGAGACATGTTCTGTGGCTCATGCTGTGCATGATGACATGAGCACCGAGTGAGGAAAAGTGGTGGGAGCCCGGGCTGCAGAATCAGAGGAGCAGGCAGGAATGAGGGGAGATGAGGGCGTTTATCTCAAGTGTAGTGTATCCGATATCGTGGCTGCCTGGGCCATAGCAGGCCCTGCATACATGTTAGCTACCAAGAACAGGTTTTTACTTTTATAGTTGTTATTACGTACATTTTATAGATTAGGAAACGCAACCAAAAGAAGATAGAATAATTCTCGAAACTATACGGCCAGTAAGGGGCTGAGCTAAGTAAGATTCAAAACCACCATCCTTTTGTAGTTCTCAAGCACATGTCCTTTGTCCTGTGGAGTGCACCTAGAAGCTATATCTAAGCCCAGACTTTAGGGACAGATCTTTTCTCTAAAAACTTTAAATTTAACTTTTCCTTCTTCAGCATGTCCCTGCCTGGTCCACAGCAATGGTGACTGGGTCCAATCAGAGCACACGAGGTGTGAGTGTGGACAGGTGAGGCTGTCTCAAGTTGTTCACTGGGAGACAGGAATGAAGAGGGAATCAGTTTTTGCCCATCTGGCACTTTTACTCACTGCCATGCTTCTAACCACAGATTATGATAAATGCAAAGTGAATTGAAGCCAGAACATGGGCGTGGGGAGACTGTTCCTCTGCTCTCTTTATCACACTCAAATTCTTTGTTTAGATCTGTTTTTCCCACATAAAGTGAGTGTAACAAACTTCTCATGTTCGTTTCTGTGTGTTAATGAATAAAAAGCACTAAAGCTCTCTTGAATTTAGAGTTGGTTAAAAGTACACATTTATAGAGCACAAAAATATTTCTTTAAATACTGTTGAGTATTGTCTAAATTGAGCCTTCTGACATCAGCAGGGCTGACATAAAATATATTTTATTCTTGAATAACTCAAGTTAATTTTCTGACACTTATTTTTTTCATCCCTGGAGAGGCATGGACTTTGGAGAGACGCAGACACAGCATGTTCCCTGTCTATTGCCGTCCTAACAGATACCACCAGAGAAGTGACTGAAAGCAGCACCCACTTACGATCTCACAGTCAGTGTGTGTCACAGCTCTGCTCAGCTGCTTCTCTGCTCTGAGATTCACAAAGCCAAAATCAAGGTATCTGCAGGGCTGTGCTCCTTAACTGTAGGCTCTCAGGGTGAACCTGCTTCTAAGCCATTCAGATTGTTGGCAGAATTCAGTTTTATGTTGTTCTACAATTGAGGTCCCCACTTTCTTGCTGGCTGTCAACTGAGATTCATTCACAGCTTTCAGAGGCCACCTACTCCTTGGCTTGCTCCTCTTCTCACCCTTCGAACTTCTCTGACCTCCCTCTGCTACTTTTCTCTGGCAGACTCATCTGCCTTCCTCTTCTGCTCTTAAGGACTCATTGCAATCGGCCCACCTGAATATGTCCAACATACACTCCCTTCCCTTCAAGCCAACTACTGTATTCAGTAACATTAATTGCATCTGCAAAAGGTCTCCACAGCAGTACGAGATTATGTTTGATAGAATGAACAGGGGAGGGGAATTTGAAGGGGCGTCTTTAGGATTCTGCCAACCACTCGTGTGTGTAAACCTGACTTATAAACTAAATGGTCTTTGACTAATTCACTAAATTCAATGAGCCTTGAACTTGTTTTTCTCTTGTAAAATGAAACTAAGATATATTTCACATAATTGCCATAAAGACTATAGGAGACCATCTATAAAAGGTGCTGGCGGGATGCAGTGGCTCATGCCTGTAATCCCAGCACTTTGGGAGGCCGAGGCAGGTGGATCAGTTGAGGTTCAGCGTTCGAGACCAGCCTGGCCAACGTGGTGAAACCCTGTCTGAACTAAAAATAGAAAAATTAGCTGGGCATGGTGGTGGGCGCCTGTAGGTCCCAGCTACTTGGGAGGCTGAAGCAGGAGAATCGCTTGAACCTGGGAGGTGGGGGTTGCAGTGAGCTGAGATTGTGCCACTGCACTCCAGCCTGGGCAACAGAGTGAGACTCCATCTAAAAAAAAGTGCTTAGCACAGCGGCCTGGCAAATGGTGAGATTAACAAATCGTATCATTATTAGTAAGGGGAGTAGTAATGTGAGTAAAACTGCTGTGCCTGGAGCAGCGTAGGTGCTCAATAAATGCTATTTTTCTTTCTTCCTACATACACCAGAGATTTGTGATAAAAGTGCTAAGCTTCTGTATCACAGGTGACCTCTCAGGGGAGATCATACCTGGTAGTCCTGGCATCTAAGGTGTCTGTTCTCCCAGCTCCTCTCTCTGCTCTCATGCAACTACTGCTATTGCCAGCATGCAGATGGCCGTAATCGTGAGAAAGAGTAGCCACATGGTGGGATGCCGAAAACTATTAGGAATGAGGCAAAGGGGTCTGTTTTATATCAAATATTGAATTAAAACCAAAAGACCAATTCATCTAAAGGATATAACACTTCTTAATGTTTATATACTGAAGAGCAGAGCCTCAAAATACAGGAAGCAATAACTCAGACCTGTAAGGAGAAATAGACAAATCCACAATTATAAGTGGTGATATCTGTACCTCCTCTCAATAAGTGGTGGAACGGATGATTAGAAAACCATTTTGCATATAGATGATATAAACAACACCATCAATCAACCTGACTTAATTGACATTTCTAGAACACTCCATCCAACAGCAGCCAAATAGCTGAATTCTTTTCAAGTGCACAAGAACATTAAAACATTTACCAAGATAAATGACTTTTTGAGTCATAAAACACGTCTCAGTAAATTAAAACCAACAGATCCAAGTCATGCAAAGTATGTTCTGTGACTGTAATGGAATTGAATCAATAACTGAATGGTCTCTGGAAAATCCCAAAGTATTTGGAAACTAAGTAACACAATTATAAATAATAGGTTAAAGAAGAAATCAAAGGAATAATTGGAAAATATTTTGAACTCGATGAAAATATAAGATATCAAAATTTGTGGAATGTGGGAGCAGTACATGGGGGAAATTTATAGTGCTGTTTTGGAAAGAACAAAGGTCTCAATGATTTCAACTTCTACTTTAAGAAAATCAAATTAAATCAAAAATAAGAAAAGAAAGGAAATGATAATGTGGTAGGCAGAATTTAAGATGGCCTCCAGAAATCTTGCCCCTTGGTACATGTGCCCTGTAGAAAACTTTCCTCTTGAATGTGGGCAGGATCTATGAATGTGATAGGCTATGATTTCTAGGATTATGCTACTTTATATGGCAAAAGGAATTCTGCATATGATATTAGGTTTTGAGTCAATTGACTGTATGTTAATCAAAGGGAAGAAGATTATCCTGCATGGAACTGACCTAATTAGGTGAGCTTTTAAAAAAAGGTGAAGCATCACAAACAGGTTTTTGCTGGCCTGAAGAAGATAGCAAAGCCATGTTGTGAACTGCAATGAAGACACGTGTCACGTAGGAGCTGAGTGATCCCAGGCCAACAGCCTGCGAGAATATGGGAATTACAGCTGTAAGAGACTGAATTCTTGTTTTTGTTTCTGAATTTGTGAGCTTGGATCTGAGCTTCAGATGAGCTCACAGCCCAACTGGCACCTCAATTTCAGCCTAGTGAGATCCTTATACAAGGATCCATGCCCAGGCATCTGACCCATGAAAAAATAATAATAAATAGTACATTTCTTAAATAATTTAATTTAAATAACAAATTTATGTTGTTTTAAGCTAGTAGGTTTGTAGCAATTTGGCTTGCAGCAATAGAAAATGAATACAGATAAAGCACAAAGCATAAATAAATAAAATAGAAAACAAAAACATAGAAAAAAATAATAAAATCAAAAGCTGATGTGGTGAGAATATTAAAAATTCTGATAAACCTACAGCTCAAGAGAAGAGATCCAATTCTCAATATCTGGAATTAGAGAGATGTCATCACTACAGATTCTACAGATATTGAAAAGAATAGCTAAGAAATATTATGGACAAATTTATGCTAATAGATTTGAAAAATATATGAAATGGACAAATTATTTGCTATCTTCCCAAAGCTCACTCAAGAAGAAATAGATAATGTAAATATCCCTACATATATAAAGGACTTGGGTTGAAAACATTCCCACAATGAAATATATAGGAACAGATGTATTCACTAGTGAATTCTATGAACTATTAAAAAACTTATTAACTGGATGTGATGATGCATACCTGTGCTCTCAACTACTCAAGAGGCTGAGGCAGGAGGATTGCTTGAGGCCAGAAGTTCAAGGCTGCAGTGAGCTTTGAGTGTGCCACTGCACTCCAGCTTGGGCAACAGAGCAAGACCCTGTCTCTATAAAAATAATTAAAATAAAAAATAAAAATTTAATGATTTAATTCTACAGAAACACTCTAAAAAATGGAAAAGGAAGGAATACTTCCCAACTCTTTATATGAAGCCAGCATTACTCTCTGGTATGAAAACAAAACAAATACATTACAAAAGAAGGTGAAATACAGACCAATATCCCTCAGGAACGTAGATGTAAAAATTGCAAGCAAAGTGCCAGCAAATCCACTTCAATTATACAAAATGATAATACAACACAACCAAATGGGGTTTGTCCCAGGATTCTACAATTGGTCCAACATTTGAAAATCCACCAATGTAATTTCCCATACCAACAAACTAAAAAAAGATAAGCCACATTGTTCACTTAATATGTGCAGAAAAAGTACTCGGAAAAAGCCTTACATCCATTCCTGATAAAAGTGTTCAGCAAACTAGAAATTAAAGAGAACAGTCTCGATCTGAAAATGAAATCTATGACAAACCTAGAGCTAATATCAGATACAACAGTAAAAGGCTGAATGCTTTCCCCCTAAGCATATCTGCTCTCAACACTTTTATTCAACATTGTATTGGAGATTCTACCCAGTGAAAACAGGCAAGAAAAAGATATAAAAGTCATCAAGTTTGGGATGGGAAAATTCGAAACTATTTTTGGACAACATGAACACCTGTTTAGAAAATCTGATAAAACATACAAAACCATCCTGGTTAACATGGTGAAAACCCGTCTCTACTAAAAATACAAAAAATTAGCCAGGAGTGGTGGCAGGCACCTGTAGTCCCAGCTATTCAGGAGGCTGAGGCAGGAGAGTGGCGTGAACCTTGGAGGCGGAGCTTGCAGTGAGCCGAGACCGTGCCACTGCACTCCAGCCTGGGCGACAGAGCGAGATTCCGTCTCAAAAAAAAAAAAACCAAAACATATTCTGGAACTAATATATGTGTTTAGCAACATGGCAGGACCCAAGGTCAGTATACAAAATTCAATTGTATTTCTAGATATTATAAATATACATTTAAAAATTAAATTCGATTAAACTTAGGGATAAATCTTACAAAAGATGTGCAAGACCTGTTCACTCTACCTTAAGAAATATAGCTGATAGAAATTAAAGGCCTACGGAGTTTGCAGTGAGCTGAGATCGTGCCACTGCACTCCAGCCTGGGTGACAGAGCAAGACTCCGTCTCAAAAAAAAAAAAAAAAAAGGAAATTAAAGGCATAAGTACATGAATAAATGCAGAGACATACCATGTTCATGGGTAAGAAGACTGAATTAATATTAGTAAGATGTTACTTCTCCCCAAGTTAACCTATAGCTTCAATGAAATTTCAAAGTTATAGCAAGCATTTATTTTTTTGAAAAATTGAGCAGCTGATTTCAAAATTCATGTGGAATTGCAATGTACTTAGAATAGCTAAAACAACAACAAAGTAGAAAAAAATTAGAGTAATAACACTACCTGACACAACTTATTATAAAGCTACAGTTTTCAAGACAATAAAGTATTACTGTTTCAGTAGACAATTTAAATGTGCAAAGTAAGTAGAAAGTCCAGAAATAAACCACTTATTTATAGACAAGTAATTTTTGACGAAGGTGCAAAGACAATTCAGTAGAGAAAGGATAGTCATTTTAAATAAATGATGCCAAAATAACTGTCATAATAAATATCCTTAAGCTAAAGAATGTGAAGTTCAATTAATAGCTCATGCCATTTGCCAAAATTAATTCAAATGAATCTAAGACCTACATACAACATCTGAATTTGTAAAACTTTTAGAAGAAAACAAGAGGAAAACCTGACTTGTTTAGACAAATATTTCTTAGACATGATGCCAAAACAAAATCCATAAAGAAGTTGATAAATTGGGCTGGGCGTGGTGGCTCACACCTGTAATCCCAGCACTTTGGGAGGCCAAGGCAGGTGGATCACGAGGTCAGCAGATCGAGACCATCCTGGCTAACACGGTGAAACCCCATCTCTACTAAAAATACAGAAAATTAGCTGGGCGTGGTGGCGGCTACTCAGGAGGTTGAGGCAGGAGAATGGCGTGAACCCGGGAGGCGGAGCTTGCAGTGAGCCAAGATCGTGCCACTGCACTCCAGCCTAGGTGACAGAGTGAGACTCCGTCTCAAAAAAAAAAAAAAAAAGTGGATAAATTTAATTCATTAAAAGCAAAAATGAAGAGACAACCCACAGCCTAGGAGGAAATATTTTAAATCCTATATATGACAAAAGACACATCTAGAATTGTAAATGACTCTGAAAGGGAATAACAAGGAAACAATCCCATCAAAATGGGCAAAATATTTTAACAAACTTCACCAAAGAAGATGTCGATACCACCTCAAACCGATTAGAATGTCTGTAATTATAAAGACTGACCATCTAAGTGTTGATGAGGGTGCGGAAGAACCAGAATTCTCACACATTGTTAGTGGGAATTTAAAGTGATATAAACAACTTTCTGAAAACAATTTGACAGTGTCTTAAATAGTTAAACCGACACTTTTCATATGAACCAGCAATTTGAATTTTAGATGTTGACTCTAGAGAAATAAAGGCATATTCATGTAAAGAATATTCATAGCAGCTTTATTTGTAACAGTCAAAATCTGGAATCAATCTGAACATCCATTAACAAATGAATGGATAAACACATGGTAGTATCTCCATACAGCTATAAAATGAAAGTGAACCATTGATACACACAATAACACAGATGGATCTAGAAATATTATGCTGACTGAATAAAGTCAGAAGAAACGGAGTCTTGCTCCACATACTTCTCCACCTATGATGGGTTATGTCCATCTAAGTCAAACCTTTACATCAAAAATGACTTAGGACATTTTCAATTTACAATAGGTTTATCCAGACGTAACTCCATTCGAAGTTGAGGAGCGTACAGAATGTGTATCACTTTTGCAGCATTGTAAGTTGAACCCTTGTAAGTCTGGGATCATCTGTATATGGTTTACTTTATATACAATTTTAGGAATGCAAGTCAATCTAGAGTGACAGAAAGGAGGTAAGTGCTTGTCCTTTGAAAGGGAAGGGACAGGTGGCAAGACTTCAAAGGAGCCCAAGGAAATTTTTGGGGAGGATGAAGATGTCCACCCAACTTGCGATGAGTGGCTTTGACCACAGAGACACTTAGAGAAGACCCACGGCCATATGCTCCTTTTCTACCAGAGCCCAATAGCATGACAAGAAGTCCTGCTCAGCTAGGGTATGCTCATCAGTAGATAGCAGGGTCTTGCTGCAGAACCCCAGGGGACAGCACTGTGGATCTCCTAATGGGGTTCATCAGGGACTCTGTAGGCATCTTCATGTACCATGGATATCTCTGTGGTATTGTGGTATCTGACAGGTCACACGGTCCAAGTAACAAGGGTATTTGCGTCATAGCATGAACCTGCTGCAGAACCTTCTCTTACAGATTCTACTTAAAACTGGTAGCCTTTCATGTCACTTGGTCTGTGAATTGGAGCAAAATTGCAAAGTGTGGTATATGCTGCCTCCCAAATCCAAAAGTCTTTCCAATCACTACGCTTTTGTCTTAGTGGAAGAAGATGCAAGGTGTAATAACTTGTTGTTCCCCTTGGAACGAATATTCCTGACATTTCCCAGATGACTGGACTTCACTGATATGACAGCTGCCTAAAACTTTCTGGCACTCATTTCTGACTCTGCAGCCTGCATGTATCTCATCAGTGGATCTCTGATACATGGCAATAAACATGATGGCACCAATAGAGTGAACCAATGTGATGTTCTAGGAAACCTCCAGATGACATATTGTGAAAGAAAGCAGGAACTTCGATAAAGTCCTGGGGCAAGACAGGGAATGTGTCCAGCAATTGCTATCTGTTCAGGAGTGCTTTTCTCCTTTTAGATGGAGATAGAAAAGAACTCACTCATCATCTCAGTAGCCTCACACTGCACTGATCTTGCCATTTGCAGATTGCACTGGGATTGAGGCTACAGTTTGATTAAGTTTGCAATGGTTCAGTGTCATCTGCTATTTTCTTTCTCTTCTCTTTTCCTTTTGTTTCCTGCTGAAGCCCTTGAAACAGCCTCCACCTGCAGCAAAATAATAAATTATAAACACCACCACATCCCACATGAAGAGAGATTATTGTGGCCCTCAAGGTGTGAAAAATATGCAAATGTGTGCTTATCAGTGTATCTACATTTAATTCACCAACCTGATACCAAGATAGAAGCATTACCTTATTTTATAGGCCACAATTCAATCATGAAAAGTCATGTAATGGTTCACACCATTATAAGAATCTCTTGGCCAGGCGCAGTGGCTCACGCCTCTAATCCCAGCACTTTGGGAGGCCGAGGCGGGTGGATCATGAGGTCAGGAGTTCGAGACCAGTCTGATCAACATGGTGAAGCCCTGTCTGTACTAAAAATACAAAAATTAGCTGGGCGTGGTGGTGTGCACTTGTAATCCCAGCTACTCAGAGGCTGAGACAGGAGAATTGCTTGAACCCGGGAGGCGAAGGCTACAGTGAGCAGAGATCGCACCACTGCACTCCAGCCTGGGCGACAGAGCAAGACTCCATCACAACAACAACAATAAAATAATCTCTTGAATAGAATCATGCATTTCTGGTGCATTTTATAGTGAAAATTACACTCCTGAATACAGGTAGACAATGGAGATAAAAGGACAGATGCTAACATGGATTTTCTTAAAAACTGGCATAATAAAGGATTCATAGTTAAGCATCAAGCCTACCTGTGTGGCTGAGCGATTAGACCCATGCCCCCATCTTAGTGCAAAATCAGAATGCCCTCCGTGTTCTGTATGGAGAAAAGAATCAGCTGAGAAAAAGCTCCTCTGACCCCAGTTTTCCTTTCAGGTTTTGTGTCAAAAAGTATTGTTTGTAAGTAGCAGAGCCTAACTGACACGAGTGTAAGGAAAAAGGAGAGAGTTTAACAAAACCATAGGACCACAGATGGGGAGCTGGCACTGGACAACTTCACCAGGTGCTCTCACCACCTCAGAGTCTCTCTTGCTCTCATTCTGATTGTCCTCCCTGGGTTAGTTTCCCTCAAGCCTGCACCATACAGCAGGCTGTGCATTGCAAGAAATTCTAAACCCACATTCTTCTAACTTATGCAGCCCCAGGAGGGAAAATCCTACTCTCCACTTCCACCAGCTCCAGTTAGAAACACTCCAGAGAAGTTTACCATTGTCCTGGCTTAGGTTACATGTCTGCCTGTTAGACCAAACCATGTGGCTCACAGGTTAGGACTATCATTGCTCTTGCTTCCGTTACACATCCCCATTTGTGGCTGAGAAGACAGGATATGCCACATTAAAACTGGAAGAGCCAGTGGCAAGGAGACAAGAACATTGGGAATAGCCACATCTTTTATTTTTGAGCTGACTAGAGACTTTGGGATTATACCACACAGAAGTGTTACATTCCTGGGCGTGTGCTTTCTTCACCTACTAGTGAAAGGCAGTGCATAAGATACAAAAATCCACATCATTGTATCTCACAATTACTACATCAAGAAGTTCAACATTTAATAAAGAAAATAGCAAGAACAACAAAACTCGAACTGAAGGGGTTGCCAAGTGCTCTAAAAAAATACAAGAATCTATTGTAGGTAAATGAATTTGGAGAACTATATGTTCATCCATCTGTCCATCCATCCATCCATCCATCCATGCATCAGAATCACCCATGGAGCTTTGAAAAACATAGGTAACTATGTAAACCTTCAGAGATGCTGATTTAAGGGTCTGGGTTAGGCTTGGATGTCTGTATTTTTAAATACTTCTCTGAGACATGGTGCTAAAACTGTAGATACAGTAAGTGTTGAAAAGCAGCACTGAAAACAAACTTGGGGCCAGTATATGTTCAATATAAAATGTGTATAACTTTTAGATAACAAAATTTTGGAGAAAATAGAACAGAAGTGGTAAAAAAAAAAAAACTTGGTGTTTGGTTTGCTATATTTCAAGTTGAAGTGTGAACTGGTGGTGATGGTATTACTTCAAACATTCAGATTGTACTGGTTATGTAAGTATGTATTTGAATTATTGGTCCCATCAGTACCCATCTCAGCAGTGGGAAATCACCAGCTGTACACAGCTTGTAAGTTTTCTACACTCCTCCTTAGAGAGCTCATAAAAAGATAATGAATACAAGCAGTGTGGGGCATCGGCTTGAACAGATCCTTGAGAGTGGATTCTCAGTATCTCTCTCTGGAAAGGAATCCCAGCTTCTACCTCGCATGTCTTATAGAGCCCAGTGCCTGCAGCAAACAGTTTTAGAAGACATACTTTCTCTTTTTTTGAGGTGGAGTTTCACTCTTGTTGCCCAGGCTGGAGTGCAGTGGCAAGATCTGGGCTCACTGTAACCTCCGCCTCCTGGGTTCAAGCAATTTTCCTGTCTCAGCCTCCTGAGCAGCTGGGATTACAGGCGTCCGCCACCACACACGGCTAATTTTTTGTATTTTTAATAGAAGTGGGGTTTCACCATGTTGGCCAGGCTGGTCTCGAATTCCTGACCTCAGGTGATCCACCCGGGTCAGCCTCCCAAAGTGCTGGGATTACAGACGTGAGCCACCATGCCCAGCCGCCTTTTCTAGACATGATGTTTTCAGCAGGTGACAGAAAACCAGTTTTAACTGCCACAAATTAAGGATTTTATCATTCACCAACTAGGGAGTCCAGAAGCAAGTTGGTCTTCAAAATTACTTGTTTACTTGTTCAGTCATCGTGTCTAGGACCCAGAGCTTTCTACCCCTCTGGTCTGTCAACTACAGCCTCAGCATCATCCTAAACCTCTCCTCCTTTATGGTCATAAGACAGCAAATTGGTTCTTCATGCTTCCTTGTATATACATAGCCCCAGATCAGGGGAAGAATGGGACTGGGGGTCTGGCTTGTGTCTAGGGAGATGTTTCTCCAAAGCTTCCATCAAAGCACTCCCATCATTGACCAGAATGGGGCAATATGCTTAGTCTCAAACAATTGTTGTTGAAAACAATAGGGCTACCAACAGGCTTGCTTCTTGAGTTTAAGCTGCTTATTCAAACTACATTACTGATCAGGGAAGGAATAGAATAGATTTAGACAGTATCCACGATGTTCATGCAACAGTGGAAATTAATTCCATTTCTCCACTTTTGAAGAACTACAGTAGAAATAAAGGGTTGATGACAATAAAGAGATGTGATTATTATTTTCATTGTGGCCATGAAGGGAATAAAAGAACCATAGGGCTAAGAGAGTATAAAAACCTCCTATCACCACATTCTGAAAGTCTGTCTGTATAAGGGGAAGCAAATAGATGCAGTTGCTGCTCTTGTGAAGCTGTCTGGCTTAGGGAATGATGGAAAGTGTTTACGTGAGGAAGTGCCTGAGAGATGGGCCTTCGAGGATCAGAGTGATCATGAGGGGTTGGGGTTTAAGAAAGACAGTTCATGAATAGAGGACGGCATGAGTCCAATTGTGGTGATAGTGAGGACAGACTCTGAGGGCAGCTCACAATCCAGCTCAACTAGAGCAAGCGACATATGTGCACAGAAGAGCAGTGGGATATGAGACCAGAAAGTTCATCCGAAAGATACTGCATCAAACCTCCAGCACCAGACCAAAGACATGGTTGTTCAAATGTAGGTTACATGAAACCAACGAAAGTTTTAGAGCCGAAAATTTAAGTGATTCAAGCTGAACTTTCGTGAATTATCTTGTGTGACCAATGTTAGGTAATCCGGAGGCCAGATTTTGAGGGTGTAAATCAGAATACTAGTGGAAAGGGAGAAGCAGAGGCACTAGATGTTATTGATAGAATTCTCAGTGGTCTGGAAACTGACTGGAGGGTGGGGCTGAGGTACACAGGAGAGTTCAGAGTAATCCAAGATTTCAAATGTGGATGCCTGGAAGAAAACAGGGCTTTTTGGGGTGAGTCAGGAGAAGATGTAGGTCTGGGTGGCAAAGTGAGGGGTTGAATTATGTACACATTGATTTCATTCACCAACAAAGTCATCATGTGGTAATAGTCAGATAGTAGCTGGTTAGAACTTTAGAGAGAAGCCTTGACTAGAGGCATAGATTTTTATTTCCGATAAAGGCAGAGCCTGTGTTGCAACCATGAGCTCGTGAGTTAGTCTTCAGGAGAGGGCAATGGACTCTTTATTTGCAAATGCATCATGGGCGATTCCGATGCTCAGAGAGTGTTGACGGCCACAGGCTAAGTGCCCACTTTTGCTGAAAGGACACTTCTGCATGCCCTTCTTGCCAATTCCACTTACAGGCTTGATTTGGACTCCATTTCGTCTACATACTTTGTGTCAAAAGTCCATTTAGTATATTCTCCTGAACCCCTTTTCTCAACACATTGAGCACATGAAAGCAACTGGAAGGCCTATCACTTTTCTACAACTTCAGCGCTTTTAAAAACCACATACTGCATTTTGTGTGCTGCAAATGCTGTCATAAACAATTCAAGCTCAGCTACAAGCAGAGTACCTGTTAGGATTTCCATTCCTGTATTTAAGGGAAGAACAGAAACGTAAATGACCCATACTTTGCACACTCTTTTGTATAGGATTCCAACACACCTTGAATTTGAGGTGAAGAGTTCTGAATCACAGAGTGCCATTTGGGAGGTTTTCGTTATTTGCACACTAGTAAATGTACGCTGCTTTTTGCGTTCTTTCTTTTACAGAAGAGAGATTTTAAAAAGAAAAATATGTCCCAATGAGTGTATCAGCTTCTTGATTTTGCCAAAAAACCTTATTTCTGTCCAACACAGACAGAAAATAGTACACAAAAAGAGAGCAGTAGTGAGAATATGATAGATAATGCACAAAGAATGGGATCAGAATACATAAGGGAAATCTACAATTTAATCTTAAAATAAAGATCAACAACCTGGTAGTAATATGGGCTATGTTTATGAAGAGGAAGACCACTTAAGAAGCAATATAAATAATCAATAAACAAAATAGCATATGTTGAACTCACCAGTCAATAAAAAAATGTCTACTAAACTAAGAAGGTTCTTTTTTTTTTCACCCATCATATTGAAAAACTTAAAACTTTGATACTTTGGTACAAGTAAGGATGTGGAGACACTTGTAGCATTAATATATTGTTCATGGGGGTGTAATTGGGCACAGACATCCAGGGAGTTTGCAGTCTCTGTTTACATTAAAACAGCCACACCCTCCAATCCAGAAATTTCTCTGGCCAGTATCTAATTCATAGGAATGCTAACACATGCACAAAACATACATGTAAAGGGTATGTCACAACATTGCTCATAAGAGTGAAAAATTGAAAACAAAATAGCAAAATAAAAACAGCAGTGAGGTAGGCAATGAGCTGTGATGTATGCATATTATGGAAGACCAGGAGCAGATAAATATAAGAAAGTGCATCTTTATGACATCGGTGGTGGGGATTATTTATCGAATAAAAAATTAAGAGAATGTGATTTACAACTTGAGGATAATAAGTTTATAAACACAAATTGATACTGAATCTTTCCTGAGGGGGCACCTCTGCTTGTAAAAGGATGTAGAAGGTGCAGCAGGATTTCACAGTCACTTCTGATGAGTGGGCAGAGGGCTGCAACTTGAGGTTCTGAAAAGGAATATGAGTCTTGTATTTAATGCTGGAAACTTGTATCAAGGTGAAATGTATTCACATGTTACATGGGTAAAGAAACTATTAATAATTCAAAAACAATACTGATTATAAGCACTATCTGGTACATATACAAATATCTGAAGGGATGAAGTGATTCTGATTTGTTGAAGGCAACTTTGTAGAGCCTTATTCCGTTTTCTGACTTTCATGTTTTGTTTTTCTTATTATTTTGAAGTAATTGGATACTTTCAAATGTACCATCTCATTGCTTATTTCCAATTTGTGAGGTAGTGAAAGGCAGGAGGGGTGGGGAGATGATGTAACTGTATTGGAAACTGATTGGATGGTGGGGCTGACGTACACAGGAGAGTACAGAGTGATCCAAGGTTTCAAGTGTGGATGCCTGGAAGAAAACACGGTTTTGGGGGGTGAGTCAGGAGGAGGTGTAGGTCTGGGTAAGAAAGTGAGGGGTTGAATTATGTACACTGGTCTCTTGCCACCCACGTGACCTTGGAAATCAGTTCTCCCTATTTCTTTGTCCATGGCTCACAATTGGCAGAGTCTAAATTAGAACTGAGGTCTTCTGGGGTCAGGTTCACCATATCACTCTTGCTTCTTGTGTCTGTGACTGACAAACTTAATATAATCCTCTTCAAATCATCTGTTTTGTATTAGCCCAACGTGGTTACATGCCGAAGATGCATTCACCTGGGCCAGATGTGCCTCACTCATCTCAGACTTACACAGTGCACTATATTCTTGCTACCATCCAGCACTCTCAGCCTCTCCAGGTCCAAACACATCCCTGAGCTCTGTGCTGGGGAACTGGGAGAAAGATCAATTACCCAACATCTTGCCAACCATATCACAGGCCCTTAGACCAGATCATCCTGTGATCAACAAACTGGTTTATTCAGTTCAAAGGAAAAACATTCCACATTAAGATATGAATTAACAAAAAATGTTTTTCTAAATCCATGAAATAAGGAGTTGCCTTTTCAAACCTCTCATCAAATTCATAATACAATACAAATAAATACACATCAAGGGGGAAATCTCACCAAAGTCTTTTTCACTCTTATACGTTTCTTTAGACTGTATTGACTGTATTTCCCCCCCACTCTCAAATTATAGTTTGACTTCATTAAGCAAAGCAGCAGAGTTTTTCCCTGGAAGAAATAAGAGACAAGGAATAGCAGGTAGCCTGCATATTATGAAGTACTAAGGAGGAATCCATATCCCTTTGGCATTCTAGTGCTGTTTTCAGCCTCTCAAAGGAACAGAAGACAGATGTCTTGGAAGGACGGGGCCTCTGGGGACATGGCTAGGTGACCTCTTCTCTCAGCTGAATCTGATGTTGGCAGAGACTGAAAGACACTGTGCAAGTTAGTGATCCACGAAATCATGGCTAATCACATACGTAGTTATATATTTTTAAATGTATCATGAGAAATTCTTGTAAAAGTTTATGCAAATGTTAAATGAAAGAAAACCAGAAACATCCTTGGAAACCGTGGAGGCATCATGAGGAATATGATTCTGCTGAACAAGAAAGATTCAGGAGCACTGTTCCCTTGCCACCCAAGTGACCTTGGAAAGCAGTTCTCCCTATTTCTTTGTCCGTAAACTAAGAGAAAAAACTACTTCATAAATTGTTCCCAGAATCAAATGAAATATTTGTATATAGATTAGTTCTTATTGTTGAGGAAAACTATTTTTAAAAGACAGCATTGTGGAATTTTTGAAACCTGCATTTAATTATCTCTAGAATTGTAAACAGAAAAACATTCTTCATTACACAATTACAGCTACACTTACTGGGAATAAACTTCAAGTTGGTATTTAAGAAGAAACAATCAATCAATACACTGTCTCCATAGCCAAATGATTAGGTTGCTGACCTCTGTAGCCCAGACTCTTTTCCATTAAATAAACTAAGAAGCTAGTGTTCTGGGTAATGACTCAATTTTTGCTACGTTTTTTCTTTTTGAAACATTGTAAAATCTTCCTTGGTACAACTTAGCTTTCTCTGATCAAACATAATCTTAACAGAAATGCTAACCCAGGCTCTGAAGTTAAACATCTGTATTTATTTTTAAGGCGGTTGTCCAGATTAAGTATATACCATTGAATTTAGATCATAATCAAAGCTTAAACAAAAATTAGAACATCCTCATACAAATCTTTAAGAACCTGAGAATAAACCTTTGGATTAAGCTTTAGCATTTTAGGTAAAATCTTTTCTAGGTAAGGACTGAGACTGCACAGTGACGAAAACCTGTTGGAGAGGGGAACATCTTACTCCAATGAGGTGTTCATAGGTAAGAATCAGAGGCCCTTGGAGAGCTGAAAGATGGCGTGCCATCCCTCCTTGTCTAGTCTCATGGACTGAGTTTAAATCTTTGGGAGGATCAACTCTTTCCAGAAGATGCTTTCTGACATTGAACACAAGTAGAACTCCTTTGGCATCTAGGTGAAGAACTGGGCCAGAGTTTGAGATAGTGTCATTTTTACATTTCTGCATAGACCCCAATATGATCTTGTGATTCACAATAGGGGCTTGGGAACATGAGTAGGCAAAACTCAAAAGTTGGGGGCTTTGGTATCCTCCAAAGAAGCAGCAGGCTCCTTTAAGCAGCTTTGCAGGCAACAGGCAAGAACATAAGGAAGCATGTCAGTGATAATGAGCTGAAGAACACTCTGCCAGCTCATGTGAGATGCAATCAGATACAAGACTCCTTTAAACAAGACCAGGCTTTAGGGGAATGGGCTAAGTCCTGTGACTAGGCCACATGCCAGGAGATGGGTGATTAACAGCATTAGGATTTGTGACAATTGTGTAGAGACTAGAACTGGAATATAGCATATCAATTTTAGTTAGTTACCTACATAGATGGATGTGTGGAACCTCAAAGAGAAAAATAAAAGAAAAAAATGTCAAAAATATAATAAAATAGCATTTAGTGCATCTGTTAATCTCTTACTTACGTATTTCCCAAGACTATTTAAATGTCCTTCTCTTTAAATACAGTCATGCATTACATAAAGACATTTCAGTCTATGACAGACAACATATACGAAAGGGATCCCACAAGAATGTAAGACCATATTTTTACTTACGTATTTTGCTTACAATATTCAGTATAGTCATATGTTGTACAGGTTTGTTGCCTTGGACAGTAGGCTACACTGTATAACCTGTGTGTAGTAAGTTCTGCCATCTGGGTTTGTAAAAACACACCCTATGATGTTGGCACAATGATGAAATTGCCTAATGTCACAGTTTTCAGAACACAGCCCTGTTGTTAAGCAATGCATGAGTGTACTTTTATTTTCCCCTTTTCACCAAAATTTAATAACTTTAGTTATCTTTACCATAACTCTCTCATGAACATTGATGTAAAAAAAAGCTCAATAAAATTTTAACAAATCAAATTCAACAATGTATCTTTAAAAGGTACATACCAGCCAGGTGTGGTATGTGGTTTGTGCCTGTAAACCCAGCTACTTGGGAAGCCAAGGCAGGAGAATTGCTTGAAGCCAGGAGGCAGAGGTTGCAGTGGGCAGAAATCGCGCCACTGCACTCCAGCCTAGGCAACAGAGCAAGACTCTGTCTGAAAAAATAAAATAAACTAAAATGTACATACCACAACCAAGTGAGATTTATTCCAAGTATGCAAGTCTGGTTCAACATTTAAAAATCAATTAATATAATCTATTATAGCAAGAAGATAATTGATGCAGAAAAAAATATTTGACAAAATCCAACCCCCTTTCATGATAAAAAACTCTCAGAAAACTAGGAGTAGAGGGTAGGTTCCTCAACTTGATAAAGAATGTCTACCAAACAATCTACAGCTAAAATCATACTTAATGTCAAGAAACTGTATGCTTTCCTGAAAAGATCAGGAGTTAAGCCAGGATGACCCTTTCACCACACCTACTTAACATCATACTGGAAGCCTTCACTAGTGCAATAGTGACAAGAAAAGGTAATAAAAAGTAAGCAGATTGGGGAGGAAAAAATAAATTGCCTTTGTTCAAAGATGACATGATTAAATAAGTAGAAAAATCACAAACAATTGACCAAAGAAATCGTCTGGAACTAATAAGCAATCATAGCATAGTTGCAGAATACAAGGTTAATATACGAAAGTCCATTGTTTTCCTATACACCAGCAATGAACAATTGCAGTTTGAAATTAAAGCACTAAACCAGTTACAACTGCTCAAAAAATAAAATTCTTAAGTACGAACCTACTAAAATATATACAGGATCTGTATACGTAAAATATAAAAGTCTAATAAAAGAAATTAAAGAGGATTTAATTAAATGGAGATATATTCCATGCTCATGAATTTGAATTCTCAATATTGTTAAGAGGGTAATTCTGTCCCACAGGATCTGTGGATTCGAGGCAATAGGAATGAAAATTCCAGCAAGCTATTTTGTGGATATTGATAAAATGAATTTAAAGTTTATATGAAAATGTAAAAGAAAAAGAATAGCCAACAGGACACTGAGAAAGAATAAACTCAGTGCACTAAAACTACTTGACATCAAGACTTATGAAATGATGGTAATCAAGACAACACCATGGTACTTGCAAAAGAACGCCTACATGTACCAGTGGAATGGAACACAGAGTCAAGAAGTAGGCCCACAGAAACGTAGTTTACTAACCATTGACAAGGGAGCAGTGTCAATACAGTGGCGCACTCACTGATTATAGAAGTGAAGACTCCATACGAGGTAGAAGTCTACAAAAATGAGTTGATTGTTTTAAGTGCTGTGTATTTATACAATGGAGTGATGTGGATCTCTACCTAAAAATGTCTAGGCTAGGGCAGAGACACAACCAAAAAAGAGAATTTTAGACCAATTTCCTGGATGAACATTGATGCAAAAATCCTCAATAAAATACTGGCAAACCGAATCAAGCAGCACATCAAAAAGCTTATCCACCATGATCAAGTGGGCTTCATCCCAGGGATGAAAGGCTGGTTCAACATACGCAAATCAATAAATGTAATCCAGCATATAAACAGAACCAAAGACAAAAACCACATGATTACCTCAATAGATGCAGAAAAGGCCTTTGACAAAATTCAATAGCCCTTCATGCTAAAAACCCTCAATAAATTAGGTATTGATGGGACGTATCTCAAAATAATAAGAGCTATCTATGACAAACCCACAGCCAGCATCATACTGAATGGGCAAAAACTGGAAGCATTCCCTTTGAAAACAGGCACAAGACAGGGATGTCCTCTCTCACCACTCCTATTCAACATAGTGTTGGAAGTTCTGGCCAGGGCAATCAGGCAGGAGAAGGAAATAAAGGGTATTCAATTAGGAAAAGAGGAAGTCAAATTGTCCCTGTTTGCAGATGACATGATTGTATATCTAGAAAACCCCACTGTCTCAGCCCAAAATCTCCTTAAGCTGATAAGCAACTTCAGCAAAGTCTCAGGATACAAAATCAATGTACAAAAATCACAAGCATTCTTATACACCAATCACAGACAAACAGAGAGCCAAATCATGAGTGAACTCCCATTCACAATTGCTTCAAAGAGAATAAAATACCTAGGAATCCAACTTACAAGGGATGTGAAGGACCTCTTCAAGGAGAACTACAAAACACTGCTCAATGAAATAAAAGAGGATACAAACAAATGGAAGAACATTCCATGCTCATGGGTAGGAAGAATCAATATCGTGAAAATGGCCATACTGCCCAAGGTAATTTATAGATTCAATGCCATCCCCATCAAGCTACCAATGACTTTCTTCACAGAATTGGAAAAAACTACTTTGAAGTTCATATGGAACCAAAAAAGAGCCCACATTGCCAAGTCAATCCTAAGCCAAAAAAACAAAGCTGGAGGCATCATGCTACCTGACTTCAAACTATACTACAAGGCTACAGTAACCAAAACAGCATGGTACTGGTACCAAAACAGAGAGATAGATCAATGGAGCAGAACAGAGCCCTCAGAAATAATGCCGCATATCTACAACTATCTGATCTTTGACAAACCTGACAAAAACAAGCAATGGGGAAAGGATTCCCTATTTAATAAATGGTGCTGGGAAAACTGGCTAACCATATGTAGAAAGCTGAAACTGAATCCCTTCCTTACGCTTATACAAAAATTAATTCAAGATGGATTAAAGACTTACATGGTTAGACCTAAAACCATAAAAGCTCTGGAAGAAAACCTAGGCATTACCATTCAGGACATAGGCATGGGCAAGGACTTCATGTCTAAAACACCAAAAGCAAAGGCAACAGAAGCCAAAATTGACAAATGGAATCTAATTAAACTAAAGAGCTTATGCACAGCAAAAGACTACCATCAGAGTGAACAGGCAACCTACAAAATGGGAGAAAATTTTCGCAACCTACTCATCTGACAAAGGGCTAATATCCAGAATCTACAATGAACTCAAACAAATTTACAAGAAAAAAACAAACAACCCCATCAAAAAGTGGGCAAAGGACATGAACAGACACTTCTCAAAAGAAGACATTTATGCAGCCAAAAAACACATGAAAAAATGCTCATCATCACTGGCCATCAGAGAAATGAAAATCAAAACCACAATGAGATACCATCTCATACCAGTTAGAATAGCCATCATTAAAAAGTCAGGAAACAACAGGTGCTGGAGAGGATGTGGAGAAATAGGAACACTTTTACACTGTTGGTGGGACTGTAAACTAGTTCAACCATTGTGGAAGTCAGTGTGGCGATTCCTCAGGGATCTAGAACTAGAAATACCATTTGACCCAGCCATCCCATTACTGGGTATATACCCAAAGGACTATAAATCATGCTGCTATAAAGACACATGCACACGTATGTTTATTGCGGCACTATTCACAATAGCAAAGACTTGGAATTAACCCAAATGTCCAACAACGATAGACTGGACTAAGAAACTGTGGCACATATACACCATGGAATACTATGCAGCCATAAAAAATGATGAGTTCATGTCCTTTGTAGGGACATGGATGAAACTGGAAAACATCATTCTCAGTAAACTATCACAAGGACAAAAAACCGAACACCACATGTTCTCACTCATAGGTGGGAATTGAACAATGAGAACACATGGACACAGGAAGAGGAACATCACACTCCGGGAACTGTTGTGGGGTGGGGAGAGGGGGGAGGGATAGCATTAGGAGATACACCTAATGCTAAATGAGGAGTTAATGGGTGCAGCACACCAACATGGCACATGTATACATATGTAACAAACCTGCACATTGTGCACATGTACCCTAAAACTTAAAGTACAATAAAAAAAATGTCTAGGCTATATTGTTAAAGGAAAAGATGGTTCACAAAAATGTTATGCATAGAATCATGCCATTTCTGTAAACATATAACATGTAAATTCATAGAAAAAACTTGAATCAACATATATCAAACTATGGAGCAGTAATAATCTGTGAATGTGAAATTAGAATTGATTTTTACTTTATTCTTTATGTATTTCTAATATTTTTTGAAAATGAAAATATATTAGTTGGTATTTGATATACTTGCCATTAAGGTTCTCTGGTCCAAAGTGTCTTCCTCCACAGAATGGTAGTATAGGGTGCAGATGGCAAATTTTCAGTTGTATTGTAGCAATGCTAGGAGGTCAAATATTTAGAATAAGATATTCCCTATTTCCATGAAACATAGAAAGAGTAAATCTATTACATGGAAGAGAAGAACATAATCTAAAACATGAGCTGCGCCTGCCCCAGTGTCTGCTCCATTATGGAGTACTGCTGCTAGGGGAACAAGAACTCTGGAGAGAGCACGAAAAATGGTCCAAAATCCTCACTGCAGCACAGACAATGGAATGATTCATGTGCAATTATGGTAGCTTGTTTTTTCCCGATGATATGAAGCAGGGATCAGATCTTCTTTCAATAGTAATTTATGATTAATTTTGTGATAAAATTATGAGTGTGTTGTAAGAACTGTAAAAATCAATTGAATACGTTAAGTTGAATCATATTAGGGGATATATAGCAGTAGGCTTGGTGCAGTTAAGGGAAATGGAATTATTGGAGTCCCACCCTGGGACTGTTCCCACTGCCAAAGCTGAATGTAGGTCAAGCTGGAGCCACAGGAGATGGAAGCCATAAGACACATCCCAGTGTAAAGGTGTGTACAGGGTGTAACACACCAGGACAATCCTTCCCACAGTGAGGGACAGGGAACCTGTGGGTAGGCAAAGCTTGAGAGTCTGAGCAGTCAGGCAGTGATGAAAGAGAAGCTGGATAGAAGGTAGTAGGACCCTAGAGTCTTGTGGGGATGCAGTGGGTATTTTGGGAAGACTCATGAACAAAAGAAGCTCCACTCCTAAAGGACCTGAGTTGATAGATGGACAAAAGATGGATTCAGCCACCACTAAGGCAAAAGCCTGATTGTAAGAACTGCGTCCCAAGACCGTGGAATAACGCATATCCTAAGGGACCTGATTCTGCATCAAGCTGCTTCAGGGCTCCCTATCTAAGGTGCCCACTGGTCCTGAATATTGTGTGTGGGAGCCAGGAAAGGGGGGAACATTCAGACTGCAGCTGAAGTCCAAGGAGTCCCCACCTTCAGGAGGATGCAGATGACAGTTTGTGTATCTTCAGAACTAAAGGAGAAAAGGTTATTTATAATATATGCATTTAAAAAGTAAGAATGCAGATAATTGGCTAAAGAAAAGAGAATATAAAAATAAAATTTCTCCCATACAACAAGGTCCTTAAGGCAAAGCCTGTGGTAGCAAGATCATGGTCGTCTCTCCGTCCACCTCCACCATGCCTACAGCCAGCTGCCGGCGGTGCACGTGGCAGTCAAACTAAAGCATTCCGCACTTCTGGACCTCTTCCAACTGCACTGGGCTGGGGTGTGTGCTGGATAAAAAGGCTGGCCAAATACCACTGCTGGAGCCTCAAAACAACGGTTTTACAGTGAAGCGTGAAGCCCATCCTGGAGTGCCAACATTCCTGTCTGGGGGGCCATTTGCAAAAGTGCACGCATGCCATGTTTAAATTTGCAGAAAAGGTAAGCACTTTGAGTGCATGGTGATGTAGGTAGAACTGCACATGTGTGCTCATCAATGCAGGGCTATTACTTATTCTGAAATACTTCACATTGTTGCTTACTCTTCTTAGCTTAAGCCTAAATTGCATGCGAGCACTCCTTAAAAAGGCTGCTTCTCTACAGGAGTGCAGGAGTGGGTTGATCCTCTCCTAGGGAGACTCATCAGAATCTCCATGGGGCCTCTGTGTTTGAAAAAGCATATTCAATTTCACACAGTTTTATACTGGAAAAAATTGTAAGGCCTGGTGTCATCATATCAATGGCAGAAAATAACAAAACCTTTTTGACAAGAAGATTTGGGTAAGGTGAACCACATTTGACTTTCTTTGTAATGGCATCTGTTTGGTTGGCAATATTCTCCATCTTCCGACTCCATAAGATCGGGAATTCCTGGAGGACAGGGGTAACAGCAAAAATAATGCTTTCTACGTTCACACAGGCTTTGACAAGTGTTGAAGAGCTTTCCCTGCTAGATTCAGCATGCTGAAACAGGGAGCTGCACCGGGACTGTGGACAGATTGCCTGGGTTCCAGACCTAGCTCCCCCAGGACAAAACTGCATGACTTCGGGCAAGTACCCTCATCTATAACATGGCGACAATAATACGTCATCCTCCTAGGGCTCATAACCCTCATACTGAGTGTATTAAATGAGTTTTGTAGAAAAAACACTCAGCATAGTTCGGAGCTCCTAGGGGGTGAGATAGAAATATGAGTTGTTGTCATTGGCAATGGGACACATGTGTACTTGTGTGATCCTTATAACAATCCTGTGACCATCATGGAGGTCAGCTCCATTTTGCACAGGTGAGAAACTGGGTCACAGGAAGTCTTGCCTAAAGCTTAGCAGCTACTGAGAGGTGGAGCTAACACTAGGTCCCAGTGCTCCAGACACTGCCCTTTACAGGACCTAGGGTACGTTTTGTTTTCATTCCTGTCAAGGAATTGATTACAAAAATCTTGTCATTAACTTGGGTTCTCTTTCAGTCTACATCAATCTAGGAATAAACAAGGTTAACAACAATGCTATGAAGTAGCATTTCTCTGGCCCAGCCTCACCAGCAATTTGGAAGATTCCAGCCCCCATAAAATGTGCTTGAGCAAGTCTGGGAGTCTCAGGACTGTATGATAGGTCCTCACACATAAGTCTGCTTAGCTATCACTTGATGAGTGACTTTTTTGACATTGACTCCATCTGCCGTGGGGATGTTTCAGCCAAAGCTGCCACCCCATCGCACCTTCCCCCACCTGCTCACACTCCCTCAACCCAAGCCTCGGCTGCAGCGGCTCCTACTCCAGCTGCTGGGCTGTCTGTCTCACCAGCCCTCCGCCTAGGGCAGGACATAGCCCAAACCCAGGCTAAAGCTGTGACCCATTACTCATGTCGAAAATCAGGAACTTAATTCCTTCTCAATCAATATATTAATTCTTTATTAGTAATAAAATGTTAAAGTATACTTTTCAAAAATGCAAAATCATGACTCTCAGGCAAATACAAAATAAGCACATGTCAAAGATGTTTACTCAAACTCATTAATTAAAGGGGGAGCCAGTAAGTTGTTATGACCACTTCCAAAGGCATTATAGAAGTGAAGGCACTTATGGGAGGATAAAATTTCTGGCTTAGACACAAAATTGATTAATGCCCACTAGGCCTGTAAAGAAAGCAACTATTATTCTAGTGAAATATAGAATCTCTCCTATCAAGTCGCTTATAGAAAAGGTAAAAAAAAAAACAAAAACAAGAACAAAAAAAAACCTCTTCATACATCTTATTAAGGTTTCTAAGAATTGACCATCTAAATATAGAGAAACCCAAGTTTTTTTTACCTTGAATATATGTAATTTTTATTTGTCAATTAGGCCACAACATAGTTAAAAAAAAAAAAAAGAGAGAGCATATGGAAAAGTAGGGACGGAAATGAATACAGCAGAAAAGATTGATTAACTTAAAACTGAGTTCTTGAAAAAGACTAATAAAATTCTTTTTTTTTACCCTTTTTAAAAAATTATTATTTTTTAAATTATACTTTAAGTTGTAGGGTACGTGTGCACAACGTGCAGGTTTGTTACATATGTATACATGTGCCATGTTGGTGTGCTGCACCCTTTAACTCTTCATTTACATTAGGTATATCTCCTAATGCTATCCCTCCCCGCTCCCCCGACCCCACAACAGGCCCCGGTGTGTGATGTTCCCCTTCCTGCATCCAAGTGTTCTCATTGTTCAATTCCCACCTATGAGTGAGAACATGCAGTGTTTGGTTTTCTGTCCTTGCGATGGTTTGCTCAGAATGATGGAGAAACCCAAGTTTTTACATAACGATATTTGGAAAAGTTTCACAAGATTTTTTTCATCTCCTTATGAATAAATCTATCAAAAATTGGTCTACTTTGGCAAAATTTTAATATATTTTATTACATCTTTCAGATTCACTGTTATAAATCAAAACAGATTATTTACTAACCTTCTACAACTTCCTATATGAATTCAGATTTTGTTTTTCACTATCTTATCTAACTTTCTGGAATAGCCTAATGACACAACTCTCCTACATTCTTTTTTTTTTTTTTTTTTTTTTGAGACGGAGTCTCGCTCTGTCCCAGGCTGGAGTGCAGTGGCGCGGTCTTGGCTCACTGCAAGCTCTGCTTCCCAGGTTCACGCCATTCTGCTGCCTCAGCCTCCTGAGTAGCTGGGACTACAGGCGCCCTCCACCACGCCTGGCTAATTTTTTGAATTTCTAGTAGAGACGGGGTTTCACCATGTTAGACAGGATGGTCTCGATCTCCTGACCTCGTGATCCGCCCGCCTCGGCCTCCCAAAGTGCTGGGATTACAGGCGTGAGCTACCGCGCCCGGCCAACTCTCCTACATTCTTAACTTACTAAAGAAGAACATATCAAACAAAAAAATAGCGCTTACTTGCACAGTTAGATTTCTCTGTTAATATTCCTCATAACAGGGTCTCAGCTACCAGTACAAGTTATAACTTAAAAGCTAAGTCTTATTACAAGAAAAAACTGGGAGGCAGAAAATTGAGAAGTACCTGTTGTGTGTAAGTATTTCAGCAGACGAGCAAAGCTAGCAAATGCACACAACACTATTTTCCACAGCCACATAAATCTTTTTTACTTCCTTCCTAAGTGGCATCAGAAGCAGCTTTATTAACAACAGGACATTATAGCATATGAAAATAAGAAGTAAAAGTATGTAATTTTGACGTGTTTAGTAAGATTTCAGTATTCAGTTTTACTAAGAAAAAAGTGTTTCATAATAATCTAAGGAACTTGGGCTATATAAAAGGTAACAATTTCTGTTGATATAAAGGTTCGGTAAATATTTAATTTACTTGAACACAAATCTATTATTTCTATAATCTTAAACATGACATAGTAGCAGTATTTGCTTTTTGGTCAGTAAAGCAATAAAATGTTTGAAGAATTCAATACAAAACAAATTTCGTGAAGAAAGTGTGAAAACCCAGAATGTTATAAAGTCATACACAAGAGTTTATTATTCACAAATGCAATAATATACATATATGTTATTGCATATATACGCAATATATGACATATATATGCACAAATGCAATAATATACATATATTATTGCATATATATGATATATTATATTGCAATATATAATATATGTGTGTATATATATACATATTTACTATCTTTCATCTTTACTTTCTTGTACTCTTCTTTTATATAACTTTCTTGGCATAATCTCCTCCTCCTCTGTTCCTATCTTTACGCCACACATATCTTTGAGGAAACCAGACTTGATCACACACACACACACATACACACACACACACATATACACACACACACACACACACACACCCAGCAGGAGGTGGGCAGCCAGTGAGTGAGCATTACCACCTGAACTCCACCTCCTGTCAAATGAGCAGTGGCATTAGATTCTCATAGGAGTGTGAACCCTATTGTCAACACACACACACACACACACAATATTACTCCTGCACTCTGCAACACATTCAAATTATCCCTCCTTTCTTGAAATCTTTTTTCCTTAATTCACAACCAAATATGGTGATGGCTGAAAAAGTTAATAGATCACTAAAACGAAATTACTGGTAACTAGCATTGTAGGTGACTATAGCAGTTAGGTGAATGGGAACGGCTTCTCAGTTATCAGCAAATGTAACAAAAGATTGCCATTAATGTACATTGCTTGCAGATAATGTGTAGAAAATCCCAAAACATCATAAAAAATACTCCCAGAACTAATAAGTGATTATATCAGTGTTGTAGAATATAAGGTTAACATACAAAAGTCAACTACTTTCCCCTTTCTTAGGAATGAACAACTAGAATGTGAAACTAAAACACAACACCATTTACATTAGCATTAACAAACAAATTAAATACTTAGGAATATATTGAACAAAATGTGTATAAAAATCTATGTAAGGAAACTATAAAAACTCTAATGGAGGAAATCAAATATCTAACTGCAACCATATGGCACTCTGGAAAAGGCAAAACTATAGAGATAGTAAAAAGATCAGTGATCATCAGCAGTTTAGAGAAAGGACACAGAGGATGAAAAAATGGGACGTAGGGGATTTTGGGGGTGATGTAGCTAATCTGTATGATACTGGAATGGTGGATGCATGACCATGTACATTTTCCAAAACCCATAGAATTATGTAACATAGAATGTAGCCTAATGTAAACTTTAGACTTTAGCTAATAACAGTGTATCAATACTGGTTCATCAATTATGACACATATACCACACTAATGCAAGTGGTTTATAATGGGGGAAACAGGAAGAGAAGGGGGGTGGGGAAGAGAAAATATACTGGAACTCTCTGCACTGCTCTGTAAACCTAAAAGCTACCCTGATACATATTTTTTTTAAATAAGTTCAAGACAGTTTGCAAAACAGACTAATTCTACAGATGTGACCTCCAAATAGGATATACTATCTACTGGCAATCATGTAACATTGACTTTTAAAACAAGGAAACCAATAATGCTTCCTCTTTGGAATGTTGGTATGTTTGATCTCAATAATCAATGAGTTTAGGTCATAATGGGATCTGTTTTTTTGTGAAACAAGTTGGGAAGGTGGGAGCAAAGTGGAGCTTTTCTAGCACCAGGAGTAGCCGTGGGATCTTGCATGCTGAGATCTCCTCCTTCTCTCTGTTTTCTCTAAATCAAGGCTACAGTAGAACTTTGGGGCATCAAAGAAAGTAATTGCAGGGCAATAGAGTGAGGTGGGTGTTAGAAGATTAAAAGTGAGTTTATATATCTGGACTACATCTCTTTTAGAAATAGGTCATGGTGTGCACATGTGTCTGTGTGAGAGCATATACGTGCACACACACATGCATTTTTAATGGTCCTCTTATCAATTATTAATATAATCTGAAAGCTATCACTTTAATTGCTTTTCTGGTGTGTGATTTTTCAGTCCTGGATATTGTATGATTGTGATGACTATCTACATTAGTATATAAAAACAAAACTAGGTAATATAAATAAAATTTTAGCAGAGCGTAAATCTTATGCTTTTTAAAGAATTATGATCAGAGCTGTTATACATTATATTTGCTAAAAAATAGAAGAAAAAGTAACGATGGGGTCAAGCAGAAAGAGAATTAAAATATAGGAAAAAGACATGAATAAGTAAGGACAATCTTGAATAATGCATAGTTTGTGAAAACTAGTATAGAGAAGATGACCAAAAGACCGGTATTCACCTGTTTATGTTCAAACATAATTTACCATAGTTTCCCTCTTTGAGAAGATTTCATTACATATATAGGCTAATGTGATAATTACTTTTATGTGTCAACTTGACTGGTCTGTGGGATGCCCAGATGTTTGGTTAGGGATTATTCTGGGTATGTCTGTGAGGGTGCTTCTGAACATGTCAATGAGCGAAGCACACTGGCCTCCCCTGTATGTGCACCTCATCTAATCCCTTAAAGCAAGAGTTCCCAACCCCCAGGCCACGGACCAGTACCTGTCCACGGCCTGTTAGGAACCAGGCCACACTGCAGGAGATGAGCAGCCAGTGAGTGAGCATTACCACCTGAGCTCCTCCTCCTGTCAGATGGTCAGCTGCATTAGATTCTGTTGGGTGCGTGAACCCTATTGTGAACTGCACATGTGAGGGATCTAAGTTGCATTACCCTTATGAGAATCTAACTAATGCCTGATGATCTGAGGTGGAACAGTTTCATCCTGAAACCATCCCCACCCCCTCAGCCCCCAGTCCATGGAAACTTTGTCTTCCATGAAACCAGTCCCTGGTGCCAAAAAGTTTGGGGACTGCTGCTTTAAAGGCCTGAATAGAACAAAGGGCTGAGTAAGAGATAATTCACTTTCTCTCCCTGACTGTCTTCAAGCTGGGACACCAGTCTTCTCTTGCCTTCAGACTTAGACCGAAACTTACACCATTGGATCTCCTAGTTCTCAGGCCTTCAGACTACAAAGCTTGGAGATTCTGTCTCCAGATTCATGTGAGCCAACTCTTCACTGAATTGGAGATATATACATACCTCCAATTCAATGTGTGTTTGTGTTTGTGTGTGTGTGTATAGACCATAATTCTCTAAAAATACACACACAGAGACATATATATACACATACACACACATACACACATATATGCATATATACACATATGTACATATGTGTACATTTATATGTGTATATATGTACATATTTATGTATCTATACATATGTATATGTGTGTGTATATATATGTGTACACACACACACATATACATACATACATCCTGTTGGTTCTGCTTCTCTGGAGGACCCTAATACAGCTTGATATATAATTATACCATAAAGCCTAATGATAATCCCAATAATTTTTAAATTTAAAAATCAGAAAAAAAGAGGTTTTCTCAAAATTATAAAGAAAGGAGGAAGAGCTATAGACATACCTTCATAATGCACAAAATCATATAATTCAGGTGATCACACTTCAGGTTTTCCACAGCTCCTTGTGTGTTCTTCTTTTTTGAAATGTATCACTTGTGCTGTGGTTGGCGATTTAGTGTCTTGCTCTTATCTCCTCCTTGCTGACCTATGATTTTTTTCCTATAGGGCTAGGAACCATCTTTTTGCATCACTGTATCCACTGCTCCTAGCATAATACCTGATCCACTGAAGGCACTTTGCTTACATATGACTTTTTTTGCAATGCATAAATAAAGAAGAGTTTTCTCAAAGTCAATATAAATAGAACACAGTGGGTAAAATTCAGTTGAAGTTTATCACAGTAAAATAAAATACTGTATTGGGACAAAAACAAAAAATTAAATTACTAGCTTCAAAATGACAGGAAAAGGTTAAAAATGGCAGACTATGTATAACCCAATTTGAAACAATACAAAAATCCTCCTGTTTAGGATTTCAATCTTATTTATCACTTGACAACTTGAATTTATGTTCTTTTGCTTTTCAAATCAAGTATAATAGGCATATAAAATTAAATAAGTTGTCCAATAACTGGAATTTACTGTTGAAATCCAAGGTAAAAATTGAGTGAGTTTTAAAATAAAAAGGATTTTTATATTATTTGTGGTTTTGTTTTGTTTCAATTTCTAAAAGAAAACTGACAGTAACTGGGGACAAATCACAGTAAAAAAGTGTTGAGATTCTGATATTAATTTTTCACATACTTCATAAATGTAAGGTTTTATTTTTAGAATATTAATAAAAATGTTCAGTCGTAGCTTTTAAATACAGAAGCTATCTATGCCTTAAGACTAAATGAGAAAGAAGGCAGAAGAAAATCAGAAAGTAACATCTAGAAAAAAAAGGGAAATTTTAGAGTAATAAAACAGGCGATGACTGTGTATTCAACCATCAAGGATACAGGAGAATCATTTTACTATCATGTGTATCTTATATACTTTTTTTTGAGACGGAGTCTCGCTCTGTTGCCCAGGCTGGAATGCAGTGGTGGGATCTCGGCTCACTGCAAGCTCCACCTCCCAGGTTCACGCCATTCTCCTGCCTCAGCCTCCCGAGTAGCTGGGACTACAGGTGCCCACCACCATGCCCGGCTAATTTTTTTTTTTTTTTTTTTTTTTGTATTTTTAGTAGAGACGGGGTTTCACCATGTTAGCCAGGATAGTCTCAATCTCCTGACCTTGTGATCCACCCGACTTGGCCTACCAAAGTACTGGGATTACAGGCGTGAACCACCGTGCCTGGCCCTTATATACTTTTTAAAGGCAGGAAAAATGGTGTTCTGTCTATTTGCTACCCAATAAAATATTAAGTCATGTGTAACCAGTGAAACTTAACAGAAGTTCAATATTCAAGAGACTGCCAACTTGATGCGAATATATTTAAAACGGATTGTACCATCAGAAATGACTAGTATAACCTCAGGACCTTTCTCTTCATAACTTTAATGTCTTTCAAAGCAAAAACTACATTAATAAGTCTCCTACTGAGTGGAAACTAACTGTACGTCCTATGTAATCTAATCCTAATGCAAAAATCTTTAATGCACAGTTAAAACAAACAATTCTACCCTAAAGAAAAAATGTCCTAGTGTATCTAAATATCCTCCACAATCATATCAACAAAGGTGAAGCAGTAAATCAGAAAACAAGTATAACTTTTTTTTTTTTTTTGAGGCGGATTCTCATTCTGTCACCCAGGCTGGAGTGCAGTGGTGCAATCTCGGCTCACTGCAAGCTCCGCCTCCCGGGTTCACGCCATTCTCCTGCCTCAGCCTCTCCGAGTAGCTGGGACTACAGGCACCCGCCACCACGCCCGGCTCATTTTTTTGTATTTTTAGTAGAGACGGGGTTTCACCATGGTCTCAATCTCCTGACCTCGCGATCCGCCCGCCTCGGCCTCCCAAAGTGCTGGGATTACAAGCGTGAGCCACCGCGCCCGGCCACAGGTATAACTTTTAAGGCTCTTTTATTTTTAAAACAACGGAGTTGAAAATGAAATCTCTATAATTACTTTTATTAACTCTACCATAACATTTAATACATTTTAAGTTAGAAAAAATATTGACTTTTTAATAAAACAATTCAAAACAAAATACACAGGATAAGGCACTTCATTCTATCACATATATTTTCAAACTCAATGTTTCTCCATATTTTTATCTTATTTATTTACTTTTAATTGACAAAAATTTTACATATTTATGGTACACCATGACAAGTTTGAATGTATGTATATGTTGTAAATTATTAAATCAAGCTAGTTAACACGTCTATTACCTTACATCTTATCCTTTTGTAATGAGAACATTGAAAATCTACTGTTTTCGCGAATTTGAAGTATACAACACATTATTATTAACTATGGGCACCATGTTGTATAATAGATCTCCAGAAGGTATTCCTCCTGTCTAATTGAAATTCTGTGTCCTTTAACCAACATCTCCCTGTCCTTCTTCCAGCCCTTCGTATCCACCACTCTATTCTCTGCTTGTATAAGTTTGCTTTTTTTTTTTAGATTCCATATATATGTGAGATCATGCATATTTGTCTTTCTATGCCCGGGTTATTTTACCTAATTAGTATATCTTCTGAATTCATCCATGGTGTCACAAGTAACAAGATTTTCTTCTTTTTTAAGGCTGAAGAGTAATCATTTTTCTTTTTTTAGCATAAAGTTTACATTTTCTTCATAATCCTACCTTGACTATGGAAGCCTAACATTGCTTTTGTCCAATAGCATAAACAATGTACTACTCATTTTGGAATTTATTTTATACATACTTGTATTATAGATTCCATTTTATATAAAAGCACATGCTTAGGTTATATACATGATATATAATGTAGTTATGTATATATACACTATATATAATGTAATGTATTTACACACATTATATATGAGTTGCATATATACATTATATATAATGTAATGTATATATCCACACATGATATATATACATTACATATGCACATATGTAATGTAGTTGAGGTCCAAATTACAAAAGTTAGAGACACCACTCACCTTTAACATTACAATCATTTGGCAAATAAATATTAAACTTCAACCACCTGCCCAGAGCTAGGATGAACACGTATCTAAATGAACATGTTCCTGATCCCAACATTGCACCTCATCTGACACCTAAGCAGGTGCTTATTTTGGGTTAATGCGACAGAGCCTTAATAAGCCTCCACACGGTTTGGTTAGGGTGATGATGGGTACAGCAAAATGTTGCAGAAGCCACTCAAAGGAGGCCCAGCCTCATCCAAGGAGGGCAGGAATCCTCTGCTGAGGCTTTAAGTGGCCACACACCACAGTTTGCCAGGACAGTCCTTTCTGGCATATACTATAGTGGCATAATTAATACTCTCGCATCTTCCCATTTTCAGACTCATTCCCCTTGGGACTGTAAATTACATGACCAGCCCAGATATGCCAACTGGGTGTCTTTCTTCCCCTGGAAGAGGGCGCATTGCTCCAAGACCTGCAAAATTTTTTCTATATTTACTCCCTAGCAATCCTTCACGCAGCTTTGGGATGTGATAAGCCATAAATACTTAGAAAATGAAACAGTTATTAATGTCGTGCGTCCTATGTGCCGGGTTTATTCACATCGCTTCCGTATCTTTAAAGATGATGGAGAAGCCAAGCCCTCACTCCAGTTTAGCCAGGTAGTGCGCGGCCCAGTGGGACCCTGTCCCAGGCGTCTCATGCTGCCTCTCATGTCCACTTCCATCCACCAGGGCAACACGGGGCCCCTGCCTGTTGGTCAGAGGTTCCCTCTGAAGGGCATCACCTCATGTGGAGCTCTGGACAGGGCGAGGCCCCTGAGGTTCTGTGGGGCCACCGTGTTGTCTGCCCACAGCTCTGGGCTCGCCACAGGCCCTGCACCTCGGGGCCGCATGTCCTCATCCTGCCTTGCAGTCAGGGACTGGAAACTCTCTCGGACTAACATCAAGTTCAATGCCAAATTCCTGGGGAAAAGTCCAGGAAACCATGAGTGTCTCCCAAGATCCTGAGACTAGACAGAGTGACTCCCAGGGACCCCTTGTCTTTCCTGCTCCTCCCCGCCCAGGGCTCTCTTATCACCACAGGGAGTTATCTCCATCTGACCTCATCTTTCACAGGTTGTTATGATGCTTACGCGCCTAATGACTTTTACCCATTCTGCCATGAGTTACTATTTTTTCTAGGGTGGTTTATGTTCAGATTAGTTTCACAAGTTATAAAATAAGGTACTACTTGTGGCTTTGTGGCAACAAATAATTTTTTAAAGGAAAAATAAGTTTATACTTCTCAATATCAAGTAGAATACTGTCCAAGTTTATTACAGTGCTAGCCAATTCTACATCTGTTTGTTTGTTTGTTCGTTTGTTTGTTTTGAGATGGAGTCTCGCTCGGTCACCCAGGCTGGAGTGCAGTAGCGCAATCTCTGCTCACTACAACCTCCGCCTTCTGGGTTCAGCGATTCTCCTGCCTCAGCCTTCCGGGTAGCTGGGATTACAGGCACCTGCCACCACGCCCGGCTAATTTTTGTATTTTTAGTAGAGACGGGGTTTCACCATGTTGCCCAAAGCTGGCCTCGAACTCCTGACCTCAGGTGATCCACCCGCCTTGGCATCGCAAAGTGCTGGGATTACAGGCATGAGCCACTGCACCCGGCCCTACATCTTATAATAGAAAAAATATAATAAAATATTCTTGTGAATTCTAAAGCACATCAGTGATGGTAAATTTCAAATCTTTGTGTATTCAGTATTTAACACATGAATTATTTTATCAGAAATATATTTATGTAATACGTGTGTATTATAGCATAATGTGAGCTACAATTATATTCCATAAATGACTCTCTAAAACAAAAACGTTGGTCTCAGCATAAATAAAGAAACAATTTGATTCAGCACACTATTAAGTGTTACTGAGGACATCTTGTGTGTTGTCAAGGAACAATTTATGGGAAAAAATAAAATATGAATTGATGCCTCATAAACACCAGAATTTAAACACTCTTCAAAGAGGAAAAAGCATGCCCAGGGGATACGATTTGGAAAAGTGGAGGCACAGAGGTAGGAAAAAGCAAGACGGCAGAACAGATGGATAGAAAGGAGCCATCGAAGGCGTTTTGAACAGTGTTAGATACTTTATCATCTCCATACTCCAATATTAGAAGGAAATTACCATTCCCGTCCCTCCTGGAGTCAATTTCTTCAGGATTACAATAGGATTTCTGCAGAGTGAAAAGCAGTAGCTGCCTCAAATGGAATGGCTGGGGACAAATGGAACGGCTGTGTGTGTTAAGAGAGAGCAAATTTGAGAGAAGATAAGAATAGATGAGCTATTTGCTACCTACTTTACCTTGGACCCAACTACCTTGAATGTATGTGAGACAGCCCTCAACTGGGCTGAATGTGTTCAGAAACATGCCACAAAGTTAATATGAGGCTTTGTTCATGGTCCTTGTTCCTCTAAATAAACCTATAATTTTACTCACAGATATTATCCAATTGAAAGATGATCTTAGAAAACTGTATATAAAATATTTGTGTAGTGTAGTAAATACTACTTAATAGAAAAGACATGTTGCTAAAGACAAACTCAGGTTGAGCGTAAATAAGAATGGGAATTTTCAAATAAAACAAAGGCACACAGAAATATTTTACCTCAGTTAATATGCAGTTGATTTTATTTTATTTTCCCCATACAACTTCTTATAATAAAAGTTAATTAAGTGGACAATCACTTTAGTCATAACTATTTTAGCCACCATGTTGAATATATCAATGTTCTAAAGCAGGATTTTTCAAAATGAGTTTCTTAAACACCAACCAACAAAATCTTCCTCTTTAACAACTGTAGCATCATAAATAGGTTTAAGAAGCACCACATATATTACCCCTTCTTGAAAGTACACTGACATTAGCATACTAAAGTTTCCAGGAAGTCCTGTAATAAGTAAATCTGCTTAGCATTACCAATTTAAAGTGCTGATTTGACCTCTTTGAGCCTTATAAGGCACCAAAGGCCTCGCCTCCCCCGTTCTCATCAGATAAGCTCCCCACCTAGCTAATTCCCCTATCAGCTGGGCCGACTGCACTTCTTCTGGTCCTCAATCGAATGGGCTTCAGCTCCCTACCAGCCATAAAATTAAACAAGCCAATTACATCTTCCCATGGGAACCAGGGGTCACCTCACCCTCCTGGTATACATGGCTCTGCTTCCCACAGCCCCTCTGGCTTCCTCTGCCCCTGAGTGCAGCTCTCATGTGGCCCATTACAGTGTGTGATGCCTTCCTGCCCTGGCTGTGAGCATGTATGATTAATAAACTGATGTCTGGCTCATCTGCCCAGTGTTAAGTGTTGTGTGTTTGGCCGCCTTTCACGCTATTTAAAGTGGGGAGTCCCTCTTCCACTAATGGAGTGAATAGGTGATTGCCACACATGGTTTCCCAACAATTTTTGAAAATAGAACTTTTTTTTTCCATTGGAATTAGCCTGTTACATACCCCTACACACATTTGGAGAAATGCTATTCTGTGTTTTGGGTAAAGACGGTGGTTAAAGAATTATTTAGGTTTTATGGTATTTGTGTATCTAAACATAGAAAAGGTATAGTAAAATGTGGCATTATATTATGGGACCACTGTCATATAAGCAGTCTGGCACTGACAAACACGTCCTTTTGTGATGCACAACTGTACATCCACCACTTCCAAATTATGTCATATTCTTTCCTCTAAAAGCTTCTACTCTGTGTAAAATGCCCCTCTCTATTCTCAGTTCTCTAAACACAATAGGTTTTGTTTTCTAGTGAGCACTTACCACCAAATCACCAGTAGAAAGGAGCAAAAAGAGCAAAACTTTTCACTGAGAAGCTACTATGTGCAGTGAACTCTACTCTCAGAGTACTGAGAGGCACAATATTTGATTGTCATCCTCAGGCATCTAAGGATTATATAAACTGGTTTGGAAATTTCATTTTGCATTAATATATGAAAATGTTTTTTGAGGGGTAGCCATGAATGTCAAAGGGACCTGGGAAGGGAAGATAAAATTTAATTAGTCTCTGAAAGGATGGCAGGACATAGGCAAGGGAGAAAAAGGATAAGGGCACCAAATTGTCTGCAGATGTAACAGCTAAGGCACAGTCACGGGAAAAAGGCAAGTATTTTCAGACTTCTAGCCTATTGTGTTTAGAGAATTGAGAATAGAGAATTTTACACAGAGTAGAAGCTTTTATAGGAAAGAATATTAAATAATTTGGAAGTGGTGGATGTACCGTTGTGCATCACAAAAGGACGTGTTGGTCAGTGCCAGACTGCTTATACGACAGTGTTCCCATGATATAATGCCACATTTACTATACCTTTTTTATGTTTAGATACACAAATACTTGCATTGTGTTCCAGTTGCCCACAGTATTCAGCACAGTAACCTGCTGTCCAGGTTTGTAGCCAAGGAGCAATGGGCTATATCACACAACCTAGGTGTGTAGAAGGCTGTGCCACCTAGGTAAGTATAAGTGTGGTCTGTGATGTTCACACAATGACAAAACCAACTAATGATGCACTTCTCTGAATGTATCCTGATAGTTAAGCAACACATGACTATATAACAATTTGAAAGGAATCAAATGACCAGTAATATCCAGTAACTTTACCCAGAAGAGAATAAAATGGCCAAGGATGGCTGAGTCAGAAATGATGTGGGAAATGATTAAAGGTTCAAATTATTTAAGTAACTGAATAGCAGACATTAAAAAGGGATGTAACAAAACCACTGAAATTCTGAACAAATGAACACATTCTTCCTGCAGTGTCTTTGTTCAGAATTTCAGTGGTTATCTTAAAATTATATGAACTCTAACAAAATAATAACTGAAAATCTTCACATATTTGGAAATTAACAATACCCTTCTGAAAAACTTCACAGGTCAAAAAGCAAGTCTTAAGGGAAATTTTTAAATATTTGAATTGAATAAAATGAAAATATAACCTATCAAAACTTGTGTGATATAGCTAAAGCAATACTTAGAGGAAAATTTATAGCACTCAGTAATTTCATTAGAAAAGAAGAAAAATTTCAAATCAGCACTTTAAGCTTCTGCATCAGGAAAGCAGAAAAAAGAAGAAAATAGACCCAAAACACACAGGAAAAAAGAATATTACAAATAATAGCAGAAATAAATGAAATTGAAAACAAAAAGAGAGTAAATCAACAATTCTTGAAAGATTAATAACACTATAATAGACCTCTAGCCAGACTTATAAATATTAAGGAGAAATGATACAAACTACTAATATAAGGAATGAAAGAGGAACTATCACTATAAACTCATATACATTATAAGAATAATAACAGAAAATCAACAGAATAAATTAAGGAGAATTGATATCTTAAATTTAGTCTTCCAATTCACTGATTTGTTTAGGATTTTTATTTCTTTCATCAGTTTTGCATAGTTTTTAGCTTACAGATCCTGAATTTGTTTTGTTAGATATTCAAATATTGTTGAGAACTATTGTACATGATATTTTTCAAATATCAGTTTCTAATTGTTCTTAATTATTATATTATACTGCAACTCACTACATAAAAATTTAACAATTTAGAAAAAAAATGAGCCATTTCCTTAAAAGTAGGAAAAGTAACAAAGTAGCAAAGTGAAATTCACCTAAGATGAAATAGATAACTTGAATAGTCTTATATCTGTTAAAGAAATTAAATTTGTAGTTAAAAATCTTATCAAAAAGAACATTCTATGTAGAGATAATTTCAGGAATGCTATAAAACATTTAAAGAAGTAATAACACCAATTCTACACTAATCTGTTTAATAAATAAAAGAGAAGGGAACATTTTACTCATTTTAAATGTTTTCTAATTTCCCTTGAGACTTCCTCTTGACTCATAAGATTTTTTTCTTTTTTGAAAAGGTTGTTGTTTGAGTTCCAAGTATTTGGAGATTTTCCAGTTATCATTATGTTAGAGTTCATATAATTTTAAGATAACTATTGAAATTCTGAAGAAAAATGTTGTGAGAAGTGTCTTTACACATATCCCTTTTTAATAACGGGTATTCATATATCTTGAAAATCAGAACTCTTTATATTTTATATATTTCATTAGTATGGAATTACCCTCATACAAAAACCACACAGGACATTTCAAGTAAAGAAAACTACAGACCAATACCACTTCATGGACATTGATAACTACACAAAAAGTATTAGCCAATCAAATTCACCAATACATAACAAAAAATACACCATAAAGAAGTATAATTTTTCTTAGAATGCAAGGTTATTCAATATTCAAAATCAATCAAGAGTAACCTATCAAATTCATAGTCTAAAGAAGAGAAAACCATATTACATCAAATGAGGTAGAACAGGCATTTAAAAATAGTCAATATCCATTCATAATAAACATTCTTGGCAAAGTAGTAATAAAAAAAACTTCCTTAACCTGGTTTTTAAAAAGACATTTCGAAAGCCCACATCTAACTTTATAGTTAGTGGTAAAATACTGACTATTTCTTCCCCACCACCCAGCCCAGGACTAAGAAGGCAGGTATGTTTAATCTCACCAATCTTGGTGCAAAAAGGCAAGAAAAAGCAATATTGTAAAGGAAAAACAAAAAGCTTTCAGTATTCAGAAAATACATATTTTCTACCAGAAAATACCAAAGAATCTACAAAAAATATCTTCTGTAACTAATAAATAAGTTTAACAAGGCCACGGGATACAAGACCATCTCTCAGAAATCAATTGTATATTTATATAATAATTAAGAACAATTAGAAACCAATATTTGAAAAATAATACCATATATAATAGTTCTCAAAAATATTTGAATATTTATCTAACAAAACATGTTCAGGATCTGTAAAGTAAAAACTACGCAAAGCTGATGAAAGAAATCAACAACCTAAATAAATCAGCGAATTGAAAGACCAGATTTAAGATGTCAATTCTCCCCAATTTTTTCTATTGATTATTATCAGAATCAAAATCCCAAGAGGATTTTTTGCAAATATAAGCAGATTCTAAATCTACATGTAAAGAAAAAGGAATGAGAATAAGCATACAATTTTGGAAAAGAACAATAAGGTTGGAGAATTCACACTACCCATTTTAAGAGAAAGCCATACTAATCAAGATAGTGTGTGGTATTTGAGAATACAGTCTACTTTCTATATGTCAATGGAACAAAATACAAAGTTTAGTAATAGGCCCATTCAAATATTCTCCAACTGGTTTTCGACAAAAATAAGAAGGCAATTCGATTGAGTAAGATTAGTCTTATCAACTAGTGTTTTGAACAGTTGTACAACCGTACGCAAAAACATGATTCAGGTTAACTAAAGGTGGTTTATAGATGTAAACATAAAACATAAAACTGTACAACTTTTAGAATAAAACCAAGGAAACTTTGTGACCTTGAGTTCTTAGATTTAACACCAGAAGCATAATCCATAAAAGTAAAAAAAAAAAAAGATAAATTGGACTTACTAAAATGAAACAATGCTTTTTCTTCAAAAGACATTAAGAGAACAAAGAGATCTACAGACAGGGTGAAAATACTTGCAAATAATATATCTGACAGGGGACTTATATCCAGAATAGATGAAAAAATTCTGAAAATAAATAAGAGAAAAATAAATAACCAAATAAAAATGGGCAAAAGATTTGAACAGATGCCAAAGGTGGTATACAGATGGCAAATAAGCACATAAAATAATATTCCATTTTATTAGCCACTAGGGAAACAGAAACTAAAATCGCTATAAGACATCATTGTCCACTTATTAGAATAACGATTTTTAAAAATCATATCACCAAATGCCATTGAGATTATGAAGAAACTGAACTCTCATACACTGCTGATGGAAATGCAACATGGTAGAGCTCCTCTGGGAAAGCCTGGCAGTGTCTTTATAAGACACTCTGTAAGTTGAACATAAGACCTAGCAATCCCACTTACAAGTATTTACTATAGAGAAATTAAAACTTACTTTCTCACAAAAATCTGTACACAAATGTAAATAGCAGCTTTATTCATAATTGTTGAAAACTGGAAACAATTCAGATGTCCTTCAATAAGCAAAGGGTAAACTCTGGCATTCTATACAATGGAACACAATGAAGCAATAAATGAGATCAAGGGACAAATACACAAAAGAATAGGCATGGATCTCAAAAATATTATGCTGAGTGGAGAAAAAACCATCTTAAAAGGTTATATCTTGTATGATTCCATTTATGTGACATTCTGGATCACGCAAAACTACAGTGAAGGAGATTGGGGATAGCCAGGGCCTTGGGGTGGGGAAGGGTTTGATTTTGTAGGGACTCCCACAATGAAAGAGTTTTTTGGAATGATAAAAATATTCTGTGTCTTGATGGTGGTATTGGTTATAAGAATGTATATGTATGTTAAAACCCAGAATTGTACACCAACAAAGAGCACATTTTATGTGAATTTTTAAAAAAATAATAATTTTTTAAATACCAGAAATTATAGAACCCGGTGTTGCCTTGATTGGGTAAATGGGTAAGAAGCATATTGTTCAGAAGGAAAGGCATTGTTTTTATGAGTAGTCTGGACAGGAAGGTAACTGGGGAAAGTAATGAGGGTATAAATTACTCTTATTATAACATATACTATATGAATTGAGATAGGAGATAGGGAACAAAGAAAAAGATCACCAGCCTGTTCCATCCAGCCCAGAATGAATGAGCAGCTGACAGTGTTAGTGGCACTGGGGTGGCCTTATTAATCATTCATTCAGCAAATATTTACAGAGTACCTACTGTGTGCCAGACTGTAATCCAGGTGCTAGAAATAGAGCAGTGAATAAAGTAAAGTCCCTTTCTTGAGGGTTCATTGTCTAACATGCCACAGGTGAGGAAAGTTGCTCTGAAAATCCCAGCAGAGTAAGGGGCACAGAGGGAAATCGGCAGGTGGTATGGTCACCAGTATGGAGTGCTCCCGAGGGAGTGATCACTGCTCTGGATGTGTCAATCTGACAAGGAGACACATGAGAAGGGGCCTAAGTGAAGCCAGCGGGAGGAGTAGTTGAGATTTTTTATTTGAGGGAACAAACAGCACACAAGCTTTCAGAAAACTGTAGACCTAGCCGGGTGTGGTGGCTCACGCTTGTAATCCCAGCACTTTGGGAGGCCAAGGCAGGTGGATCACCTGAGGCCAGGAGTTGAAGACCAGCCTGACCAACATGGTGAAACTCCGTCTCTACCAAAAATACAAAAATTAGCCAGGTGTGGTGGCATGCACCAGTAATCCCAGCTACTCTGGAGGCTGAGGCAGGAGAATCACTTTAACCCGGGAGGCAGAGGTTGCAGTGAGCCAAGATCGCTCCACTGCACTCCAGCCTGGACAACAAGAGCAAAACTCCTTCCCCCACCAAAAAAAAAAAAAGAAAGAAAAGAAAACTGTGGGCCCCTCAAGTCCTGCAAGCACAGAGATCAGTGAGGCTGGAGCAACGTGGGAGAAGGAGCTGTTGGGAAGGAAGTCAGGGATGAGGTAGGCAGCCTATCAAGGAGGCCCCGAAGGGCCATGGTGAAGGCTAAGAGCTTCCTCTCAGCCCTTCCACCAAGGGCTGTGAGCAGAGGGGTGACGGAGTCTGAGTTATGTTCTGAAAGAATCTTCTGGGTAAAGTGTGGACACTAATGTCCAGGAGATTAAGAGGAGAAACAGAGCGATCAGTTGAGAGGCAGTTGAGAGCTGCTGAGGCCTGCACTGGAGAGGGAGCAGAGCAAGTCCAGAGAAGGGGTTCTGTTTGGATGCCCCTCAAAGTTAGATGCAAGAGAATCACCGTGAAATGGAATGTGGCTTGTGTGGCGGGAATGGCCTTCAAGGTTTGGGGCTTCAGTAGCAGGGTGCCAAAGAGAGTCATTTAGTGAAATGGGGCATGATCTGAGACGTGTTTGAAGGGATCAGGAGTTCAATTTGACTATGTTAAATGTGAGATGATGATGAGACATCCACGTGGAAATGCTAAGCAGGCAATGGGATTTGTGAGTCTGGCGCTTGGGGTAGAAATCAAGATTTGAGACAAAATTAGTGACTGGGTTATTTCAGATGGAAACTTGATCATAATAAATAGTGTATTAGAAGAATTAGTTTGCTGTTTCATGAAAGTAAATTAGAGAGAACCTGAAGGCAGAGATCCGTAAGGAAACTCGTGCACTTGTCCTGGCTCTGGGAGGAGACGAGGCTGGGAACGCTTTAGCATCAATGGACAAGGAGAGATAGCAGTCATGAAGTTGGTCACTGAACCAAAGGGGAATATCTCAAATACATTTGTTTGTAGCCTTCAATGAACGAAAGCTCTGTATGAGCAAAATGGTAGTCATCACTCAAGAAACGGAACTTTCAGAAGCCAGCTTAAGGATTTGATAAACATCCCAACTTAGCAGGAAGTTGGTCTTGCCGCTTCTCTTCTATCAAGGAAAGGATGCCAAGCCAAGTTATCATTTGATCAGTGCAGTTCTTTCTCTTGCTTGACGCTTCATTACCAAAACCAAAGAACTGATGTGATTATTGCAAACTTCTTGATATTAAAGTCACTAAAATGTGCTTGAGTAAAGAATATTAAAATTCTCTTTTTTTGAATTCTTGACACATAATTGAAATGAATACTTGAATAAAAAGTCATTTCTGAAATTAGGAAGAACTTCATTTTTATGGTAGGAACATGCTAGACAATGGACCAACAAAAAAAATTCCAAATCTTTACTAAGGCTGCAGAAAGCCAATTTTAATTAACTAAATAATTACAACTTCTTCCCTTTTCCTCCCAATCTCCCTCAAGAAAAAGACATGAAAACTTTCTGAGTCCATTTCTGCTGCTATAACAAAATACCTTAGGCTGGATAGCTTATAAATAACAAAAATCTATTTTTTATTATTTTGGAGGCTGGAAAGCTTAAGATCAAGGCACCAGTAGACTTGGTGTCTGGTGAGGGCCTGTTCCACGTTGATGGCAATTTCTTGCTGGGTCCTCACAGGGCAGAAAGGCAAAAGGAACTAACATTGTGTCCTCACAATTGCGGAAGAAATGGAAGGACCAGGCAACTCTCTGGAGCCTCTTTTATGAGGGCGTTAATCCCATTCACCAGGGTGCGGCCATCATGGCTTAATCACTTCCCAAAAGACCCCACCTCTTAACACTACTGCATTTGGGATTAAGTTTTGCCATAAATTTCTGAGGGACACAGACATTCAAAGTATAGCAGAAACACACACACACACACACACACACACACACACACCCCTTCCCCCTACAGACACTAGTATTTTCCCCATCATTATGTGATAATTATATTTAAAATGTGAAATATTTAGTAGAACAGAGCTGTATAGCGAGAAATTTATATGTACATACTTAAGGGCTACTTAAGGCCTTTCCTAAATCTTTGTATAAACACAGCCTAAAAGTCCTGGGCAATACTTAATTCCCAGATCAACTGAGGGAAAAATAGCAGTTTAGAATAATATCCCTGACACTAATGCAAAATAAAATAATGACAGATAATAATTGTAAAGGAGTACTTCTAGTCACCCTTCTGAAGAATGAGCTTTTATTTATTTGTCCTTCAACTTTCCTGTTGTCATTTGCCTAATTTATTGAATAGACCTATTCCCTATATGTGGAACTGAAGATTAAATTTACTACTGGAAAGATGGGGGAAAGATCTGACTATGTCCAAATAACTTCTTACAACTGATTGAAAATGAAAGCATTTTTTCCATTTGTGGTAAAAGTTCAAATCAAAAACTTAATATTTAGCTTAATTCGTGAGTCGTAACTCTACTGGTTTTACTATAACAATTAAAACCGGAGATTCCAGGTCTCTTATGATAATCACACATCACTTCTTCCTTGGTAGGTTCTGGCCTCTGTAAGCACTGCTTCAATCCCATCCTTGAAGTTGACTCTGGAAATTCCAACCGCCTGTATTCCACAACTAATACATCTTGCAAAGTTCATGGAAATACCATCGACAGAGTGTCTCATCTTGAAAGCTGGGCTGCAGACCATTTTTTTTATTTGCAATTAATTATCTCCAGCTGTTGGACAGCAAAGAAAGAACACTCTAACTTAAAGCATCAGATGAATATTCCTCATGCCCTGGGGTGCAAAGTTCATTTTGCTCATGTGAACTCCACAGAATTGGAAGGGAATTAAGCAGCATTTAAGCCAACATTCCCAGCTTTGCAGGAGAAAAGTGAGGCTCAGAAACAGTGAGTTATACGCCCAAAGTTAAACTTCTTTTCATTAGTGGTTGATTCAGAACATACTCTGAGTCTAGAGGGTTCGTATGGTCTGTCACATGGTATGTTTCTCTTAATTTTTTTTAACCTTCTTAATTAGGAATTCTAGATAACCACAACTTACCCTCAGTTGTATATTGCTAAGGAATGAGTGCAGGGTTGTGTCTATGTTCACGTGGTGGGCGGGCATGGGAGAGTAGGGGATGGAAGAGACGACGACTATAAAGGAGTTACATGTGTAAAGGTGAACCCTGAAGTGCATTTTAGCCAGTGGGTACGTGTCCCGTCAAATCATTTCTGAGAGCTACTGAAGAAGAGAACAAAATGGCCATCATGAGTTTTGTTTCTTCTCCCTGCTCTTGCCACGACCTCTTCTGAGAATGATGTCATGCAATGACTCGGACAAAGGGTGAGCCGTTGGAGGGGAAAATAAGAAAGGGAAAGAGACTGGAATCCCTAGAGTACAGCCCCTCATTCCTAAGCATTGGCTACAAAATTACATTTGGAGAGTATTGAAATGCCATCAAACCTTTAGGTAATACGAGTCCAGAATTAATAATGTAAGCATTTTGCTCAGTCCCACAATCATAAGGAACTAGGTAACAACTAACTTTGTTTCAAAAAGCCCTCTAAGGTACTGAGACACACCTGTCATTAGGAATCAAATTCCCCTGGGGACACTCATCGATGACCATCAAGCCGCTCATCAAGTGCGCAATGAGAAGCACTGTGTCTTCCGTTTATAGCATCGTCTCTTTCCTCCAGGAGCTTGGCAACGACACTGATGAGCAATGAGATTTCTTGAAGGGATCAAAGGCGAGTCTGCTTTCCACTCTCCAGCACAGAACTGCTGCAAAATTATGGTAAATTATGTCAGTACGTCTTCCTGCTGTTCCAAGCTCTCATCTGTAAAGTGTTAACAGTAATCTGTGGAATTCAAACCACATATTTTCTTGTGTTCTTACAGCATAGAGAGGATTCATGAGATCATGGCCACCAAAAAGCCCACTGTTATTGTGGAGCTACTGGGGGGGACCCACCATCCCAGCCAGTCATAACCAGACCAGTGGCTCTCTGGAAGCTCCCACTCCTACCCTCTGCCATCGCTGCTGAAGACCAGGTAACCCACTACCTGGACATCACGCTCTCTCACACACCTGTTACATGACACACATGCTCACACACACACACACACCTCGCACCTGATGACATACACCCCACACCTCACACCACACACATGCTCACACACGCATCTCACACCTGACAAGATACACATGCTCACACATACCTCACACCACACACATGCTCACACACACTTCACACTTCACACCACACACCTCACACTACACATATACACACCTCACACATCTCACACCACACACATGCTCACACACCTCACACCTCATATATGGTTACACACACCTTACACCTCACACATCTCATGCCACACACTTTCACACACTCATATACCACACACACATCATACACACCACACACACACATCATACACACCACACACACACTTCACACCACACACACATCACACACACCACACACTACACACACAATCACACACACATTCCTCGCACCATACCCACATCACACCCCACACACTCACACACACACCTCATACCTCACACATATCACACACCCCACACACTACACACTATTACACAGACTCTTCACACTGTACCAACACCACACCCCACACACACCTCACACCACACACACATGACACACACCACACACTACACACATACTATCTCCATGCACTCTTCACACCATACGAACACCACACCCCACACACACCTCACACCACACACACCACACACTACACACACTATCACACACACACACTCCTCACACCAGACCCATGTCACACACACTCTCACAGGCCGCACACACTCCCTCTCCTCATGCTCCCCACACTGTGGTTGTGCCCCTGCTGCTGTGGGCCGAGCTGCCCTCATCCTGAGGCATGGGGGTGCCACTGCCTTGGCCTGTGTGCTCTCTCCTCACCCAGCTCCTGGATGCCTTTCAGTCATCCTCAGAGCTCCTAGTCACATCCTGCAATCTCCATCCAGCTTTGCCTGTTCCCCTCAAGGCCTAAGGCCTTCTGAGAGGTGAAGCCAGCTGGACTTCCTGGGTCAAGTAGGGACTTGGATAACTTTTCTGTCTTACAAGAGGATTGTAAAATGCACCAATCAGCACTCTGTAGCTAGCAAGGGGATTGTAAAATGCACCAATCAGCACTCTGTAGCTAGCAAGGGGATTGTAAAATGCACCAATCAGCACTCTGTAGCTAGCAAGGGGATTGTAAAACACACTAATCAGTGCTCTGTAAAAACGCACCAATCTGCGCTCTGTAGCTAGCAAGAGGATTGTAAAATACACCAATCAGCAGGATCCTAAAAGTAGCCAATCGCAGGGAGGATTGAAAATGAGCATTCTAATAGGACAGAAACAGAACACGGGAGAGGATAAATAAGGGAATAAAAGCTAGCCACCCCAGCCAGCAGCGGCAACCCGCTTGGTCCTGTTTCACGCTGTGGAAGCTTTGTTCTTCGCTCTTCACAGTAAATCTTGCTGCTGCCCACTCTTTGGGTCCGTGCCACCTTTAAGAGCTGTAATATTCACCTTGAAGGTCTGAGGCTTCATTCTTGAAGTCAGCAAGACCAAGAACCCACTGGCAGGAACAAACTCCAGACACACGTCCATAGAACCCTGTGCAGGGGTCTGCAAGAGCCCTTGATTGGCGGGCAGGGGGCATTGTGTTCTCTTGCCTGTTTTGTTCTCTACATTGTCTTTATCTCCAGAACACAGCACATACTCAGTGTTCAACAAATTAAATCCATGAATGATGATTGAGTGATTGAGTGAATGATGGAGTGGATTTTGCACAAAGAGAATCACTTGGGGAGAGGCATTCTGTAAACCTGGGATATTCTGCCTTTAACCAGAAAACTCTCAGAAGTGATGGCTGGAACAATTTATCTATCATCCAGTTAAACCAGCGAGCTTCGGTGAACTCAACACTTTTTCACTACCACCAGTGTGAACCCCCCACCACACACGCATGCACACACACATACACGTTCTCTCTTTTCTCTCTCTCTCTCTCTGTTTCCTGGGAACCTTTGTGGTTATCAGCAAAGTCTTCACTTTTGGACACACATTCACGTACCATGGAACACCACACTATGAAGTATGTAACACACAGATGGACTTAAACAGCAGAATGTGTGGGTGGCGCCACTCAAAGGTAGTTGCTGCTTTTGAGCTGAGATCTGAGGGTGGCACCCTATCTCTTTTCACATTTTTGAGACGTCTCTTCATTCCCACATCTCTACCCACCTTCCTTGCCAAGAATTTGCCTTTAATTTGAGTTCTTAACTGAGGGTTTTTAAATGCTCCTTTTTTGGCAAATATGCTCATTTTGCAAAATTGTTACTTATCAAGTCCAAGAAACCCTTTAGCCAAGAATCATAAACCTTCAGTGTTTCTTGGACTCTGACTTTTTGTTAAGGTCTCAGAGCATTCACTTCTGTCACATATTAACTCTCTCCCTCTCCTGTCATTTCTATGCAGGAAGCTGCCTCCTGTACCTGCTCTCTATCTGCTTCTGGAAATTTCAAATTATGAATCTCTTGCATGTGAGAACATTTAGGAATTCTCCTTTTTGTTTCAGTGTGACGTGCAGTGCAAATGGCAGGCTAAACGAGAAAGAATACAAGCTGCAAGTCACAAGTGGGTGTGCTGATCCCTCCACCTTCCCGTGGGAGTGCACAGACCCACAGCTGCTCTGAGTTACCAGCTTGAAGAGCATCTGTGAGGTTGAGAAGATTATATTATTTCATTTGTTAAAGTAAATGCATCAGTTAGGACTCTGATTTTCAAATAATACCAACCCACCTCAAACTCTACAAAGCAAAGCTTATGATGAAGATATTGGGAGGTCAGAGACCGAGGGCAATTGGTGTGGCTGGCTCCCAGGCTCAGCTGGCATCAGGATTTTCTCTCTCTCTCCTTCCGTTCAGATGCAGCTGATTCCTCCTCAGGACAGGTAGCTCCCTCTGCTTCTGGGTGTGCCGCACCACCACCTTTTTCTGACCTTCGTATCAGAAGATGGAAGCATCCAGAAAAGACTTATCCTCATTTGTCTGTCTTAAAATGTCTAAAGGAGGGGTTTTATTAACCCACATTGGGTTCAATGCCCACCCCTGGACAAATAACAAATAACCAGGAGGTGAGGTTACCATACTTCTATGGTGGTTCCCACAGTTGTCACATGAATAGAGACTGGGCAGAGAAGTTTTCGAAAGGTATGCTGGGTAAATCAGTAGTTATCGATGTATCTAGGACAAATTAGTGTCTACCTCTGTGTGTCACAGATGTAACCAAGGTGCATCGTTAGTTATATGTTAGCTTCCTCCCTCAACCTAGTTTATACCAACTCCCTACTTCCCCTAACACACACACACACACACACACACACACACACACACACACACCGGGCAAAGAATCCATTCCCATATGCAGGCTAGAGACATGGCTTGGAAAACACTGGTCTACATCACTAGTGAATTCATAATTTTAAAAAAGTGCTAAACAAATGAAGCTCATTGGGAAATGCTAACCCTTGAACCCTAGACCCATTGGATATTTTGTCTAAAACTTCACTAAATTATTCTTTTCTTACCCAAAATGCTGATTTTATGATTTTTTTTTTGCAAAGTATGCCTGAAATAGAGATAACAGTGTCTGTGATTTCTGGAATAGTGTTTTCTTTCTCCTATTTTTCAGCCGCTGAAATAGTTTCCATCAAATTTTCTCTGTGCATAGTTTACCCATCCAAAGATAGAGGTAGGTGAGGCAGAATTTTTGTCATGATGGCAGAACCATGGTGAATAAATACTGTATGTTAAGAGCAGGCTAAATTTGGTGATATATTCCATTATTCTTAAATAAATCATTTGTGAATATAGGAATACGATTTTTATTATCTGACTTCGGGTCGTCTCATAAGATCAGTAGTTCACACAGTGAAGTACAGAGGATATACAGGGGTCGGAGGGAACCGTGTTGAACAAAACCATGCTCTTTCAGCCGGGTGTGGGAGAGATGTAGGTCTAAGGAGACATTTAAAGTTATTTTTCCTGCTGTCCCAGTTTTGGCTAAGGACCCAAAGTGTAAGATTTTGCTAAGGCCCCAAAATCATTATATTACATACCAAGTCTGATCACATGATAAGAGAGGCCACTAGACCACCGATGAATCCCTTGCTAAGAGATTATATAATAGGCCCTTATGGCACTAGCCCATCACCCACCTCCAGACTATAAGAGATAGTAAATCATTCACTATGGAGCCTGAAAAGAACAGCAATTGGGATTCCATTGAAAATCAATATTCCTGTACCCTGTGTTTTTCTGCCTCATAGGCAGAGGGATAAGTATGTCCAAGTGAAGGTGGCATCTAGAGAACCACAGCTTGGCACTTGCTTCCTAGAACACAAAGGACACAATTACTTGTGTCCTGATCATAGCAGAGGACTGTAAAGGTAGGTGTTGGCTGGCCACCTGGGGATGGCAGAGTGAGGGGAGGTGGAAACTGTAATGGCAGTGTTAAGCAGGAAAGCTTGCAAAAGTTCTGTGGGCCAGAGGCCAACTCCACCACAGAGTTTGAGTGCTCTTGAGAGAGACTCCAGCCAAGTAGACTGCTTGGAGGATGAGTTGAATTCAAGAAAGAATAAACCACAAGAAATAAGTCTGACAAAGACATCAAAGACAGCCAATTGGAGAAAGAACGACACACCCAAGAAAAGAGAACCCCGGTGATATCGTTGGTCTTCAAAAAAAATTCAGAAGTTCCCCTAGGAAAGAAAGAATCAACTTTTAGAATCCACAAGACCCAGATAAGTAAGATAGTTCCTCTTCCTTACCTCTCTTCCCAACCTTCAACTAGAATCTTGGACAGATTCCAAAGCAGCAATGAGCAGGAGAGGAAGTGAAGCCAGCAAGAGAAAAAATATCAGCACTGACCTCTTCCTACTGCAGGCTTCCCAGGGTGAGTTGGGCCTCGTGTTCCAATGGAATCAGGATGTGAGTGTGGACATTACATTGAACTGGAGTTTAGTAACTTCGAAAACAAAAACTATTTTCCTTTTACCTAATAGTGATTGGAATTCACAAAACGTGTCAGCATCCACTTAAAATGCTCTCAAATATATGTTCTTTGTGGGAGACAAAAACCTACTTATAAGATATAGTTCTTACTATCAAGAAACTTAGAGTATAGTTGACAGGACATAGGAGGTAAATAAACCATGATGTTGCCGAATGAATGAGGACAAGTACTAGAGCGATGGGGGAGCTAAAATGTTAAAAGAATTCAAAGGAAGGAGGAAGTACTTTTTGCCTAGGTTTTTAGCAAGGCTTCATTGAGGAGGCAGATTTTAGCTGAGCCCTAAACTGTGGGAAAAAGCTGGACACTTAGAGGGGGAAGGTGCATTCCAGCAAGGGAAGTGTAGGAGCCAAATAATGTGGAAAGATGCAGGGAGCAGAGTCCTATGCCTAGTATCTGTGGTCTGACAGGAGCGGCAGGTAGGGAGGAGGAGTGGCCATGTGGAGGCATCTCTATACTGTTCCTCACAAAGCATAGCTGTGCTGCCCCACCGTGCGGGACACTGGCACCACGCCTGCTGAACGGAAGCACCCTGCATCGAGCCTTTTATTGAGGTCTGTGCTACAAATCTACATATCAAGAGTGCATATTTTAACCAACCCTTGCAATTTGAAGAGGGAACAATGAACAAAAAGAAGTCTTGAGATCTATACCTTCTCCATCAGAAATGTAACTAGAGCAACCCCACCATAATCTCAGGACCAATGAGAAAAGTCCCAAGTTTGGAGTCTGTTCCAGAGGGTCTTTAAATGGCAGGTATGATTAGAAGCCCTAATTTTAGACATTATATCATCATGCATTTCAGCATCAGTAGCATTAACTATACTGCATATGTTTCACACTAAATATGAATATTACATTCAACCAGATTTACTCACCTCAAACGAAATCATCTAAAATCTCTAAGATTTCCAAGAATACTAATCCAGTTACCTCCAATACCTATACACTTAATTGAAACTATTGAATAATTTTTACTTCTATGTAATTTTTAAAAAACTAATCCAAATTCAAGATCTATGGCAACTATTCAATCATCTTTCTAGATAACATATTCAGATGGTGACTAACTTGGAATAGACAGTGTTTCATCAAATCTAATACACTTCATGGTTTCAGAGAAAACAAAATCTGAAAAAAATGTGTTTTAGAATTAATGAGATCTAATATATATTTTCTATGTGTAAGAATGAAAGTAAAATATTTTTCATAAGGATCTATATCTTGATAGTATCATTTCTAATGGGAAAAACTGAGATAAGTCAATTATTTTATTTAAAAATAATACTATAGCACTGGGAAAGTCCCTCCAAGTGAACAATCTAATTGAAAAAATGCTAAAAAACAGTGATAACCAAATTGTTGCCAACAAGGTATATAATGGGGTGCTACAAGGTGAGATTAAATTATCTATATATCTACCCACTCATCCATCCATCTATCTTCCAGAAGTATAGACAGGAGTTGTCTTATAAGAGCATCTCTTCACTGTGGGAAAGTTCTCCCGTATATATGGACAGATAAGCCCAGTAGCCTTTCCTAGCCCTGAAGGAATGTTTGAAGTTGAACTTTATTTTAAATCTGTGCTCTACTACCATCTGTCAGGTGGAACAAAGGCATTCTTTGCTTGATATGCAGCCCTCTGGAGGGGGTTGAGCTGGTCTGCTTAGGAAGGGATTAAAACTCCCCTTCTTTCATACATTAATGTTAAGGCTATCGGTCAGAATGAATAATGGAAAGTAAGGACGTATCTATACCAAACACAATTTATTGTTCTGCATTCAATACCAGAAGTTCACAGATCAATTTTTTTATTACTAATGCAGAAATAAAAATATACTTGTCCTCAATATTACTAGTTCAACTTTAAGTGCTTTACCTGAAAAAAGATCTAGGCAGAAAAGTACAATAGGTGCTTTGAAGGGAAATTCAAAATAAACAAAAGGGTATATGGGCTGTTGGCTGGAGTTCAAGAAAGCCCAGATGAGGGGGGATTAGCTTGTCCTCACGTGCATGTGGGTACATTTGGGGGCGTTGCCTACCCACAACCTCAGAGTCATGCTTGGGAGTGATGGTGAAACTTCTAAAGGGAAATAAGATGTGTTTGTTTAACATTGGGCAATGGGTAGAAAATCTGCCTTAGTCTTATTTTGCCCTTGAAGAAAAGAGTGATAAAAGATAAAATAGTAGAAATATACCCCAATCATGTCTTTAAGCCAAGGAGAATACCAATATTGTCCCTTTTCAGCACTGTCCCTTAAGCAGAGTTACCTCAATGAGGGAAAAAAGGAGGTCTGATTTCCTCTTTTATGGGAGGTTGTGAAACAGAAAAAATACAAAAAACAAATAATAACACCGCAACTTGAAAACTTAGCTAGTAAATGTAAGACAAATATTTTGGCATCACCAAAAACTAGAGCACCTGTCATAAATGATGTCTGTGTGTGCACAGACACTGGTCCAGTGGCCACAAGAACCAGTTCCTTGAGGAGCCCAGGCCATCCAAAAATATTTAAATGTTTTGTAGGGATTGTATAATTACAAAATTTTAAAAAATCATTAGCACTCATGGAAATGACCATATTTTTATAACTTGTTCCACATTCTTGGATCACTCAGAACTGGAAATAATTATGTTAATAAAGGTGCTCGAAGAATAAGATTTTTCTTTTAGAAAAGTGAGGAGTAATATCAACCCCCAGCTGAGTGGCTGCCACCCATGGATTTCCAGTATGTATTAAAAGTGGTCAAAAAACTCTTTTGATATTTACTTAGCACAAATAAGTATGCATCTCCTGCATAAGTAAGGTTTTCAAAAAATACATATTATAAGGGCTAAATTTTGAGGCATCTGATCAGTAACACCCTTCTACCAGAAGCATGACCCTGAATACCACCAGCAGATCCCAGTTCTCCAATTACAGCACCTTTATTTCCTAGCTGAGCCCCAGAGAATCTGAGGCCAGAGCAAGAGGTGACATAAGTAGTCCAGGACAAAATTCACATACAGGACACATACAGGAATCCCTGTATGTGAATACAGGTGAATACAGGTTAATTACAGACTAATTAACCCTGTGGGTTGTCTTGAATGGTGATAATTATCCCTGTATGTGAGTATAGGTGAATACAGGTTAATTACAGGATAATTAACCCTGTGGGTTCTCTTGAATGGTGATAATTACCCCTTTATGTGAATTTCCTTTCATAAAGTAGACACCAACCATCTTCGTGGCATTTCACATCTTAGAATTACATTGGAGGATAAGTCAGTCACAGTGAGGGAGTGCCTTATAAATGGTCTGAAGTCTTGAGCCATGTTAAATTAGATTTATTTTTAAAGCACTTGGATTTTATCCCGTTATGATATACCCCAAATTTATTATAGAAATGTATTCTTGTGATTAAAAGTGTTCATTTTGTTACAAAAAATCAATTAAAAAACAGTAAGAACGTTTGTGACATCCTAGCCAAGGATGCCAACGTTGATGAAATGGAAGCATTATGCTCATCTTGCCAGATAGACTATTATAGGCCATGTCTTTCAACCTTTTCTGTCTCCTGCCCACACAATTTAAAATGTCAGGAATGAATTTTGATTCTACACTAGAAAGACATTTCTAGAATATAGTTGATTTGTGCCATCCACAAAATTAAAGAAAGGAAATAAATGAATGTTCTCCAGCTTTTCCTCCACTCTGAGCCTTCTTTCTTTACATCCTTGACAACTGAATGCCCAAGCACAATGGCGAAATGAAAAGAAATGAATATCATCTTCTACCAGCAGGATCCATTTCTTTGAGATACTCTTAAGATTTTTCTTAGCATTCCTGGCGTTTTGAGACTTCGAAAATGGTCATTCCCCTAATTCCAATCGAAGTGGATGAGAGCAAGAGTGAAATATGAACAGTGGGCAGTGGTTGTGAGTCCCAGAGTGAAACGTGCTGTCGTCATGTCTTCAGGATGTCAAAATAAATGTTTGATATAAAATAGTAAGGTTTTAGTACATATTTGAACCTTTCAATTATGCTTCCTTATTTTGTAAATACCAGAGTGAAAACAAATTACATGGATGGATTTGATAACAAACACAGGATAATATTCTGCTTTGATGAATCATTTGATCCTAGTCACTAGTTTCAGTGACAAACTCAGCCCCTGATTTCTGTGTGCCACAGCTTCACATTTCAAGAAAGAAAGTCAAAATCAAATTCAATGACAACATGTGAAAGAAGTGCCCACAACATGTCCAGAAATGCATTATGGCAGACAATAACAGATATTGTCTTCAAAGTTTATGCAGTTCTGAAAAATGAGGTTTGGATTTAAACAAGTCTGATGCTAAGTTAGAAAGAGATAGGTAATCAGATGGTGTCAAAATGCAGCATTATCAATGCAATGATGAAGTTATTTCAACTGAGACCTCTATTCAGAGGTCATGCAACAAGTTCTAAGATAAAGCAAATCAACCACAAAGCATGGTCAGGTAAAAAGGGATGCAGAAGGAGGCATCGTTGCCTGATAATCTCCCTTCTACCCTAAAATGGTCCTTGGCTGATGGTCAGGGTGAGGATGAGTCCATTAACCACTCCTTCAACATATCATCAGTCCAAACTGCGAGGATAGCTCCAAAGTGCTAGAAGCACTTTGGGGGAGGGAACAAATCAGAAGGAAGGGCAGTTGGTTACACAAGTGTGGGTTAAGATGCAGAGATTATAGAGGAAATTTTATTTCTTATGGCCAGTAAGAGCACATCTTCAATGAATCAAATTTTTTTCCATTCTAATCCTTTACTACATTTTAAAAAGACTCTAAAATACTGAGCTTTTCAGTCAGTTGCAGGGCTTTATTTTCCTAATCCATAATTACAATATTAAAAAAGCTTTTGAAATATTGAGAATTACAGCTTAGAAAGTTACTTTAAGAAATTTTCTTAAAGCTTGTTCATGGTTTCTCAGCATCCATCTTTCCTAGCACACAGGAACCACTACTGTAGGCATTACTAGCACATATGATTATTTGTTCACAGGGTAGAACCATGGCATCCTTAAAGCAGAACTGACAGTGGAAATTATTTTATTATCTTCAAGCATTATTTCTCAGGCATGGAGTCAACAAGAGGTGAAACAGGATCAGAAAATTTCTCTTCAGTATTCTTCCCTGCCTTCTATCAGTGCCTGCTCCTCTCCCCTCCTCGATGCCTGCTTGTCTTTGTTCTCCAGTCTCCTGGTTGGGCAGGCCAAGGCCACACCACAATTACCCATGTTCCAAATGCTCAGAGACTTGTATGAAGTCTGTCTCTCTCTCCTTGTGGGAAGAGATGGTATTCTCCACTGCAATGTGCCCCGCTGGCATCTGGAGCATGTCCACAGTGCATATACCTCTGGGAGACCTAGCAACAAGGTACAGTAGCTGCCCGCTCAGGGTTTGGATAAGACCAAGAGGCCACTATGAGGCTGCCCTCTCTTACACCAGCACTGACTGTGAAGCCCAGACTTCTTGGTTACTGCCAATGCCCCACCCTAAATTTCTCTTCTCATGTCCTACCTAGAGTGTCCTTTTCTGCTCTCCTTTAATTCTCCTTCTCTCTGCTTTCCACTCATATTGACATATTGATTATTTTACCTACAACAGCATCCCTTGTGCAATATGCAAATATATTTAACTCTAAGCCTACCTTCCCCTTGAAACTTGCAGAAATGACATAAAAGCAAATATAATTATCTGCAATGACATAAAGTGGTAGATATACACTATACCAAAGAACTTAAAAAAAAAAAAACCTGGCTAATATCCAGAATCTACAGTGAGCTCAAACATATTTACAAGAAAAAAACAAACAACCCCATCAAAAAGTGGGCAAAGGACATGAACAGACACTTCTCAAAAGAAGACATTTATGCAGCCAAAAAACACATGAAGAAATGCTCATCATCACTGGCCATCAGAGAAATGCAAATCAAAACCACAGTGAGATACCATCTCACACCAGTTAGAATGGCCATCATTAAAAAATCAGGAAACAACAGGTGCTGGAGAGGATGTGGAGAAATAGGAACACTTTTACACTGTTGGTGGGACTGTAAACTAGTTCAACCACTGTGGAAGTCAGTGTGGCGATTCCTCAGGGATCTACAACTAGAAATACCATTTGACCCAGCCATCCCATTACTGGGTATATACCCAAAGGACTATAAATCATGCTGCTATAAAGACACACGCACACGTATGTTTATTGCGGCACTATTCACAATAGCAAAGAGTTGGAACCAACCCAAATGTCCAACAATGATAGACTGGATTAAGAAAATGTGGCACGTATACACCATGGAATACTATGCACCCATAAAAAAGGATGAGTTCATATCCTTTGTAGGGACATGGATGAAACTGGAAAACATCATTCTCAGTAAACTATTGCAAGGACAAAAAACCAAACACCGCATGTTCTCACTCATAGGTGGGAATTGAACAATGAGAACTCATGGACACAGGAAGGGGAACATCACACTCCGGGGACTGTTGTGGTGTTGGGGGAGGGGGGAGGGACAGCATTAGGAGATATACCTAATGCTAAATGACGAGTTAATGGGTGCAGGAAATCAACGTGGCACATGGATACATATGTAACAAACCTGCACATTGTGCACATGTACCCTAAAACCTAAAGTATTAAAAAAAAAAAAAAACCTAACATGTACTAAAAACTTAGCGTGATGCAGGAGAGTAACTAGAGAAAGAATCTGATGAGTTAAAAAAAAAAAAGAAGCCAAAAGGAGTAGGTATTTCCATTGCAGTTAGATGGGAATTTGATTTTTACAAAGTAGAAAGAAAACAAGCAACAGAACAGGACTGTATCAGAGAGACAAAATCTCATAAAGAGGAAATACAGCATGGATGGCTCCTTTCCATTTGGGATTAATTGACTAGTACTCTTGAGAAGGCCTAACACTAATTAGAAACAGAGCATGAACTGGAAGATTTTTCATTTCACTCTTTCAGTATGAGACACATCAAAATTTCAGTTTCCAAATGACTGCTTCTGTTCATATTTCTTCACTGTTATGAGTTCATTCCAAGTTTCTAACTGCCACCTCTCCAAACTCTCATTTCAATTCTTCTGCACATTCATCTTAACATTTCATTGTTCTCTTGAAAGAGGGAGGAGCAGTATCTGTTTATGCATGTTCTGTTTTAATCGATTTGTCTCAGCAATTATCATTATTATTGCTCCAGAGGATGCTAAAGAGACTGCTGCTTTTTTGAGAGGAGTGTGCTAGATGCCTGTGGAATGCAGCTGTCTCTCCCACTGTGCCACTCCGAGGGTTCCCCAGAGATTTCCCTGCATGGGTGAAAAGCTAGGGTCCTATTGGCCTTGGGATTAATTTCCAAGACGTGTTTTAAGACAAGGCAACCCTTCCTCTAGCAGACTGATCATTGACCTAGAGCAACGTAGAAAAGAACCTGAAGGCAGCCTGGTTGTGGTGAACGTGGTGTGGAGGCTTCCTGACTTTCCCAACCAAAATTCACAGGCAGCACCAGTTCTCCAGCCCTACCAGTGAGCCATTGTCACAGCACTTTTGCTGTCCTCTTGAAAGCTATTCTTCAAGATTTGAAAATGATTGTTGAACGTAACATTGATTGTTTTTACATTGCTACGATCTGGAAATTCATAAATCCAATGTGGAAATAATACGCTAAACAGAAACTGTTGATTCACTGAAAAAATATCAGGTAATCTTTGGCCAAATTGAACTACCAAGCAAATGATTTTTCTTCCTTTTTTTCCCCCTTTCTTTCTTTCTTTTGGATTCCACTAGTCAAAAATCATTAATTCATAAATATTTCCTAAGCATATATTATGTTGTGGGCACTGCCTGGGCACTAGGGATAAAACAGGAAGTGAAACAGATTGGGAGCAAGTGGATAGACTATGCCCATATCTGGGGAAGAGAAATCCAGGCAGAGGAAACAGCAAATGCAAACGCTGCAGGAAGTGAGCTGTGCCTGGCATATACTAGGAACAGTAGAAGAGCCAGGCTCGTTGGGGAGAGGGACAAGGTCAGGGAAGCTGCTGAAAGGACTTTGGTTTTCATTTCATGTGAAACGGGAAGCCCTCAGCAGGTTTGATGCAGAAGGGTAACAGCATATGACTTTGGTTTTAACGGGATCTCTCAGGCTGCTGTGCGAAGACCAGACCTTAGGGAGGCTACGCCTGTTGCATTTTGTAACCATCCTCATTTTTTAAACTTTTAGGACATTGTGTCAAATCACATGGTTGTATTCTTTGAATATCTGAAATGATATAAAGTATAGCCAGCCTGAAGTAATCAGTGACTGAAACTGATTGAAACCCAAACTCTAAAAACAAAAAAGCCACTTTTGTTTTTCAGATTACAGCAAAGATTTGATTAGCCCTAAGGAATGAAATGTGTTGATTAATTCCCTTTTCTGATTAACTGAGGAGTTAATCTGCTTAGAAAACAAATAGTAAAGAAAACTATCCATCTCCTTGCCTTTAATAAGCAAAATATATGAAGCATAATTAAGGCTATTGTGATGGTAGAATCTTCTTCATACTTCAAGTCAGTGTTGGAAAGATGTAAAGTGACAGATGGTTCTTGAGCTGGGACGATGAAAAGACAGGCTTGGGGGGCCAGGCATGGCGGCTCACGCCCATAATCCCAGCACTTTGGAAGGCCAGGGCAGGCGAATCCCTTGAAGTTAGGAGTTTGAGGCCAACCTGGCCAACATGGCAAAACATGATTTCTACTAAAAATTCAAAAAGTAGCCAGGTATGGTTGTGCATGCCTGCAATCCCAGCTACTTGGGAGGCTGAGGCAGGAGAATCACTTGAACCTGGGAGGTGGAGGCTGCAGTCAGCCGAGATCACACCACTGCACTCCAGCCTGGGCAACAGATTGAGACTCTGTCTCAAATTAAAAAAAAAAAAGAAAAGAAGAAAAAGACAGGCTTGGGGACAGGACAGAAACAAATAGGAAAGAAAACTATCCATCTCCCTGTCTTTAATAAGCAAAATATATGAAGCATAATTAAGGCTATCGTGATGGTAGAATCTTCCTCATACTTCAAGTCAGTGTTGGAAATACGTAAAGTGACAGAAAAAGCCGGGACAATGAAAAGACAGGCTTAGGGACAGAAGGGAGGTTTGGGGAGCATGGTCTCAGGAGGGAGGGGAGGAAGCACCACAAGGACACTTGAGAAATTTTCTGCCGCAGAATTAACTCTTTTAACTGAGCGAAATCAATGTGATTCTGTGCTACATGGAAATGAGAGAAGACGCTGGCAAAAGGAAGCATCCAGACATACTCCTCAGCCCGCAGCCCAGTGAAAGGCCGATGGGAGCCCCTCTCCTTGCTTTGCTTGCAGGCTCCAATGTTCTCAGGTTGGTTCATGTGTCAGCCTGTACTCTTTTACCTATGTCAACTCATACGATTTATCTCTGTTATAATTCCTGTTTTCTGGGCACACTAACAAAATAAACTAGTTCTCAGTGAAATTTTTTAGACCATAGCCAAATTACTCTGCAAACACAGGTTGGTCTTTCCCAGAACTCCTGTTATTTTAATAATGTAACTGTCAGAGAGCACTGTCTGACTCTGAAAGCCTTCTAAGTGTTTTCTTTTTTTTCCCAAGTGATTGAGCTGCTTCTTTGTTCTCTGCAATTACCCAGCAGGGAAGGCTGCTGAGCCCCTGGATTTAGACACTGGGATAAAATTCCTAAGCTTAGGAGCAGCTGCACCAGCCACTAATCACCACAGTCAACTTATCCCTTTAGCCTTTTAGAAGCCATAGGTGCAGTTGCATAAGCTGAGACTAGTGCAGTTTATTAAATGGAAGTGGATATAAATATCTCATGACAAGCTATAAATTCATTTATATACTGTGCAGTAATAAGCTAACACCTCTCTAAATATCAGTTTAAGAGGTCTGGGCAATTGAACTGGATGTATATGCATTAAAACAGGCCTGGATAGGGGGCAAAAATACCCATGTATTATTCATGGAGTTCCACTTCCCTTGCTGATCTATACCATGGCAGACAGGCAGAGTGCTGACTTCTGCTGAGCAGTACAGCAACCTGCAATCTGTGCAATCTTGGCCAAAATACTGAAAAGCAATTACATATTCAAGATTATCTTTTGCAGTTGTTCTTACTTTAGAGTTTTGTAATTTTTAGCTAGAAATGAAAAAATGAAGTTTTTTTTCTTCTGGAGAACTATTGGAGACACTTTATTGATTGACTCAATCCCTGACCGATGGAAGACACGCTTCACAATTAACATTGTTGTCTAAGGCTATTTCAGCCATTCTATCGATGCCTTCATTTTCTTCTCTTGAATGCTCCATATTCAACTTCTCACTCATCACTATTAGCATCAATTAATAGTAAATTAACTACTATTTCAGAGTCAAGTAGTGGGGAAAAGAAATTACTGATGAGAATGGATATATACCAAATGGAGTATGATATTACTATTTACTGAATTTATCCTGTCTTTCTAACAGCACAGAAAGGAATTAGTTGATGTTTCATGGGTTGCCTAGACTCTAAAACCAAACTCGAGGCATCAGTTATTGGGCAACCCTGTTCACTGTTGATCTCTCTCCGGTACAATGTAAGCACAAGGAGAGTAGGGATTTTTACCTTTTGTATTCTTGTCAATTATCCCAGCCCTGAAAACGGATCCCTTAGTGAAGAGGCAATGCACAGTAAATATCTGCTGAGTGAATGAAACACTGCAGGTATGTTCAGCATGGCAAGGAACATACCCCAAATCATGACACTGACAAGCCTTCCAACCTCTGAGAACCACATAAAGCCCACTGGTTTGTAAAAAGAGCTCTCAGGCTCTCAAGACTGAATCGTTTCCTATGTGATCAAAAACAAGGTACTTAGTGTCACTAAGGTTTGGTTTCTTCATCTTTCAAATGGGCAGATTAATATCTACTCTATAAAATATATGGCATCATTTTTAGGATAAAAATTATATATTCTATATATATATAGTTTTTTTTTTTCTGAGACAGAGTCTTGCTCTGTCGCCCACCTGGAGTGCAGTAGTGTGATCTCTGCTCACCGAAATCTCTGCCTCCCGGGTTCAAGCAATTCTTTTGCTTCAGTCTCCCATGTAGCTAGGACTACTGGCATGCGCCACCATGCCCCGCTAAGTTTTGTATTTTTAGTAGAGACAGGGTTTCATCATATTGGCCAGGCTGGTCTTGAACCCCTCACCTCGTGATCCACTCGCCTTGGCCTCCCAAAGTGCTGGGATTACAGGTGTGAGCCACCACGCCCAGCCTAAAATAATATTTTTAAGAAAATAAATTAATATTTGTGAAAATACTAAAACTGGACAAACATAAGGTGTTATTATTTATAATTATTTTTACTTATAATAATAATTATTATTGAATTAACTATCCCCTCAGTATTAACCATTGCCTCAGCTATAGTAGATAAAGCTCATCTTCCTTAGTTCTATTTGCTGATTATTTGCCTTCTTAATTCACTTCCTGTTTCTTTTGCATTAATATGAGACAACAGAAATAAAATACAGTTTATTTCTGTAACTGGGAACAGGGAGAAGGCTGGAGAAAATAGCAACAGACCAACTCAAAATTACAACGTTTTCCACTGTTTATATACCTTCTAAGCTATATGTCTACGTGTAAGTGGGCATTCATCTAAAGACACAAGTGATTGATTCCTTCTAATGTATAGCTAAGGTCTGAGTCCTGGAGACCTTCCTCCAGAGCCTCAGCAAATTTGCTTAATCTAGATGGGTCTTGGAGTCAGAGGTGATTACCTATCAGGGGAACCCACCCCAATATTTCAACATAGGTTCTTTCTATTTTCCCTAAGTGTCGTCCAGTCTGAGGAATAAAGAGAAAGTACAAAGAGATGAATTTTACAGCTGGGCCTCCAGAGATGACATCACATATCAGTAGGACCATGATGTCCACCTGAGCCACAAAACCAGCAAGTTTTTACTAAGGATTTCAAAAGGAGAGGGGGTGTATGAACAGGGAGTAGGTCACATGCTTTAAGGGGCAAAAAGCAGAGCAAAGATCACGTGCTTCTGAGGCCAATAAAGATCACAATGCAAAGGGCAAAGCAAAGATCACAAGGCAAAGGGCAAAATCAAAAACTGATAAGGGTCTATGTTCAGCTGTGCACGTATTGTCTTGATAAACATCTTAAACAACAGAAAACATGGTTTGAGAGCAGAGAATCGGTCTGAACTCAAATTTACCAGGGAGCATTTTTTTCCCCACCCCAATAAGCCTGAGGGTACTGCGGGAGACCAGGGCATATTTCAGTCCTTATCTCAACTGCATAAGACAGACACTCCCAGAATGGCAATTTATAGACCTCCCCCCAGGAATGCAATTCTTTTCCTAGGGTCTTAATATTCCTTGCTAGGAAAAGAATTTAGTGATATCTCTCCTACTTGCACATCCATTTATAGGCTTTCTGCAAGAAGAAAAATATGGCTCTTTTTGCCCGACCCTGCAGGCAGTCAGACCTTATGGTTGTCTTCCCTTGTTGCCTAAAATCGCTGTTATTCTGTTCTTTTTCAAGGTGCACTGATTTCATATTGTTCAAACACACATGTTTTACAATCAATTTGTACAGTTAATGCAATCATCACAGTGGACCTGAGGTGATGTACATACTCAGCTTACAAAGATTTAACAGGATTAAGAGATTAAAGTAAGACTACAGGGGTAAGAAATTGTAAGAGTATTTTTAGGGAAGTGATAAATGTCCATGAAATCTTCACAATTTTTGTTCCTCTGCCATGGCTCCAGCTGGTCCCTCCATTCGGTGTCCCTGACTTCCTGCAACAATTACCCTTATTTTTTCTTCTGCTGAAGTATGGAGGTCTGAGGAGTTCATTTAGACCCCAATAAAACTTGTTTAATCCTAAATGGGTCCTGGTAGGAGGAATGTGAGAATTCCTTCATTTTCTTTCTTTTTTTGAGACGGAGACTCGCTGTCACCCAGGCTGGAGTGCAGTGGCGTGATCTCGGCTCACTGCAAGCTCTGCCTCCTGAGTTCATGCCATTCTCCTGCCTCAGCCTCCTGAGTAGCTGGGACTACAGGCACCAGCTACCATGCCCAGCTAATTTTTTTTTTTTTTGTATTTTTAGTAGAGATGGGGTTTCACCATGTTAGCCAGGATGGTCTCGATCTCCTGACCTCGTGATCCACCCGCCTCGGCCTCCCAAAGTGCTGGGATTACAGGCGTGAGCCACCACACCAGGCCAAATTCCTTCATTTTCTTGTCATGCTTCAAGGCCGAGAAAGGCCTGCGCAAGACTCTTGGTGGGCCTTTATTTCATTCCAGTCTTTGTCTAAGGGCACTGCCTTTCTCAGCCTTTAATATTTAACCTAACCATTCAGTCAGTGCTGAAATTGTTGTCGTGGAGGCCTGCTTTTTCAGCTTTTGTGAGACCTGGTTTGCCACAAAAGCACAATAAAAATTAGCTAAGGGGATATTTTGACATCTGTTCTCATTTTCTTCCTTTGCCATGTGGATCTTCTGCCCTGAATAATATTACATTTGCTTCCAAAAGTTAAAAAGATTTTGCCCAGCTCTTGCTGAACGAGCATCTCCATGTTTCAAAATTGCTTGTGGTTAAATAAATTTTAGGGTTAGAGCAATCATAATACTTGCCCCTGTTGATTAAATATCTTCTATAAGGCAAGGGCTAAGGAAGTATATCTTTATATACATTACAGTCCTTTCTCATATTCTGTGGAGGATTGGTTCCAGGACCACTCAGAATGCCAAAAACCTAGTATGCTCAAGTTCCTGATATAAAATGACACAGTGTTTGCACATAACATAACATGCATCCTTCTGTATACTTTAAAGCATCTCTAGATTACTTATAACACCTAATACAATGCAAATTACATGTAAATAGTTGTTATACTGTATTGTTTTTATTTGTACTTCTATTGTTGCACTGTCATTTCTTATTGTTACCTCCCAATATATATGATCTGAAGTTGGTTGAATCCCTGAATGTAGAAGCTGAGGATACTGAGGACACTGTAATTTACTTGATAACGTAAAGGCAGGTAAATATTGTAGCTAACAGCACAGGATCTGAGAAAAAGCATCAGCTCAGTCACTTACTAGCTTTAAGGCAATCTCACTGTCCCTTACTTTCTCCATTTTTAAACTGGAGATTATAATAAAACACCTACCTTAAAGGATTTTTTAAAAGATTAAATTAATGAACATATCAAGCAGTTAAATGCATGAAATACATTAAAAAAACAGGAAAAAATAAGGATTGTGTAAGGGTAGCTGTCATCATTAATAATCTTCACACCAGATATGTATTTTTAGTGAGTTTTATAGACTTTTTAGTCTGAAGCCAGAGTTGTTACATTACACAGTGAGTAAGTAATGGCGCACAAATTCAACTCAAGACTGCCTGACTCCATAGCCCAGATTCATTTAACTATTACTGTCTACATACCCAAAAAACATATTCTTCAACAATAAATTGTTTTCATCCTGTTAAAGTCAATTCACCAGACATTATTTAACATCTGCCACATAGAAGTTTTGTGTGGTTGCAAGGCTATTTCCTCTAAACTTACCCTGTTGAGTTTAGGAATAAGAGGACAAAGTTATGACAGGGAGGAATTTAGAGGAAGATTGTGGGCTCCATAAGATTAACAAAGAGAGAATATTCTATTGTTATATTCACAGTACACCTTGAGTTGAATGTGTTAAATTTAAAAGGTTGATGAAGAAATGATTCTAATCCAATTAGAGTGTGATGAGAAGAATTGATGTACAAAAACAGTGCCATCGGACATGATTGGATAGAGAATGCTTTTGGCACATTTGGATAGAGAACACTTCCCCCCATGCTGCTCCCATCAAGTTCATGTTTTGATGGGGAAAGCAGCAATAAGCCAAATACATATCAGTCTGCCATGCCAGGCTAGACGATTCTAGTGCAATGGACATAAAGGAGGAGAGAGGTGAAGGCACAGTCTTCAATCGGTTGTTCAAGAAAGGCCTCACTGAAGTGGTGTGGGGAAGGGCTGGAGAATGAACTGGGGTATCCGTTGATAAGATGACATGCATGCTGGCTTATGAAACTGATATGGTTTTCAGGGACCCACAGAGTGAAATAAGAGGTACATAAATGCAGAAAACAATTTGAGTAAAGACCAAGAGGCTGAAAAGCAAAGAAACATCAGGCCTATAAAGGAGTGAAGTGTAGTAGAAAATAAGGCATAAAAGCTACTTTGGCACAATATTAAAGCAGGTCTTGGCAACAAGACTGAGTTTAGATTTATTCTCTATGGCTTTTAGGGTTGACGAGAAGAGACTGATATGTTTGGACCTATGCCTGGGAAAAAGCTCTGATGCCTCTATGGAGACCAGCATGGGGGTGGGAGCAAGCAGGGAAGGAGCACAGTATGGGTTGGGAGGACACTGTGAGTCACCCAGGTGAAAAGCAGATCTGTTCTAGGGGGAAATACAGAAGAGAAGATGGGACATACGACTTAGATATAGTAGCAATATGATTTAGTGACTGGATGACAGGAATGAAGGAGAGATGGGACTGAAACATGAATAGAGCTTTAGGTTGAGCACCTGGAAGAAGGCTAGTGCATTTTACTGAGGAAAGAGGCAGAAGAAAGCAGTCTCTTTTTCCTGGATTTTAGTAGAAACAGAAGTACGGCCAGAGATGGTCAAGAGCACCATTCTGGACACACTGAGTCAAGGAGATGCCCACAGGCAGCTGAGAACAGGATGGACTCAAGAAGGCAGGCCAGAGGCCAGTGTTTGGGAGTCAGAGAAGGGTGGCAGTCAACGGAGAGGAGAAGATGAACCCCCAGGGGAGAGGACCCAGAACAACTGAAGATGGAAACTCTGATTTCAACGTGGAACTGAAGAGGGAAAACCAGGAAAAGAAACTCAGAAGGAACCATCATGGAGATAATAACAGGAAAAAAGTATCTCAGCAATCAATGGATCAGAGTTGAGAACAAATATTAAAAATGGGATTGGGGGTAGGTGGAGAACAAGAAGGAAGGATGGATTGGACCCATTACCACAAAGAAGCAGAGAGGAAGAGAAACCTCTAGGTTCATTCAGTAAAACACTGTGAGGAAAGAACGTTGAATTTAAAAAATTTCTCCTGTTGCATTAACTCAAGGGGAAAATAGCCCCAAAGAACTTCACGAGTATGCTTTGATTGCAAATGAATGTCTTTGAGGGAGATTTAAGTAGTTTTGAATGCCCTATGGCTTAACTCACACAAATCATAGCATGAAATATTTAAAACCGTAAATCAAAACAACTGGCTAAGTCATTCTGTTTTTTCTATTTACCTATCTTCCCCTGTAAAAGCAGGTTAATTTATGTCCTAGGTGTCTATTTACATTTTAATTTAACAACAATATATATTTTCTGCACTCTCAGGGTACTCATTGTTAAAGCACTGCAGCACTAGAGAAACAGTCCTTTGTTTTCATTTTTTTCTTATTCTTTGAAAACTGATTGTTTATCCCTTTGAATTTTAAATACATTGGAAGAGTAAAAAAGATGGCAATTTGTCTGAAATAAGAATGTGCTTTAAAAAAAGAGAAGGCTCCCCAGAGAGCGTTTTAGTATTATTGAGCATTTAGCAAGAAAAACATTCAAAAATAACCAACATCCATGGAACTGTGGACTCTGCAAATCTGTCACTAAATTCCAAAGCAGAAACAGGCTAAATCCATTAGACGATGCATTGCTTAATCTTGCCTTCTTAATCCACTACAGCATTGAAAAATGCAGACATGATTATGAATTGCTGCTGATAGTTGAGTGTTCACAGCAGAGAGTTTGTTCTTAACTGTTTTTCTACTGCCAAGTAGCGCTCAACTGCAGCACTTTAAATTATGTGCTCCATGATGAAATTGGATGTTCTGCTTTTTAGGTTTTCATCCAGCTAAGATCATGTTTGGGGAGAAGCCAATTCTAGATGCAGTTTTCTGCCTATGAGTTGGAAAATCCGAGTTAACTAAAGTTCAGGAAGTTTAGAAAGACTGATTACAGAGACTAGCCTTGCCTGTTCGGTGGCTCAGGGCATCCACAGGACACCCTAACCTCAGCTGGGTCAGGTTGGCAGGCAGCATGATCGTTCGGCATGATTGTCTGCTCCCATCAGCGGGGCGTCATTTCCTTTCTCACAGAAGATCCTTAATAAATACAGGTTAATTCGGTTTTGTCTTCTTAAGAGATTCTATGTTTTAGTTCCATAGATCCGTATTTAATGAAGATGGTACTAAACTGCACTTTGACTTTTCAAAATAAAAATTCCTTTCAAATTTTTATCTCTTGCTTCACCGTAGAAACAACTCCAGGAGGCGCGCCAGGCTTATGGACTTCAATTATTCTACCAGAAAACCGAAGAGCCGAGCATTGTAATACCTTCACAGTGGTCACACAGCTCACTCGGTCGACACTGGGAGGGAAACCCAGACTTGCTGACTCCCAGGAATGCACTCTCCCTGACCTGCGGTGCAGGCTGCCTTGCATGCAGTGTCTGCACAGCTTGAAATTCCAATTTCAAAATGGAAAGAAACTTACAGTATCTCTAAGCCTAGAAGCAGTGATGGAAAAAAATCTCAAATATAAACCCTAAATCAAAAAAGTGAAGAAACTAACTTCAAAAATTAAGAATTACGGATAGTGAGGGAACGTTTCCTGCGTAGAAGCCTATGGCCAGGATGGATGGGTGGAAGTAGAGAAAATGAACCTGCCAACACTTTCTTTTGTTAATACAGTTCTGTTCACTGGTTATCTAGTCCAGGGGCTGGCAAATTTTTTTCTGTAAAGATATAAGTATTTTAATCCCAGCACTTTGAGAGGCTGAGGAGGACAGATCATCTGAGATCAGGAGTTCGAGACCAGCCTGGCCAACGGTGAAATCCCGTCTCTACTAAAAATACAAAAATTAGCTGGGTGTGGTGGGGGGGCACCTGTAATCCCAGCTACTCAGGAGACTGAGGCAGGAAAATCGCTTGAACCCGGGAGGTGGAGGTTACAGTGAGCTGAGATCGTGCCACTGCACTCCAGCCTGGGTGACAAAGTGAAATTCTGTCTCAGAAAAAAAAAAAACAAACAAACATATATATGTATATATATATATATATATATGTGTATATATATATATATATATATATATGTATTTTAGGCTTGGTGGGCCATATGACGGTAGCAATTATGTTCTGCCATTGTTGTGCAAAAGCAGTCATGGAAAATTTGTCAACAAATGAGCCTGGCTTTATTCAGATGAATTTTCTTTACGAGGGCATCACAAGCGTCAGGCCTAGTTCCCACAACTTCGCTACCTAGTATGTCTATCGTTAAATCATTTACACATGCCTTTCAGACACTAATCATTAACATCTTCATTATCAACAACATCTTGAATTGAATTTGGGAGGATCTTTAGACTGGTTCAGCTTCATAAGGCCATGACATTGGGTTAAATCCTTATTGAAAGATCTAAAAGGTTGTGATTTTACAATTTTCCACTCAAATTTAACTTCTGTCAGAGATCTTTCTACAAAAGATTTTTTTTTCCTCAGTTAAAAAAAAAAATGGAAATTCAGTCTCAATCAGCAAGGATCAAAGATTTGAAAGCAACCTTCCAAGTGTCTGGTTCCAGCCATGCTTCCAGATTTGTTATTCCTACATCTAACTGCTTATTTTAGAATAAGCAACCAAATTACCTCATGGATTTCCATAAATATGTATGATTAATTTTCTTATGATATAATAAAGGTCTGAGTATGTTTACTGTGGACTTCTAGGTTTACACACTTTTCCTATAATTAAAAGAAAGAGAACTGATGAGCCCTAAAGAATCAGACTTGGGTGGGAGTAGAACCTTTGGTTTTTATTATTTCATAATTTTGTTTTCCTCTACAGTTTAGCTATGTGTCAGATTATGTCCTTGACATAATATATTTCCATATTCCTTCGATCTTACATTAAGAACAATTTAAATATCTCTTGCCAGAAAATATAATCCAAAATTAAGAATAACCTTGAAAGTAAGAATTTAACATTCATAAACAGCTATCTTATGCTGATTTAATCAGTTAAATGCAATTATTATCAGGGACTCGCATACACAAAAAGGAGAGCTGCAAAGCATGAAATAAAGTTCTCAGCATTTTAGAGAGTGCACCTAGTATCAACTCCCACTGTTTCTATGAGAAATTAAACTTATCAATGAAAACATAAACTTGCTTCCACTTATTTAATCCATATTTGAAAAGTCTCTATTCCTTCAGTTTATAAAGCTAATGAATTGACTTCCCATTCATATCAAATATTGCTTTGGAATGTTTTCCAAAGAATGTATATCTTTTAACAAAAACAATTTATGTGAAATATTATAATACCACTAAATCAAGTATTTTATCTCCAACACATAACAGACTCAGACAATTAGAACCATCCTAAGTAAGAGCACTGATCTTTATTGAAACCTTTCAAAAATACAGAAAGAAATATATTTCTCATAATGTGTTAGTTTGAACAAAATTTATGGTAAACCTTGTAATTTGATCTTTCTTATAACTTTCAGTTTTTTTAAGGATTTGAAATATAAAAATATATTTTCAGAAGGTTCATTTGTAAAATAATTTGAGGGGGGAATCCTAAAATATGTGTGATCCACCTCAAGTACCTAATTTCAAGCCATGCATCTATATTTCCTGTAGGTAAAACCCCATTACTTTGTTGTGTTAACTGATTTCTTCCTATATGAACTTTGCTCCTTTCAGGGATCTTTTCCTACCAATGACAATTGCAGAACAACATGACATGCGTGCCCAACTTTGATCCATGCGGATCCTCACTGAGATGGAGCCATTTAGAGGGATGAGGTGTGGGAGGGGCACGGGCTCCTGGGTCAAAATAACTATCTGGAAGAATTAGAATTGCAGTCTCTCAAAGAACAATTGATATTTTCTCACTTATGCCCTGACTCTACCACTTCCTTCCTATACTTCCTTAATTTCTCTGTGTTTAGTTTCCGCATCTGTAAAATAAGAATAGCAGCCACATCTATCTCTCATTGAGAGAGAGGATTAATGAGAGATGCAGGCAAAGTGTTTCTAGCGGTACTTGGCGGATGGTAAGGACTCAATAAATATCAAATATTTTTATGATTATTATTTTTAAAGTATTCTTAATGGGCCAAAAGATAACTCTATTTAGGCTTATATACTAGCAGGAAAGAGACAAAAAATGTCTATGTTGTTGCTTACTGTATGACTTGAGCTGTCACAGAGAAGAGCAGGGGAAGATGGAAGAAAATGGCCTGGGCAGAGTTGCTGATCTGGAGGAAACCCTTGTGAACTGAAGTCCGGGATGAGCAGGAGCCCGCTAAGCACAGGTGGAGGGCGTGAGGGTGTATCACAGGCACAGACAGAACATATCAAACTGTCCGTGGAGCATGACACGACTCAGGAACTGAAAGGAATTTGATAAGCTTTGGCTGTGTCCACACCCAAATCTAATCTTGAATTGTAGCTCCCACAATTCCCACGTGTTGTGACAGGGACTGGTGGGAGGTAATTGAATCACGGGGGCAGATATTTCCTGTGCTATTCTCATTATAGTGAGTAAGTCTCATGAGATCTGATGGATTTACAAAGAGGAGTTTCCCTGCCCACCTTCTCTTCTCTTGTCTGCTGCCATGTGAGACATGCCTTTCACTTTCCACCAAGATTGTGAGATCTCCCCAGTCACGTGGAACTGTGAGTCCATTAAACCTCTTTTTTTTGTAAATTGCCCAGTCTCCGGTATGTCTTTATCAGCAGTGTAAGAACAAACTGATACAGTATTCATTCAGCAAATTTGAAATGTGATGTACAAGGGTTCAGGGTGATGAAAAAGGAAGCTGGAGAGGTTGGTAGAAGCAGCCTCATGAAAACCTTGTTAAAAAGTTTGATATGTATCCTGACAGCTGTGGAGAGCTAGCAAAGAGATTTAAGCAGGAAACTTGATGCATGTCCTTTGAGGAGCATCATTCTGTGTGCATGTGAAAGATTCCATTGGAAGGGCAAGTCTGGAGTCTGGGCATGCAGACAGGAGGCAGAGATGTCAGAGATGTAGTCCCCTGCAGCCAGGTAACCAGGCATGGGGAAGAGTAGGTGGATTTGTGAAATATGGAGGTGGTGACTCTACAGCATAGCTACATTTGTTACTGATTGGAAATATTCATTTATCCAACCCACTAAATTAGACAGTACTAAAAATGGCCCAGTTGGTGAGGCATGATCTATTAAAGTGTTATGTTACTGATAACAGTAAAGAAGCACAATACTTCATTTAATGCACAGAGAGCCCTGTGAACGATGCAGGTTCCAGCCAGTGACGTCTTTGCTGAGATTTATCTTCACCAAGATGCTCCTTGGGCCACCAGCAAGGACCTAGGGAGACGTTCGGCGTTCAGACCCCAAGAAGAAGGGAAGCCCAAGGCTGGGGACTCTGCCAAGTAAAGGAGGCCGAGGAGGCCCTGAGGCTTATGATGTCTAAGGGAGTGGGGCATGAAAGAGGGATAAGAAAGAGAGAAGACCTAGGGATGCTGAACGGAGCCAGGAGGCAGTGTATAGAACACCCTTGACATAAGTGACTCCATCTTAGAAAAAGACTGCATCTTACATTTCAAAAGGTGTCAAGCCAAAAGGGTCCAAATGTTCACCCAATCAATAGAGACCACACCCAACCAGATAAGGGCATAACCCTTCACTATCAGTCCTCATCAGAGGACTCAAAGGCTATCAAAAGAGCCGGACTTCACTAGCTAGACATGGCCATCTCAACAGGCACCTCTCGCTGTCACTTGTGATCACTCTCCTTGAACTGGTTCATTAATCCTTTTTCCTGCACCCTTTTCTCTTGATGTTAAATCAAATTATGTTGACAAATAGCTGTACTGGAGATCACATTAACTAGCTCTGCAATGTATTTCAACAGGTGAGTTTTGGATTTGAATGAGGCCCATCAATGATTAGCCATCTGATGACTGCCATGCATGGCCTGTGACACTGTTGTTCAGTGTGTGCTGTAAGATAACTCTCCATGGGTTTCTTGGTTTCCGCACACCTTACAAATAGAATCGCTGACTGCTTTTTTATTCTGAGCTACTTTTCCCAGAATGTTTCTCTAGTGAACAGCCTTTGAATATTGAGATCATGTTTTCCTGGAGCAGTGGTCAGTCATGACTACAGCCCGGGGCCTAAGGTCAAAGTCTCATCCTGGAATGCAACCAGTGTGTGTGCTGGTGTTACATGGTCCTCTTTGTCTCACCCTAGAAGACCTGGAACTCAAGGAACCAGTACAACAAAAGCCGATTCTCTGGGTATTGCTGTTTTTGTGGGTAATAAAGTCTTAGTCTCAGGCCAGGCAGTCTAGTGTCTTTCACCAGCATCCATGAACCTGTGACCTGCTAAGCTGTTATCTCACAAATAGGGTAAAATCTCAGACTTTTCACAGTTCTCAACAGATACTATGCTTCTCATTTAGGCAGCCACATATGGTCAGAGAATTTATTGCCTGCAAAATTAGTGCCTTTCTTGGCAAAATGGTCTGCCTTTTTGAATTCTGTGATGAAAATTATGCAAACCTCATGATTTTTTTGTTTGCCTTGGTTATAGAAAGCTCAACAGTAAATTAATGTTTAGTCAAAATAACAATGTGAGCATACCATTTTCATGTTAATATAGCTATTTTCTTCTGGTAAACTGATAAGCAAGGGCAATAAAACTCCATTTTCTCCTTCTTCTTCTTCTTCTTCTTTTTTTTTTTTTTTTTTTGAGACAGAGTCTCACTCTGTTGCCCAGGCTGGAGTGCAGTGGTGCAAGCTTGGCTCACTGCAACCTCTACCTCTTGGGTCCAAGCAATTCTTGTGCCTCAGCCTACCAAGTAGCTGGAATTACAGACATGCACCACCACATCCGGCTAATTTTTGTATTTTTAGTAAAGACAGGGTTTCACCATGTTGGCCAGGCTGGTCTTGAACTCCTGACCTCAGGTGATCTGTCCACCTCGGCCTCCCAAAGTGCTAGGATTACAGGCATGAGCCACTGTGCCTGGACAAAGTCCATTTTCTTCTGATAAGGATCAAATGAATGACTAGTCCAGAATGTGGCCAACCTGGACTACTACAGTATCTAACTGCTATTCAAATAATTATTTCAGCCGGGTATGGTAGCTTATGCCTATACTCCCAGCACTTTGGGAGGCCAAGGCTGGTGGATCACCTGAGGTCAGGAGTTCGAGACCAGCCTGGCCAACATGGCAAAACCCCATCTCTACTAAAAATACAAAAAAATTAGCTGAGTGCGGTGGTGGGCACCTGTAATTCTAGCTACTCAGGAGGCTGAGGCAGGAGAATCACTTGAATCTGGGAGGCGGAGGTTGCAGTGAGCTGAGATCGTACCACTGCACTCCAGCTTGGGCAACAGAGTAAAACTCTGTCTCAAAAAATAACAATAAAAAATAGTCTTTTCTATTGAAATATCACAAGCTCTCTCCCTTGAGAACAGTAACCTCCAGGGCTGCCAGAGTCTTCAGTGAATCCATGACGAAGGGTCCAGGGAGAATCCACATGATGGCAGTGGCCTGTGGTGCGCAGGATCACTGATGGCTCTCTGAAGCTCTCCTGGGGTGGAAGGTTACAGATGGTTCTCAGACAGGTAGGGGTCTGTGACTTCTTCCCTTAATGAAAGGGCTGGGCTCTTGGTGAGGTACGAGACACAGATCCTGATGTAGGAATGATGAGAGTGGAAGCTCTGGGGGAGGAGAGCATTTAAAGATGGACTCCAGCAAGAGCCACAGACGTGGGCAAATGCTCCAGTGGCATCCTCAGTTGGGCTTCCTAGAATTAGTGCCCGGGCAGGGTTTCGAGTGTGTCTGAGTTTTGAAGGAAGTCCTGTTTGGGGAACATCCCATGGCGGGTGAGGGAAGCAGGATAGGGCAGAGGGGAAAGGGCTATTGGCCGGGCACGGTGGCTCAGGCCTGTAATCCCGGCACTTTGGGAGGCTGAGGCGGGCAGATCATTTGAGGTCAGGAGTTCAACACCAGCCTAGCCAACATGGTGAAACTCCATCTTTACTAAAAATACAAAAATTAATCAGGCGTGGTGGCAGATGCATGTAATCCCAGCTACTCAGGAGGCTGAGGCAGGAGAATTGCTTGAACCTAGGAGGCGGAGGTTGCAGTGAGCCGAAATTGTGCCATTGCACTCCAGCCTGCATGACAGAGTAAGACTCAGTCTAAAAAAAAAAAAAGGAAAAATGTATTCTTAGGCCTGATCTTTGGCTCCTTGATGGTGGAAGTGGAGAGGGGAGGTGGTATTACCTGCACTGAGGCACATGTGATAACTTTAGGGGAGACTGGTGCATGCAGGACACATAACCCCCTTCCCCTAGCAATGTGACACCATTGGCTGAGGGACAGTTCTCCAAAGAATCACAGCAGTAAGCTGTTAGGAGCCAGCACTCACAGCAAGTGTCAGGTGGATGCACCATCTCAGTAAATGAGCCAGGGAGGGTACCAACAGTCTCCACCACTGCAGTGCTAACAGGGTGAAGGTGTCAGCCTGCAGGGACTGGCAGGGAACAGACCTGCACAGAGCATGTGATGCTGTACTACAGTGCTGCCATGGCAGCTTTCCCAGCTGGAGACAATGGTAGCTCATTACTAAGCTTGAGGTTTATAGTTTGTGGACTCTCTCCTAAGGATTAAAGTCAATTAGCACCTTATCACTTTTTTTAATACTTTTTACAACTCTGGAATTCTACCTTAAATGGCATTGTGCCATTTCCCTTCAAAAGGAACAGAAGTCACTGGTCTCTACAATCCAGGAGAACTTGCAGTCAGATCTTCTCATCAGGCACAGCAGTGTGATTCACCACTGAACAGGGAAGGTTGAAAGGTGCCCACCAACTTTCTCCTACTGACGGAAAATGGGGATTAAGAAATGAAATTACCTGGTTACGAATTCAATACAAATGGAACACATCTGACTAAATTTCTTGACCACCCGGTTTTTATCTTTGAAATTTTGTCCATAATGTAACCACCACCATGTCTCCAGAAAGGTCATTTCTTCCTAGTCACAAAGTTGTTTTCTTAGTACATTCTCAAGTGAAGCTTGATCCTCAATTTATACACACCAAGACCTCTGGGAGTCTAAGGGAAGTAGCATTTTGCATGTCACAGGTCAAAAGTTCCATGTGAAGGGGAGTTGAGATTAAGCCCAAACCATACAAGCAAAAACTTGCTTCTTTATATCCTGACATCCTTAGGCAAGGGACTCTCAAACGAGTCCCATGGGATTGAGTTTCTTATGAGAAGTCACCATTCCCCGTGCACTCCAAGAAGTCCCTAATAATGGAATTTACTAATAATAAGTTTATATTAATTGTCCACTTGACATTTTATAGTCAAATAAACAACATAACATAATAGAGTAGATAGGCCAGCAAATCCCCAGCCCACCTGGACCCTTCAAAATTAGACCCAAATAAGGTCTGGTATGCAACTGATCATGTCCACAATACAGGCAGTACCCTGAGTGGTAATCGGGAAGAGTCACTGGCCTAAAAGGCAGTGAAGGAGATCCCAGATGATCCGGAAATAAAAGATAGTTTTATGTGATTTTGAAATGTTTGGGTCTCACACTGGAAGTTTATGTAATGCCTGCCATGCCTTTTTGGGTCTACCTGTTCTTTCCTTGACTGTGTGTCTCTCTGTCCGCCCAGTAGAAGAGGAGGTAAATCACTGGGCAAGTAAAGTTGAACACCTATGTCCTCTACAATAAAAGACAAACTATGCCCTTGAGGGGCCTATTAAAGGAATCAAATATTTTGTAAAAAGAAACAAATAGTCCTTCTTTCTTACACTAGTCCTTACTTTATTTTCTACAAAGAGGCAAACATTAATCATAGAGTCACAAGATCTAAATGGTAAGTGGTGATGGTGGCCAGAAGGAAAATGTAAGGCACTGTAATTACACTTCACAAGGGCATCAAATCCTATCATGGAGGAGGACCGGGGAGCTTCACTAAGGAATGACCACCAACCCCCAAACCTGGAAGATGAATGGAATAACACGCAGGGGCCCGTGGAGGAGTTCCACAAAAGCCCTGAAGCCAGTTGAGAAAATGGAAGCAAGCTCCCAGGTGGGAGGATGGAGGGAGAGAAGGGCCATGCTGAGACAGGAAATGTGGCAGTCACATCAGTCCTTGCAGGATTTCATCCTTAACAGTGGGAAGAAAATAGAGAATTGTATGCAAGAGGAGCACATCATCGAATTTGCATCCACACAGTGGCCGTTTGGAGACTGGAATGGTGAGGGAAAGAGCAAATACAGAAACTGCCTAGGGGGTGATTCAGGAACACAGAAAAAAATGATTGGAGTCTAAGGTGGTGGCAATTAAGATGAAACTTAAAAAGCGGGGAGACCCCAGAGCTGTGCCGAACTGGAGAGACCCTCGGTGAGAGAATTGAGTCTTCCTTATCTGTGTAGATGCTTCCATTTTAGGCCCAATGACTACGTAAAGCACTTGCTATTTACATGTCTTTCTCTCACTCTTGGACTACCGCTACTGGAGGGCAACAGTCCTGTCCTTGAAGTCTGTATTCTCTGTCGTTAGCACAGCGTGTGGAATGAAGGGAGACTGGTGAATCCAGGTGAATACAAATGAAGGAAGACCTGCTTCACCGGAAGAGCAACACGCAAAGCATCGACACGTCGGCGACCGTCGGGCAAAGGTAAGAGTAAAGCCAGCAGGTGGAGAAGGAGTCCAGATAGAAGAAAGCGTTGAACAACTGGGGAGGCAAAAGTTAAGCTACATTTTTTTCTTAATAATGTTGTTATGGGGTACTGTGCCTGGTACCCCAAGTTAATCTGATTATTCCCAGGAATGTTGCCTTTCAGTGAATGTTATCTCAAAGCCACCTGCTCACAGTGGTGCATGTTCTAATTCTTGGCCCTTGAGCAGAAATTTCAGAAAGACTCATCATGCCTTCTAAGAATGACAAAATAGTTTCTTTTGCTGTGCAGAAGCTCTTTAGTTTAATTAGATCCCATTTGTCAATTTTGGCTTTTGTTGCCATTGCTTTTGGTGTTTTAGACATGAAGTCCTTGCCCACGCCTATGTCCTGAATGGTATTACCTAGGTTTTCTTGTAGGATTTTTATGGTTTTAGGTCTAACATGTAAGTCTTTAATCCATCTTGAATTAATTTTTGAATAAGGTGTAAGGAAGGGATCCAGTTTCAGCTTTCTACATATGGCTAGCCAGTTTTCCAGCACCATTTATTAAATAGGGAATCCTTTCCCCATTTCTTGTTTTTGTCAGGTTTGTCAAAGATCACAGCAAAAGAAACTACCATCAGAGTGAACAGGCAACCTACAGAATGGGAGAAAATTTTTGCAACCTACTCATCCAACAAAGGGCTAATATCCAGAATCTACAATGAACTCAAACAAATTTACAAGAAAAAAACAAACAACCCCATCAAAAAGTGGGCAAAGGACATGAACAGACACTTCTCAAAAGAAGACATTTATGCAGCCAAAAAACACATGAAGAAATGCTCATCATCACTGGCCATCAGAGAAATGCAAATCAAAACCACAGTGAGATACCATCTCACACCAGTTAGAATGGCCATCATTAAAAAATCAGGAAACAACAGGTGCTGGAGAGGATGTGGAGAAATAGGAACACTTTTACACTGTTGGTGGGACCGTAAACTAGTTCAACCATTGTGGAAGTCAGTGTGGCGATTCCTCAGGGATCTCGAACTAGAAATACCATTTGACCCAGCCATCCCATTACTGGGTATATACCCAAAGGACTATAAATCATGCTGCTATAAAGACACACGCACACGTATGTTTATTGCGGCACTATTCACAATAGCAAAGAGTTGGAACCAACCCAAATGTCCAACAACGATAGACTGGATTAAGAAAATGTGGCACATATACACCATGGAATACTATGCAGCCATAAAAAATGATGAGTTCACGTCCTTTGTAGGGACATGGATGAAACTGGAAAACATCATTCTCAGTAAACTATCGCAAGGACAAAAAACCAAACACCGCATGTTCTCACTCATAGGTGGGAATTGAACAATGAGAACTCATGGACACAGGAAAGGGAACATCACACTCCGGGGACTGTTGTGGTGTTGGGGGAGGGGGGAGGGACAGCATTAGGAGATATACCTAACGCTAAATGATGAGTTAATGGGTGCAGGAAATCAACATGGCACATGGATACATATGTAACAAACCTGCACATTGTGCACATGTACCCTAAAACCTAAAGTATAATAATAAAAATAAAAATTTTTTTAAAAAAAAGAATGACAAAATAAAAAGGTCTCAAGAGGAGATCCCTTCCTTCCTCCCTTTGGTATGCTGGACTCCTTGGGCAATATCTGTGCCCATAATTCTCTCTGAATACTTTAGCCAGCATGCAGACTCCTCACCTGCATAGTAACTCCCAGCTCATTTTCCCTCTCTTCTTGGCCCCTGTGACCTCCTGCGGTTAAGCAGCCCACAGACCCATGGACCACAGAGTGCAGGCATCGTCAGCTCCACTTGACTGCCAATGCCTTCCAGGAACCAAGCCCAGGTCAAGCTTCCTTGGCATACAGCCCACATCTCTGCAGCAGCTGAGAGGCTTGGGCTTTCCTCTCCTGGAACTGGGGACAAGTCTCTCCTTGAAGCATCTTGTAGGCAGAACTCCATTAATTGTATGAAGACAGGGGAGGGAGATGCTCTGATTAGGCCATTCTTACATTGCTGGAAAGAAACACCTAAGACTGGGTAATTTATAAAGAAAAGAGGCTTAATTGGCTCATGGCTTTTCAGATTTTACAGGAAGCATGATGTTGGCATCTGCCTGGTTTCTAGGGAGGCCTCAGGAAGCTTGCAATCATGGCAGAAGATGAAGCGGGAGCAGGTGTGTTACATGATGAAAGCAGAAGCAAGTGAGAGAGTGGGAGGGAGGCACCGCACACTTTTAAATGACCAGATCTGGTGAAAAGGCACTCACTGTCGCAAAGACGGCACCAAGCCATGAGGGATCTGCCCCATGATCCAAACACCTCCCACCAAGCCCTACCTCCGGCACTGGGGATCACAATTCAACATGAGATTTGGGTGGGGACAAATATCCAAACTATATCAGGAGGGGTGTGCTATCTTGGGAAAGCTACCATCCAGATTTCTTAGCTTTTCTTAATGTCCAAGAAAACCAAACTGGCAGAATCTAGTGAGAGAGATGTGTATAATTGGCTGCATTGGGCACTTTCTTTATTCATGTGCTGTTTTGGGGGAAGTCAGCTATAAAGAAGAAGCACAGAACTTAATGAAAATAAAGGCATCCATGCCCCTCTCTATGATTGTCACAGCAACGTTTCAGCTGCCCCGCGACTCTGTTCCAGGGTCTCCTTGATGGAAGGGCAGGGTGGGGGCCAGTGAGCAGGGTCTCAGTTGCCCCTGGCCACTGTCATGGCTGCTTCCCCACCCCCACGCAGTTGCTTTCTGCCTGACTTTCTTGGATATGAAAAGCCTTGAGGCTTGGGCCCTTTTGGTTCCTGGTTTTCCTCCATTCCTGCAGCCTTCAGGTGGGTTTGCGGATGCTCCTCTTCACCCTCTACCTACTCCATCATCCTCGCCTCCACACCCTTGACACCAGCACATTCCCAGTCCCCAGTGGTGCTGGACACTTCCCTTGTGGGAGTGACTTAGGAGTGGCCTTCCAGAGAGTGGGAGCAATTTTAGGAAAGAGGCCTTAAAACTGCATCTGCAGAGGAAGTGCAGGGTCTTACACTTCCTCTGCACATGCAGTTCCTTCCCTTCACGGTGAGGGAACTGAGGAGGGTCTCTGGTCACCCTGGAACAATGCAGCTATCTTTGAGCTCCCCCTCCTTGCAAACACTCTCACACACTTGGTGAGATGTGGTTCTCACGTGGTCCATATTTCAGTGGGATTCTTGCCTGAACAGCAGGCTGAGGACTCTAATTCCTAATGTGTACCCTAATAGCCAGCCCACCCAACTTCCTTCCTGGCCCATCTCCCCAGCTGGGGTGAATCTGGGTCCTGAACCTGTACAGTCAGCTGAGAGAAGTTTTGATTGATTGCTTTATTCCATTCATTCACTCCCTCAGCAGTAACCTGTTAATTTTTTTCCTTAGGTGAGGTGCTGGGGATACTAAAATGAACAGGCAAAATCCTTTCCCTTCCTCAAGGAACCAACAGTGCAACTGGGGAGAGCTAAGTAAACAGTTCTGGTGGAGGGAGACACATGCTCTGATAGAGGTGGTCAGAGGGTGTTGGGGGACCCAAGGGGAGAAGCCAGACTCAGCTTTGGGGACTTGGGGAACAATTTCCAAAGCTGCTGGTTTTCTGGACAAGGTCCCATTAACTCCCATCCCAAAGGTGGGACCTTTCTTCTAGTACCTCTCAGCACCCTGCTTCATCTCTTAAGCATCCAATTCTGACATGAAATAGAACATTGCTGCTATGGGCTGAATGTTTGTGACTGCAACATCTATACATTGAAACCCTACACCTTCATGGAGGTGAGGGTCTTTGGAAGGTGATTAGGATTAGATGAGGTCATGTGAGCTGAGCCCCCATGAATGCGATCAGTGCCCTTATAAGCATCCCGAGAGAGCTTGCTTCACTCCGCTCTCCACCAGGTGAGGACACTGGGACAGGGCAGCCACCTGCAACTTGGAAAAGGGCCCACACAGAATCCACCTTGCAGACACTCTGTTCTCAGACTTCCAGCCTCCAGAACTGTCAGAAATGAATTTGTGCTATTTATAAGCCACCCAGGCAATGGTAATTTACTATAGTGCCCAAACTGACTGGGACACTGGCCATAGGAAACAATGCTTGCTGTGGTCAGATCACAGTCCATGGTCATCTTATTGTTAGACGAGAGTTCTCCAACAGGTGCACGTGTTTCCCCAGGGTGTGCAACCTGGAGAGCTGAATGAAAGTATTTGAATTTCCCTGACTGTTCATGTCTATCTTTACCTAAGAATAGAAGTGGGTTAAGCTCTCCTCACATTGGGGCGTGTGCCATTCACTTCCACACTACTGAAAGGTGGCAGGGCTCATCCCTCCTAACTGGGTGCACCACACATAATGCACTGCAGGCTGCATATGTGTGACCACAGCTTACTGATTATCTTATCTACATTTAACCTATCCAAAATCCAAAATAAACCATAGATCCAAGAAAATTCTCATCATACGAGCTCAAGAGAACAAGAAAGTGAAGGTGTTAACACATCTAACAGCAGCCACATTTGCAGGAGAAAATAATTATTTCATTTTGCTGTTACCCTCTTTACATTTCTTTTTTTATTTGTATTTTTTTCTTTTTTGAGACGGAGCTTCACTCTTGTCACCCAGGCTGGAGCACAATGGTGCGATCACGGCTCACTGCAACTTCTGCCTCCCGAGTTCAAGTGATTCTCCTGTCTCAGCCTCCCTAGTAGCTGGGATTATAGGCATGTACCATCACACCTGGCTAATTTTGTATTTTAGTAGAGATGGGGCTTCACCATGTTGGCCAGGCTGGTCTTGAACTTCTGACTTCAGGTGATCCACCTGCCTCACCCTCCCAAAGTGCTGGAAGTACAGGCATGAGCCACTGTGCCAGGCCTATTTGTATAAATTTATGGGGTACAAGTGTAATTTTGTTACATGCATAGAGAGCATAGTGGTGAAGTCAGGGCTTTTAGCATATTCATCAGCCAAGTAATGTACATTGTACCCAGAAAGTAATTTCTCATCATCCATTTCTCTCCACCTCTCACCCTTCTGAGTCTCCAAAGCCTATCATTCCACGTGCACTCATTATTTAGCTCCCAATTGTAAGAGACATGTGGTGTTTGACTTTCTGTTTCTGAGTTATTTCACTTATATAATGGCCTCCAGTTCCAACCCTGTGGCTGCAAAAGACACAATTTCATTCTTTTTTATAGCTGAATAGTATTCCATGGTGTATGTATACCACACTTGCTTATCCAGTCATCCATTGGTGGATACTTTGAGTCCATATTTTTGCCATTCTGAATAGTGCTGCAATAATGATAAACGTACAAGTTCTGGTAGCTTTCTGACATACCGACTTCTTTTCCCTTGGGTAGTGCATGCACCCACCACTGGGGGACCTTTGTACAAGATTGCTCAGTCCAGCTCTTCCTAGGTTTGCCCCCCCACCTCCAAGACACAGCATGGGATCCGGGCTCCTGGGGGTCCCATGTCCCACAACTTTTATACATTTCTATTCTATTTAAAATGCAGAGTGTACAAAACGTGGCTGTACCAGAGAATATTCACAAATGTATAAATAAATACATAAATTCACAAAATGCTTAGAAATATTTCAATAGTTTTTTTTTTTTTCATTTAAAAATGCATCTAGATCATTGATTTACATTGCAAGGCTCCACCTTAAGGGAGGCAGCTCATCCATGTCAGGCAGCTCCTCTCTTCCCGTACAGCTGGCTTTTGCTCACCTCTCCTCGACACCAGACCTCTGGCATGTCCGTATTCTGACTGCAGCCACACTCGCAATGGAACAAGGGGACAAAAACAATGTTTACTTAAGTACATTGTGAAAGTCCAGAGGAACGCTTCTGTTTTCTGGCTGAAATCTCACACAAGAATAAAAGCGACAGAAAACTCTACCCTTTCCTGCACGTGGCCAGCCCCTGTGGACCCTGGTGACAGGCACTCTGCTCACCTTCTGCCTGGAAGTTTTGCCAAGCCCATGATGGTTTTATGAAATCCTTTCTTTGATTTGGCTCCTGGCAGTTTGCAGTTTGAAGTCGTACCTTGTCCTGGATGGAAACCGTGTAAAACTATCACATTCTATATTGTTCCCATCCTAGACTATGAACTCACTGGGCTTCATCCAACCCAAACCTCAGCACTGATTTCCTTAATGTTTGGCCCACATTTATAAACCTCAAAGAACCTCCCAGCAAACCTGGCTTGAATCTAAAGTCTCTTTACCCGCATTTACACAGGCCTGCTTTCAAACCAGTAAGCCTGCAATAGACTGCCCTAAAACTCCATAGCTTCCTTCCAGCCATGTTATATATAACTTCAGTATAATTTGTTTAAAAAAAGCACAAGAAAGATTATTTGGAGATTCAAACTGAGTACGCTTAATAGAACTATAATGATTCCGGCAATCATTCTCAAAGCTGCAGTAACTAATCATTGTAGATCTAACTATATATCCTGGCAGACACATGGAGAATATTAGCAGAAATCTTCCCACAGGGCTGCTTTTAGAGCTTAGCACTGCAATTTGCTGAACATTCTCCATCACTTTCTATAGAAAAACCCATGGTTCCTTTTTAAATAAATAATGCTTTTTGCATATTGCATTTGTAAAAAAATACATACATGTGTGCATTATCGTAAACGGGAGCAATATTTGTATGCAACAATGTGTAACATGATTTGCATCCCGACATTGCAGAGTTAACACTGCCTGTGAAAAATGTTGGCTCTCCAATGAATGCTTATATTGTATGTACAGTAGAAATATGCCATGTGTATTACACCCTATAAATGTAATACAGGAAATTAACATAAAGGCATTTGCAAAGTAAAAGTTTATATATCTTTATCTCACAGACGGTCACAAGACTTGCCTCCATCCCCCAAATGCCGGGGAGGGCTGCTTTATAAACTCACGTGGAGACTCTTCGTCAGTATTAGGAGGGTGGGAGCTGTATACACCCCAAACATGTGCAGAGAAAAAGGCTCCATTTGTTTTCCTTTCATAATATTTATTACAGCACCTGGTGCCCATAAGCAGAAGATGCTGGTGGTCAGACCTCTGGCCAGATTCAGAGACTGGGCCACAGGAAAGCACGTGTTGCCACCACTCCCTCCGTGCCAAGCCTAATAGAAGAAAGTGAGAGCAGTTCCACTGGGGATTCTTGTGCTTGTACAGCTTCCTGTGACACATTTGTAAGTAATCCTTGCAGTCGAGTTTAGTCTGTAGTTTAGATATACACGGACGGGATAAACAGAAAGCAGCAATGTGGTGGTGGTAATTTTAGGTATCAGTGCCCACCAGGACACAAGGCCAAAGAAGGTGGGACTTAAACCACATCCATGAAAAATAAAGGTAAGGCAAAGTAATATATGTATATTACAGGCCGAAAGCAAACATCTCTCTAAAATGAAGTTTAAAACACAGAGTGAGAGTGGGTGCCTGTCTTAAATACCCAGGTTATTTATATAAATGCCAACTTTTTCACTGCAAGTTGCATGGTCTTCCATCTCACTTTCTGATGTAGACCATAGACATAGACATCTGTCTGTTCCTCTGTGTGAAGTTCTCATGAGACCTTTGTCCAAGGCCTTTGTCTAATTTGAACCTGATGTTCTTAGTCACAAATCAGACATAAAATTGAAACGCTGATTCCTAAATGTAAGGAGAGATCATTGAAGGGTTTCATCTCCTGGAAGATGAATTGGCATGTCTCATGGTTGATTCAGGGCCTTACCTCACAATCTTCATTTATTTAACAACTGTGGTTGTTCATCAACTCTAAGACATCATTGACAGCTGGGTGTACACTGATTTTATGTATATCTAAGAGAAAAATATGCTACCATTTATGACAGTAAGAGCCATCAATTGAAAGATTGACCCTGATTTCAGGGCATTAAATGTGAAATTGCACACAACTTGGAATTGATGAAATAGTGTGGTCACTCTGTGCCTGCTGGGCACCAGATACTGTAGATTTTTTTTTCCTTTATTCATGGAATTTACTGCCCAATCAAGTGGGGCAAACTATGCCTGTAAGGCCTTCCATTCTTCCACAGGACTGGCTGCAAGGAAGGCAGACTCTCTCTCTCTCAGGTGTTTCATTTTGGAACGACAAGTTAGTCCCATCCATGCACTAGGTTTAAATATGAGAGAGCAAGTAAACTAAAAAAAATAGGGCCAGGTGCAGTGGCTCACACCTATAATCCCAGCACTTTGGGAGGCCGAGGGGGGTAGATCTCCTGAGTTCGGGAGTTCGAGACCAGCCTGGCCAACATGGCAAAACCCCACCTCTACTAAAAATACAAAAAAATTAGCTGGGCGTGGTGGTGTGCGCCTGTAATCCCTGCTACTCGGGAGGCTGAGGCAGGAGAATTGCTTGAACCCGGGAGGTGGTGGTTGCAGTGAGCTGAGATTGCACCACTGCACTCCAGCCTGGGTGACAGAGCGAGATTCCATCTCAAAAAAAAGAAAAATACAGTACAGTACAAATCTTCAAAACAGCAAGCACAATGCTGGACACCTTACAGAACCTAATCGCAATGAATTCCCGTTGATTCTTGTTTTGTTTGCAAACAGATTCCTGTATTTATTTCTTGTGAATCAATAACAACAAACTTGTTCATTTCTAGAAAAAAAAAAATATATTCTCATAGAAGGCAGTACACTGTGGATGGAAAAGACAAGGGTGCGTATTGAGCAGAGTCCAGACGGGGTCACACACTTTGAAGTAAGATTTTGAAACTAGATAGTAAATCACCTCCCTTCCTCAGAGAGAGGCCTAACCCACCCTGTTTTACAGATAGTGCCTGGAGCAAAGTTTTGTTTCAACTGGATTTGATTATCCTTTTTACCCTGAAACCCACATCTTAAAGTAGTTAGAGTAGCTATTTAAAATAGAACAAATTCTGGCTAGAGACTAAGCAGTCGGTGCGCACACCCTGGAACGGGTGCCTGGGTACACTTATGCCTCCAATTCTGAGTCCCCAAAGGCTCCACATGGCGCCATTTACTTTAGTCCCTGTTATGGCTTCTTAGTCTTCGAAACCCAAACTATTGTCAAGCCATCCAATGAAAAAGAATCAATTTCTTTATTCCACTTCTGTCTGTCAGGAATACTTTTCTCATACACACAGAGTTTAGCTTGATTTAATTCTTTGAAATTAATTTTCTTCATTAAGACTTTATAAAAGCCTTCAAGCTAAAAATGTCTCCTTAAAAATGATGTAACTGACTGCTGCCATGCTCCACCTTTATGAAAATAACTCCTTTGGGAAGGTTGTTTGCAGTGTTCTGAGTAGTAAAATGCTCTGTAAAGTTAATATATAATGTAAACTCGAGATGTCATGTCAACCTCCCTACTGCAATCAAGGTATTGGTCAGAATAGCTCCTTTTTAGTTGAATCCTAAGAATCCTAAGCTATGTATTTTTTATTTAGATTATTTCATTAGCTTTAAAAAAACATATTCAATGATACTGACATTGCAAAGTTAGAAGCTTAATGGATCTGTCTTTCCATAAAAGTAGTTCATTTGGTATTTAGCCCCAGTGCTGATATCTTTACTTCTCAAGATCAAGACTGGCTACCTTATTTTAGTTTTTTTCTTTCTCATTACAATATATATGACTAATAGTAAGTCTTACATTTTTATTATGCTTTGCAGTTCCCAAGACATTTTCTCATACATTATCATATTTGAAATTCACAAAAATCTCCGTTAAGTAACCCATCAAAGACTTTTAGGCATAAAACTTTTTATTTTATATTTATCCTTAGGTAAGGGAAGGTAATATAGGTTTATTAGTTGCCATTCCAGTTTATCTTCAATTTTAACATGAAAAAACAGAGACTTAAATTTTATATATCCATATGTACATCATATAAACATTATGGTCATGACACATTATAACATAAAGTCTCTTGTCCTCCAACTATGTAAATGACTGGAATTAATTAAATTCCATTCAAATGTCTAAAAAGCAAAATATCAAAATATAAAGTGATACTTAGAGTTTGAGTGTGGTAGCATGAAGTTGAAATTTACGTCTTCTTGATTAGAAACTACTTAATAATCAAGAGATTAAAACACAGAAATGCAAACTCCGTTTCCAACGAAACTCAGAGGCACCTGGAATCTCAAACCATAACCTGGAGACAGGACTTTCCAGCGGGGTCAGGTGGAGGAGGTGCCCATGTGGAGGACGCAGATCTCAGGAAGAGCCGGGCTTCAGAGGTGAGGGGCCCTCAGGCAGCTGGCAAAAATATCAAACCATTTATAGACTTTTCAATAAGAACTACCACCTGCAAAATCCTAAAGGAAAGGAAGTTCAATTTAATAAAATAATAACAAATGATAAAATAAAAATGATCACAGACATAATTTAAATAAATGATTAAAATAAGCATAAGAAATGATTTTCCTTTATTCTTTGTAAATAAATTTAAAACTTAAACAAAACTTATACTCCTTTAGGAAACGTAACATACCAAAATGAACTCTAATGAATGTAATTAGACCAATTACAAATATATAAAGTTTTTCTTTTTCATAAAGCATAGCCAGGCCAGTGGCTTTCATAAGAGATTTTACATGCCTGTAAAGATCAGATAACTATGATGCTATTACACAGCATAGAAAAGAAAAATAACTCTCCAATTATTTTGATGAAGTAGCATAAGATTGAGCCTAAAACCTGTCAAAAGACCACACACAGTAAATTTCTCACTATGCAGAAATTCTAAATCAGATATTAACAAAGAGAAACCAGCAGCACATTAAAAGTTGACATCCTATGACCAAGAGGAGTTAATTTCAGGAATGACGTGATCCTTCAATATCAGAAAGCATATTAATATAATTAACCATTTTAATAGACCTAAGGTGAAAAATCATAGGATAATTCATAGGTTCAGTAAACATTTTAGTATAACTGAATTTAACTACTTCTAATAGAAATAGGAGGAATTTTTTTTACGTGCTAAAATAATTAGTCTCACCCCAAATACTGACTTCATGCTTAGTGGGGAAAAAAAATTCTATGGAATTTATTAATATCATGACAATACATCAACACCATAATCTTATTATTCTGGAGATCCTCACTGATACAATTAAATGACATAAAGACAGTGTTGTTATAATAATTAGAAAGGAGATGGTAAATTATCACATTTGCATTTTAAAAGTTGTGTATCTGGAAAATCCAATGATACAATATTTATTACAAAGATACAATAATACAGTAAGATACACAGGTACAAAGTTAATATACAGAAAACAATAGCCTTCATGTATTCCAACAGGAATGGATAGTAAACACAATAGGAATAACCACCCCATTTATGACATTAGCAGTTAAAATATCAAGAAATAAACAGAACAAAAATGTCAATATTCACATAAGGACAAGAGTTAAATGTTTCTGAGGGAAACAAAGGAAAGCTTGAAAAAATGGAAATGCATGAAATGTGCATTTCATAATTCATTCAACCACACTTGAGGTTTGTTATTGCAGCATAACCTAACCTCTCCTGAATAATATATTACCAGACGGTCTTAATTAATGCAGTGTTTTGTTTTGTTTTGTTTCTTGAGACAGAGTCTCATTCTGTCGCCCAGGCTGGAGTGCAGTGGTATGAGATGGGTTCACCTGCAACCTCATCGCCAGGGCTCAAGCAGTTCTCCTGCCTCAGCCTCCTGAGTAGCTGGGATTACAGATGCATGCCACCACACCTGGCTAATGCTTTACGTTTTTAGTAGAGATGGGGTTTCACCATGTTGGCCAGGCTGGTCCCAAACTCCAGACCTCAAGTGATCCTCCTGCCTTGGCCTCCCGAAGTGCTGGGATTACAGGCATGAGCCACCATGCCTGGCCTAATGTAGTTTTGTATTACATTCCAATACCTGGTAGAGGAAGTCCATTCATTTGTCCTTCTTTTCTGGAAATTTTGGCAAGTTTTACTGGGCTTGGGTATTTTTCACATTGAAGTTCAGAACTTGCCCACTTTCCCCCAACATGAACTTCCATTGTTGAAAAAACAAACCCAATTTCTCCCACTATACTCTCACAACTGGCTTCTGACACCAGATAGGAGCGGATTTCTCCCCAGCAGCAAGCAAGCAAGCAATTCTACAGCAGATAGCAGCTGGATGTCCTCTAATTAAACCCAATTCTGACACTAGCTACCTGGGGATAGCATCAGATCCCACATATTGAGGGTTCAGTCCCCAAAACTGTCCCCTCTACCACTTTCAATGCCAGTTGAAAGCACCACGGTTGTTTTACCTGTGCTTCTGGCCAAATAGCTTTAAACTGGGTTCCCATGACCTCCTCCTTAGATTTGACTAATTTGCTAGAGTGGCTCACAGAACTTAGGGAAACACTAAAGTTTACTTCTTCATTGAAAGGATATCACAAAGGATATAAACGAGGAGATGCATAAGGCAAGGTATGAAGGAAGGGCATAGAGCTGCCATTCCTGCCCCAGCACACCACCCTCCAGGAACCTCCACATGTTTGGCTATCTGGAAGCTCTCAGAACCCAGTCTTTTTTTTTTTTTTATTGAAGTTTCATTACATAAGCATAATTCATGAAATCACTGGCCATTGGTCATCATCTTAACCTTCAGCATTTCTTCTCTCCCTAGAGGTTGGTGTGAGGTTGGAAGTCCCAACTCTTTAATCATGCCTTGGTCTTTTCTGGTGAACACCCCCATCCTGAAGCTACTTAGGAGCTACCCTCAGTTAGCTCATTAGCACACTAAATTAGCATAGAGATTCTAAGGATTTTAAGAGTTGTATGCTATGGAATGTGGTCAAAGACCAAATATATATTTTATAATATCCCACATGTACAACTGGTGCTTTTATGGCCACAGCATTAAATTTATTCACCTAGAGAAAAAATGACTTCTATGTTATATTAAGTTTTCTCTATCACAAAGGAATGAATTTTCAATTGAATTTATATAACTCAGAAGTCTTACCTGGTACTAAGCTTTCTGATGATTAACCAAAAAGCAGTAGAAATGCATGACACATTGATATCTAGGAAGTCCCCATCCCACCCCACGTAACGGAATGAATTTTGGATTTGAAGTGAATAGCTCTCAGTGTGCAGCATAAATCAGTCACTTAATTTTAATGTCTCTCAAGGACATTAATGGTTCAGAAAGTCATTAATTGTGGGTTTTTAAAACAAAAGATCATGTATATCCTGCTAAAAGGATGTTTTAGATAAGCAGTCATTACAAGGGATTCCCTGGAACACCCTCATTTATACTGAAGTCATTAAATTCTATTAGTATGTTCCCAGGGGGGATCTAGTTGAAGTCAAAACTAGGAGATAGGAACAGAGTTGTAAATACACTATTAATTACTAATTACTATTTGTAATTATTATTTACTTCCCAGAATCCAAAACTTCAAAATGTTCTCTATTTTGAGAATATTAGGTGCTGACTTGCTTATTATTTCAATGAGAAAATAGCACAATCAGAAGTAAAGTTTCTTGTCTTCCCACCATCAAGTCTACTAAACTCCCCGAAATTCTACTTTCATTTCTTGTAATGTCCTTATCTGGTATTGGTATGAGATTATACTTATAAAATAAAATTGAAAACTCAAAATAAATTTGGAAGTATTCCCTCTATGTCTAGTCTCTGAGAAAGTTTTTATAAGATTGGAATTATCTCTTCCTTGAAAATTTTTGGAATTTACCCTGAAAGTTGGCTGGGATATTGCTTTCTTATGATAAGGTCTTAAATTGCTGATCCAAATGCTTTAGTGGTTATAGGACTACTTAATATTTGTTTCTTCTTGAGGGATTTTTGATAAAATATCTTTCTAAGTGTGGAAAAAAAGAGGAAAATAAACTTCTCATCTGAGTAATGCAAGCCCCTTTAAATTATCAGGCCCAGAAGGCATTGGAATGAGACAGCAGTCCTGTCACTCCCCCTTGAGTTAAATAATTAGCTCTTGAAGCAACTGGCTAGATGGACTCTAGATTCACTAACACCAAGAAGCCGTGTGCTGAACACCGTAACTCATTCCCTGAAGTTCAACAATCACTAATCAACGTTATCTCGGTAAACCATAAGAATTCCTGAAGACAATTTTATATCAGCCCACTCCTTGTTCCCTTTTGCCTTTAAAAACCTGCTTGTAACAAAGGCTGACAGAGCATTCCCTGAGGCAACTTGGAAGCGTCTTGGGCAGCTGTCCTCATTTAGGCTTATGATAACTCTTTAAACTATATTTTCCTCAGTCTCTTCCTTTTAGGTTGACATAAGAATTCACTCATTTTATCAAAGGCTTCAAGTCTATTGGTATAAATTTGTCAATCGAATTTATTTCTTATTTTTTAGTCTTTCATACATCTCTGGTTATGTCTCATTTTCATATTTAGTGTTTATTCAAGGCTTCTTTCTCTCTCTCTTTTTCTATACCAGTCTAGCTGGAGCTATGTCTCTTGTATTAGTCTTCAAATACCCAACTTTTGTTTTTATTCTTATTTTTCCCTATCTTTGATTGCTTTTTCTCTTTTCTGATTTGTGTTATTTCATTTCTTCTTATATCTTTGGATGTATCTATTTCTCTTTTTCTAACCGGTGAAGTTGAATGCTCATAAAAGAATAACAATATGATGATTAATTTCAAAAAATTATTAATAGTTGCTTTGTTTGAAATCTTTATACCTAGAGCAAAACTATTCAGCACAGTCACTACTATGACTTAGTAGTTAACCAAAATTCTCAGTTGTTTAGATTATAATTGTAAAAAAAACCCCATAAAATTCCAGAACCCTCTAAATTTATTATGCCAAGGAAGAAGTGAAGCCCTGGAAACTGAGTCACACAGCAAGTTTGCAATTTCTGCTTCTTATAGATTAACACTCCTCCGCATTGGTCTTGTTCTATGAATGATGAGGAGAGACCAGATCTCCTTTCCTTCTAATCACTGGCCTTTGTTATAGATTAACTCCTTCCTTTATTGTTCTATACCTAATTAAGGTCAGATGGCCAAAAGACCCTGTGACTAGTATATCTTCAGGGTAGGATGTTAAATATACCTTTCCCAAAAGAAAAAGATCACCTCAACAAATCAGATTATTGTAACTATGCCTTAAACCTTCTGCAGAAAGATGTTGAAATTCTGTTAAGCTTCCCTGAACTTTTCCTATATAAAGGAACCCGAACTTCTACATTTCCAAACACTGCCTTTCGTTCTTTGGAATCTGCTTCCTGGGCAGTCTCCTCAAACTTTGCACTTGAATAAACTAGCTTTAAACTAGATTCTGACCCTTTTAATTATTTTAGATTGACATTTTGGTAACTCAGATGGGACCTAAAGTGAGCAGCCAGTGATACCTGCCATTTTTCCAACAATCCGGGCCTTGGTACCAGCAAAACAACTTTTGCTCACCCAGCCTTGCTGGAGCTGGCAGGGGTCTATGGTGAGGCTCCTCTTGAGTTTCAAATCTCCCTAATTTTGGTTGAGATTCCAGTTCTACAGCTGATGGAGCTGGAATTGAAGTTCTGCTTTAAAAGATGTGAGTTTCACCAGGCGTGGTGGCTCATGCCTGTAATCCCAGCACTTTGGGAGGTGGAGGGGGGCAAATCATGAGGTCAGGAGTTCGAGACCAGACTGGCTAACATAGTGAAACCCCGTCTCTACTAAAAACACAAACATTAGCTGGGTGTGGTGGTGGGCACCTGTAATCCCAGCTACTCGGGAGGCTGAGGCAGGAGAATTGCTTGAACCCGGGAGGCGGAGCTTGCAGTGAGCCAAGATCGTGCCATCGCACTCCAGCCTGCGTGACAAAGCGAGACACCATCTCAAAAAAAAAAATAAAAAGAAAAGATACGAGTTTCACTTCTGTTCTCTAGAGATTCTCATGTCTGCAAATGTGTGAATTTTCACTTTTATTTGAGATGAATGGTTGTTTGTGGAACTTAACTACTTGTTATAATTTGTCCAGCCTTTTCTCTTGTTCAAACCTTGGTCAGGGAAGGAAACAGTCTGTCTTTCTGAATGTCTAAACTCTGAAGCTTGGTTAATTTGGTATATCTAAAGTCCCCTTTTCAGTGACTAATACCAATGAAAAGCTTTCTACAAGGACAAAGACAAATACTGAAGATAAAAGACACTGTTCCTTAGAACCAAAGGCACCTTAGGGGACTAAGGTCTTGCAAGAGTTTTTTAGCTCATTGCTCATCATGCACAATGGCCCGAGAGGGAATCCCCAAATATGAACATACAGGGACTCTTTCTTTTTTTTTTTTTTTGAGACGGAGTCTCACTGTTTCGCCCAGGCCAGACTGCAGTGGCACGATCTCGGCTCACCGCAAGCTCTGCCTCCTGGGTTCACACCATTCTCCTGCCTCAGCCTCCCAAGTAGCTGGGACTACAGGTGCCCGCCACTGCGCCAGGCTAATTTTTTGTATTTTTAGTAGAGACGGGGTTTCACCATGTTAGCCAGGATGGTCTCGATCTCCTGACCTCGTGATCTGCCCGCCTCGGCCTCCCAAAGTGCTGGGATTACAGGTGTGAGCCACCGCGCCCGGCCCAGGGACTCTTTCTTAACCCAGTGGGCACATATGAAGGGCTGATCTCTAATTATCTTAAATGCCTATGATTCCTGAGTTTCTCTGAGACACATAAGAGGGGAGAAGTGACTTGTGGGTGACATACCAAGAAGTAAAACCCATTAAGTAGTACACCAACTCCAAAACATTGTTACCTCTCAGTCTTTGTTTACTTAAAAAGCCCAAATTATGAACAATTGCTCACCTAAAACAGGGTCTTCCTCCTTAAGGAGAGATCTACATTTAGAAATTTTAGCTGGATTCCTGTGTAATACTGTGGCACCACCTCCTATTAATGGCTAGAAAAATAGTTTTATTTCACCTGTGAAGACTCCAAACTACAATGGCCAAAATGGGTTATCTTTGAAGTACCTAAATTAATTTATTTGTGTGCACAATTAGACAAATCCAAATCTAAAATTAAACAAAATACTTGCCAGAGTTACTTCCAATGATACTTAGAAGCATCCAAAAGAGGCTCTGAAGAAGTTGTTTCTCTATAGGAAGAAAATAGAAAGCTCTCTAAGGCCACTTATGAATTAAGGAAAACTGCTGAAGCTTATTCTCTTCCTTCAGCTTCCCCATGTCTTTAAACCCCCTTGTCTGAACTACCTTACCCAGACTTGCCTTCTTTTCCTCCTCTTTCCCTTCTTCCGACTCCTGCTGTTTTAACTCCATTTTGTGACAGCCAGTATCTGGTAGTGAATAACATGTTTTAGTTTATCAAGCATGGTAAAAAGTAGAACTTAAAGGCATAATTTTAAAATTTCCTCATTCCCCACCATGACCCTATTGGATTTTCCAGAGAATTTGAACAAAATATTCAAGTTATGACCCTGATTTTTCTAATTTGTATCAACTAGTTTACTTATTTGTGTCAAAAAGTAAAGCTAAAAATTAGATAACTAAGGCAAATTGGAGAAACCCTTTGAAGGGCTTCCATACATTTTCAGAAGAAGACTGCAGACATACTCATGAGGTTGCAAAGGCTTTGCTCCAAACCATCCATTTAGCTTTGCAAAGAGTGGTTAACTGGAATAAAATAAACAATTTCAACAAAGTTGATATATTTTGCAGGATTTGAAAACATCTTTAAATAATATTCAGGATTATCTAAAGACACGTGTGCTAATCATCCAAGTGACACATACCTCAATTTTTAATGTCTTAAATGAGTTAAATGAAGAATTGGCACTAATAGTAAAAAGACAATGCCCTAATTGGGCTACTTCTCAGACTTCTTATTTGGTTAATCTGGCTGATCCCTTATTTTGTACCTTAACTAAAGAAGAGAGACAGACAGAAGCAAAACAAAAGAATACAACTAACAAGACTATGAATTTGCAATCGAAACAACTATCCAGTTTCGATCTCCAGAATACTCCAGTAAACTTCAGAAAGGACCTCACCCTGTGGAGTGTATTTATTGCAAGAAACCTCGTCACTTTAAGAAAAACTGCCAGAAACTAAAACAGAGGTTAAAAATGGGCAAAAGAAGAGAAGAAAGAATAAGGATGCTCCGAGGAACTTAAAGGCACCTTCTTTTTCCCTCCTTACTAATACTCTGGGAGAAATAGAACTTACTCTAAATAGAACAAATACAAGTGCTTGTTGAAACTGAAGCTACATTAGCTACAATAAACCCAATCTTATCACAAGGCATCCTTCCTCAGAGCAGGCAAACAATTCAAATCAGCATGTAAATCTCAGCCTGTAGCTTTTCAGCCTAGTTCTTTACAAGATACCCATGTTTTTCTCTTATTTCCCTCAGCTTCCATCCATTAGATAGGAAGAAATTTATTCTTTTCCCAAAAGGGGGAAATGGGCTGAGAATTAGAAGACAAAATTGAATATTAGATACAGTAAGTTTTTTAGAATCTGATCCTCTTAATTCAAAAATTGCAATTTATATTGCCATAGAGGACATTGAATTATTGAGTGATGAAGAACTACAAAAACTCCTAAAGACAGAACCTGATCAACTGTGGTCAAAATCTTCCACAGATGTTGGAAAAACTATCTAACTTACCGCAATTGAAATTAAAATAGACTCATTAAAACCTCTTCCAAACCTTAAACAAGACGCTACAACCAGAAGCTTTAGGAAGAATAAGACCTATAATTAGAATATAATTATTATAGACTAAGTCTATAGTTCTAGACTATGTAAAAAGAGATCTGATTATTCCTTATACAAGCCCATGTAATACTGCAATCCTTCCCATAAGAAAACCAAGTGAAAGAGAATAGATGTTTGTAGAGGATCTGAGAGAAATTAACAACATGGACATTTTTCACCGTCTAGTAGTGCCAAACCTCCATATAATTTTGATTACCATCCTTACAAAAGGTGAGTTCTTTATTATAATAGGCCTATGTAGTGCATTCTTTAGTATTTATGTGGATCAAGACATTCAGTTTATCTTCACCTTCACTTAGGAAGACAGACAATATGTATGGACAGTCATGCCTCAGGGACACACTGAGAGCTCAACTTACTTTACACAAATATTAAAAGCAGATCTCTCAGATATTGACTATATTAAGAAATATATTTTAATGCAATGTGTAGATAATTTGCTTGTCTGTTCAGAGGGTAGGCAAGCCTCCATAGAAGATGGGATTAACTTATTACTACAATTAGCCTTAAAGAAACACAAGGTCTCAAAAAAAACATTCACTTTTGTCAAAAACAAGTTGAGATTTTTGAGTAATCTAACATCAAAGGATGATATTTTTATCCACCTGGATAGGATAAAAGAAATCTTGGCCTTCCTTACTTCCAAAAGTAAGAAACAACTGAGAGGATTTGGGGGACTGGCAGGATGCTGTTGAAATTGGATTCCAAACTTTTTTTTTAACTCAAACTTTCTATACTTTTATAAAACAAGACAAGCCAGGCCCCTTGGAATGGACAGAGGAAAATCAGTCAATATTGGAAGAAATTTAAAAAGAACTTTATAGATGCTCCCTCTTTGGGATATCCAAATTATAATATTCCATTTTCATTGTTTGTTCATGAAAATCAAGGAAACGCCTTAAACATCCTGAAACAAAAACATGGAGACCAAAACAGGCCTGTAGGATACTAGTCAGCAACTAGACCTTGTGGCCAAAGGATTGCCACCTTGCACGAAGGCAGTAACTGCCACTGCTCTGTTAGTAAGAGCAACCGAAGAAAGAGTGATGGATCTCCCCTCTTGGTTTTCATGCCAAATTCTGTGCAAATATTTCTAAATTCATAGCACACTCAACATTATTCTGTCAGCAGATTAGCTTCTTAGGAAGTTCTTCTTCTTCTGTAGCTCATATTACAATATCTAGGTGCAAAAATCTAAGCCCCTTGCTCTTCTGTCTCTGCCTTCAGATGAGATACCACACAATTGCATAATCTCAACTGACCAGGTTCTCTCTCCTAGAACAGACCTACAATAAACTTGCCTTACTCTTACTTAAAAGATGAACCTGGGACTTATTTTTCAGGTTATGCTATATTATCTTTAACTAAAGAAAGTGCTTACCTTCCAGAAGCCACCTCAGCTTATCAAGCAGAATTGATAACATTAATCAGAGCCTACCAGTTGGCAACTACAAATATTCATATAGACAGCAGATATGCTTTTAGAGGAGCTCATGATTTTGGAATGCTATGGAAACAAAGAGGTTTTTTTTTTTACTTCTTGTGATCAGTCCATAAAAAACGAACACCTTATTTCACCATCACTAGAAGCCATATTATTACTAAAAATCACTGGCCATTATTAAAATTCCAAGTCATTCCAAATCAGATACTGCAGAAAATAAAAGAAACAAGCTAGCTGATAAGGTAGCAAAAATGGCTGCTCTAAACGTATCTAAACAAGAAAAGGAATCTATATTAAGTTTCAAAGAAGCACCTGAATTTGGAATAAAATTAGCTCAATCCAGAGCTCCAAAATCCAAACAGAAAATTGGAAGACAAAAGGAGGAACATATTCTCCCAAAGATGAAGTATGGTATGGACCAAACAACTTATCTGTACTTCCTACTGGAGACCATCATTTTTAACCTATATACATGATTTAACTCACTGGAGCCCTGAAAAAATAGTTGCTTGAGAAAAGGTTTTTCTCCAACTATAGTTCATAAGGTATACAATTGCTGCCATATCTGCCCAAAAGATAATCCAGGAAAACCTTTACATGGCTCCTAAGGACATTTTGCTTTACCTGATGGTGTTTTGAAGCATGGCAGTTATATTTTTAAAAAAACTTTTTAATTTTTCCTAATAGGTTTTTGGGGAACAGGTGGTGTTTAGTTACATGAATATGTTCTTTAGTGCTGATTTCTGAGATTTTGGTGCATCCATCACCCAAGCAATGTACACTGTACCCAATGTGTAGTCTTTTACCCCTAATCACCCCCACCCTTTCCCCAAAGTCCCCAAAGTCCAATGTATCATTTATGGATGGCAGTTAGATTTTATTCAGCTGCCTTCATCACAAGGATACAAGTATGTTCCAGTCATTATTTGCATGTTTTCTCTTTGGCTAAAAGGATTTTCATGCTGAAGAGTGACTGTTTAGCAGTAAGTAAAATTCTTTTAGAAAAGATTATTCCAACCTGGAATGTTCCAAAGGAACTCCACAATAATGAAAGTACTCATTTTACTGGACAGAAAATTCGATCAGTATGTAAAATTTGGCCCATCCTCCAACACTGTCATTGTGCATATTATCCCCAATCACCTGGATTGGAGATGCATACAAATGGAATAATTAAGAATCAACTGGCAAAAATAACAAAAGTTTTTAGATTCCATCATTGAAGACTCTTCCATTGACTGTGCTTAGCCTTAGGTTAACCCTTTTAGGAAACCTCAGTTTTCCTCATTTGAAATAATAACTGGCAGACCTATGAATCTCTCCCCCGGAAACTAAAACTCCTTAACTGTAGGTGAAGACATGTTCCTTTATTTTTCTAATCTTATGAAACAATTAACTAAAAATTACTATCTAGTGAAAGTTTCTTATTTATTTTTAATTTTTGTAGGTACATAGTAGGTGTCTATATTTATGGGGTACATGAGATACCCAAATACAGGTGTATAATTTGTAATAATCACATCATGGAAAATGGAGTATTCATCTCTTCACGCATTTATCTTTGTGTTATAATCCAATCATACTTTTTTAGTTACTTGAAAATGTACAATTAAATTATTATTAACTACAGTCTTATTTTGTACCCATTACTATCCCCAGTTGGGGAACTATCCCCAATTCCCACCCACCCGCTATCCCCACTACCCTTTACAGCTTCTGATAACCATGCTTCCACTCTCTAGCTCTGTGGGTTCAATTGTTTTGATTTTTAGCTCCCACAAATAAATGACAATATGTGAAGTTTGTCTTTCTATGCCTAATTTATTTCACTTCACATAATGGCCTTCAGTTCTATCCATGTTGTTGCAAATGACAAGATCCTATTCCCTTTTGTGGCTGCGTAGTACTCCATTGTGTATATATACCACATTTTCTTTATCCAGTAGTCTGTTGAAGGACACTTAAATTGCTTCCAAATCTTGACTACTGTGAACAGTGGTACAACAAACATCAGTGCAGATAACTCTTTGATATGCTGATTTCCTTTCTTTGGGCTATATACACAGCAGTGGGACTGCTGGACTTTATGGTAGCTCTATGTTTAGTGTTTTGAGAAACCTCCAAACTGTTCTTCATACTGGTTGTACTAATTTGCATTCCCACCAACAGTGTCTGAGGGTTCCCTTTTCTCCATATTCTCACCAGCATTTGTTATTGCTTCTCTTTTGGATAACTGGCATTTTAACTAGGAGAAGATGGTATCTCATCTAATGAACAGTGATGTTGAGCACCTTTTCATGTGCCTGTTTGCCATTTGTGTATTTTCTTTTAAGAAATGTCTATTCAAATCTTTGGACCATTTTTTAATCAGATTAGATTTTTTCCTATAGACTTGTTTGAGCTCCTCACATATTCTGGTTACTAATCCATTGTCAGATGGAGAGTTTGCACATATTTTCTCCCATCCTGTGGGTTGTCCTTTCACTTTGTTGATTGTTTCCTTTGCTGTGTAGAAGCTTTTTAACTTGACATGATTCCATTTGTCCACTTTTGCTTTGGTTGCCAGTGCCTGTGGGGTATTACTCAAGAAATTTTTGCCCAGACCAATGACCTGGAGAGTTTCCCTAAGGCTTTATTGCAGTGGTTTCATAGTTTAAGGCCTTAGATTTAAGTCTTTAAATGATTTTTATTTTTTTTTTATATGGCAAGCCATAGGGGTTGCCTTGTCCATAATCCTCACTTGTCCTCCACTTACTGAAATTTGGAGGTAATTGAATCATGGGATTGATTTCCCCCATGCTCTTCTCATGATAGCAAGTAAGTTCTCACCATATATGATGGTTTTATAAGGGGCTCTTCCCTCTTCCCTTGCCACTCTCTCTTGCCTGCTGCCATGTAAGAAGTGCCTCTTCTGCTTCCACCATGATTGTAAATTTCCTGAGGCCTCCCAAGCCCTGCAGAACTGTGAGTCAATTAAACCTCTTTTCTTTATAAATTACCCAGTCTTAGGTATGTCTTTATAGCAGTATGAAAATGGACTAATACAGGGGACAACTTTCATTCTCTTTCATTCTTCATTCGTTCATCCATTCTTGCATATGGATATCCAGTTTTCTCAGCACCATTTATTGAAGAGGCTCTCTTTCCCCAGTGTATGTTCTGGGAACCTTTGTCAAAAATGGGTTCACTGTAGATTTATGGATTTGTTTCTGTGTTCTCTATTCTGTTTCATTTGTCTATGTGTCTGTTCTTATGTCAGTACCATGCTGTTTTGGTTACTATAGCTCTGCAGTATAATTGGAAGTCAGGTAAAGTGATTTCTCCTGTTTCGTTCTTTTTGCTCAGGATAGCTTTGGCTATTCGGGGTCTTTTGTGGTTCCATATAAATTTTAGGATTGTTTTTTCTATTTCTGTGAAGAATGTGCTTGGTATTCTGATAGAGAGTGTATTGATTTTGTAGAATGCTTAGGGTAGTATGGACATTTTAAAAATATTTGTTCTTCCAATTAATGAACATGGAATATCTTTTCATTTTTTGGTGTCCTCTTCAATTTATTTTATCAGTGTTTTATAGTTTTCTTTTTGTAGAGATCTTTCCTTTCTTTGGTTAACTTATTTTCTAGATATTTAATTTTATTTGTGTCTATCGTAAATGGAATTACTTCTTTTATTTCTTTTTTTTTATCTGAAAACCTTTTTTATTTATTTTATTTTTTATTTATTTTTATTTTTTAATTATAATTTAGGTTTTAGGGTACATGTGCACAATGTGCAGGTTTGTTAAATATGTATCCATGTGCCATGTTGATTTCCTGTACCCATTAACTTGTCATTTAGCATTAGGTATATCTCCTAATGCTGTCCCTCCCCCCTCCCCCAACACCACAACAGTCCCCGGAGTGTGATGTTCCCCTTCCTGTGTCCATGAGTTCTCATTGTTCAATTCCCACCTATGAGTGAGAACATGCGGTGTTTGGTTTTTTGTCCTTGCGATAGTTTACTGAGAACGATGTTTTCCAGTTTCATCCATGTCCCTACAAAGGACATGAACTCATCATTTTTTATGGCTGCATAGTATTCCATGGTGTATATGTGCCACATTTTCTTAATCCAGTCTATCATTGTTGCACATTTTGGTTGGTTCCAACTCTTTGCTATTGTGAATAGTGCCGCAATAAACATACGTGTGCCTGTGTCTTTATAGCAGCATGATTTATAGTCCTTTGGGTATATACCCAGTAATGGGATGGCTGGGTCAAATGGTATTTCTAGTTGTAGATCCCTGAGGAATCGCCACACTGACTTCCACAATGGTTGAACTAGTTTACAGTCCCACCAACAGTGTAAAAGTGTTCCTATTTCTCCACATCCTCTCCAGCACCTGTTGTTTCCTGCTTTTTTAATGATGGCCATTCTAACTGGTGTGAGATGGTATCTCACTGTGGTTTTGATTTGCATTTCTCTGATGGCCAGTGATGATGAGCATTTCTTCATGTGTTTTTTGGCTGCATAAATGTCTTCTTTTGAGAAGTGTCTGTTCATGTCCTTTGCCCACTTTTTGATGGGGTTGTTTGTTTTTTTCTTGTAAATTTGTTTGAGTTCATTGTAGATTCTGGATATTAGCCCTTTGTCAGATGAGTAGGTTGCAAAAATTTTCTCCCATTCTGTAGGTTGCCTGTTCACTCTGATGGTAGTTTCTTTTGCTGTGCAGAAGCTCTTTAGTTTAATTAGATCCCATTTGTCAATTTTGGCTTTTGTTGCCATTGCTTTTGGTGTTTTAGACATGAAGTCCTTGCCCACGCCTATGTCCTGAACGGTATTGCCTAGGTTTTCTTGTAGGATTTTAATGGTTTTAGGTCTAACATTTAAGTCTTTAATCCATCTTGAATTAATTTTTGTATAAGGTGTAAGGAAGGGATCCAGTTTCAGCTTTCTACATATGGCTAGCCAGTTTTCCCAGCACCATTTATTAAATAGGGAATCCTTTCCCCATTTCTTGTTTTTGTCAGGTTTGTCAAAGATCAGATAGTTGTAGATATGCGGCATCATTTCTGAGGGCTCTGTTCTGTTCCATTCATCTATGTCTCTGTTGTGGTACCAGTACCATGCTGTTTTGGTTACTGTAGCCTTGTAGTATAGTTCGAAGTCAGGTAGCGTGATGCCTCCAGCTTTGTTCTTTTGGCTTAGGATTGACTTGGTGATGCGGGCTCTTTTTTGGTTCCATATGAACTTTAAAGTAGTTTTTTCCAATTCTGTGAAGAAAGTCATTGGTAGCTTGATGGGGATGGCATTGAATCTATAAATTACCTTGGGCAGTATGGCCATTTTCACGATATTGATTCTTCCAACCCATGAGCATGGAATGTTCTTCCATTTGTTTGTATCCTCTTTTATTTCATTGAGTAGTGGTTTGTAGTTCTCCTTGAAGAGGTCCTTCACATCCCTTGTAAGTTGGATTCCTAGGTATTTGATTCTCTTTGAAGCAATTGTGAATGGGAGTTCACTCATGATTTGGCTCTCTGTTTGTCTGTTATTGGTGTACAAGAATGCTTGTGATTTTTGTACATTGATTTTGTATCCTGAGACTTTGCTGAAGTTGCTAATCAGCTTAAGGAGATTTTGGGCTGACACAATGGGGTTTTCTAGATATACAATCATGTCATCTGCAAACAGGGACAGTTTGACTTCCTCTTTTCCTAATTGAATACCCTTTATTTCCTTCTCCTGCCTGATCGCCCTGGCCAGAACTTCCAGCACTATGTTGAATAGGAGTGGTGAGAGAGGGCATCCCTCTCTTGTGCCTGTTTTCAAAGGGAATGCTTCCAGTTTTTGCCCATTCAGTATGATATTGGCTGTGGGCTTGTCGTAGATAGCTCTTATTATTTTTAGATACGTCCCATCAATACCTAATTTATTGAGAGTTTTTAGCATGAAGGGTTGTTGAATTTTGTCAAAGGCCTTTTCTGCATCTATTGAGATAATCATGTGGTTTTTGTCTTTGGTTCTGTTTATATGCTGGATTACATTTATTGATTTGTGTATGTTGAACCAGCCTTGCATCCCAGGGATGAAGCCCACTTGATTATGGTGGATAAGCTTTTTGATGTGCTGCTGGATTCGGTTTGCCAGTATTTTATTGAGGATTTTTGCATCAATGTTCATCAAGGATATTGGTCTGAAATTCTCTTTTTTGATTATGTCTCTGCCAGGCTTTGGTATCAGGACGATGCTGGCTTCATAAAATGTGTTAGGGAGGATTCCCTCTTTTTCTATCGATTGGAATAGTTTCAGAAGGAATGGTACCAGTTCCTCCTTGTATCTCTGGTAGAATTCCGCTGTGAATCCATCAGGTCCTGGACTCTTTTTGGTTGGTAAGCTATTGATTATTGCCACAATTTCAGAACCTGTTATTGGTCTATTCAGAGATTCAACTTCTTCCTGATTTAGTCTTGGGGGGGTGTATTTGTCGAGGAATTTATCCATTTCTTCTAGATTTTCTAGTTTATTTGCATAGAGGTGTTTGTAGTATTCTCTGATGGTAGATTGTATTTCTGTGGGATCGGTGGTGATATCCCCTTTTTCATTTTTTATTGCATCTATTTGATTCTTCTCTCTTTTCTTCTTTATTAGTCTTGCTAGCGGTCCATCAATTTTGTTGATCTTTTCAAAAAACCAGATCCTGGATTCATTAATTTTTTGAAGGGTTTTTTGTGTCTCTGTTTCCTTCAGTTCTGCTCTGATTTTAGTTATTTCTAGCCTTCTGCTAGCTTTTGCATGTGTTTGCTCTTGCTTTTCTAGTTCTTTTAATTGTGATGTTAGGGTGTCAATTTTGGATCTTTCCTGCTTTCTCTTGTGGGCATTTAGTGCTATAAATTTCCCTCTACACACTGCTTTGAATGTGTCCCAGAGATTCTCGTATGTTGTGTCTTTGTTCTCATTGGTTTCAAAGAACATCTTTATTTCTGCCTTCATTTCATTATGTACCCAATAGTCATTCAGGAGCAGGTTGTTCAGTTTCCATGTAGTAGAGCGGTTTTGAGTGAGTTTCTTAATCCTGAGTTCTAGTTTGATTGCACTGTGGTCTGAGAGACAGTTTGTTATAATTTCTGTTCTTTGACATTTGCTGAGGAGAGCTTTACTTCCAACTATGTGGTCAATTTTGGAATAGGTGTGGTGTGGTGCTGAAAAAAATGTATATTCTGTTGACTTGGGGTGGAGAGTTCTGTAGATGTCTATTAAGTCCACTTTGTGTAGAGCTGAGTTCAATTCCTGGATATCCTTGTTAACTTTCTGTCTTGTTGATCTGTCTAATGTTGACAGTGGGGTGTTAAAATCTCCCATTATTATTGTGTGGGAGTTTAAGTCCCTTCATAGGTCACTCAGGACTTGCTTTGTGAATCTGGGTGCTCCTGTGTTGGGTGCATATATATTTAGGATAGTTAGCTCTTCTTGTTGAATTGATCCTTTTACCATTATGTAATGGCCTTCTTTGTCTCTTTTGATCTTTGTTGGTTTAAAGTCTATTTTATCAGTGACTAGGATTGCAACCCCTGCCTTTTTTTGTTTTCCATTTGCTTGATAGATCTTCCTCCATCCCTTTATTTTGAGTCTATGTGTGTCTCTGCACGTGAGATGGGTTTCCTGAATACAGCACACTGATGGGTCCTGACTCCTTATCCAGTTTGCCAGTCTGTGTCTTTTAATTGGAGCATTTAGCCCATTTACATTTAACGTTAATATTGTTATGTGTGAATCTGATCCTGTCATTATGATGTCAGCTGGTTATTTTGCTCGTTAGTTGCTGTAGTTTCTTCCTAGCCTTGATGGTCTTTACAATTTGGCGTGTTTTTGCAGTGGCTGGTACCGGTTGTTCCTTTCCATGTTTAGTGCTTCCTTCAGGAGCTCTTTTAGGGCAGGCCTGGTGGTGACAAAATCACTCAGCATTTGCTTGTCCGTAAAGTATTTTATTTCTCCTTCACTTATGAAGCTTAGTTTGGCTGGATATGAAATTCTGGTTTGAAAATTCTTTTCTTTAAGAATGTTGAATATCGGCCCCCACTCTCTTCTGGCTTGTAGAGTTTCTGCTGAGAGATCCACTGTTAGTCTGATGGGCTTCCCTTTGTGGGTAACCCGACCTTTCTCTCTGGCTGCCCTTAACATTTTTTCCTTCATTTCAACTTTGGTGAATCTGACAATTAGGTGTCTTGGGGTTGCTCTTCTCGAGGAGTATCTTTGTGGCGTTCTCTGTATTTCCTGAATCTGAATGTTGGCCTGCCTTGCTAGATTGGGGAAGTTCTCCTGGATGATATCTTGCAGAATGTTTTCCAACTTGGTTCCATTCTCCCCGTCATTTTCAGGTACACCAATCAGACGTAGGTTTGGTCTTTTCACATAGTCCCAAATTTCTTGGAGGCTTTGTTCATTTCTTTTTATTCTTTTTTCTCTAAACTTCCCTTCTCGCTTCATTTCATTCATTTCATGTTCCATCAGCGATACCCTTTCTTCCAGTTGATCGCATCTGCTACTGAGGCTTCTGCAATCTTCGCGTAGTTCTCGAAACTTGGCTTTCAGCTCCATCATCTCCTTTAAGCCCTTCTCTCCATTGGTTATTCTAGTTATCCATTCTTCTAATTTTTTTTCAAAGTTTTTAACTTCTTTGCTATTGTTTTGAATTTCCTCCCGTAGCTCAGAGTAGTTTGATCGTCTGAAGCCTTCTTCTCTCAACTCGTCAAAGTCATCCTCCATCCAGCTTTGTTCCATTGCCGGTGAGGAACTGCGCTCCTTTGGAGGAGGAGAGGTGCTCTGCTTTTTAGAGTTTCCAGTTTTTCTGCTCTGTTTTTTCCCCATCTTTGTGGTTTTATCTACTTTTGGTCTTTGACGATGGTGATGTACAGATGGGTTTTTGGTGTGGATGTCCTTTCTGTTTGTTAGTTTTCCTTCTACCAGACAGGACCCTCAGCTGCAGGTCTGTTGGAGTTTACTAGAGGTCCACTCCAGACCCTGTTTGGCTGGGTGTCAGCAGCGATGGCTGCAGAACAGCGGATTTTCGTGAGACCACAAATTCAGCTGTCTGATAGTTCCTCTGGAAGTTTTGTTTCAGAGGAGTACCTGGCCGAATGAGGTGTCGGTCTGTCCCTACTGGGGGGGGTGCCTCCCAGTTAGGCTGCTCAGGGGTAAGGGACCCACTTTAGGAGGCAGTCTGTCGGTTCTCAGATCTCCAGCTGTGTGCTGGGAGAACCACTACTCTCTTCAAAGCTGTCAGTCAGACAGGGACATTTAAGTCTGTGGAGGTTCCTGCTGAGTTTTTGTTTGTCTGTGCCCTGCCCCCAGAGGTGGAGCCTACAGAGGCAGGCAGGCCTCCTTGAGCTGTGGTGGGCTCCACCCAGTTCGAGCTTCTGGGCTGCTTTGTTTACCTAAGCAAGCCTGGGCAATGGCGGGCGCCCCTCCCCCAGCCTCGCTGCCACCTTGCAGCTTGATCTCAGACTGCTGTGCTAGCAATCAGCGAGACTCCGTGGGCATAGGACCCTCCGAGCCAGGTGCGGGACACAATCTCCTAGTGTGCCGTTTTCCAGGCCCACTGGAAAAGCGCAGTATTAGGGTGGGACTGACCCGATATTCCAGGTGCCGTCTGTTACCCCTTTCTCTGACCAGGAAAGGGAACTCCCTGACCCCTTGCGCTTCCCGAGTGAGGCAATGCCTCGCCCTGCTTCGGCTCGCACACAGTGCGCCGCACCAACTGTGCTGCACCCACTGTTTGGCACTCCCTAGTGAGATGAAACCGGTACCTCAAGCAGAAATGCAGAAATCACCCATCTTCTGTGTCGCTGGGGCTGGGAGCTGGAGACCGGAGCTGTTCCTATTCGGCCATCTTGGCTCCACCCCTTTTATTTCTCTTTCAGATTGTTCACTCTTGGTGTCTAGACATGCTACTGATTTTTGTATGTTGATTTTGTATCCTGCAACTTACTGAATTTGTTTATGAGTTCTAATAGTTTTTTTGGTGTAGTCTTTAGGTTTTCTCAAATATGAGATTATGTCTTCTGCAAAGAGGATAACTTGACTTCTTCCTTTCCAGTGTGGATACGCTTTATTTCTTTCTCTTGTCTGATTGCTCTAGCTATGATTTCCAGTACCATGTTGAATAACAGTGGCGAAAGTGGGCATCCTTGTCGTGTTACAGATCTTAGAGGAAAGGCTTTCAGTTTTTCCCCATTCAATATGATACTAGCTGTGGGTCTGTAAAGTATGGCTTTTATTAAGTTGAGGTATGTTCCTTCTATAACCAGTTTTTTGTGGATTTTTATCATGATGTGATGTTGGATTTTCTCAATTGCTTTTTCAGCATCAATTGAAATGATCATATGTTTTTTGTCATTTATTCTGTTGATATGATATATCACATTGACTGAATTAGATATGTTGAAACATCCATGCTTGGATCCCAGGGATAAATCCCACTTGTCATGATGAATGACCATTATAATGTATTTTTGAATTTAGTTTGCTAGTATTTTATTGTGGATTTTTGCACCAATATTCATCAGAGGAATTGGCCTATAGTTTTTTTTTTTAATGTGTCTTTGGTAATACTGGCCTCATAGAATGAGTTTGAAAGTATTCCCTCCTCCTCTATTTGTCAGAATACTTTGAGTAGGATTGGTGTCAGTACTTCTTTAAAAGTTTGATAGAATTCAGCAGGGAAGCCACTGGGTCCCGAGCTTTTCTTAACTGGGAGAATTTTTATTATAGCTTCTAGCTCCTTATTTGTTATTGGTATGTCCAAGTTTGGATTTCTTCATGTTTCAGTCTTGGTAGATTACACGTGTCTAGGAATTTATTTCTTCTACATTTTCCAACTTGTTGCTCATAGTAGCTACTAATGATCCATCAAATTTCTGTGGTGTCAGTTGTAATGTCTCCTTTTTCATCTCTGATTTTATTTATTTAGGTCTTGTCTCCTTTATTTACTAGTCTGGCTAAATGTTTGTCAACTTTATCCTTTCAAACTCAAACATTTTGTTTTATTACTCTTTTATATTGTTTTATTTCACATTCATTTATTTCTCCTCTAATCTTTATTATTTCTTTACTTCTACTAATTTGGGATTTAGTTTGCTCTTGCTTTTCTAGTTCATCTTTTTTTTTTTTTTTTTGATACAGAGTTTTCCTCTGTCGCCTAGGCTGCACTGTCATGATGTAATTACAGCTCACTGCAGCCTTGCCCTTCTGAGCTCAAGAAACCTTCCCATGGCAGCCTAGGCAGAGACGCACCCGGGGTGCAAGCCGGGGACTCCAGGACACCCCGGTGCCCAGCACAGGGGCTGCCCAGAACGCACTGGCCTCCACAGGAAAACCCCACCCCCCTCCTCAGCCTCACCGCTTTTTTCCCGGGCTGCCTCAATGACCCCCTGCAAGCCTGGCCTCCTGTCCCTGTGCCCCTGGGGAGTCCTTGCCGCTTTGGGGTGCCTCCCGTTGGGGAGACAAGCACCCTGGGTGCAAGCCAGGACTCCACAACACCCCGGGGCAGGCACAGGGGCTGCCAGGGAGGCACTGACCTCCACGGGATGACCCCAGCCTCTTCCTTGGCCTTGCCACTTTTTTTCCCTGGGCTGCCTCAAAGTCGCCCTGCAAGCCTGGCCTCCTGTCCCCATGCCACCGGGGACTTCTTGCTGCTTTGGGGTCCCCCCATGGGGGAGACACACACCCTGGGTGCAAGCCAGGGACTCCGCGCCCCCCCAGGCCCGAGGCAGGAGGTGCTGGGAAGGCACTGGCCTCCGGGGACAACCTCAGCCTCCTTCTTGGCCTTGCCGGGGAGGCACTGACCTCCACGGGACGACCCCAGTCTCTTCCTTGGCCTCGCAGCTTTTTTCCCTGGGCTGCCTCAATGTCCCCCTGCGAGCCTGGCCTCTTGTCCCCATGCTCCGGGGTCTTCTTGCCGCCTTGGGGTGCCCACTGTAAGAAAGACACGCACCCTAGGTGCAAGCCAGGGACTTCACAGCCCCCACAGGCCTGGTGCAGGGGCTGCCGGGAAGGCACTGGCCTCCCTGGGAAAACACCAGCCTTCTCCTAGGCCTCGCCACTTTTTTCCCCAAGCTGCCTCGACGTCCCCCTGCAAGCCTGGCCTCCTGTCCCCATGCCCCAAGGGACATCTTGCCTCTTTGGGGTGCTCCCCGTGGGGGAGACACGCACCCTTGGTGCATACCAAGGACTTCACGGCACCCCCAGGCCCAGCGCAGGGCTGCCAGGAAGGTACTGGCCTCCGTGAGACGATCCCAGCCTCCCCCTCGGCCTCACCGCTTTTTTCCCCGGGCTGCCTCAATGTCCCCCTGCAAGCCTGGCCTCCTGTCCCCGTGCCCCGGGGGCCGCCTTGCCACTTTCGGTGCCCACCGTAAGAAAGACACGCACCCTGGGTGCAAGCCAGGGAACTCACAGCCCCACCAGGCCTGGTGCAGAGGCTGCCAAGAAGGCACTGTCCTCCGCGGGAAGACCCCAGCCTCCTCCTCGGCCTCGCCGCTTCTTTTCCCCGGGCTGCCTCAACGTCCCCCTGCAAGCCTGGCCTCCTGTCCCTGTGCCCTGTGGGCTTCTTGCCTCTTTGGGGTGCCCCCCGTGGGAGAGACACGCACCTTGGGTGCAGGCCAGGGACTCCACGGCCCCGTGGGCCCAGTGCAGGGGCTGCCCCGAAGCACTGGCCTCCTCTGGACAATCCCAGCCTTTTCCTCGGCCTTGTCGCTTTTTTCCCCCGGCTGCCTCAAACCCCCTGCAAGCCTGGCCGCCTGTCTCTGTGCCCCTGGGGACTTCTTGCCGCTTTGGGGTGCCCCCCGTGGGGGAGACACGCACCCAGGGTGGAAGCCAGGGACTCCACGCCTCTGCTCTCCCGTGCCGGCCCAGGGTCTGCCTGGAAGGCACTGGCCTTCGCGGGACGACCCTAGCCTCCTCCATGGCCTCGCAGGTTTTTTCCCTGGGCTGCCTCAACATCCCCCTGCAAGCCTGGCCTCCTGTCCCCGTGCCCTGGGGGACTTCTTGCCACTTTGGGGTGCCCCCTGTGGGGGAGACACGCACCCTGGGTCCAAGCCAGGGCATTTTTTGTAGAGATGGGGTTTTGCTGTGTTGCCCAGGCTGGTCTCAAACTCCTCGACTCAAGCAATCTACCTGCCTTAGCCTCCCAGAGTGACTTCTCCAGTTCTTTAAGATACATCATTAGGTTATTTATTTGAATTTTTCTTTTTTTTCGATGTAGGCACTTAATGCTATAAATTTCCCTTTTAGTACTGCTTTCACTGTTTCCCATAAATTTTAGTATGCTGTGTTTTCATCATCATTTGTTTCAAGAAAATTGTCAATTTCCTTAATATCTTCATTGATACAATGGTCATTCAGAAGCATGTTGTTTAATTTTCATGTGTTTGTATAGGTTCCAAAATTTCTTATTGATTTCTCGTTTCATTCCATTGTGGTTGGAGAAGATGCTTGATATTATTTTAATTTTTTTAATGTTTTAAGTCTTGTTTTGTGACCTAATGTGTGGTCTATCCTTGAGAATGATTCATGTGCTGAGGAGACAAATTTGTATTCTGTAACCACTGGATTAAATATTCTTTAAATATTTAATTAGGTCCATTTGGTCTGTGTTGCAAATTAAGTCCAATGTTTCTTTGTTGGTTTTCTGTCTCAAAGATCTGTCCAATGCTGAAAGTGGGCTGTTGAAATCTCCAGCTACTATTGTATTGGGGTCTATCTCTCTCTTTAGCTCTAATAATAGTTCCCTTACATATCTGGGTGCTCCAGTGTTGGGTGCATATATATTAACAATTGTTATATCCTCTTGCTGAATCAACCCCTTTATCATTATATAATGACCTTCTTTGTCTCTTCTTACAGCTTTTATCTTGAAATCTATTTTGTCTAAGAATAGCTATTCTTGCTCTTTTTTTGGTTTCAGTTGACATGAAATATCTATTTTCATCCCTTTATTTCCAGTCTTTGTGTATCTTTACAGGTGAAATGTGTTTCTTACAGGTAACAGATCACTGGTTCTTGCTTTTTTATCCACTCAGCTACTCTATGTCTTTTGATTGGAGACTTTAGTCTTTTTACATTCAACATTGCTATTGATAAGTAAGGACTTACTCTTGCCATTTGGTTATTTGCTTTCTGATTTTTTTTGGTGATTTTTTCTCCTCTTTCTTACTTCGTGTCTTCATTTTAGTGAAAGTGATTTTCTCTGGTGGTATAATTTAATTTATTGCTTTTTAAAATTGCATTTTGTGTGTATCCATTGTTTGTTTCCCAATTTCAGGTTACCACAAGGTTTGTAAATACTATCTTATAATCCATTATTTTAAACCTGTGACTACTTAACCCTAACTGCATAAACAAACAATTGAACAACAAAAAGAAAACTAACAAAAACTCTACACTTTAACTCCATCTTCCTGCTTTTTAATTTTTTGTTGTTATTATGTCTTATTGTACTATGTCTTGAAGTTGTAGTTATGTTTTTGATTCATTCATCATTTAAGTGAAGAGCAGTGTACACACCACAATTACAGTGTTATACTATTCTGTGTTTTTCTGTATGCTTACTATTACTAGTGAGTTTTGGACCTTCAGATAATTTCTTCTTGCTCATTAACATCATTTTGTTTCAGATTAAAGAACGTCCTTTAGCATTTCTTATACAACAAGCCTCACAACTTTACCCAGTGCTCCTACTGTGGATAAGCGGGTATCCAAGACGGAGGACAAAGCCGTCTTTATTCTTTGCTCCCCTCTCCTCAAGTAGAAGGAAGGAGTCACTTTTGTTGCTGTGAGTTGTGCTGTCTGGGGTTGGGGGAGGGGTGGGTTAAGCATTTCCTTAGCAACCCCTCTGGTGTCTTTCTAGGTCATATGCCACCTTAGTCCACTGGCTCTAAGCCCTATCCAGTGCTAGCGGTTGCCTAGGAACTGCAGTTGTGTCCTAGACTGCCTTTCAAATTTACCTAGGACCCTAGAGCACTTGGCCCATGGTGGCGAGGCTTGCTGAGAAACTCAAATTGTGACCACTGTGATAGGCAATTCTCCTCGGGTTAGGTCTGGTCCAAATGTTCCCTCTGTGTTCAGGCAGTAGCTGAGCCCAGCGTGGTTTTGCTCTCTGCTATAATGGGGCAGCACTGAGTTCAATATAAAGTCTCACAATTGCTGTGCTCCCCCTCTCCCAAGCACACCGATTTCTCCATGCTGTGTGGTTGCTGCCAGAGGCTGGGGGAGGAGTGGCACAAGCACTCCCTTAGCCATCTCAGCTGGTGTCTTAGTATGTTGCATGCCCCCTCCCCCACCCCAGTTTACTGACTGATCCCAGCTCAGCCCTAGGGCTTGCCTAGGAATTGCAGTCCTCATGGCCTAGCTTGCCCCTCAAGTTTACATAGGGCCCTAGAGCACTCTTGCCCACAGTGGTGAGGCTTGCTGGAACTCAAGGTCTGACCATGCGATGGGTGATCACCCTCTGGCTAGGGCTGGTCTAAGTGCTCCCTCTGTGGGTGGACGTCAGCTGGGTACAGCCCAGTTCTTCTTTCCGCTGTGACAGGGCAGTGCTGAGTTCAATGTAAAGTCCCCCAGTTGCTGTGCTCTCCCTCTCCCAAAAATAGAGATTATCTGCACTACTTGGCAACTACCAAGAGATCGGGGAGAGATGGCTTTGAAAATTCAAGACTATCTCTCTTACTCCCTTTCAGTGTCTCTTTCAGCAACATGAAGTTAAAACCAGATACTGTTTGCTCACCTAATTTTGAGTTCATGTAATGGTGCTTTTTGTCTGTAATTAGTTGTTAAAATTTGGCGTTCTTGCAGAGGGAATGAATGGTGTAGGCTTCTATTTGGTCATCTTGTTCTAACCCTCAAAAGATTATTTTCTTAATGAGCTCCCCAGAAACAAAGAATTCAAGACCCACAATCTTCAACCAGAAGATTTTGTTAACTGGAAACATTTTAAAAAAGACTTTCTCCAACCAAAGTGGAAGGTCCCTTATCAAGTGCTTCTTACTAACCCTCGTGCTATTAAATTAGAAGAAAAAGACTAGTTAAGAGTTAAAATTAAAATATTACTGTGGCAGGTGTAGCTTTAAATTGAAAATGTAAAGGTAAAAATTCAGGTAAAAAGTGTGAATAAAGTTCGAGCCAAGCAGTATGTTAACATAGAGGTGTTTGCAAAAATCCCCTAGGTAGAAGATTTGGTTACAAATAAGGTTAGATAATAGACTTTTACTCATAGTCATATTCTCAGCTCACAGGGCTTCTTAAACCATGAAGACACACAATGGGAACAAGGATATTTGAAACAAGGACTGTCCTGAAAACTTTGAGACACATAACCCCAGACATCTGCCTTCGATAGTTGATACATGCACACAGTTCCACTGAGGAATCTTCTGTTTGATTTCGGAATCTATAAAAGTCCTTGGGCCGGGTGCGGTGGCTCACGCCTGTAATCCCAGCACTTTGGGAGGCCAAGGCGGGTGGATCATGAGGTCAAGAGATCAAGACCATCCTGGCCAACATGGTGAAACCCGTTTCTAATAAAAAAACATTAGCCAGGTGTTGTGGTGCATGCCTGTAGTCCCAGCTACTCATGGGGCTGAGGCAGGAGAATCACTTGAACCCTGGAGGCAGAGCTTCCAGTGAGCCGAGATCGAGCCACTGCACTCTAGCCTGGCGACAGAGTGAGACTCCATCTATATAAAAAAAAAAAAGTCCTTTATTTTATTTTATTTTATTTTTTGAGACTGGGTCTCACCCTGTTGACCAGATTGAAATGCAGTGGCACAAACATGGCTCACTGCAGCCTTGACCTCCTGGCTTCAAGCAATCTTCCTGCCTCAGCCTCCCATGCAGCTGGGACCACAGGCATGTGCCACCATGCTCAGTTAATTTTTATCTTTTATTTTTTGCAGAGACAGGGTCTCACCATATTTCCCAAGGTAGTCTCTAACTCCTGGGCTCAAGTGATCCACCCATCTTGGCCTCCCAAAGTGCTTGGATTATAGGCAGGAGCCACCATGCACAGCTTAACTTTTATTTCTTGGAAGTCATATTTACCTTTTCTTTCCAGGATCCTGATGACTCTGTGGTGGAACACATACTTCATCCTTTTACATAAGAAAGTCTGTGTTCTCCATTTTAGAATGTAGCCACCCCACATTCACATGGGAGATTCTCCATCACCACCATTCCCTGGGATCAGCCATCCCCCTTCCACCCCCAGTTCAGAACACAAAATATGTAAACAGTAGTTTCCAGATTGTTATTTTTATTAACAAAGGTATGGGTCTTGCTGGAAGAGAGCTAGTGGTGTGACTAAACTTGTGAACTTTAGAAATGATGACACTTTCGAAGTTGAAATAAAACCTTCTGAAAAAGTAAGATTTTTTCCCCAAATTTGGCTCTATCCACTTTCAATAAACAGAAAGTAACAAAAACTCTGAATATGAACAAACAGCTGAAGAGGTGAAACTTTCTAATGGTGCCAGATGGAACCAAAATCACTTTGTCAATGAGGTAAGAAACCAGCAGGACTTGTTTTCTGAGCACTAGTCACTACCCTAGTTGTGACCCTGCTGATCAGAGCAAGATCTGGTTGAAACAGAGTGCAGTGTAGAAGCCAGCCAAAACCAGCAGATAGCTACAAAAGTGACTTCTAGTTGCCCCTCACTGTTCATTAATGAAGAAAGGTACTCCCACTGGCACCATGACAATTTACAAATGCCATGGCAATGGCCCAGAAGTTACCTATATGGTTCTGAAACCTCCCTGCCTCTTTTCCAGATAGTTTTAAATAACCTACCTCTTAATTGGCATATAGTTAAAATTGGGTGTAAATACAGCTAGCCCACAGCCAATATGTTGCTCTTTCGGGCACCCTGCCTATGGGATAGCATGGCTCTGCAAGGAGCAGTACCTCTGCTTCTGCTGTACGCTGCCACTTCAATAAACAAGTTGCTATCTAACACCACCAGCTTGTCCTTGAATTTTTTCCTGGGCAAAGCCAAGAACCCTCCCTGGCTAAGCCCCAATTTGAGGGCTTGGCTGCCCTATGTCATCAACATAAAAAAATAGAGATAAATTTCTAAGTAAAAAGGTTTTATGGTTTTATATGAGAATAATACACAAAAAGTAGGATTGCAATTCAGGACCTAAAGACTGACCAGAGTGGCCTCTGGAACAAAGGAAAAGGCGAGAGTTTATTGGGGAAAGAGGAGATTATACAAGTTGTTTTGAAAGAAAGCTTATTGGTGCTCGCGGCATCTTGCAAGAGCTGGTGACTCTGATGGGCCAGTGTCAGTCATTGCAAGGTTGGACTTCTAATCTTGGGGTTTTAGTTAGGCCCTTGTAGTTTTGGATTGGGTTGGTGAGACAGTATTGAAACCGGCAACTATTCTGTATTGTACTGCTAGCTGTCCTTGTGTGACTCATGTAGTAAGCTGTGGTTTGGAAAAAGATTGTGATAGTTCCTGTTGTCAGACTAATCTTGAGTGATTTGCCAGCTCTGTTTGCCAGGGTTTGACACAAGGACGCTGATTGTTCTTGAAATGTGTTCTAATTGTATCTCTCACAGTGCCAGAGTAATGGCCATTTTGCTCATAGAAATTAGTAGGCAAAAGAAAGAACTGAGGCAGGCAAACCCCAGAATTGCATCTCAGCCTGGGAGGGGTTTCGGCTTCACTCAGAATTCAACAGTGAGCTAGCCATGAAGGAAAGCAAGTTTATTAGAGCAACAGTGTGCAACAAAATGGCCACTCCACAGACAGAGCAGGGCCATCCCATGGGCAGAGCATCCTGGAGCAGCAGCAGCCAGGGTAGCAGCCCAGAGCAGCAGTCCCCATGGATTGCTGGCTAGCCATATTCATACCCAATCTCAATTATATAATAATTAAAGGGCAAATTATTAGGAATTTTCTAGAAAAGGGGCAGAGGAGTTCCCAGAACTATATAAGGTAACTTCCAGGTCATTGCCATGGCATTTGTAAACTGTCATGGTGCTGGTGGGAGTGCCTTTTTGCTAATGAGCAGTGAGGACAACCAGAGGTCGCTTTTGTTGCTGTCTCCTGGTTTCTGCCAGTTTCTCTGCTACATCCTGTTTAGATCAGCAAGGTTGTGGTCAGAAAACAAGTCCTGCTGATCTCCTACCTCAGAACTATTTCTGTGGCTAGTATTTTGCTGTGATGAAGTTTTTCTGAACTTATTTTGACCCAGTAACCTTTTCAGCTGGCTGACCTTTCTGTGGTCTCTGGACACCTAATGGAGATGCATAGTAACAAAGGCATGAAACCCTGAGCAGGTACACAAGAAGGGCTTTTCAGCAGAGTTCCACTGTGTTGATGTCTTTATTATTTTCTTCTCAGGTATTGCTACAATTACCCGAGAAAGCCCAAAGAAAAGGTGGAATGAACAGTTCCACTAAGTGATGTGAGAAGTCTGTCAGTCCCATTGCAAGCCAGGCCAGATATACAAAAAATTCTGCATTATTTGTTCTTCCTCATGGTTTGGTACCTGATAGTTTTACCAGCCAGGTGTAGGTCTTTTCTGCCCATGTGACATAAATCAATCACTGTAACACTAGTTTTCTAAAAGGGAAAGAATTTATTCCCAAGGACACCAAGTGTGGAGGTGGGAGAATAGTTTTCAAATCCACTTCCCTGAAGATAAGGCTGAGGGATATTTATGGGTTAGGGACCAGGGTGAGGAAAGGTGATTGGCTGTGGGGGGAAATGAAGTAACAGGTTCATTCTGCACAGGGTTCATAGTATTTCATAGGACACATGTATAGAAATGGCGGCATTAGCATGATATAAGGGTGTAACTTTGGGCCTTCTGAAGTCAAAAGGCCACCTCTCAGGCACTTGCACAGGCTCAGTTGAAGGGTCAGTGGTCTCAACCAGTTTGAACTGAACAGGTGCTGGCCCAAGTTTCTGAAAAGCAACAGAAGCAAACATTACCATGTTGACCTATTAATGTTATGCATGAAATAGTCAGTAATGGTTAAGTTTCAGCGTTCAGTGTCAAGGCCTTCAGCTTCATGGAAAACATGAATAAACAAAAACAAACAACAACAAAAAAGCAAGCCATCAAAAGCAAACAGGGCAGGCATACCTGGTGAAATTAACCCTTTGGTTTCAACAGTACTAGCTGTAAATGGGCTCCTGGAGTTAAGGCATGATATATATATATTAGCATATGAGCAATATATTTGTCACAATAATGGCTGTAGCTTGAAAGCAAAGGTAGCTCGTTTAGAGACTAGAGCACAAGACACAGTAGTTGGAAAGGCAGAGGGCAGAGGTGGATGGCAGGGCAGGGGCTGGCAGAACATGGCCACCAGAGGTCAGCATTGAGACCACAGTCCTTAGGGTCAAGTGGAGGTGTTAGATAAAGCTTTTCCTTCAATCATCAGAAATAAGGCTTAACAAGTTACTATCCTTCAGAGTGGTAATATGCTGATTTAAATTGATCCTACATTATAAATAGATTGCAAATTTTTAAATTTTTATTTCTTTCCTTATAAAATGAAAAACAGGGGTTGTAAATAGCTTACATAAACACATAAGTATTGTAACAAAATTTAAAATATACTTGCTGAAGAAATTACAGAAGAAGAAGCAATAGAGAGCTTGTGATAAAGCAGCAGTAAAGGCAACACCAAAATTCATCCCTTGAGGTCTTTTATGTTGGTAAGTAAGCCAGAAAAAAATTGTTTTAAGTATTTTGGCTACAGATTCAAAGAGGGCGATAACAGTTAATCATCTGTAAATATTTCTCACAATGTAACTTTTGTTAGGTAGAGAAGGACAGTGGTTCCATTTTAATGTGAAGCCACAGATGTTAGCTGACTGAAGGGCGAGGCAGGACTAAGGTCTTCCTGTGATGCTGAGCGGTCTGAAGAGGGCACACACCTGATCCCCTCTCTCCACAGATAGGGACTAGGGGGCTACTTATGAACAGAGCCACAACTGCTCTCAGAACAATTTAGGTTCACAATGACAAGGTGCTGAAGGGGTCATCTAGTCCCTAAAGTTCTGGCTAATAAAGCAGTGCTTTGAAGGTGGTTACAACAATTAAGCCCTTTATGTAAATGAGGTCTTATATGAATGCCTAATATCTACCAAATCAATGACCAGCAGCCCCATCGAGGCAGGGTGGGTGCCCACAGCTGCGGTCTCCCATCTCTCACAGAGAGTCTTCTGGGAGTGTTCCAAGGCAGCTTGATGGCAGGTCCTAAGTCAGTCACCTTACAGTCAGATTATCAACAAGTTCCAGAAAGCGGTTCCTTTTGAGGTTAACAAAAACCAGAAATTTTTAAAATCAAGAATAATCAAATGCCCACCTTTTAACTAAAAAAGAATCAATAAAGCTCTCATAGAATATTTAATACCAAGTAATAAAACTTCCTGGTGCACTCACCACGATAAAAGGATTGTAAAATATATTTCTGGGCAACTGAGTGACTTAAAATGCCACATAAGTTTGTTATCTTGAAGACAATAAAATGGTGATGGAGGTCTAACAAAAATTATGCCATCGAATATTATCACCTGACTCTGAAAGTTACTGATGTGAAACCCATATCTTTTCATCTTTATTTATAAGAGTACATTATTGTTGTTGTCCTCTGTGAATGATGGTGTCATCCAAAGAGCTTTGTTTTTCTATTTTGTTTTTGAAATGTTATAGGTTTAAAAGCTTACACGTTTGTAAAAAGCAAATTTAAAAATTAAAAAATATTTTAGAGCACGTTCCTATTTGACCCTATGGGAAGCGGTTTTCTTATCCTGCAAAAGATAACACCTACTAAACTTCACCTGCAAGTGACTCAAAGGACAGATTTTGAGTAAGAGTCAGAAACAAGGGAGTTTAAATTGAGCTTCTGCAGTGAATTCTGCTACAGATATATGTCCAGGGGTGCAAATACCGGAGGTAAAATTAATGAAGATACTATTTATCAACTTTAATATATAACTTCATAACATTAAAAGGGAGTAGCCATGCTCAAATCCCAGAAGTTCCTGATTGGCCTGAGAAAAACATTTTTAAATTTAACTAAGAAAGAAGCCGGCATCATTTGAACAGAAATGACTCATATAATATAACCTTAAAGGAATAAAGAGACAATCTTTTTGAAAATAGGGTTAACTGTATATCATATCCACCAGGTATAATCATACCTACATAATCATAAAATTAGTAATATAGGCAGAAGTGGGTAAGAACAAAAGCTACTTTTCCAATTTTGCCTTAAACTGTTTAAGAGGCAGGAAATCTTTCCCAATTTTTTAAGAAACCATGCCATATAAGAAGACTGTTCATATTAGGGTGTCAATTTTGGATCTTTCCTGCCTTCTCTTGTGGGCATTTAGTGCTATAAATTTCCCTCTACACACTGCTTTGAACGTGTCCCAGAGATTCTGGTATGTTGTGTCTTTGTTCTCGCTGGTTTCAAAGAACATCTTTATTTCTACCTTCATTTCATTTTGTACCCAATAGTCATTCAGGAGCAGGTTGTTCAGTTTCCATGTAGTTGAGGGATTTTGAGTGAGGTTCTTAATCCTGAGCTCTAGTTTGATTGCACTGTGGTCTGAGAGACAGTTTGTTATAATTTCTGTTCTTTTACATTTGCTGAGGAGTGCTTTACTTCCAACTATGTGGTCAATTTTGGAATAGGTGTGGTGTAGTGCTGAAAAAAAATGTATATTCTGTTGATTTGGGGTGGAGAGTTCTGTAGATGTCTATTAGGTCCACTTTGTGCAGAGCTGAGTTCAATTCCTGGATATCCTTGTTAACTTTCTGTCTCGTTGATCGGTCTAATGTTGACAGTGGGGTGTTAAAATCTCCCATTATTATTGTGTGGGAGTTTAAGTCCCTTCATAGGTCACTCAGGACTTGCTTTATGAATCTGGGTGCTCCTGTGTTGGGTGCATATATATTTAGGATAGTTAGCTCTTTTTGTTGAATTGATCCCTTTACCATTATGTAATGGCCTTCTCTGTCTCTTTTGATCTTTGTTGGTTTAAAGTCTATTTTATCAGAGACTAGGATTGCAACCCCTGCCTTTTTTTGTTTTCCATTTGCTCGATAGATCTTCCTCCATCCCTTTATTTTGAGTCTATGTGTGTCTCTGCACGTGAGATGGGTTTCCTGAATACAGCACACTGATGGGTCTTAACTCCTTATTCAGTTTGCCAGTCTGTGTCTTTTAATTGGAGCATTTAGCCCATTTACATTTAAAGTTAATATTGTTATGTGTGAATTTGATCCTGTCATTATGATGTTAGTTGGTTATTTTGCTCGTTAGTTGATGCAGTTTCTTCCCAGCCTAGATGGTCTTTACAATTTGGCATGTTTTTGCAGGGGCTGGTACTGGTTGTTCCTTTCCATGTTTAGTGCTTCCTTCAGGAGCTCTTTTAGGGCAGGCCTGGTGGTGACAAAATCACTCAGCATTTGCTTGTCTGTAAAGTATTTTATTTCTCCTTCACTTATGAAGCTTAGTTTGTCTGGATACGAAATTCTGGTTTGAAAATTCTTTTCTTTAAGAATGTTGAATATCGGTACCCACTCTCTTCTGGCTTGTAGAGTTTCTGCTGAGAGATCAGCTGTTAGTCTGATGGGCTTCCCTTTGTGGGTAACCCGTCCTTTGTCTCTGGCTGCCCTTAACATTTTTTCCTTCATTTCAACTTTGGTGAATCTGACAATTATGTGTCTTGGAGTTGCTCTTCTCGAGGAGTATCTTTGTGGTGTTCTCTGTATTTCCTGAATCTGAATGTTGGCCTGCCTTGCTGGATTGGGGAAGTTCTCCTGGATAATATCTTGCAGAGTGTTTTCCAACTTGGTTCCATTCTCCCCGTCATTTTCAGGTACACCAATCAGACGTAGATTTGGTCTTTTCACATAGTCCCAAATTTCTTGGAGGCTTTGTTCATTTCTTTTTATTCTTTTTTCTCTAAACTTCCCTTCTCGCTTCATTTCATTCATTTTATCTTCCATCGCTGATACCCTTTCTTCCAGTTGATCGCATTGGCTACCGAGGCTTCTGCAATCTTCATGTAGTTCTCGATACTTGGCTTTCAGCTCCATCAGCTCCTTTAAGCCCTTCTCTCCATTGGTTATTCTATTTATCCATTCGTCTAATTTTTTTTCAAAGTTTTTAACTTCTTTGCTATTGTTTTGAATTTCCTCCCGTAGCTCGGAGTAGTTTGATCGTCTAAAGCCTTCTTCTCTCAACTCGTCAAAGTCATTCTCCGTCCAGCTTTGTTCTGTTGCTGGTGAGGAACTGCGTTCCTTTGGAGGAGGAGAGGTGCTCTGCTTTTTAGAGTTCCTAACATCACAATTAAAAGAACTAGAAAAGCAAGAGCAAACACATTCAAAAGCTAGCAGAAGGCTAGAAATAACTAAAATCAGAGCAGAACTGAAGGAAATAGAGACACAAAAAACCCTTCAAAAAATTAATGAATCCAGGAGCTGGTTTTTTGAAAAGATCAACAAAATTGATAGACTGCTAGCAAGACTAATAAAGAGGAAAAGAGAGAAGAATCAAATAGATGCAATAAAAAATGAAAAAGGGGATATCACCACTGATCCCACAGAAATACAATCTACCATCAGAGAATACTACAAACACCTCTATGCAAATAAACTAGAAAATCTAGAAGAAATGGATAAATAGCTCGACAAATACACCCTCCCAAGACTAAACCAGGAAGAAGTTGAATCTCTGAATAGACCAATAACAGGCTCTGAAATTGTGGCAATAATCACTAGCTTACCAACCAAAAAGAGTCCAGGACCTGATGGATTCACAGCCGAATTCTACCAGAGGTACAAGGAGGAACTGGTACCATTCCTTCTGAAACTATTCCAATCGATAGAAAAAGAGGGAATCCTCCCTAACACATTTTATGAGGCCAGCATCGTCCTTATACCAAAGCCTGGCAGAGACATAACCAAAAAAGAGAATTTCAGACCAATATCCTTGATGAACATTGATGCAAAAATCCTCAATAAAATACTGGCAAACCGAATCCAGCAGCACATCAAAAAGCTTATCCACCATGATCAAGTGGGCTTCATCCCTGGGATGCAAGGCTGGTTCAACATACACAAATCAATAAATGTAATCCAGCATATAAACAGAACCAAAGACAAAAACCACATGATTATCTCAATAGATGCAGAAAAGGCCTTTGACAAAATTCAACAACCCTTCATGCTAAAAACTCTCAATAAATTAGGTATCGATGGGACATATCTTAAAATAATAAGAGCTATCTACGACAAGCCCACAGCCAATATCATACTGAATGGGCAAAAACTGGAAGCATTCCCTTTGAAAACAGGCACAAGACAGGGATGCCCTCTCTCACCACTCCTATTCAACATAGTGCTGGAAGTTCTGGCCAGGGCGATCAGGCAGGAGAAGGAAATAAAGGGTATTCAATTAGGAAAAGAGGAAGTCAAATTGTCCCTGTTTGCAGATGACATGATTGTATATCTAGAAAACCCCACTGTCTCAGCCCAAAATCTCCTTAAGCTGATTAGCAACTTCAGCAAAGTCTCAGGATACAAAATCAATGTACAAAAATCACAAGCATTCTTGTACACCAATCACAGACAAACAGAGAGCCAAATCATGAGTGAACTCCCATTCACAATTGCTTCAAAGAGAATAAAATACCTAGGAATCCAACTTACAAGGGATGTGAAGGACCTCTTCAAGGAGAACTACAAACCACTGCTCAATGAAATAAAAGAGGATACAAACAAATGGAAGAACATTCCATGCTCATGGGTAGGAAGAATCAATATCGTGAAAATGGCCATACTGCCCAAGGTAATTTATAGATTCAGTGTCATCCCCATCAAGCTACCAATGACTTTCTTCACAGAATTGGAAAAAACTACTTTAAAGTTCATATGGAACCAAAAAAGAGCCCGCATCACCAAGTCAATCCTAAGCCAAAAGAACAAAGCTGGAGGCATCACGCTACCTGACTTCGAACTATACTACAAGGCTACAGTAACCAAAACAGCATGGTACTGGTACCACAACAGAGACATAGATGAATGGAACAGAACAGAGCCCTCAGAAATGATGCCGCATATCTACAACTATCTGATCTTTGACAAACCTGACAAAAACAAGAAATGGGGAAAGGATTCCCTATTTAATAAATGGTGCTGGGAAAACTGGCTAGCCATATGTAGAAAGCTGAAACTGGATCCCTTCCTTACACATTATACAAAAATTAATTCAAGATGGATTAAAGACTTACATGTTACACCTAAAACCATTAAAATACTACAAGAAAACCTAGGCAATACCATTCAGGACATAGGCATGGGCAAGGACTTCATGTCTAAAACACCAAAAGCAATGGCAACAAAAGCCAAAATTGACAAATGGGACCTAATTAAACTAAAGAGCTTCTGCACAGCAAAAGAAACTACCATCAGAGTGAACAGGCAACCTACAGAATGGGAGAAAATTTTTGCAACCTACTCATCTGACAAAGGGCTAATATCCAGAATCTACAATGAACTCAAACAAATTTACAAGAAAAAAACAAACAACCCCATCAAAAAGTGGGCGAAGGACATGAACAGACACTTCTCAAAAGAAGACATTTATGCAGCCAAAAAACATACGAAAAAATTCTCATCATCACTGGCCATCAGAGAAATGCAAATCAAAACCACAGTGAGATACCATCTCACACCAGTTAGAATGGCCATCATTAAAAAGTCAGGAAACAACAGGTGCTGGAGAGGATGTGGAGAAATAGGAACACTTTTACACTGTTGGTGGGACTTTAAACTAGTTCAACCATTGTGGAAGTGAGTGTGGCGATTCCTCAGGGATATCGAACTAGAAATACCATTTGACCCAGCCATCCCATTACTGGGTATATACCCAAAGGACTATAAATCATGCTGCTATAAAGACACATGCACACGTATGTTTATTGCGGCACTATTCACAATAGCAAAGAGTTGGAACCAACCCAAATGTCCAACAACGATAGACTGGATTAAGAAAATGTGGCATATATACACCATGGAATACTATGCAGCCATAAAAAATGATGAGTTCTTGTCCTTTGTAGAGACATGGGTGAAATTGGAAACCATCATTCTCAGTAAACTATCACAAGGACAAAAAACCAAACACTGCATGTTCTCACTCATAGGTGGGAACTGAACAATGAGAACTCATGGATACAGGAAGGGGAACATCACACTCTGGGGACTGTTGTGGGGTGGGGGGAGGGGGAAAGGACAGCATTGGGAGATATACCTAATGCTAAATGACGAGTTAATGGGTGCAACACACCAACATGGCACATGGATACATATGTAACAAACCTGCACATTGTGCACATGTACCCTAAAACCCAAAGTATAATAATAAAAAAAAATAAAAAAATAAAAAGAAAAAGAAAAAAAAAGAAGACTGTTCATAAAGTAGCTTGAAGAAATGTGAATGACTAAGATTATCAGATTTCTGGGAAGATGCTGGGATGCTCGGATAAACAGAAGACATATTATTGCTCCATCAGGTGAGATGGGGGAGTGCACAGACGTGTGGGCCGACAGGTGCAGGAAGCCAAGGCTGGGAATCAAGAATAACATCGCCGATTCACACCCATCTGCCCTCACCTCCACTGACTTTCCCATCTGTCTCTGGACTGGGGTCCCAGCTCGATAACACACTGCAGTGCATTTCCTCTGTTTTGCATGTGATCCTTTGGGGCTGGGCCTGGGAGGCAGCAGCATCTGGATCATGGCTCATGACCACCACGACTACTTCTCGGGGCAATTAACAAGAAAACGTCCTGAGCTGAGAAAGAAAGAAGGGCTTGAATACAAGTGGAGACTGAATAAGCCGACCATGGAGGAGGAGAGAGCTGGGAGGCTTGAGGGAGATATTTACAAGCCTGAGAAGCAGCAAACACAAGCACCATGACAGAGAGGCAGCACGTGCAACTCTTAGGACAAAATGCATCTGGAAGAGAGAAGATGATTTTTAAAATAAATATAATTTGAACTTTTGGAGAAATATGAAAGGCTACAGTAACTATAAAATAAAAACAGAAGGCATGAAAGTATATTTTTTAAACAATTTTAAATAAGTACAGGTACCAAGATCTGGCTAATTATTATGACATTTAATCAAGAACAACCCACAGGATGTTGTATTCCTCCTTCACCCATGTATAAAGAACAACTGCATCTAATATTTGTCCCTGGTTTTAAATCTTCCTTTCTTATGTATTTACTTCTTTTTATTTTTTTAGAGACAGGGTTTGGCTCTGTGGCTCAGGCTGGAGTGCAGCAGGGCCATCATAGCTCACTGTAGCCTCGAACTCCTGGGCTCAAGTGATCCTCCCACCTTGGCCTCCCAAAGTGCTGAAATTACAGGCTTGAGTTGCTGTGCCTTTTAAAAAAACCTTTGAACAAAGTTGTGGTCCTGCAGAGGAAGGAGGCCAACCATGGAGGAAGCTATTAGGCAAGAAAAAGAGGCATAGCAGAGGCTATGCTAGCTTCAGATCTGTGCTGAGGGGATAGCACCTCTGACCTGCCATGAAGCGATGGTAATCGGTGCTCATCTGAGCTCCAGCTCCTGTGCCTACGCCCCTGCCAGCCCCAGGAAAAGCAGGCTTCCCGTGGCACCTTCACCTCATCTATTGCCAACCCTGGAGTTTGCTCTTCATGGGGACACGCCCTTAGAGGAAAAGACCATTCATGGCTGCTGAGGAAACTCCGTAATTACCCATTCTAAACATTTTGTCCTCCGTAAACAAATGTACAGATTTTAAAAATCGGCAGGGTGCAGTGGCTCACACCTGTAATCCCAGCACTTTGGGAGGCTGAGGCGGATGGATTACCTGAGGTCAGGAGTTCAAGACCAGCCTGGCCAACATGGTGAAACCCCATCTCTACTAAAAATTAAAAAGTTAGCCAGGCGTAGTGGCACACACCAGTAATCCCAGCTACTCGGGAGACTAAGGCAGGAGAATTGCCTGAGCCTGGGAGGCGAGGTTGCAGTGAGCCAAGATTGTGCCACTGCACTCCAGCCTAGCTGACAATGCGAGACTCTGTCTCAAAAAGAAAAAGAAAAAAAAAATCAAGAGGCATTCGAATGATTCGAATGTAACTCAGAACATGCAAGAAAAAGACCTCCATAAACAAAGGAAACATTAGGTTCTAGAGAAATACTCAGAGATGGAGAAGGGAAAGAAGAGAACTTCTGAAAAATACAAATTAATGTTGTCAGAGAGATTTAAGCCCTTAATCTATTTATGCTGTTTGAAAAGAACAGCCAGCTATGAAATTAAAGAAAACAGAGAAACAGAGTTTTGTAAATTAAAAACTGATATACATACACAAACAGAGGGAGAGAGAGAAATGGAAGGAGATAGGTCAATATAAAAACTGAATAATTCCATATTATATGGCTAAAGTTCTAATTATTTGTTGGGAAATAAACTTGGAGAAATCTCCCATAACATACCGTAAAGGAAAAAAAACCAATAGATTAAGCGAAAGAAAAATTTGAAAGCAAAGAGGATCATTACAGGAAATCTAATGTTCATCTAATAGAAATTTTAGAAAGAATTGAACAATGAAGAGATGAAATTATTTTTAAGAAAAGAAGAAAGATAATTCCCTGAGATGAAGACTTTAATCTCCAATTTTATAAGGTCCTTTGAATGTCAAAAAGGAAAATTTGAAAAGAGGATACAAAATTTTTTAATTTTAACATGATAAAATGCTTAAAACTCCCACAATGAAAGAAAAACTGGTATCAGACTTTTATCTACTTCACGGGGTTCTAGATCTAAGGCAAAATGATCACTTGTGTATTACAGTTAACAAATATTTACAGACACGCCAAGACTCAGAAAATTTAACATTTGAAAGAATAGCCTGCTATGAAATAAAGAAAAAAAGGCAGAGTGTTATAAATCAAAAACTGACATACATGCACACACACACAGAGAGAAATATTCTTTCTGAAAACAAAATTACTAAATGATAAATTCAAATAGAACAGTCAGATAAATGAATCAATTTGAAAAGCCATGGGCTACATGAAGAACAAATTAGCCAGAACACAGATTTTATTTTTACAATGAAAAATGTGAATAGGTTATATTTATTAACCAAATGAGATAGAATCAAATTCATATAATAAAATAATTTTGTGTTGCTTGATAAAAATGTACTTAAATCAAAATTAAGATAAAAGTTGAAAATGAAACCATGGACAAATATATACCAGGTAGATGAGTTTTTTTAAAAAAACAAGTGATGATTAAATAAAGAATCCTATTGCTTGCTTAGCATCATTTATATAATGTGTGAAATACTAATTTTAAAATGTGTTTGTGTATGTGTAACAATTGGACACAAACAGCCAAGGTATATTTTACAAACAAATAGAATTAAGGTAATGCTAGATATTAAATCTCATTCCCTTGCTTAGTTGTACTATGCATTGTTGAAAGTAGAATAGTCAAGTCTTTATTACTTATAAATTGTCTATTGCTCTCTTCAATTCTGTCAGTTTTGCTTCATGAATTTTGAGGTTCTGTTGTTACATATACATATATTTATATTTGTTATACCTTCTTGGTGAATTTACCCTTATGTCATTATAAAATGTCCTTTGTCTCCAGGAACATGTGTCTATTTTGTCTAATATTAGTATAGTCACTCCAGCTCTCTGTTGGTTATCCATCTCTTTCCATCATATTAATTTCAACCAATTTGTGTCTTTGAATCAAAAGTGTGTTTCCTGTATACATATTGTTGGATAGATATAGCATATATTTATACAATGTTTTTTCCATTCACTCTTCCTATCTCTGACTTTTAATTGGAGAATTTAATCTATTACTATTTAATATAAATAAGATAGAATTTACATCTGCCATTTTGTTATTTGTTTTTTACGTGACTTACGTCTTTTTTGTTCTTCCTTTTTTTCCATTACTGTCTTTTGTTAAATAGATATCTTCCAGTACCACTTCTATTTTCCAGTTATTTCTTTTACTATATATTTTTGAGTATTTTATCATGATTATTATTGGCGTTACCATTAGCATTTTAACTTACAACAGTCTAGTTTGGATTACTACCAACTACTTCAATAGTATTTTTTAAAATTTTGGTTTCTATATAGCTTTGTGCCCCTGCACCTTAGGGCTGTTATGGTCACAATATACATCTTCATATATTTTGAGGCCTTAATACATTGTATGTCAATCTACTTAGATGTACAATTATTGCATTAGGCAGTTGTCTTTTAAATCAGATAGGATATTTTAAGAGGAGCTACAAACAAAACAAAATTTCTACTTTCTTCTATATTTATATCTGTCCCAGGCATAACCATCTTAGATCATCCAGTCACCAGTCAACCCTCCAGCTGAGTGAGCCTAACTAAGATCACCCTTGCCCTGTCCCAACCAGAAGAACCACCCAGCTGACCCTAGGCTCATGAGCAATCATAAATGTTTATTGCTTTGCTCCACTAGTGGTTTTCTTTACAGCATTGTTGTGGAAGTAGATAAAAAGTGATTTAGTAAATTTTTCTGTTTGATTTGTGACGTATCCTTTTTTATTCTGCTTCTTCACATGCTACATTCTGTATCACCTCCATTGTTCCTTCCATCTGTCCAGTCTTTTTTTGCCAACACCACCCTTTTTGATTTTTCACTTTTCTGTATATTCTAATATTTCGTTTTCCAAGAAATGGGCATTAAATTCCTCTGCCACTTTCTCAGCATAGAGGATACTGTATGTTTTTTCTTATTGGTTCTATTGATGTAATGTTATATATTCATGATTTAATAAATTAAACTGCTCATGAATTCAGGCAAATAGGTTTTTCTCAGGAATTCATGAATTCTCAGGAATTCATGAGACAGGTCTCAATCAATTTTGAAGTTTATTTTGCCAAGGAGACAGGGTCTGTGCCTTTCTTGAAAGATGATTTTGAGGGCTTCAATATTTAACAGGAAAAAGTGGACTGGAGGGGAAGGAAGAGAGTATGGTTACATTATGGAATCCACTTGTTGCAAGATAAAGGAGCATGTAAGGGAATGGTCAATTTTGTATTTTTCTGGAGCCCAGTAAATCCACACTTTATGTAAGATAAGGTGGAGATAGAGTAGCTACCTGTGGAAATATTTAACCTTTTATCTGTACCTCTCTGCTTAGGAACAAAAGGAAAGGCAGCTTCTTTGTAGGTCTCAGCTTTCAGCCTGATTTTTAATTTTGGCAGAGTGAATTGGGGTCCCAAGTTTTATTTTCCTTTCACATTTCGAATTCAGTCTTCTAGAATTTTACTCACTATTTTTACATCTACACTTACATGTGAATTTGGTCTTTAGTTTTGTGTGTTCTCATTATCACAGTTTTATGTGAGAATTTTGAAAGCTTAGTAAAATGAATTGGGTTTCCTTAATTGTCTATGCTTTGGGGAATAATTTATATATCAGAAGCATTATCTGTTCCTTGAAGATTTCAAGTAACTGACTCGGAAAACCATCTTTATACCTAACTCATTGAGCCCCTTAGCAATGAACACGTTTAATGATCAGATCTAAGAGGAATACAGTACCAATTATGTAGTCATTCTGCCAAAAATACATAACTTAAATCTAATCATGATGACATAGAATACAATAAGTTAAGGGACAGCATGCAAAATAAATAGTTGAAATATACTTTTCAAAAATACCTGTGTCACGAAAGGCAAAAAAAATTAAAGAACTTTTCTAAATTCAAGGACACTAAAGCGACATGAAAACTAAGGGCAATGTATGATCCTCAATTGGAGCCTGGATTAGGAAAAATGGCTATAACAGATTATTGAACAATTGGCAAATTTTTAATATGACCGTAGGTTAAATAATTATAGCTGTGTAACTTACCTGATTTTGGTAATTATGCTGTGGTTATATAAGAGAATGCCCTTGTTCTTAGGTAATGTTCTCTGAAGTATGGAGGGTTAAGGAGAAAAATGGTCATAAGGAACAACTCTTTTTTACTTTTAGATAATCAAATTAACACCACTGTAATTATACCAACTCAATTGGAATTGACACAAATATTTTTCCAGACACAATAGAAACTCACTAAATCTAAGTGTTTATTATGAATTTTTAAAATCTCATTAATAAAGTGTTAGATTATTTCATACATCATTTATATAATTATTTATAATCTCTGTATTTTCATGCTAGAATTTTGATAGGGCTGTAACAAGTAGTAAATAATACAATTGGATTCTGCATATCTCTCATAGTTTTGGCCAACACAGATATTAAAATCATGCTAATGACATAGTTACATTGTGTCATGTATGTGGGCCCTTTCTTTTAGAAGGAACTCTAAATAAACTCAGAATGTGTGCATCTGAAACCTACAATGAATCTGGAATGTGAATAGCTGTACCCCTCACTGTTTACTGGCCAACTGTTTACACAGCTCATGAAAAAACACATGTATGTGCTCACTCAAATGTTTTTTAATCCGAGAAAATTGTCAGAAATAACCTGGAAACATTTCTTCCTGAAGACAAAGTCTGTGGGTGGTGACCTATAGAGAGAGAAGACGTTGATCTACTGTCTTCCAAGTGCAAGATTCTGGGCTAATGAGACAGCTCAGCGTGAGTTTCAGTGCCCAGGCAGCAGGCTGAGATGAGGCCTCACTCTTCCGTGGAATCCATTTATTTACATGCATCTTGTTATGTTTACAGATGGGCAGCAGATTAAAAAAATACCATACGTAAGCCTAAAGGCACTTAAGAAGAGTACTATATTAGTTGAATAATAAAACTGAGTAAATTTTAGAATGTAACTAGAGAAATTGGGATTAATAAAGAAATGTCTAGGTATTAAAAATTGTTTTCACTGGGCATGGTGGCTCACACCAGTACTCCCAGCACTTTGGGAGGCCGAGGTGGGCAGATCACCTGAGGTCAAGAGTTTGAGACTAGCCTGGCCAACAAGGTGAAACCCTGTCTCTACTAAAAATACAAAAATTAGCCAGGCATGGTGGCAGGTGCCTGTAATCCCAGCTACTCGGGAGGCTGAGGCAGGAGAATCGCTTGAATCCGGAAGGTGGGGGTTGCAGTGAGCTGAGATCATGCCATTGCACTCCAGCCTGGGCAACAAGAGCAAAACTCTGTCTCTAATAAATAAATAAATAAGTAATTATTTTCACCTAGATGTCTTGGAATTGTATGGAGAAATTCTCAAGATTTGCCTGTGTAAATCCATGACTTCCCAGTTCTCACTTTCTGCATGGGCAATGTTGGACCAATTATATCACCCAGACACAATATGCGGCTTCCTTCATGCCTGTCTGGCTCTGCTCTCTTTCCTAGAAAACCCTCTCTCTGCCCCACCTCAAGGTAGAGGCAATCTCTCTTGCCCAGTTTCTTGATATACATAGAAACTATTTTAAAACCTGTTAACTGAGAAAATATATATGTCAACATACACATATCACTCACAAATACACAAACCTTCGCTTTTACCGTTTAATAAGTTATATGCAGAAACTTAATAAAGTCAGAGAAGGCAGAGCAGAAAACAAAATCAGTTTTGTTCTGTTTTGTTTTTGTTTGTTTTGTGTTTTATTTTTATTTATTTATTTTGAGACTGAGTGGCCCAGGCTGGAGTGCAGTGGCACAATCTCAGCTCATCGCAACCTCTGCCTCCTGGGTTCAAGCTATTCTTCTGCCTCAGCCTCCCGAGTAGCTGAGACTACAGGCACGTGCCACCAGGCCTGGCTAGTGCCCAGTACTTTGGGAGCCCGAAGAGGGCGGATCACGAGGTCAGGAGTTCTAGACCAGCCTGGCCAATATGGTGAAACCCCATCTCTACTAAAAATACAAAATCAGTTTTTAAAATCTCAGGGTAATCAGGAAGGCCAGGAAGAGTCAGTGGTATTACAAGTGTCTGAAAACCAAGGATTGTGAGCAATAAAACAGTGGAGAGATCCAGGCCAGATGCCAGCAGGGATGGGGAGAAATTCTACCCAAAATCTGATGGGTGCAGAAACACATCTACTCATGCCTAATAATTTTTTTATTTGTTTCACGCCTAGGACTTTGGTCTACCTGATGCTTTCTAACAACTAACACAGATCCTCAGTCACCATTCCCAGTCCATTATTCCCCTGCCCACCCTCTTTTCACCTGCAGGACAACCTCTCCCCTCCATACCCAATATTCTCCTCCATCCCATTCACCCTTTGAAATGAGCTGATAAACTAATCATAGTGGCATCGTGGCTGTTAAGGCTCGGTGCAATAGCTTCCTGGGGTATTGTGTTTTAACAGAGAACAAGAAGCCTTCTGATAAGAGAATACATCCCCAACTGTGGCATTTCCAATAAGATACCGCAGGAAAAGGATATGTTTTTCAAGAACAGCAAGCGTCCCGATGGCTCCCATCTGCCTGGTGAGCTGCTGCTCTGCCTTCATCTCAGGTTGGCCCTGCCTGTGTTCCCCCAGTGTCATTGCCTGCAGTCAATCTCCCTTCTAAAATAAATCCCAGAACCAGCTATGTCTTTGTCCTTTTCTGACATCTGAAGACTGGCATGATCTGAAAGGAATCTATGCCCTCTCACCTCAAACACTGTTTAAAAGCAAGTATCTAAAAATATCTAAAAGCAAATTCCTGCGTCCCTAGAAATCTACCATGGCAAAACATGCACACGCGCACACACACACACACACACACACAAGCACACACACACACATATATATAATGATTGTAGGACCAAAATAAAAAATCTAAGACATTTTTCCTTGGTGGTACCCATTGGGTTAATCAAATTTCATCTAAAATAAGTCATCTTGACCCCCAGGCAGTCACCAGGAAGAAATTTAAGTTCAGTAGTGATTCAGAATCAAAGGATAAACACAAACATGTGTCTTTGGCACACAGAGAAAGCCTGGGGACAGGATGTGGTTGCAAAAGGAATATTTCCCCTTTAAGCCACTGGTTTCGTGAGACTTTTGCTAAGAAAAGATTAAGAGGTCATTTTCCTCTGAGGGCTTACAGGAAATAATTTATGAACCTAAATAGCTACCAATGTTACTGAAAGTTAGAGGGTGCTTAGGTTTGTTCGTTGTCATTAGTGTAATAAGAACAGACTTATAGACAGTTCACAATGTTACAAAGTAAGTTAAATAAATTAAATGCCCTATTAACACTGCATTTTAATGTATTGTTTCCTTGTCATTACCATAGCAAATAATAATGCAAAAAATTATTCCTAGAGGATTCGTTCTAGGTTGCAGACCAAAAAAAGGTGGCGGCGGTGGGGGGAGCTTATAGAAGAAAAATAAACTTAAGAAATAAATACCCAAGTTTATAGTTTGAGCGTTTGCTTAAATAGTGGTGTAATTTACCAAAATCTAAAGTAGGGAAGATGGGCAAGAACAGGTTAGGGAGCAGGATGGTGAGGATTAAGGCAGATTCTGCTTTGGACATGTTCTGTGTGAACTGCCTATAGAAAATTCAAAAAGAAAGGTCAAGTACACAGTTGGGTATACAAATTTAGAACTCTGTAGAAGTTTAGGCAAGTGACATAAATGTAGAAGTCATCCATATATAAATAGTATTAAAGTAAAGGGACAAAAATGGAGACAGAGAAAGATCCTGGCCAAGACCTGGGGTTCATTGCAGTGTATCTGTATTATTCTGTTCTCACCCTGCTAATGAAGACATACCCGAGACTGGGTAATTCATAAAGGTAAAAGGTTTAATTGATTCACAGTTCCACATGGCTGGAGAGGCCTCACAATCATGATGGAAGGCCAATGAGGAGCAAAGTCACCTCTTACATGGTGGTAGGGGAGAGAGAGTTTGTGTAGGGGAATTCCCCTTTATAAAATCATCGGATCTCCTGAGACTTAATCACTATCACAGCACAGGAAAGATCTGCCTCCCCATGATTCAATTACCCTCCACTGGTCCTTCCCACCACACGAGGGAATTATGGGAGGTACAATTCAAGATGAGATTTGGGTGGGGACGTGGTCAAACCATATCAGTATCCAAATAAACATAGAGCACAAGGAGAAGCCACAACAATTTTTTTTTTTTTAGATGGAGTGTTACTCTGTCTTCCAGGCTGGAGTGCAGTGGCACAGTCTCAGCTCACTGCAACCTCCGCCTCCCAGGTTCAAGCGATTCTCCTGCCTTAGCCTCCCAAGTAGCTGGGATTACAGACACATGTGATCATGCCCAGCTAATTTTTGTATTTTTAGTAGAGACGGGGTTTTGCCATGTTGCCCAGACTGGTCTCGAACTCCTGACCTCAGGTGATCTGCCCGCCTTGGCCTCCCAAACTGCTGGGATTAGAGGCTTGAGCCACCATGCCTGGCCAACAAAACCTATTTTGCCTGTTAAGGAGTTCCCAGCCATCTTCAAATCATTAGATTCAAGGATCAGTTGGCATCTCAGGAGCCCTTAAAATGGATAATGGGCAAGAGTTTAGTGAAAGATTTAGTTACCAGTATGTGATTTGGTTAACAACAACAGGGCAGGGCAAAGGACCACGTTTCTGCAAACACTACCAGCCAGGGCCTGAAGGGGCTGCAACAGATGGAAGTTGTCATCCAGGACCCAGCCAGAACTGTAGCCACAGGAGCGGTGACCCGCAAGGGGTGTGCTCCTCAGGACATGAGCACAGCCACTGCAGAGCCCCTGGGCCTCTAGCTTCTCTATCTCCTCAAGTCTCCTCTTCACCAAACCCAGCGGGAGATCAGTGCACAAGGCATTGCCAAGATGGTCCCAGAAATCACTCTCCCCGGGGGACAAGGCCAGGGAGAATAGATGTGGATGGCAAGACAGAGAATCCCCAGCATATATTATTAGTGTAAATAGTTACAATTGACCGTATGTAGGTGGTTACTGTCAGAAAGTGGACACTTATATGCTGTTCAGTCTTTGCCATTCAAATGGCAAACTTTTCAAACTGGAGCAGAGTCGTCTAGTTCAGTTTTGCCTGTAATTATATTTCTCTCTAAGGCAGCATCTGTACCATACCTTGCTTCCCACATCCATTTCCATCCACCAGGGCAACACGGGCCCCATGCTTGTTTGTCAGAGGTTCACTCCGTGGGGCGTCATGTCACAGGGAGCTCTGGACAGGGCAAGGCCCCTGGGGCTCTGACTCTTCTCTGCCCACAGCCCTGGGCTCTCCACAGGTACTGCGTCTCGGGGCCACGTGTCCTCATCCAGCCTCGCAGCCAGGAACTGGAAACTCCCTCAGATTAACATCAAGTTCAATGCCAAATTCCTGGGAAAAAGCCCAGGAAACCATGAGTGTCTCCCAAGGTCCTGAGACTAAACAGAGTGACTCACAGAGACCCACTGTCTTTTGCTTCCACGCCCCCACCCCCAGGGCTTTCTTGGCACCCCAGGGACTTATCTCCATCTGACCTTATCTTTCACACAGTTGTTCTGACTCATACTCCTCTTGGTGTTTACAGATCCCTCCATGACATGTAGTATTTATTTTTTACACAGATTGTTCTTTAACTTTAAATCTAATTTAAATTTAAGCAGCCGTGTGGCCACCGTATTGGGCAGTGAGGGCTTAGGCAGTCTTACAGTTAATAATTAACAAGTTAATCTTGTTCAAGTACTCTGCTGAGTGCCACTGTATAGGTTATCTCATTCAAAACTCACCTCAGCTTCGTGACTAAAGAAAGTGAGGTTTGTCAAAAATCTCACTTTTTGAAGTGAGTTAGTGATGAAGGTTGGATTTGAACTCAGATATATGTTGTATCTTTTTAAGTTAGGTTTTATTGTTCTATTTTCCCAGGGTTGCCATATAGTATAGGAGTTAAGATCCAAGCTTTGGAGGCAGGTAGGTCAGTTCTGCAGGTTACTTACTTGTGACCTTTGGTTAGTTATCCAACCTGTCTAAAACATCCTTTCTTCATTTGCAAAGAGGAGATAAAACAAGTAGCTCCTTTACATATTAAGTGTGTTATATAACATTCTAGGTGTATTTCATGATGTAATACTTATATGCAGAACTTAACAACAATTTAATATTATTGTTAGTTATATGTAAAAAGTCATTTCAAATCATTCTTTAATCACTAAAGGAGAATCCCAGGGGCCTCTACCCGGCCACAATTTCTTGAACTCCTTGGAGATGATGGTTAAGAAGAAAGCATAATGCTCTCTATCTCATTTCATAAAAATCTTCAACCAGGGAAAAAATAAAAGCCTCTCTTGGCTCTCAAAGCATTTTTTCAGTTGTTTAAAATTTATGGTTCAAGGGTTGCTTGGTTTTGCCTGCCATAATAATCATGGGAGGGTGTAAGATTTCAACAACTATCTGACATGAAGGCAAACATTTTCCTGTGTGCTAGGCCCTGGCTGATCCTGACAAGACAGAGAGCTTTGAGTTTCAAATCAAGAGATCACTGGAGCTTCAGCAGTCACCTGCAGCCACTGCGAAACATGGTCTCAGAGTCCTGGGATCGCTCTCAGTGTTCAAGTTATCGCCCAGTGCAGCAACCACGGAAAGAGGGAGAAGAAATCTTAAAGATTAGTATTTTCATTCCCCTCACCCTGAAAGCCAAGGATGCAAGCACGTAACATTTAAAAAAATATTTGGCCCTGTGTTACTGTTCTGTCATATATCAGGCATTACCAATATTTTACATTAATTCCATTATTTTTTTTCCAGAAGAGTGTATCACAGTTAGCCAGACATATATCCATGATGGTATAATCTTGTTGACTCTTATTAAATTCTGGGAAATTGCTGACTGTTCTTCAGAAAGCCAAGAATATTTCTCATGTGAGGGTTTTCTAAACAAACTCAAACAAAATTTTCACAGTTCATGTGTCAGGTGTTTATGTGGAAGAGTGCAAGGATCAAATAGCCCACAATGCCTCAGACTGGCTCACAACATATGTAGCTTTGATATAACTCGGGGACAGTGGGACGTTGGCAGGGTGGCAAGGGACACTCACTGTGCTATACAGTCTAAAAAATTTCAAAAGTCAAATTTCTCTTTTGTTAGTTTCAAAATGACTGGCTGGCTCATGCTAGCTCAATGGGCTAAAAAGGCCACAAAAATCTCAAAACTGTTGCTGATTCAGAGCAAAATGATGGTCTACAGCCTTTCTAGAGATAGGGCTTAAATTTGTGGAACGTATCTGCTATGATGGGCGATAATCTTGACCACATTTAACATTAAAAGTAGATTTATGAGTGATGATGTAAGAAGATGCTGAGCAGGAAGGAACCCTGAGACTGGAGCTTCAGATGCTTGAGGATGAAGTGAATGGTCCTTTCAATCCCGGCCCGGAGTGTCTCTGTCCCTCTCTCCACATGGTGACAGGTGACAGTAAAAGAAAAGCTCTAAGGTTTGCTGGGAGCTGGGGTCAGGTGCATCCTAAGATCTACCCCTTCCTGTCACCTTCTGAACATTTTTTATTAGTGGAAACATTATTTTTCTTCCATACAATGAAGTCAGTATCTTTTTTATTTTTTATTTTATTTTATTTTATTTTTTGTGAGACGGAGTCTAGCTTTGTCACCCAGGCTGTAATGCAGTGGCACAATCTCGGCTCACTGCAACCTCTGCCTCCCGGGTTCAAGTGATTCTCCTGCCTCAGCCTCCAGAGTAGCTGGTACTACAGGTGTGTGCCATCACGCCCGGCTGTAGAGATGAGTTTTCACCCTGTTAGCCAGAAAGATCTTGATCTCCTGACCTCATGATCCACCCGCCTAGGCCTCCCAAAGTGCTGGGATTACAGGCATGAGCCACCCCACCCGGCCAAAGTCAGTATCTTAATTTAAAACCAGTGTTTGTGGTTCTGATTCAACTGCTACAGTTCCTCATGCAGTCTGAGAACAAAGAAATACACCTCTGTTGCTATGACAAGATGACTAATAATAAAGAAAGATCTATTACTAACACAATAGTGGTCCAAGTCTTGGAGAAAGTTTTGCAGATTGGAATTAAATTTAATGCAATTTAATCTGATAATTTTTTTTAACTTACTGCGGTATATGGGTCCAGTCATTTACCAGAAAAGTCAGAAAGACAGGAATAAAAAAACCAAAGGTATTTGGCAGGATAAATTATCAGCTGGAACAGAGGCTTTTAGTAATAGATCAGAACAACACATGGAGGGAGTATCAGTTTCTCACAGCAGTCTTTTCATAGAAAAAAATGGTCAGGTGCTATCAAACTGTCACCAAACATGATGACTATGCCATACGGGGAAGGAAGGCAAGCTTCAGAAACTACTGCCGTGTTAAAAGATGAAGGTACTCCTAGTGATGGTGAGGAAGATATCATTTTGGAAACAAACAAATAAATTAACAAAGAGATCCAGTGACATTATGATATTGCCAATACTTTCACCGTTTTTGCTAGTTGGTTTTGGAATATTTTCAGTTGGCATTATGTTAGATATAGTACAACACTGAGAAATTTCAATGGTTTGAGACTTGAAGAGATGTTGGGATGAGGTCAATACATTTTGCACGTAGAATGGACATAGATCTTTATGGATCAGAGCGTGGACAGTGGTAGACAGAATATGCCATCCCCCAATGATGTCCATGCCCTAATCCCCAGAACCTATGAATATGTTACCTTACATGGCACAGGGGCCGTGTTGATGTGATTAATTTAAGGATTAGAAATAGGAACATTATCCTGCATTGTCTGCATGAGTCCAGTGGAATCACAAGGTCCCTTATAAGAGGGAGGCAAAAGGGTCAGAGTAAGAGAGAAGGTGTGATGATGGAAGCAAAGACCAGAGAGAGAGATTTAACATACTACACTGCCAACTCTGAAGATGGAGGTAGGGGTCATGAGCCAAGGAATACAGGTGGCCTCTAGAAGTTGGAAAAGGCAAAGAAACAGTTTTCCCCTACAGCCTCCTGAAGGAATGCAGCCCTGCTGACACCTTAAATTTAGGACTTCTGATCTCTAAAATTGCAGTATAATAAATTTGTGTTGTTTTAAGTTACTAAGTTGGTGGTAACTTGCAATAGCAGCAATGGGAAATTAATATGAAGTGTTCAAAAAGGTTACAGAAGTTTTCATTTTAATTTCTGCACTTCTTGTTCTCCATGAAAACTTGGAAATAACATTGGCATCAAGATTAACTGCTGCAGTAAATGTAGGGAAGATGGATTCACCCGTTGAAAAATAGAACCTAAGAATTGGCAGTTTGGCCTTAAAGCAGATTCCGGCAACTGTAGTGGGTTTTCTTGCAGCTGTAGCAGCAATTATTTTGGGCTGGATTCCAGAGGGAAAATAAAACTTTGATCATTCCATCATTTTGTGCTCTAACAGAGAGAAAACTACCTTCCTTGCATCTCTTCTGCAGAGAATAATAATAGTTTAGGTTACTGTTAGTTCAAAGAAGAATAGTATAAATTCTGTTAATGTCACTACAGCCATTGCTGCTAGTTTTGGCAACCTTACATCTCTATTTTTATCTTGAATAAGTCAGAGTCTAATACTCCTGTCTTGAGACTTATTACTACGTATTAGTTGGTGACTTTTTCTCTGCCCTAACTCCCATCTGAATTGTAATGACTGCCAAACATTCAACCACATTGGCAGTTCTCCAGTCAGTCTCAGAGCCTGCCCTAAGAGCCAGGATTGTAAGTGGCACTGGGCCTTACTCTGGAAACATATGTATCTGACCCAACGTAATTAGGATTATTGCTATATGCTAATAATATTGGTAGTAATTGGGAGGCTTTTGATGCTAGCAGGATTTCTACCTAACTCAATTTGCGTAGCACCCACGATAATTGTCTGATGAACTCAAAGGTTGTTATTACCCATTTAGGACATTTTTGGTCCAGAAGTAATAGGTCTGCTGAAGTTTTATTGATTTTAGTGATTCCAGGGCATTTTATTCCTTTACACTTTCACTTGTTAAAAAAAAATCCTACTTCTGCAACTGTAATCTTCATAGTAATATACTTATTTGCTTTTGTGTCACAGGTATTTACCTTGTTATGAATTTCTGACAGGATAGCCCATCACTCCTGGAATCAAGAAAAGAACCCTGATAGCTTCTTCATCCCACATCTTTTTTTTTTTTTTTTTTTGATACGGAGTCTTGCTCTGTCCCCCAGGCTGGAGTGCAGTGGCGCAATCTCAGCTCACTGCAAGCTCCTCCTCCCGAGTTCACGCCATTCTCCTGCCTCAGCCTCCCGAGTAGCTGAGACTACAGGTGCCCGCCACCATGCCCGACTAATTTTTTTTTTCTTTTGTATTTTTACTAGAGACGGGGTTTCATCGTGTTAGCCAGGATAGTCTCGATCTCCTGACCTCGTGATCCACCCGCCTCGGCTTCCCAGAGTGCTGGGATTACAGGTGTGAGCCACCACGCCCAGCCTCTTCATCCCATATCTTATGGAATTGGGATGAAGTTGATCTGTCGGGGTCAGCTTTATTAGCCTTAAGTGTTCATTTCCAGTGGTTTGTTAGAGACTGAGATCAAGATGTAGGGACTAATAAATCCTGCTAAATCTTCTCAGATGATCAAGGAGAAAAACATACAGCTCCTTGCCAAAAATTTTAAGCCAATAATTTGTCTTTTGCCAGGAAAGATTTGGTTGGCCCAGATTAAATTAAATGACCTTCTCTTCTTTAAAGAAAGGAATTGGTGTTGAACTATTATGAATAGCATTTGTGATGCCTTTGATAATATAAATGATAATTTGACATTGACAAGGATACAGATTTCAATCTCTGGAATTAATTAAATGGGAAAGGATACAGGATTTTGCAATCAATAATTTTGGAACCACACACATAGAAGAAATGTACTTTATCATTGCTTAACTTGTAATGTCAGGTTAGGAGAAATAGACCTTGAGTTTAACTTCCCTTATCTTACAGATGTATTGTACTTCAAAGCAAACTGTAAAAATAAGGAGGCCAAGCCAAGCTTTTTTACCTTCATGCCAACTGGGGATACTTTTAACAATTGCTTATTAACCAAAAAATAGTTAATTTTCACTAACCTAAAAAATGTTCTGCTGAGTAAAAGATAAACTCTGTTTCACCTGCATCTATCAATTGTCATGAAAGACATCATGGAAAGCTGCACTTTTAATTTTTTTAAATTGATACAGGGTCTTGCCTTGTCTCCTAGGCTGGAGTACACTGGCATGACCATGGCTCACACAGCCTCAACCTTCTGGGCTCAAACAATCCTCCTGCCTCAGCCTCCCCAGTAGTTGGAACTACAGGCATGTTCCTCATGCCCAGCTAATTTTTTATTTTATGTAGAGACAGGGTCTCACCATGTTGCCTGGGCTGTTCTCCACCTCCTGGGTTCAAGAGAGTCTTCTGCCTCAGCCTCCCAAAGTGCTGGGATTACAGGCATGAGCACCGTGCCTGGCTGAAAGCTGCACTTCAAATATAGAATGCCCTTGAGAGATCTTTAATTACAGCAAGGGCTCATTTTTGATTATTGATTTGTAAAATTATAATTGATTTTTTTCCTTGAAAACTTTTAAGTAGTCAAAAACAGAAGATAACCTGAGCTGTGCTCATAGAGACAGTATGGCATGAGAAGCTGTGCATATGTGCATGAATGGATGTGTGCGTGCATGCTTTTAACAGAGAGAAAGAGATTAAAAACGTTGCTTTTGTTGTAAATTAAACCTTGGATTGATGATAGCAAAGATCATAGTGCTATTGGAATAGCATCATTATGAAATTATTTCTTCACACTTATCATTGGTATGCTTTTGTCATTTGTCTAAAAATTTTGCTATTGGCCAGAATGTAGTATTTTTTTATCTGTGTAATCAGTAGTTTCTTCTAATTAAAAATAAACTATACCATTTAAAATAACCAAAATGTAAATAAGATTTATAATGAGCAAGTGATTTATTTGCTTTTGAAAGAAGTCCATAAAACTCTTAGCTTACCCTTCTTTAAAAGAAAAATTGGTAGGTCTTCTCTACTATCCTACATTCCTACAAACATTATCTATTTGCACACGCTTGTTTCCAAGCAGGGATTCTATTATACACTTCTATGTTTTTCCAGTACCTTTTAAAAAACTCTAATCTATATTCTAAATGCTTGAACCAACAAATTAATTGTTTAGTAGTTAAGCATTTTATATAATGCCTAGTCCGTTTTTTAAAAATACTGTAGGGGTGCTTAGGTCCATTAATCAAATAAAGGAAAGAAAAAAAAATCGTGTTAACTTTTATTCTTGTGGTACAAGTTTTGCGTTAGTGCTGGCATTATCTAAATAGTAGGTTGTTTATATTGAACAAAGTATGCCTGTTAAACTCTTTAAAATAAGGAAAATATGTTTTAAAGTTTATATTTTTGCTTATTTTTAAACTTTAAGTATTCCACTCTCTGTCTTGTAATGAAGCTTCTAAGGCAGAAAACAAATTTAATAGTAAATTCTTTCCTCTAGAAAGTTATAATGTTGCATAGTAAACATTCTTATAAAATAATAATGAAGTTTAAGTTAATGAATATTTATCTTTTTGCTTAATAGATTTCTTTTTTTTGAACAGTTTTGAATGTGAGTTCCTATTGCTCTACATTCTCACCAGCATTTGGTGGTGTTAGTTTTTTGGATTTCGGCCATTCTGATAGGTATACAATGGTACAGGCTCATTATCTCTTATCTCAAATGTGTGAGACCAGAAGTGTTTCAGATTTTGGACCCTTTTGGATCCTGGAATTGTTTGCATATACATAATGAGATATTCTGGGGATGGCACTCAAGTCTAAACAAGAAATTCATTTATATTCCATACACACCTTTTATACACATAGCCAGAGGGCGACTTTATGCAAACTTTTAAATAATTTTGTGCATGAAACAAAGTTTGTGTACATTGAACCAGTAGAAAGCAAAGGTGTCACTATCTTGGCCATCCATGTGGGCAACCTGTGGTCACTATCTCAGCCACGATGTAAACAGTAGTTTATTTTTCTGTTTCTTCAGGTCATTTAGGTTGGTTATTCCGTTGTTGTTTCAATTTGCAATATCCTAATAACATAGGATGTCGAACATTTTTTCATATGTTTATTAACCATCTGCATATCTTCTCTAGTCAATGTATATTTAGATCTGCCCATTTTAAAATTGGGTGGTTCAGTTTCTTATTGTTGAATTTGAAGAGTTCTTTGTATATTTTAGGTAACAGTCCTTCATCAGATGTGCCTTTTGCAAATATGTTCTCCTGGTCTTTGCTGCTTCTCTCATTCCCTTATCAAAACTTTTGCAGAGCAGAAGTTTTGAATTTTAATAGAGTCCAGATTGTCAATGATTTCTTTAATGGATTGTGCCTTTCATGTTGTATTTTTAAAGTCTTCACCATGCACAAAGTCATCTGGATTTTCTCGTATATTATCTTCTAGTAGTTTTATAGTTTTGCATTTTACATTTGGATCAATGGTCTATTTTGAGTTAATTTATTGTGAAGGGTAGAAAGCCTGTGTGTGGATTCATTCTTTTTACATGCTGATGTCCAGTTGTTCCTGCACCATTTGTTGAAAAGACTATCTTTTCTTCACCATATTGTCTTTGCTTCTTTGTCAAAGATTAGTTGATTTTATTTATGTGGGTCTATTTTGGGGCTCTCTGTTCTGCTCCACTGATGCATTTGTCTAATATTTTGCCAATACCACACCATGGATGATATCTGCTGCTTTGCAGTAGGTCTTAAAGTCAAGTAATGTCAGCCTAACAACTTTGTTCTCTTTCAGCATTTTGTTGGCTACTCTGAGTCTTTTGCTTCTCCTTATGCACTTTAAATCAGGTTTAAATGTCCACAAAGTAACTTGCTTACATTTTGTTTGGAATTGCATTGATTCTATAGCTCAAGTTGGGAAGAACTGGCATTTTGACAATATTGAGTATTTCTATGCATGATTATGGAACAGTTCTCCATCCACTTATTATTTGACTTCTTTCATCAGAGTTTTGTAGGGAAATCCTCATACAAATCTTACAATATTTTGTTAGATTTATACTTAAGTATTTTATTTTAAGGGTCCTAACTAAATGGTATGTTTTTAACTTCAAACCCCTATTGTTTATTGCTTATATATAGAAAAATATTGACTTTTGTATATTAATCTTGTATCCTACAATCTTAATACAATGCCTTATTAATTTCAAGAATGTTTTGTTTTGTCAATTCTTTTGGATTATCTACACAGAAAATTATGTAATCTTCAAACAAAGAACAGTTTTATTTTTTCCTTCCCAATCAGTATACCTTTTATTTTATTTTCTAATAACATTAGCTAAGATTTCCTGTATGATGTTATAAAGGACTGGTGAGAGGAGACATCTTTGCTTTGTTTCTGATCTTGGCAGGAAAACTTCTTGTTTCTTACCATTATAAGTACTTAATATCAAGCACCATTAAACAGCTGTAGGCTTTTGTAGCTGTTCTTTATCAGTATGAGGAAGTTCCTTTCTATTCCGAGTTCGCGGAGCATTTTTATTATGAATGGGTGTTGAATTTCATCAAATGTCTTTTCTGCATCTGTTAACATGATCATGTGATTAATATGCTTTAGTCTGTTGATGGTTAGTCTTGGGATAAATTCCACTTGGTTGTGGTCAATAGTTCTTTCTATAGTTATACTTATCCAATAATAGTTCATTGTTTGATTCAATTTGCTAATAATTTGTTGAGAATTTTTGCATCTATGTTGAGAAGAGATTTTTTCTGAAGGGTAATACTGGCCTCATAGAGTGAGTTAGTTAATATTCCCACTGCACTTGTCTTCTAGAAGAGAATGTAGAGAATTGGTATAATTTCTTCCTTAAATGTTGGTAAAATTCACCAATAAATTCATCTAGGCCTAGTGTTTTCTGTTTTGGAAAATTAATAATTATTGATTCTTTAGTAGATATAGGCCTGCTCACACTGCATATTTTTTTCTTGTGTGACTCTAACTGATTATGTCTTTCGAAAAATTGGTTAATTTCATCTAAGTTATCAAATTTGACATCAAGCATAGAGTTGTTTATAGTATACTTTATTATCCTTTGATGTCTATGGGATTTATAGTGTTACCCCTTGCATTTCTGGCAGTAATTTGTGTCTTTTGATCTTAGTTATCACAGGTAGACACATCAATTTTATTGATCTTTTCAAAAAACCATCTTTTGGCTACATTGATTTTCTCTATTGACTTCCTGTTTTCAGTTTATTTGACTACTGCTTTAATTTTTCTTCTGCTTATTTGGGATTTAATCTGCTCTTCTTTTTCTAGTTTCCTATAATGGAAGCTTAAATTACTCATTTTAGATTTTTCTTCTTTTTCAATATATGCATTCAATGCTATAAATTTCCTTCTAAGCACTGCTTTAGCTACATCCCACAAATTTTGATAAGTTGTATTTTCATTTAGTCCAAAGTACTTTGTTTCTCTTGAGATTTCTTCTTTGAGGCATGTGTTGTTTAGAAGTATGCTGTTTAATCTCCAAGTATTTGGGGATTTTCCAGATATTTTTCTGTTATTGATTTCTAGTTTAATTCCGTTGTCATCTGAGACAACACATTGGATGATTTCTATTCTTTTAAACTTGCCAAGGTGTGTTTATGTTCCAGCATACGGTCTGCCTTGGCAAATGTCCCATGGAAGCTTGAGAAGAATGTGTATTCTCCTGCTGTTAGATCAAGTAGTCAGTAGATTTCAATGTCAACTACTTCAACTACCTTTATTGATTCAGATAATTTATGTTTAAAGAGATTATTGATATAGTTGGATTAATGTCTACCATGTTTATTACTATTTTCCTTTTTTAAAATTATACTTAAAGGTCTGGGATACATGTGTAGAACGTGCAGGTTTGTTACAAAGTTATGCACGTGCCATGGTGGTTTGCTGCACCCATCAACCCGTCATCTACATTAGGTATTTCTCCTAATGCTATCCCTCTCCTAGCCCCCAACCCCTGCATAGGCCTGGTGTGTTCTCATTGTTCAAATGCCACTTATGAGTGAGAACATGCTGTATTTGGTTTCCTGTTCTTGTGTTAGTTTGCTGAGAATGATGGTTTCCAGCTTCATCCATGCTGCCTCATGATCATAAGCTCAGATGTGTTTGAAAGGACTTGTACACAACAAAATACATTTTTATCTTTATTGTTCAGCAGCTACTTCAGAAACCAATGACAAAAGGCCAAACACTTTCACAAAATATATTCTTATTCCTCTAGTCACTTAGAAAATACGGCTTACAGGAGCTGACAGCCAGGAATTGTGGATAAAAACCAAAATATGTCCACAATGATGTCACATCCTAGAGTTTGCAATATGCACTTACATCTAGTTCAAGTTCACCTTCAAATAGCACTATACTGCTTCACAGGTAGTGTGAGTACCTTATAATAACAAAATTTCGTAATTCTTTCCTCCTGCCCCTTGACTCATTGCTGTTATTCATTTCCTTTATACATCAAATATTGTAATCATTGAATACATTGCTACTACTATTATTCTAACCCAACTCTTATGTTAGATCAATTAAGCATAAAAAAATTAAAGTTTTTTATTTTATCCTTACTTATTCCTTCTCCATTGCGTTTCATGTCTTTATGCAGATTAAAATTTCTGACCTATATCATTTTCCTTTTTCTGAAAAACTTCTTTTAACATTTCTTGCAAGGCAGGTCTATTAGTAATAAATTCCCAAATTTTTGCTTTTCTGAGAAAGTCTTTAGATCTCCTTCACTTTTGAAAGATAATTTCACAGATAACATAATTCTAGGTTGGTAGAACATTTTTCTCTCTCAACATTTTAAATATTTCATTTCACTATTTTCTTGCTTGCATGATTCTTATATTTGCTCCTATATACATAGGTGGATTTTTTCCCATCTGGCATCTTTCAAGATTTCTTCTTTATCTCTGATTTTCTGCTATTTGAAAATGATATGCCTAGGTGTCATTTTTGGGGCATTTACCCTGCTTGCATTCTATAAGCTTCCTGAATATGGATGGCCTCAATTTGGGATTATTCTCATTTGCTATTGCCTCAAATACTGCTCTGTTCTTTCCTCTCTTCTTCTGGTACTCCCATTACATGTATGTTATACCTTTTTTAGTTGTTCCACAGCTTTTAGATATTCTGTTCCTTTTTTGTTTTAGTTTTTTTTTCTCGTTACTTTTAGTTTTGAAAGTTTTGATTGGCACATCTACAATATCAGAGATTCTTTCCTCAGCTGTGTACAGTCTACTAGTAAGCCCATCAAAACACATTTTTCATTTCTGCTACATTTTAAATTTTAACGCATATCTTTGCAAATATCAATATAAGTACTCTTTGATTTCAGGGAAAGACACTATAAAATAGCAAAATCTAAAAAAACTCCCCCTTGGTATCCTGTAACATTTAATGAAGCTAGTTATAGGCAGGTAAACTCTTCTAATTCAGGTAAGAAAGCATTCAATACTAAGTATCCCAGTGAAAAGAAACACAGACTTGCTTCACTAGTGCCAGACTCAAAGTGGAGATCTGATCAATGCAGGGAGACTGTTAAAGGTGTAGCATTCCGCAAATGACACACAACCATATGTCACATAATGATGTTTTGGTCAATGACAAAACACATATATGATGGTGGTTCCATAAGATTATAATACCACATTTAAATACTTACACTTGTGTTCTAATTGCCTGCAGTATCTGGTAGAGTAACATGCAGTGCAGGTTTGTAGCCTGGAGTAATATCGCCTAAGTGTGTAGAAGGCTGTACCATCTAGGTGTGTATAAGTGCACTCTGTGATGTTCACATGACCGTGAAATCACCTAACTATGCATTTCTCAGAAGGTGTCTCCATTGTGAAGCAATGCATGGCTATATTTTGTTTTAAGCTCTATTGTAATGTACACTGCAGTCAGATTCAGTCTAAGAGAGTTGGTGCCAGGAGGTGACCTAGAGAACAGATTCTATGATGGGATTTAAGGGCAGGTCACTCGCTGGCAGGCTGGCATTGAGGACACCTTCTCTGGTGGTTGGCGGAGTCTGCATAGACTCTGGCATGCTCTAGTGGGACGATTGTTCATTTTTTCACTGGTGTTGAAATGGGATGATGTACCAGTGAACGGGGATACACTGGCTGACGCAATGTCTTGCCCTTGAGAGGAGTGAGGGAAAGGCTGAGTGTAAGGACTATGGGATTGCACTAATGTGGGGAGTACCATCAATTCGTTGAAGAGAAATAATAATAGAGATGGGAAATTAGTAAATACTTTACAAAAACAGACAGGTCCCTTGGTAGTATTAAATAAAACCCTGCAGCTGAAGGATAGAGTAAATAACCAAGTTCAGGGCTTCATCATAAAAATAGCAGCGCTTCGGAGAAGGTTGAATTATCAGCCTGGCAAGTCCCCTACACCAAGGTCAGAACTCCAGTAATGAAGGAAAAAACAGTGAAAGTTAGGATGGGAATAGCATATGGATGCAATTCAGAATTTCAAATTCCCAGATTCTCGTGCATCCACTGGCCCTGCAGAAGTGGCCCACTTCCCCTGGCCAGAAGATGACTGTCCCAGTAGTTTAAGGATCACCCAGAGGCCTCAACTGAGGCAGATTCTTTATGAAACATTCTTGCTTCCTCTCAGGATAAGCCCCTACCTTCTCTCTTGGCAACCAGACCATTAACAAGGATCAAATTCCAGAAGACCAACTGGGCATGTGAAGGCCCGTGAAGGAAAGAAAGGGATAAAATGCCAAAGGGGCCACATAATCCAACTAACACAAACCTTCAGGATTTGGGAGAGCATCAATAGGACTTGCTGATGAGAGTGTTTCCTCAAGGGGAGTGGATCTTACAAGTGGATAAGTGACGGTAATGCACACATCTTCTGAGGGTTTCTGGACATGGTATCTGAGTTGCACTGACAGGCGAAGACCCAAAGCACATCATGGCCCCTCTTGCAGAGTAGACATATATAAGGGTCACATCATAATTGGAAGTATCAGGTCCAGCTCACAGTAGGTTCACTGGGTCCACAGACACACCCACACCATCTACCCAGCCCTAAATATATAATTGTAGGACTCATCTTGACAGGATCAATACATTTTGTTTCCTATCTATGGTGCTTCAGTTGGCACCACTGAGAATGTTTAGAGCATGAAAATGCTTTTAATGATTCCATGCTAAAAAATAGAACTTTACTCATTTCCACATGTAATGGAGACTGCTTACTGAAACTTTCTTGCAATTTTCTTGCTGTAACTGGGAGGTAAATATTATATCTAAGCCACCTCTCCCTCAAAAAAGAACAAACAGTAATAAGTTTTATAAGAAATCATGGCAGATTGGAACATAGGAGAAATTTCCTTGGTATTGCTCCATTTAGTAGCTAGTGAATAAAATTTATTGAAAGGAGTTTTGGAACACTTTGAAATGAATTCCACAAAATAAAAGTAGAAAAATATTTATTTTAAAATATGACTCTGAATTGCTGAAGAATACATTTTTATCTTTTTGCAACAAATTAATCATTTGGTTCATTCAGATCCAGAAGCTAATATACAGAAGCAAAGAAGTAAATCTTAATGTACCTGTACATATTTAAAGCTCTTCGAAATATTTCAAACTGTAAAGCATATTGATTTCAGCATTGAAACAGGTCCTAGTTACCTGAGATTGTGTCCAACAGCACAAATTGTTTAAACAATTTAAAATAAAACACCTTTATGTAATAAACAAAAAACTTAAAACATTTAATTAAATTTTTTTAAATTGTCTAATTGAAATATAAACATATTAATTGACCAAAACTACTTCTGTTCTATCTGAATAGACTGTATGGCAGGCACATATTATTTCTAAATATTTAATTTTGCTTATATTAAATGTTTGGAAATTTGGGGAAGGTCAGGATTAAAAAGTATTCTCCTAGTTACAAGACAGAAAATTGAAGCAATTTACCATTGTCTCTGAGAGGTTTTATCAGTTTGAGAAATCGTTTTATTTCTAATAAACTTGTTTCTCCACTTTTAGAGGGCTGCTCCTTTTACCATCTCAACAAAATTCCTTTTGTTTAAGAGTCATTCCATGCACATGTATAAATTTTCCTTAGATGACCTCTAAACAACACCAAGAAAAATTTATTCATTTAATAAGTATTAAAAAATAATTTCCTAAATTAAAAAATACTGAGTATTATAAAATTAAAACCACCTAGTCAGCCACAATGAATCTAAATTTTTTTTTCTTACAGTTTTTTTCTCATGTTAATAAAGAACTATAACTTTAAAATGTCTTTAATCTTAAGAGGAGTTTCATTTTCCTTTACTAAAATGCTGTCATTCACATTCGGTAAGATATTGACTATTTTCCTTTTTAAGAGCTTATCATGTAAAATAGATAACATTATAGTAGGCTATCAGGAGGGTGGGGGATTGTGTAAGCTCTTTAGTTATTTCTCTGAACTTAAATTACTGCACACAAATTTCCTTAAAATTTTTTTCTCTTCTTCTACTCCTACTTTTACTTTCAGCCAAAGGCCAGATTCATTCTCCCACCTGGAACAACTAAAAAACTGGATAAATAAATGAAAAATGTTTTTTGTGTATTAGATACAAGGCACTGAGTGATGTAAAATGAACAAGGTGAGCCCTACACTTGCCCCAGCTGACTTCCTAGAGACAATTTCCAGGCAGCAACACCTCAAAAGGAGCCAAGTGAGGAAACCACTGACAGCCAGGGAAAGCAGCACCCCAAAGAGCAGAAGGAACAATCCCTGAAACTCACACAGGCCTAGGAATGGCTCATGCTCCCACCAGCCAGGGTGTAAAACTTCACAATTCATGGAGCATCAGGTAGAACACTCAGAAGGATACTTGACTCACAAAGCTCAAAAGGGAGCCTTGAAAATATCTAATTGTTTCTAAAACAAAGCTCAAGGATATTTATAGAAATATAAGACTATCGAATGTCCAACAAGATGAATTTCACAATTTCTGGGATCTCAGGCAAACATTTCCAGGCATGCAAAGAAGCAGAAAATGTAATCCATAATGAATAGAGCAATCAATTAATAGAAACAGACCAAGAAATGATAGAATTAACAGATGAGGGCATTAAAAAGTTATTATATTAGACAGGCAGTAGAATGGTGGTTGTCAGGGACTGGATGGATGGCGAATGGGAGTTATTGTTTAATGGGTATAGAGTTTCAGTTTTATAAGATGAAAAGATTTATGGAGTTGGATGATGGCGATGGTTGCACAACATTATGAATGTATTTAATACCATTGAACTGTACACTTAAAAATGGTTAGGACGGTAGACTTTATGTGATGGGTATTTCAACATAGTAAAAGTCTAGAAAACAATTTTATATCTATATTCCATATGTTAAAGAAGGTAGAAGAAATATTGAGGATGTTAAGTAGGAACATAGAAGATATACAATATTCCCAATTGAAATTCTGGTATAAACACAATGTCTGAGATGAAAAATATACTGAATGGGATAAACAGCAGAATAGACACTGCAGAAGAAAAGATTAGTAAATGTGAATACATTTAAAACAATAAATAGCAAGAAAACCTGCCAAAATGTTGAAACACAGAAAGAAAAACACTGAAGAATAAATCTATAAAGCATCACTGAGCTACGGAATAACTTCAGATGTCCTACTATACATGTAATTTGAATCCTTGTGGAGGAGCCCAGAGAAAAAATATTTGAAAAAATAATGGTTTAAAATTTTCCAGATTCTCTCAAACCTATATGCCCACAGATCCAAGAAGCTCAATGGAAACCTAAATATGAGACCTACACATGTTATAATCAAATTTCTAAAACCAACGATTAAAAAATTCAGGTTAAAATTATTTTTATATTACAATCACATTGCATTAGAGTTTTCCTTACCTATACATTTTGTATACACGAAATGAAGTCTGTAAACAACCCTTCAAATTGCAAGCATTACTTTATAAATTTGAGATACAGAGAGACTACAATATAAACATGATTCAGATTATAGTCAATGTATCACCAATTCATTAATTTTGCCATTTTCCTGAAATAAACCTATTATGGAAACCCTGTAAGTTTAAAAAACTCTCTTCTTCTTTAAGGTTAAAGAGCCCTTAGCACCAGCACTATATAAATCTGCACCTGAATCCCATCAATTGTTTAGTGGTGATTTTTTGTGGGTTGGAGTTTTGGTTTTGTTTACTGATTTTTTATTTAAAGAAAAAGAAAAAAAAAAACAGAAGAGTGACATAGATTCTTATCTAACAAGCATGGAGTAAAACAAAAATCAAAGGTAATTAGTGAATTTAGAAAAGAAAATTCAAGTAGTAAAAAGATAAAAATTCATAAAACGACTTACAGGAGGCCTGCATAGATACTACAAAGTGATTTCATATGATACCAATTTACTCATAAGTCTGGGCAAATATTTTCTATATTATGTGGTTAAACAGAAAAAGGAACAGATGCATCTAATATGCAAACAACATTAATAATACCTATTGTTTTCATGCATCCCACATGGCAAGTCCTTTTTGCACATTATATTTTATCCTAATACAACCATATCATATGTGAGTATTAGTTATTAGTCCTATTATTACAAAAGTGAAGACTGAGATTTTGAGAAATTACCACTTATGCCAAAATGTAAAGCCATACAGCATATGAAGTAACACCAGATATAAGGCACACAGCAGAGAAAGCCATAACCATCTTTCCGATGAGATCTAAAACTCATCCAGTCTCATTCTTGAATGTCTCAACTCCTCAGAGAGTCTCTCTGACAACCCTATATTTGTTGCTTCCTCCCCACCACCCACAGGAATTTTCTATTATTGTTCCCCATAATTTGAAATTATTTCTATATATGTTTACTTGTTCATTATCTCAGTAGGTTTAAGTTCTGTGAAGAAAGGGTTACAATGCTTTCCCCTTTATCACTCACTGCTGTATATCCAGTACAAATAACAACAACAATAACTTTATGGAGTTACATTTAGGATTCAGTAAGTACTTCTGTATTTACATCATCCAGAAGGAGGATGGAGTATGGAGTAGAAGACTCCATTTGTTTCACCTTGGTGAAAACAACGATAAAATAAGAAAGTCAAAATATATTTACTGTGAAAAGAACAGCAAGATGTTTTTAATTACAACCAATTTGAGGCTGGGCGTGGTGGCTTTTACACTGTTGGTGGGAATGTAAACGAGTACAATCACTATGGAAAAGAGTGTGGAGATTCCTTAAAAAACTAAAAGTATATCTACCATTTGATCCAGCAATCCCACTACTAGGTATCTACCCAGAAGAAAAGAAGTCATTATACTTGCACGTGCATGTTTATAGCAGCACAATTTCCAATTACAAAAATGTGGAACCAGTCCAAATGCACCTCAATCAAGAAGTGTATAAAGGAGGTAAAGGAAATGTGAGATGTGTGTGTGTGTGTGTGTGTGTGTGTGTGTGTGTAATGGAATACTACTCGGCCATAAAAAGGAACGAAATAATGGCATTTGCAGCAGCCTGGATGGAAATGCAGACTATTATTCTAAGTAAAGTGACACAAGAATGAAAAAAAAACCCAAAGATTTTATGTTCACATTCATACGTGAGAGCTAAGGTACGCAAACACAAAGGCATAAGAATGATATAGTGGACTTTGGAGACTCAGCAGAAAAGGTGGGGGTGGTAAGGGATAAAAGACTACACACTGGGTACAGTATACACTGCCTGGTGATGGGTGTAACAAAATCTCAGAAATCATTACTAAACTTATTCACGTAACCAAACATCACCTGTTCCCCAAAAACCTATTGAAATAAAAAATAAATTTTTAAAAATGGAACATACTGAACTTATGGGATACAGCAAAATCAGTTCTAAGAGAGAAGCTAGACAAATGCCCAAATTAAGAAAAAGAAAGATCACAAATAAACAACCTATATTTATACCTCAGGAAATTAGAAAAATAATAAACTAAGTGCAAAGTTAGCAGAAGTAAGGAAACAATAAAGATCAGAGCAGAAATAGAGACTAGAAAAACAATAGAAAAGGTCAATGAAACTGAGTCATTTTTTTAAAATAAAGGCAAAATTAACAAGCCTTTACTAGACTAAGATAAAAGACGACTCAAATTAATGAAATTTTAAGTGAAAGAAAAGATATTACAACTGATCCCACGGACTACAAATCATCATTAGAGACCACTACAAACAACTGTATGCCAACAAATTGGATAACCTAGAAGAAATGAATAAATTCCTGGAAGCATACAAACTACCAAGTCCAAATCATGAAGAAAGAAAAAATATGTAGCGATCGATATCAAGTAAAGAGATTGAAGGAGTAATAAAATCCCACCAACAAAATAAAGTCCAGGACCTGATTGCTTCACTGGTGAATTCTAACAAGCATTTAAAGAATTAATACTAATCCTTCTCAAACTCTTTCAAAACAGTGAAAGATGAGGTAATACTTACAAACTGATTTAATGAGGCCAGCGTTACCCTGATACAAAAGGCAGATAAGGACACTAAAAAAAGAGAGAATTACAGTCCAGTATGTCTGATGAACATAGATGGGAAAACTCTTAAAAAATTACTAGCAAGCTGAAATCAAAAGTACATTTATGGATCATTCACCATGATCAAGTGGGCTTTATCCCTGTGACAGAAAGTTTAAACACACATATTTGTAAATGTGATACAACACATTAACAGAATGAAGTACAAAAACAATATGATTATCTCAATAGATGCAGAAAAAAAATTTGACAAAATTCAACATCCTTTTATGATATTAAAAAAACTTTCAACACATTAATTGTCGAAGAAATGTACCTCAACATAATAAAGGCCATAAATGACAAGCCCACAGCTAACATCATATTCAATGGTGAAAAACTGAAAACTTTTCCTCTAAGATAAGGAAAAAGACAAGGATGTTCACTCTTGTAACTTCAATTCAACATAGTTCTGAAAGTCCTGGCCGGAGGAACAAGGCAAGATTAGGAAATAAGGGGTAACCAAATAAAGGAAGAACTGAAATTGCTATTTGCAGATGACATGATCTTACATATAAAAAAAACTCTAAATACGCCACCAAAAACTTATTAGTTTATTGATTAGAATTAATAAATTCAATAAAGTTTCAGGATATAAAATCAGCATACAAAAAGTTATGTTTCTATACACTAACAAATAACTACTTGAAAAGAAAATTTAAAAGACAATGCTGTTTACAATAGCATCCAAAAATACTTTGGAATAAATTTAACGAATGAGATGAAAATTCTGTATAATAAAAACTATAAAACTTTGATAAAAGAAATTGAAGAATACACAAACAAATGGAAAAATATCTTGTGTCTATGGATTGGAAGAATTGATATTAAAATGTCCACACTATTCAAAACAAACTCCAGATTCAGTGCAATCTCTATCAAAATTCCAATAGCAGTTTTGACAGAAATGGAAAAAAAAATTCTAAAATTTGTGTAGAACCACAAAGACCCTGAATAGCTAAAGCAATCTTGAGCAAAAAGAACGAAGCCAGAGGCATCACACTACCTGACTTCAAAATATACTGCAAAGCTATAGTAAATAAAACAAAGCTATAATACTGGAATAAAAACAGGACTATAAACCAGAGGAACAGAATAGAGAGCCCAGAAATAAATTCATACATTTACAATCAATTGATGTTTGACAAAAGTACCAAGAATACACACTGGGGAAAGGACAGTTGCCTTGATAAATAGGGCAGGATTATGGAATAACCACAGGCAGAAGAATGAAATTGGACCCTTATTTCACACCATATACAAAAACCAACTCAAACTGGATTAATGACTTAAAAGTAAGAACTGAAACTGTAAAACTACAAGAAGAACATAGGAAAAAGCTTATTGACATTGGTCTGGCTGATAATTTTTTGGATAGAATCCTAAAATCATACATGACAAAAGCAAAAATATATAAATGAAATTCTATTGAAGACAAGCTTCTACACAGCAGAGTAAATAATCAACAGATTGAAGAGGCAATGGGAAAAAATGTGCAAAACACACATCTGATAGGAGGTTAATATAAAAAAGATGTAAGGAACTCAAACAACTCACAAGCAAGAAAATAAATAACCCAATTTATAAATTGGCAATGGACCTAAATAGACATTTCTCAAAAGAAGACATACAAATGTCCAACAGGTACATGAAAAGAAGCTCAGCATCACTAATCATGAGGAAAATACAAACCAAAATCCCAAGGTAGCATCACTTCACACCTGTTAGAAAGGTAGTTATCAAAAAGACAGGAGATAACAAGTGTTGAAAAGTGGAGAAAAGAGAATCCTTGTATGTTGTTGACAGTGATGTAAACTGATACAGCTACTATAAAAAAAAAGTAGAAGTTCATCAGAAAATTAAAAATAGAAGTACCATGTGATCCAGCCAAAGTCACTCTGAGATATATCCAAAGGAAATAAAATCAGTATCTTGAAGAGACATCTGCACTCCCCTGGACATTGCAAAATTATTCGCAATAATGAAGATATGGAATCAAACTAAGTGCCCATCAATGAATGAATGAAGAAATGTAGACACATGCACACACACATAAATATACACACACACACAAATGAATATCATTTATCCTTTTAAAGGAAGCAAATCTTGTCATTTGCAACAATACTAATGCACCTGGAGGATACTGAGCTAATTGAAATAAGCCAGGCACAGAAAGACAAATATTGCATGATCTTTATACGTGAAATCTAAATTCGTCAAACTCATAGAAGCAGAAAGGAGAGTGGTGGTTGCTAGGGGGGAATGGTAGGGACAATAGAGGGATGTTGGCCGCAAGATACAAAGTTTCAGTTAGGCAGGATGAATAAACTCTGGAGATCTTATGTATGGCATAGTGACTGTAGCTAATAACGCTTTGTTTTATACTTGAAATTTGCTAAAAGTGTAGATCTTAAAAATTCTCACCATCAAAAAACCAAAAACAACAAACAACACTGCTACATGAAGGAATGAATCTGTTAGTTAACTTAATTGTGGTAATATCCAGTATGTACACTTATATCAAAGTATCACATTGTATATTACAAACATATACATTTTTATTGTCAATTATACCTCAATAAAGCTGGAAAATAAAATAAAATAACTCAACTGAAAGAGCTAGAAAATAACTAATAAAATTAAAAACAGAAAATAAATGCAGAAAATTGATGCATCCAAAACCTGGTTCTTTGGAAAGATAAAGAGAACTGATTCATTTCTAGCATAGCCAACCAAAATAAACAAACAAAACCACAAATCACTAATATCAGAAATGAAAGAGGGGTCATTTCTACTGATACCATGGACATTAAGAGGATAATTAAGGCATACTGTGTACAACTCTTTACTCACACATTTGATAACAGAGACTAAACAAAATAATCATTTGAAAGACTCAAAATACCAAAACCCACACATAGAGAAATAGATAATCTGAATAGGCCTATATCTAGAAAATATACTGATTCAACAATTAACTAGCTCTGAAAAAATAAAGTACAAGGCCCCTATGGTTTCACAGGTGATTTCTACCAAATATTTAAAAAAAGAAATACTATCAATTCTTTATAATTTGTTCCAGAAAATAGAAGTGGAGTGAACACTTACTAACGGATTACTTAAGGCCAGGATTACCTTAATACCAAAATCAGATAAAGACATTACAAAAAAAGAAAGGAAAACTACAGACCAATACCTCTCATGAACACTGACACAAAAATCCTCCAAAAATATTGGCAAATTAAATGCAACAAAGCATTAAAAAAATTATCCACACTTTGAACTAAGTTGGATTTTTTTCCAGATGTGCAAGAGTGGTTCAACCTTTGAGAATCAATTAATGTAACATACCACACATCAACAGGCTAAAGAAGATAAATCATATAGTCATATTGATCGATGAAAAAAGAATTTGAAAAAATCTAACACTTATTCATGACAAAAACTTGAGCAAACTAGGAATAAAAGGCAACTTTCTCAACTTGAACAATGTAATAGTTAGAAATGAGATACTTTCCTCCTAAAATTCAGAACATCGCAAGAATTTCCCCTTATCGTTCATGCTCAACAACACACTGAAGTTCCAGCTAATGCAAGAGAATAAAATAAAATAAAAGGATAAATATTGATAATAAGAAAGAAAATGTCTTTGTTTATATATGATTATCTATGTGGAAAATCCCAAAGAATTGACAAATATATGCTTAGTACTAATAAGCAATTATAGCAAGATTGCAAAATATAAGGTTAATATATGTTTATTACTTTCACATATGCCAACAATAAACAATTGGAATTTGAAGTTAAAACATAATACTATGTAGGTTAGCATACAAAAAATGAAATAGGTATAAACCTAACAAAATATGTATAGAATCTATGTAAGCTATAATACTTTCATGAAGAAATCAAAATGATCTAAAGAAACTGAGAGAGACTCCATGTCCATGGATAGACTCAATATGATCAAATTTTCAGTTTTCGCCTGTTAATCCACAGATTCATGGCAATCTTAATCAATACCTTTGCAGAATTTCTTGTATATGCCAGCAAATTTATCCTAAAATTTACATGAAAAGTTAAAAAAAAACAATTTAGCAAAAATATTTTGCAAAAAAAGATGAATTACATATGTGATCTCATTTCAAGTCTTAGTTTAATGTAATAATGATCAAGGCAATGAAATAAAAATCCCCAAAATAGATGCACACTTTATGGTCAACTGATTTTTGACAAAGGTGAAAAGGAAAATCAATGGAGAAAGAACGGTAGTTCAACAAATGGTGTTAAAATAAATCTACCTATATGTCACACTTCATATAAAAATTAGCTTGAATTATAGGCCTAAATGTAAAATGTCAATTTTTTAAATTTTAGAAGAAAATATGAGAAAATCTTTGTGACCTTAAGTGAGCCAAAAATTTCTTAGATTTGATACCTTAAAAACCAGCCAGAAGAGAAAAAAATAATTGTACTTAAAATTAACAATACTTTTAAGAGAATGAAAAGAGAAAACATAACCTGGAAAAAAAATACTTATAAATTTCATATCTTACAAAGGTATTGGATCCCAAATATAAAAATGTATAAATAAATCTCAGAACTCAGTAAGAAATTATCTAATAAAAAATGTTTAATAGGCACTTCCTCAATGAAGATATATGAATGAAAAATAAGTACATTAATAGATGCTCAACATCATTAGTTACTAGGGAATGCAAAATAAAACTAGAATGAGATAGTATAAACTTTCAGAGTAGCTATTCAAAAGAAAAATGACAATATTGAACTGTAATAACAGAAAGGTCTGATATCTTTCCTTCCCATTGTAAGGGTCACAGCTGACACTTCTATTTAAAAAAAGACAGGTTAAGAAGAAAAAAAATAACATTTAACCAAAATTCTTCATGACATAGGAGCCTTCAGAATGAAGACCCAAAGACCCAAGGGAAAACCATCCACTTGTATGCTTAGATTTGATGAAGAGTGGACAGCCATGCAGAAATGTGATTAGACAAAAAAAAAAAAAAAGATAATCTTAACAATAAACTGAGTGGGAAAACAGCAAGGCCTGTCTGTTGGGATTCTTCTTAGCCTGTCTATGTGACATTCATTTTTCTCATCTCTATAATGAGGGTCTTATGCTCTACTACTGGACAAGGTCAGAGAATTTATCTGTGGCCAGTTCCTAGACAGAAAGGTGGGGAAAGGTTAGAATAATATTTCTAGGTTTCATAGCTTGCTCTGAGGGAGAGGGGCTCTGGTTACTATAATCTGCCTTGAAGAAAGGCAATTCTAGTTTCTATGGCCTGCCTCAAGGGAGAATGAGGGACGAGAGACAGAAGGATAGAAGGCCACAGAGAAATTTTGCTTGTGTGGCTGGTTCTGAGGACTTCACTTTAGGGTGCTCTTTTCTGAACCCCAACAAAGTGCTTGTGAGGATGCAGAGTAATTTAGGCCTTTCACACATTGCCAGTAATGCAAAATGGTACAGACGCTATGAAAAGCAGTTTCACCATTTCATACAAAGTTAAATACACAGTCATCATATGACCCACCAATTTCACTCCTAGGTTTTTATCGTAGAAATATGAAAACTTATGATCACAAAGATTTGTATGTGAATGTTTATAGCAGCTTTATTCATAACTGCCCAAAACTGAAAACAATCCAAATATCCCTGAACTGGGGAATGGAAAAACAATTGGCTGTACATCCATAAAAAGAAATACTAGCTAGCAATAAAAAGAAGCAAACTATTGAAATATGCAACAGCATGAATCAATCTAAAATGCATTGTGCTGAGTAAAAGAAGGCCGACTAATAAATATCACTAATCTTCATGGAAATAAAAATTAAAACCACAATAAAAAACACAACACCTTCAAGAGAATGTTTAAAATTTGTAAAAGACTGAAACCACCAAGTGTAAATAAGTACGTGGAAAATGTGGAATTCTTATACATTCCTGGTGGGAATTAAAATTATACAACCTTTTTGGAGAATTGTTTGGCAATTTCTTAAGAAGTTTCATATACACCTACTCTATGACTCAGCATTTTCTTTTTTTTTTTTTGAGATGGAGTTTCTGTCTGCCGCCCAGGCTGGAGTGCAGTGGGGCGATCTCGGCTCACGGCAAGCTCCGCCTCCCTGGTTCACGCCATTCTCCTGCCTAGCCTCCTGAGTAGCTGGGACTACAGGTGCCCGCCACCACACCCAGCTAATTTTTTGTATTTTTAGTAGAGCTGGGGTTTCACCGTGTTAGCCAGATTGGTCTCGATCTCCTGACCTTGTAATCCGCCCTCCTTGGCCTCCCCAAAGTGCTGGGATTACAGGCGTGAGCCACCGTGCCTGGCCAGCATTTTCACTTTGAGGAATTTCTCTAAGTGAAATCAACATGTGTTCACAAAAAGACCCTAATGTGAATGTTCATAGCAACTTTATTCAAAATAGCCAAAATCTAGAAACAACTCAAAGGTCAACAACAGAAAAAATAAATGAACTGTGGTACATTCAAAAAATGAAAAACTACCTAACAATATAAAGAAATGAACTGTTCATGCATGCAATGCCTATGAATGTAACTGCCTGACAGGGTCACCTTGACAACTGCCTAGATAGAGCCCATTTATCAAGGCAGGAGAATTGCAATAGAGAAAGAGTAATTCACTCAGTGCTGGCTATACCGGAGACTGGAGTTAGTTTTATTATTACTCAAATTAGTCTCCCTGAGCATTCAGGGATCAGAGTTTTTAAGGATAATTTGGTGAGTTGGGGGGAGTTAGTAAGTCAGGAGTGCTGATTGGTTGGGTGGGAGATGAAATCATAGGGAGTTGAAGCTGTCTTGTTGTGCCCAGTTCCTGGGTGTGGGCCACAAGATCCAGTTTATCTACCTAGGTGGTACCAGCTGATCCATCAAGTGCAGGATCTGCAGACTATCTCAAGTACTGATCTTAGGCTTTACAATAGTAATGTTATCCCCAGCAGAGATTTGCGGGGGCTCAGAATCTTGTAGCCTCCAGCTGCATGATTCCTAAACCACAATTTCTCATCTTTTGGCTAATTTGTTAGTCCTACAAAAGCAGTCTAGTCTTCAGGCAAGAAGGAAGTTTGTTTTAAACTATAAACTAGGCTCCTCCCAAAGTTAGTTCAGCCTACTCCCAGGAATGAACAAGGACAGCTTTGGAGGTTAGAAGCAAGATGGAGTCAGTGAGGTAAGAGCTCTTTCACTGTCGCAGTTAAAATTTTGCACTAGTGTTTTCATGAATCTTAAAAATATTATACTGAGTGAAAGAAACCAGACCCAAAGAACGCAGGCTGTGTATTTCTATTTATCTAAATGTTAAGAATAGGGAAAACAAATATATAGTGATAGAAATCAGACAAATATTTCAAAGTGGACAGAGGAGGAGGGGCTTGACTAGAAGGGGGTCCCAAGGAAGTGTCCATAGTTATGGAAAAGTTTCGGTGGTAGTTACATGGGCACATACAGTTGTCAAAATTCGTTGAATTATATCTAAAATACGTGAATTTTATTTTATGTAAACTATATATTTATATCTATTTAGCATATTTTATAGCAATCAGATGAATTCCCTATCCTGCTAAAAGTGAAAATCATTGTTTTAAAATTCCAGTTTTAAAGAATTGCATATTTTCGTCTTCTTTTATTTTCTAAATTACAAATTTATGCATTTCTATTTTTTGACATTAGTTCAGCCTTATCAAAAGTTTATGTTTGCATTTTCATTTCATTAATTTCTGCTTTTATTATTTTCTATCCTACTCTTTGGAATTTGTCTTCTTTCTAGTTCTAAATTCTTTTCTTTTTTTGTCTTGCATTCTTTTTTTTTATTATTAATTTTTTTGCACACAAAAAATAAACATTTTCTAAAAATACATACAAACAAAAAGATGCGTATCAAACATATTAGGAAGGTTGCACATGGGAAGACGGGGAATAGAAATGGGGAGTGGGAATTAAAGAAAATAAATGAGAGAGGGACTTTATATGGATCAATGATAATAACTCAATCCTCTATTTGACAAAGAAGAAGGAGAAGGAAGAGGAAGAAAAAGAAAGTGGGATAAAGGATCAGAAAGGGAGGAAAATAGAAAAAATTAGAGTATGACTCCAGGGTAGACCTGTTTTGTTGTCGCTGGGTTGGTTGGTTTGTCTGTTGTATTTTTCATATGTTTCGCCATGTTGGCCAGGTGGTCTCGAACTCAGCCTGAAGTGATCAACCCGCCTCGGCCTCCCAGAGTGCTGGGACTACAGGCGTGAGTCACCACGTCCAGCCCCCACATTGCTTCTGGCCTCCATGGTAGACCTCCCAGATGGGGCGGTCGGGCAGAGGCGCTCCTCACATCCCAGATGGGGCGGCCGGGCAGAGACGCTCCTCACTTCTTCCCAGATGGGGCGGCCGGGCAGAGGCGCTCCTCACTTCTTCCCAGACGGGGCGGCCGGGCAGAGGCGCTCCTCACTTCTTCCCAGACAGGGCGGCCGGGCAGAGGCACTCCTCACTTCCCAGACAATGGGTGGCCTGGCAGAGGTGCGCCTCACTTCCCAGACGATGGGTGGCCGGGCAGAGGCGCTCCTCACCTCCCAGACGATGGGTGGCCGGGCAGAGGCGCTCCTCACTTCCCAGACTGGGTGGCTGGGCAGAGACGCTCCCCAACTCCCAGACGGGGCGGCGGCCGGGCAGGGGCTGCAATCCCAGCACCCTGGGAGGCCAAGGCCGGCGGCTGGGAGGCGGAGGCTGCAGCGAGCCAAGACCACGCCACCGCACTCCAGCCCGGGCAACACCGAGCACCGAGTGAGCGAGACTCCGTCTGCAGTCCCAGCACCTCGGGAGGCCGAGGCGGGCAGAGCACTCGGGGTCAGGAGCTGGAGAGCAGCCTGGCCAACATGGCGAAACCGCGCCTCCAGCCAAAGGAGAAAAAGCAGGCAGCGGTGGTGGCACGCGCCGGTAATCCCAGGCAGGCCGGGGCAGGAGAATCACAGGAGCCGGAGGCAGGGAGTCTGCAGCGAGCCGACTAGATTCCAGCCTGGGCCACAGAGGGAAGAAAAGAAAAGAAAAAAGAAAGGGAAGGAAGGAAGGAAGGAAGGAGGGAGGGGGGGACGGAGGGAGGGAAGCCTTTTTTTTGTTTTGAGACAGAGTTTTGCCGTTGTCCCCTAGGCTGGAGTGCAATGGCACGATCTTGGCTCACTGCGACCTCTGCCTCCCAGGTTCAAGTGATTCTCCGGCCTCAGCCTCCCAAGTAGCTGGGATTAAAGGCACCCACCACCATGCCCACGTAATTTTTGTAATTTTAGTAGAGATGGGGATTCGCCATGTTGGGCCAGGCTGATCTCAAACTCCTGACCTCAGGTGATCCACCCTCCTTGACCTCCCAAAGCGCTGGGATTACAAGCATGAACCACTGCACCAGGCTTATTTCTAAATTCTAGAGTTTGATTCTTAACTCAATAATTTTTTATTATTTCTTCATTAAAAAAACAACATGTTGTTAAGTCAGAAATTGTGAACAATGTGAGATATTATTCTACTTGCACCAGAGAGAGAGAGAGAGAGAGAGAGAGAAACCCAGTAGCAGCATCCACTCATCACTATGCGCGGTAAGGAACTGCACTACAGGTGAGGTGCCTGGGAGTATACCAGAAATATGCATTTTTCCACATATATAGAAGCAGAGAATATGCACACCCCCTATGGTGTAGGGAGAAGGTTCTTCCTCTCCCTTTGGAATGTTAATAAATGTCTTCAGGGGAAAGATAAAATGTGCTTCCAATTCAGTTTCACCCCTTTGGTTTTTGAGACAATCTTGCTCTGTCCTGTTGCCTAGGCTGGCGTGTAGTGGCTCAATCTTGGCTCACTGCAACCTCCGCCTCTCACATTCAAGCAATTCTCCTGTCTCAGCCACCCGAGTAGCTAGGATTACAGGCACGCACCACCACACCCAGCTAATTTTTTTGTATTTTTAGTAGAGAAGGGGTTTCACCATGTAGGCCAGGCTGGTCTGGAACTCCTGACCTCAAGTGATCCATCCGCCTCAGCCTCCCAAAGTTCTGGGACCAGCTAGTTTCACCTCTTTGAAATGTAAACACCTATGAAGATAACTCTCTAAATCCCTCAGGTGATCTCAAGCTTATTCAGTCTGTCTTTCCAGTTTTCCGGGCCCCACCCAGGCATGCAAACTTCCTCCCACTCAGGGAAATAAAAGAACTCTTGTCTTGGATTTCTACTTAGTCTCCATTAAAGAAGAAAAATAAATTAAATTTTTTTAATTAAAAAAAACTTTTGTTTTCCTTTAGATGGAAGGGAATTAGTTCCAACTAAAAGAAGACAAATAACCGCAGTTTAATACTCAAGACGTGCAAAGAGTAAAATATTTGGGGGGAAAGGAAAACATTCTCTAGCTTCATGTTATATCAATTTCGGTGGTTCAGGGAACCAGAACTTTGCAGGAATAAAAGAAATCCAGGAAAGATTTCTTTCTTAGTGCATGTATTTTAAGGCTATAAAATTCCCTCTATTGAATGATTTACGTATATTTCACAAATATTGCCTTGGAATTTACATTTTCTTCTAAATATTTTCTAATATTTCTTGTGATTTCTTTTTCCTTTTTTCGTGTTTTTTTTTAATTCTTTTTTGAATTATTTTAAGTATGTTTCTTAGTTTCCAAACATTCTGAGGGCAGGCGCCTGCCTCCCTGTAAACCTGTAAAAGCATACAGGTTTACCTGTTTCTTTGGGTCTTCATTTTCTTGTGAAGGTTCCTATATCAAATAAAACTTTTATTAAACAAATTTGTGTGTTTATCTCTTGTTAATCTTCCTGTTATTAGAGGGGTCTCAGGCATAAACCTAGCAATCAATCAGAAAAAAATTTTTTTATCCCCTACAGTGATAAAATATATAGATATATATAATAAAATTTGCCATGTTAAGCATTTTTATGTGTACATTTCACAATTCAGTGGCATCAATAAGTTTTTATATAATCTGTTAGTTTCAGGCTTATACATGTACCAAATCAACATTATTATGTTGCCTAAATCTTCTAAATTCCTATTAACTTTTTTGCTGCCTTTTCTAACCATGATTGAAAGAGGTACAAGTTCTCTCATAATTTTGTAATTTTTTCTAGCAGTTTTGTAGTTTTATACCATATACTCTGACCATATACCATATACTTTGACACCATGTTGTAAGATTGATAATTATTTTATCCTCCCAGCATCTTATCTTTATCTTATCAATACATAAATATCCTAATTAGCCATACACATTTTTGCCTTAAAATGTATTCCATTCTATGTGATTTTATTACGAGGATCAAGCTGAGTGACCTAAGGACAAGGCATTTCGAGTAGATGGGACAGGATCAGATTTATTTTCCTTTCAGTGGATGGTCATGTGAAAATAGCTATAAACCTCATGGGTGAAGAGGAAATTCTGTGGGATGAAAAACAAAGGCAAATTTGTATTTGATTCAATTCTCTGCGGAATCATTTTGCTTTTGCTTCTCTGTGGTCGGTCAGCTTTCCTCAAAGATCCCAGCATGCTGTTACTCTGTGTGACTCTGAGTCATCCACTTTTAAGTGACCTGGGCATCTGGCACTTTAGGAGACCCGATCTCTTTTGCTTCTGTCTTTCGTATCTGTGCTATTTTCAGCCTCGGCAGAGTTTTATATACAACTCGTTCTCTCAGGCATGACTCCCCTAAGCTAGCTAGTGCCTTGTTTTGCATCTTGGCCATGCAGGTCTGGAGTGGAAACTGTGCTCCTTCAGATGGCACAACTTATTTGAAAGCAGTTGGCATTCACTGAGATGCACCCACACAATATTCCCAGGAAGCATGGAAAGCCCTGCTACTTGTATTTATTTTGTTTGAATTACAACAAAAACAAACTTGGATATTGAGTAACTGGGCCCTGATGGTGATAGCAATGAGAATGAATGCAAATCACTGTGAAATACCTTACACCCACATCTTGGTGGCCACTTTTAAAGAACAAACTAAAAAGGTGAACTCATACCAACATTGCCCCAATCCTTATCTGTCAAGCACCTTTTGTCTATCTCGCATATGAAAGAAAAAAAAAAGCTGTTTATTTCAGTCAACTAAAATGTCAGATGCTATTCCCCATTTCAGCCTCCACCACTTTGCCCAACAAAAAGATGCCCAGGGTTTCTCTAGGGCAGTTCACAATGGCTTCTGCTTCCTTTGCCCGCCTCACTCCTATTCTCTCTTTCAAGCACGTTTCAGTAGATCACATTTTGAAGAGGTTGCTTGTGCTTCTGAAAGCTGTCCGGTTCCATAAAATATACCCTTTTCATGTCACAGGTGATGGTCACCGTTTGGCTTCTTTGGATCTAATGAGATGAATATCATCTTCTGCCCCTCCATCTGTTTCCTGCATCAACCTTAAATAATAAGATTCAGAAAATATAATCAAATGTAGAATTTATTGGAACACAAGGCTTAAGGACAGCCACCTGGGAAGCACAGATTCCAAAGAATAGAACTCAGTGTTCCAAAGTTTGAAGTAATTTATACAGACAAAGTCTAGGGAAGTTTAACAGAATTTCAACATCTTTCTAAACAAGGCTTAATGCCTGGTTACAATGATCTGATTGGTTGAGGTGGTCTTTCTCTTTTGGGAAAGGTATATTGAACATTCCACACTGAAGATGTAACAGTCATGGGACCTTGTGTACCATCTGGTCTGAGTTAGGTACAGGACAACAAAAGAGGCAGCTAATCTATAACAAAGGTCAGCCAGGCACGGTGCCTCACGCCTGTAATCCCAGCACTTTGGGAGGCCAAGGCAGTTGGATCACCTGAGGTCAGGAGTTCAAGACCAGCTTGGCCAACATGGTGAAACCCCACCTCTACTAAAAAAAAAAAAAATACAAAACTTTAGCTGGGCATGGTGGCATTCGCCTATAATCCCAGCGACTCGGGAGGCTGAGGCAGGAGAATTGCTTGAATCCGGGAGGGGAGGTTGCAGTGAGCCAAGATCGTGCCACTGTGCAACAGAGAGAAACTCCACCTCAAAAAACAAACAAACAAACAAACAATCTATAACAAAGGTCAGTGATTAGACAGGAAGGAGGTCTGGTCTGTGGTCTGTCCTAGTCATTTACAGAACAAGAACAATGAGGAGGAGAGCTAATTTAAACTCTAAGAAGCAGAAGTTGCAACTCCATGATTCACGCTATGTGACTCAGATGACAGTCACATCTCTCTCAAGGTTCACAGTGTTTGGGGTATTGCACAGCTTTTAATTTTATTCATTTTCACAGTTGGATGTTCTTTCTTTTATAAGAGATTTCCCCATGAATGTGGTTTCTGATTTCCCACACTACTCTACATTCCCTCAGATTCACATCAAAAACTGATCAATCTTCCTGCTCAAGTTAATAGATTTTGGGTGAGGAGGGACATTGTTTTGGATCACTTGATTCTTCGTTTTTATTGTGGTAAAATATACATAATGTAAAACTTACCATCTTGACCATTACTGAATGTTGTAGGAGACCAGAATATGGCACCCCCAAACATGCCTCTTTGGCATAAGGACTATTGTGAGCTGATTGTCGTGAGAAACTGCAGGTATAGGAGAAGCTCTGAAAACAGAGTAGAAGTTACCCTTTTGTTACGTAAATTTACATTTAATAAAGAGATCTCCTATCGTAGGGGTGTCTCTCTCTGTGCCAGGGAGACAGGAATGACTCTAAAGTGCAAGAGACTCTTACCAGTGTTGAAAGCAAGGACTGAAATCTGCAGAACAAGCCTTGCTCTTGCTTACCATACCTTTCCCAATCACCTCCCCACAACCGGCCTTCCTCACACGCTTCTTTCTTGTTCTTAGCTGAAGATGACAGGTAAGCCTGAATTTTAAGTCACTCTGTGGGTTACTCATTCCCCGGGTCTTCCCCACATATTCATGAAGTACACATGTTCATAAACTTCTATTTGTTTTTCCCTTGTTAATCAGTGTTTTGTTAGAGAGGCCCTAGTTGAGAACCTAAAAGGGTGGAAGGAAACATTTTTCCCCTCCTACAGTGTACAGTTGAGTGGTGTTAAATACATTTACATTGTTGTGCAACCATCACTGCCATCCATCTCCAGAGCTACTCAGCTTGCAAAACTGAAACCCTGCACCCATGAAACACTATCTCCCCACTCAGCCTGCTCCCTAGCCTCTTGGCAACCATCGTTCTCCTCCTGTCTCTGAGTTTATCTACTCTAGGTAAGTACCTCATATGAGGGGAATCATACAGTATTTTTCTTTTTGTGACAAGGTTAATTCACTCAATGTAATAAAGGTTTTCAGGATCCACTACCCCAGAATGTGGCACCTTGACATAGTGAATTTTTTAAGCTGAGGAAATTTGAGAAACAGCATATGCAGGAAGATCCTTCTGGCTTTCCCCTTAAGCAGGTCATAAGACTTGCAGGCAGGAGCTGCTTTCCTAGACTTGGAGGAAAGCGGCAGCCTTAACTCTTGTGTTAAAGTCTGTTCTCACACTGCTTCAAAGAATTACCTGAGACTGGGTAATTTATAAAGAAAATAGGTTTAATTGATTCACAGTTCCACATGGCTGGGGAGGCCTCAGGAAACTTAGAATCATGCCAGAAGGCAAAGGGGAAGCAAGCACGTCTTATCACAGCGAAGCAAAAGAGAGAGCGTGAAGGGGGAAGTGCTACACTTTTAGACCATCAGATCTTGGGAGAACTCACTCACTATCACAAGAACAGCAAGGGGGAAATCCACCCCCATGATCCAACCACCTCCCACCAGGGCCCTCCCCTGACACATGGGGCTTGCAATTCGATGTGAGATTTCGGCGGGGACGCTGAGGAACCTGAGTGAGTTGTTGCTGTTGCTGCTGTTATAAGGCTCCCCCAGCAAGAACTCACAAGGGAAGAAGGAAAATATATTTTACCTCCCTGCAATGCACTCAGGGTTCTTTTATGTGGTAGCATGTTAGAACCTCCTTTATAAGGCTAATATTCCATTGTATAGATATATCATATTTTGCTTATGCATTCATCCATTGATGGACATAGGTTATTTCTAACTTTTAGCTGTTGGATCAATTGATCCAAATATATATTATGTGTATATATAAATATACAGTGATTATTTTTTAGATTAAAAATACTTGTGAAATTTTTTTTTTTTGAGACAGAGTCCCGCTCAGTCGCCCAGGCTAGAGTGCAATGGTGCCATCTTGGCTCACTGCAAGCTCCGCCTCCTGGGTTCACGCCATTCTCCTGCCTCAGCCTCCCGAGTAACTGGCACTACAGGCGCCCGCCACCACGCCCGGCTAATTTTTTTTGTATTTTTAGTAGAGGCGGGGTTTCACCGTGTTAGCCAGGATGGTCTCGATCTCTTGACCTCGTGATCCGCCCATCTTGGCCTCCCAAAGTGCTGGGATTACAGGCGTGAGCCACTGCACCCAGCCAAACACTTGTGAAATTTTTGTGAAATGTAACTTTGCAAACTATAGAGATGAACATACAGTGTCTTCTTTGGAACCCTTAATACTGTGAATTATTTCAGTCAGTCCTAATATTGAACCATCTTCAGCTTCTTAGAATGATTAATAATTTTTATTTTTTAACAAAGTATTTCTGAAAAATAAGATATTAAAGTTAAAAATTTATAACTTGGTAGTTATAAAATTCATATAAAAATGAGTTTTTCTATATTCTTTACTTAAATTTATCAACTGTTAACCTCTTACTATATTCATTCCCTGCTGCTTAGAGTTATATTTACTGAACTATTAGGAAGTTGCAGGTATCATTAACCTGTTCCTCTAAATGCTTCAACATCTATGTACTAAAAACAAGATTATTCTCTTATACAATAACAGGGACAATTATCAAATTAGGAAATTGTTAACATTGACTCAATGCTATTATCTAAACGACAGTCTCCATTTAAATTTTGCCATTGTCCCCACAATGTTTTTTACAGCTTTTATTCTTCTGATCCAGGATCCAACCCAAGCTGGTGCATTCAATTTAGTTGTTTTGTCCCTTTAGCCTGTTTTAATGTGGACACGTTTCTCCGGATTTATTCTTCTCTCATGACAGTGAAATTTTGAGTAATACAGGTCAATAGCTTATAGATTGCCCCACAAATCTAGTCTTTGTTTCCTAATGATTAGATTCAGCTTATGCATTTTTAGCAGGAATGCGGTAGAATTGTAGTTGTGTCCTTTCAGCACATCCCACATATCAAGAGACATCCGATGTCAGTCTATCCATTTTTGGTCATGTGAGCCTAGATACCATGATGCCTAAGAGGTTAAATTAACATTTTCTTTTTTGTAATTAATAAGTAATCTGTAGAGATGGGCCAATACCCAAGATTACAAAGTATCTTTTTCTTATCTAAATTTTACCCATAAATTTTAGAATCTCTTAATAATTTTTGCCTGTATCAAATATTACTATGCTGGTTGCAACATAGTATTTCAAACTCTGTCATTTCTGTTTTATATTTATTGGTTGGCATTTTACTACAAGGAAGAGCTTTTGCCGCTTCTTAGCTCCTCCCTCTTGCTTTTCTTCCTTCCTTGCCCCTGTCCTTCTGTTCCATGAACACATGAATTCCTTTTACCCCCAATGAGTTATAGTCCATTACTATCCTTATTATGTATTCTTTCATTGTACTGCCAGATCCATTTCTTAATGTTTTATTTATCTGCCATCAATATTTATAAGTGATACTGATCTACAGTCTTTCTATTGTATACTACCTTTATCTGGTTTTAGTAAAGCTTTTATTTAAGTGTGATAAGAGTATCAGCAAACTCTTGAACAATCAAAATAACAGAAAAACTCATCTGTTTCTTCTACATTTGGAAAAACTGTCTTACAAAAGTTTTGAAAATGAGTAAATCTTTTGGTCTCTCTCTGTCAATTTCATCAGTTGTGTGGTTATACTTTCATTTTATCCTAGATTTAATCTTGTCTAGTACGGATTTATTTGAGGTATTCTTTTATAAATATTTTATCTTTTTCAAATCTGGTTCTTTTTCTCTTCTCATTTCTAATTTGGCCATCTTAATCTCTTCTTAGCTCTTGATTTAGCTATCTACTGAATTTTATTAAATTATTATTTATTTTTCACTTAAATGTATAGCCCTTAATATATGTATCAATTCTGTCATTTTTTTTAACTTACAATATACAACTTTATGAATTTTTCCCTTCTGCTTTTCCTAGGTTTGTTTTCCACTACTTTTTTACAAGCTAAGTTTTATTTTAAATTATATTTTCCTCTGAGAAATAAGGTTTGGCAGTAAGTCATGAATTTTCATTTGGAATATTCCTACTATCATTATTTTCAAAATATTCTGCAATTTCAGACTTGACTTCCTTTTTGGTCCTAAGGTTGTTTTTAAGCCGTTTTTATAATTTCAAAATGAGTGGGATTTTACTATTTTGTTTTTACAGTTGGTACTTATTTATAATATTATTTCATAGCCAGAGATACGTAATTTTTACTCTTATTTTCTGTCTGTTTGTAATATAGTATATTACTAGCTGTTATCAATTCAGTGTCTGTTTATAAGGTATACATTTCAATGTATTTTAGATACTTGATAAACCTTATCTCATTCAAATATTCTGTAGAGGTACTTATTATATACTTGATCATGAAGGACTGAGAAAAAGATGTGTTAAACTCTCCTATTTGTGTTTTGTGTTGCTCTCTCTCTTTATAATGTATAATACTCCACATCAAAATAAAAAGAACTTTTCATGACTGAAATTTAACTTTATATTACATCCTCTGCTTTATATTTTATTTAAGTTTGCCTGTTGGTTCTCTGTTCAGTTTGTTATTGAGTAGATCAAATTTAACAGATGAAATGAAGCAAGGCCGAGACAAAAATGTGAGTGGGCAAATACCAGGCTGGCTCTGTCCTCCCCTCCCATCTTCTCCCACCCAGCAGAGTTCCTGCCACTGAGCTTTCCCTGCACAGATGAAAAGTAGTTAGGATGGAGGTTAGGGGTTAATGGGCTACAAGAAGCCTTATTCCCCTAAGAGGTTTTGTCTAGTTAAATAATTCAAACTTAAAGCTGTTGGAACTTTAAATTATTCTGAGCTTTGTAGGAATGTGGCTATGTAGCTTGAGTCATGTGACATGCAACTACAACTTCTGCACTTTTCTCCTGTAAATAGTTAGGAAGACAAAAAGGCACCAGAGATAAGACCTCCTCAGACCACTGCCTCTCGCCAAAGAGTAATCAAGTAATCTTCCTTCGGATGTAGCAATCTGTAAGCAATCAAAGTACTTGCTGTAACATAGGTACTGATCTTATATTGAAAATGTTTTAATTCTACAGTTTCTGTGTCTCTGCCTATATGATTCTCCACTTTGAAATGCTGACTCCATTCACTTGGAAGTGGTGCTCCCAGCAGCCATCCTCAAGCTTTGTGTTTCAATAAACTCTATACTTAATTATATTTTCTGAATCTCATTATTTAAAGTTAATAGTTTTGTACCTACAGTAATGAATCTCAATGAATAAATTAGTCTCTGTCTCCGTTCATTTTTTTATTGTCGTTGTCATTGTTGCTATAACCAAATACCCGAGACCAGGTAATTTATGAATATAAAAGAAACTTCTCTCTTATAGTTCTGGAGGCTGTGAAATCCAAGGTTGAGGGACTGCATCTAGTGAGGGCCTTCTTACTGGTGGGGACTCTCTGCCAAGTCCTGAGACAGCACAGGGCATCACATGGTGAGGGGGCTTATGAGCCAAACTAGCTTTTATAACAGACCCAGTCTCGTGATAACTGACCCATTCCCTCAGTAACTCATGAATCCATGAATTCATGAATGGATTAATCCTTTCATGAGGGTAGAGCCCCCATGATCCAGTGACTTCCCAGAGATTCCACTTCTTAACACTGCTGCACCGGGGACCAAGTTTCCAACACATGACTTTTTAGGGAACACATTCAACCTATAGCAGTCCCTATGACAAAGTGAGAAATATCTTTTGGTGCAGATCACACTGTTCCTAATGCACATGAGCCTCCTTTGGTGCTATTCCTTGTAGTTGCTACACCATGCCCCTGTTGTTGGAAGGGTGTTATCTATTGTTTAAACTCTAAGAAAAAGTGTCTTTTCTGCACACTGTGAGAGTATCTGTAATATTTACTGTGCCTGCAATGTGCTAAGCACTGCTCTACTGTCTTGAACCTTATCCTCAAGTAGTAATAGCTCATTTCTTCTAGATCCTAATGATATACCAGGAATTGAATTAGTGGTTTTCATAGTTGTTCATATCAACTCCACAAAGTTGATATCAAGCTTTCTGCTGAGGCGGGAAGATCAGTTGAGGCCAGGCATTCAAGACCAGCTTGAGCAATATAGCGAGACCCTAATTTAAACAAAACAAAACAAAAATAAGAACAAAAAAAGAAGCTTTCCAGAGATCATACAGCTATTAGCTATGAGAATTTGAGACCAGTTCTGCCTAACTTCCACACTATCTTTTTCTCAAGCTTCAGGTGGCCAAGAATCACTTAGGGTGGTCATCGAGAATTCCAACACTCGATAACACCAAATTCTGATTCTATAGGTCTGTGGTGGGGCTCAGGAATCTAAATTTTCATTACACGCCCCAGCTAAATCTGAAACAAATGGTTTATATTCCTCACTTTGAAAAACTACACAAATTATATGGGTTAAGGCCAGGAGGTATAATTATCCCTCTGACAGCTGCTCTCACTGGCTAAGAACCTTATCAGAAATGCAGATTTTGACCTCTGATATGAAAGTCTCATAAAATACCTGCTGATTCTGTGTTCTCTAATGTCACTGGGGAAACAGGTTGGAAAAGAATACAAGTTTTGTTCTGATCATTCCAGCTTTAAGTCACTACAGTGTCTAAGAAAGCTGTTATTCAGATCGGGCATAGTGGCTCATGCCTGTAATCCCAGCACTTTGGGAGGCCAAGACGGATGGATCACTTGAGGTCAGGAGTTTGAGACCAGCCTGGCCAACATGGCGAAACCCTGCCTTTGCTAAAAATACAAAAATTAGCTGGACATGGTGGCATGCACCTGCAATTCCAGCTACTTGGGAGGCTGAGGCAGGAGAATCGCTTAAACCCAGGAGGTGAAGGTTGCAGTGGGCCAAGATCATGCCACTGCACTCCAGCCTGGCAACAGAGTGAGACTCTGTCTCAAACAAACAAACAAACAAAAACAACAGAAAAAGAAACTTGTCATTCAATCAACATAGGGTTGTAATTTATTATTCATATTTACAAAGTTTTAAAATAATTCACATCCCCGAATCAAAATTATTCAACATAGTTTTCCCCTTTGTCCTTATGATGTCAAATACAACCTAAAGTATTAGAGAAAGAAAGACATAACACTGCAAAAAATTAAAAATATATACATTCTGCCAGGGCACCCTCCCTCATTTGACCATTTTCATGAGGGTATTTTTGTTGAACACAGAGAGCTCTTTATTCTCTTTTAAGTTGTAACAGCAAGAATAACTTGGATGACTGTTTGACCCTTACCAGTTGGGTAACTTTATTTGATAGAAAAATAAAAGCCCTATATTTAAAAGTGAGTAGCAGCAAGTGACCGGTCAGTAACCCCCTTCAAAAGAAAGACCACAGAATTCAACGCAATGGTTAATCCAGGCACAGCCCATTCATCAATCTGGATATTTCAATCAATTTCCCTCAAAAGTCTCAGTCTTCATGACCACTATAGAAAACAGACCAAGAGCCCAGAGTTTAGAGTGGGAAAATCTGGGAAGATTGGTAACTGTCTCTTAACTGGATATTTAACTTTGAACAAGCTGTCAAATTCTCTGAACCTCAATTTAAGGAAGCCATACCACTATCTGAGGGTATCACTGTGAAGATTAAAGTGAGATAGTATGTAAAGGTTCCCTGCTACAACATTCCTGATTAAGTTCTTGTCTGTGACTGAGCAACGACAATAGTATGGTTAGTCCCGGGTTGTTACCATTCTTAAAACGTAGCTTTGTAGTTTTACTTAGGTAGAGGCACTTCTTATTCTTACAACATGATTCAGCAATTCATTCTCATAGTAGATGTACTGCATATTATTTAATATGGTTTTGCCTACTAAACTAGTTGTATATGTTTGATAGGTAACTTCAACAAAAGCGACAGACAACTAGAAATATGAGATGCATCTTCTGGTCCACGGACCCCCAAAATTTTCAGATGATGTGGTAGGAGCAGAAGGCAGGATGGAGGGACTGTGGTAGGGGAGTGTGATGTACTTTTGGTTCACAAGTCTGTTAAAATCATAGTAAATCCAAATATATCCGTTGTATGTATTTGGCTTCCATAAGCATTTTAAAATTAGTTAGTTTTTCTAATTGACAGATATATTTTTTAAGGATTTCTTTGAAGAAAAGTTTTTCACTAAAAATTTGGGAAACCATTGATGCTACAATGAGGTTCTCATCCAGGGGAAGAAAGGTGGAATAATTTTCCACCTCACATAGCAGAACCTGGGCTTCCGTAGCTTCGACCAGTCTTCTTCAACTCCAGCATGAGGAAATCTGTAACTATAAAATGCCTCTAGGATAATTCAGTAAGGGTTAAGCCCCACATGTTATATAACAAAGACAGGTTTGATTTCTGTCCTTTTCATACCCTAGGAATGTAGGAATCATCAATCAGTATTTGGAGGGAAATTAAAAAAAAACACGTAATTGGTATTTTAAGTTGGTCCTGTGACCCAAATTATATTTGGAATATTTTCTTTTTGATGTGAAACCGAGCATTTATTTTAAAAGTTATAAAGCACTGGTTTTATAGTGATTCAGTGGAAAGGGATTCAATATCCTAAACGGCATGCCTACCTGGATTTTTTTAACCCTCTTGAACGAGTCTAAGAAATGCATTCCAAAAATCACAACTCTTACGTTAACTTGAAATCCTGTCTGACATGAGGGACAGCCCTGGCATTTTGTGGGAGCTTGGGGGATGCGGTACAGTGGGAAAAGAAGCAGGAAGTTACTAACAGTCAAGTATCACTTTCTCATAAAAAACATATTGAAATAAGAGTCCAGAACTCTTATACATTTGGTTCATGATCAAATTTTGGTTTAAGCCATTAATCTCTGTGCAGCAGGGAAAAAAGCAAGGTTGCGTTGTTTTAACTGATAGTTGTTATCATTTTCATCAGTTTATTGTTCTACCTCACTGCAAAGCCCCAAAATTCTGAGCAGGGAACTAAAAGGCTAGGTGTTAATCTTTCTGGCCATGAAGGAATATTAATCTTCCTATTTCAATGATCGCATTTGCTCTAACACAGCTGGAGAGAGCAAAGCTATTGTCTTCAGCAGAAAAAGAATCTGTCTCAAAAAGAGACAGTCAGGATGGGATTAACCCATTTCTTTGGGAGGTCTCTCATCTTAAAATAATTTGAGGCAGGTTGCAAAATAAAAATGAAATAGCTAGAATAGGAGGCAAGCATAACAGGAGATGCTATCAGGCGCCTGCAATAGGTCAAGGGTCCCAGAAGCCAGCCTAAAGCACAATGGGTTAGCATAATTCTATTTTTCTGACAAAAAAAACCCAATATGTGCCAATCAATACATCTGTAGAACATGTCTTTGGCTATAAGTTGGCTGAACGAGGAACGCCTCACTCAGTGCTGTATACAGAAGATATGCTCACTTTGGTAGCTTGATACCTTAGAAAAAAAATATTGATTAATGTGGTGCCTGAGGCATTTAATTATGGCTTCCCAAAAGATTGTTGAGACCTTTTCAAATGCGCTATTTCTGTATCAATACTCAGTGAGAACTGAAGACATCATGTAAGTGAGTGATAAGGCTGTGAATGTATGTCTGCCTTGAGTGTTTGCAGGAAACAGAGGGCACAGCCCAACAGAGTGGCATAGGATTTGGTGAGGGGGATATTGACAAAGGTGGAGGAGAGGAATGGGGAAAGCCTAGGGGCCGGGCAGGACCCCAGGGCTAATGACGGAGGGCAGAGAGGAGGAGGGCACCAGGCCTGGGAACCAGAGGTCAATAAAGGACGCTGGGCCCTAGGGCAGAGAGTAATCTGTTTCTCCTCTGTCCTCCTTCCTCCTGCCGAGGCTGCCCATGGGCTAAAGGAAAGTGAGAAATCAAGACAGCCTGGATGCCCCGTGTCCAGACGCTGCCTGAGCGCAGGGGGGCGGCGAAGGGTGGAATGTGGGAGCAGCTCCGCCGGCCCAGGGGAGGCCTGTGCAGTCCTGGGGAACCCGCGAAGGAGTTCCGCAGAGGAAGCGTGGGAGACAGAGGGATCTGTGTCAGAACCTGAATCTATCTTTGCCCGCTACATGGCGGAGGCAGGTCACCTGCTTCAAGGTCCCCATTGTGGTACGGCACCATTCGGAGGGTGGTACGAGAAGAGTTACCGTTTCTTTCTTTTATTTATTTATTTGAGACAGGGTCTACCTCTGTCGCCTAGGCTGGAGTGCAGTTGTGATCTCAGCTCACTGCGGCCTCCAATTCCAAGGCTCCAGCGATTCTCCCGCCTCAGCTGCAGGGACTACAGGCGCGGGCCCCTACGCCCAGCTAGATTTTTATTTTTAGTAGAGACGGGGTCTTGCTACCTTGCCCAGGCTGGTCTCAAACTCGCTGGCTCAAGTGATCCTCCCGTCTTGGCCCCCCAAAGTGCTGGGATTACAGGCATAAGCCACTGCGCCCCCACCACAAATTACCGTTTCCAGGTGCTCAAGCCTCTGTACATAAAAACATCAGATCTGAGCTGGCTCCAGGTGGCCTTCTGCTGACAAGAGTGGGAGAGGATGCGTTCGTGTGGGCAAAGATGTCCTCTGTCCAGGAAGTGGCCCCCAGGAGCCAGACAGAAGGTAAATGTGCAGCGGGAATGCCAGGATGCTACGCCACCTGGCAGGTGCCTGGGGGAAGGGGCGCACAGATGAGAGGCCGCTCCTCAGGCCCTCCACCCCACCCTCGGACACACTCGTAGGCGCAGAGGCACCATCCCCAAGTCCCTTTCCGCAAGGGGGAACGGCTTCCTGTGCAAATGGCAGGAGGAGAAGGCGTGTGGCTTTGCAGTCCACCCACAAGAACCTTACCATAACGTCACATGCCAAATGGCAATTTTAGGACGGCGACAGACTGCCAGTTAATTCTGAGGAAAATCCCCCTGAAATAATTTTATAGATAGGCAAGGTGCGGATACATAAACCAGAAACGAGCACACAGAGGCCTCCTTGTCTCTCCAGCCCCGAATGAGCGAAGCAGCCCTGCAGACTTGGGAGCTGGGCTCTGGCAATGGCAACTTGCCCCTATCCAGCAAGCCGTACCCAAAATCACCAGATAACTCAGGCATATTGTAAATTGTGCATCCGGCAGAAAAGTCGCTGTCGCTTGTTTCAAAGCTGCTAGTAACCTTGTGAGATCCTTCCTGATGGAGTTAAACTCGTGGTTTGTTGTTAGAATATCCAAGCATTCAACAGGCTTGCAGGGCGGCCCCACCCCAGGCCAGTTCCAGCAGTCAAGCCTCTGGGAAAAGCTCTTGAATTAAAGAAAAATACTTTCTCCTCATTCACAAAAATCCTTCAATGGACTATTTACTGATTTAGGAGCCATTTCTAGATATATCCTGTCTTCAGAGGAATTAACAGGAAAGCACCATTTCTCCAAAAATGTGTGACTATGAGAAACAGAGGCTCCCATCTCGTGCTAACTGAGGCGAACCCTGGAGGGCACTGCACTGGCGAGGCCACTGCGGTCTTAGATGTGCACAGCACTAGGTGAGAACAGACACAGAGGGACCGGGTCACAGGCTCTGGAAGGTGCTGTGGACTCGCAGAGGTCCTCACTCTAGGAATAAGTACATAAGGTAGGTCAGAGCTATTGGGAGAGATTGACTGGAAATGTAGTGAATTTGTAAACTTGTGTAAGTTTCACAACTGTTATTCTGAATCCATAACCAGAGGTTCCAGTCATTCAGGGAAACAAACAAAACATCCTTTTAAAATATCATTGCCCCAAAGACCATTGGAATTACAATAAAAACTAAAGACAACTGTCTTTTCGCATAGTACAGCTCCTTGTGGAAAGGTGGCTATTCTTGATTAGTTTTCTAACATTTATCACCACTCTGGGGCAGGCTCGTTTCTAAGCCATTAACTCGTTTCTTTCATTTTGTACAGTTAATAGAAATAAAGAAATGCTGTGGCCAGGCAATAAGAGGAAATATTTCTCATAACTAGGAAATTAAGATTGTATTTTATTGTTACTACTATCATTATGGTTAATTGCAGCTTATTTGTGACATTGCAGAGCTAATAAGAAACTTGGATACTGTTTTGAATACGTCCTTCATTTTTCTTTATGAGGTAAGACATGCCAAAAGTGCAAAAGTCGAAAAAGGAGGAGAGGAGGAAACACAGGTGGGAGAAGTGGGCTCTTCTTCCCTGACAACTGTGGAAGAAAGCACTGGGCCACCTATCTGCTGTTGATAGATTAAAGCTGGTGAATGAGAAGCAGCAGAACACATCTGTTACTCTTGTCTATCAGGAATAATGATGGTCAGGGAGACCAGCAGGAGTGCTGACAGAAAGGAGCCCAGCAATAGAGGATGCTCTGAGAAAGGCCCCAGTTGCTCTCAGTGCCCTGGCATCCTAGCTTTCCAAGACCATATCAGCTTTACCTTGAGGGCTCTATGAGGACATGTAAATGTCCTCATGGTGCCAGCCAGGGCCCTGGTAAGATCCAAAGGCACAGCCCAATTTGGTGACGTGGGGAGAGCCTGAGGAAGGGATGATTTACTAAGGTACAAGGAGCCAAAGGGGATACAGCAAAGCCTGGGACTAAAAGCACTGGACATTCTTAATACCCTTTAAGAGGTCAATGAGAGGAAGCAGTTCTAGAAAGAGAGAGAGAGGAAAAGGAACTGAAACCTGTGAACCAGAGGTAGCCAGAGCAAGATCACTGCCAGAAATGAGCAATGAGCCAGAGGGGGGAGCTGGACAATAAAGACCTCCAGCCCCTGACAGCCCTGGCAGCCTGGGCACAGCAGCCCATTGCAGGGTGAAGGAGCTCTGGATAGACATATGGAAGACATCCAGCATGCTCATCCAACTGCTGTTCACTGCGCCTGCTGGCCCCGTTTACCGAATTGGGAAAATGTCAGTTAGGAGGGACTGCAGTCTGGATGCCCAACTGTAGGGACACAGGGGCTGGGGGAGTCTAGGTTACAAGCAGCTTAGTACCCAGGAGGTATGTGTATTAGTCCATTCTCACAGTGAATTGGCTGGAGCTAGAGTAGCCAGGATGCAGAGTGCCTTGCCCCAAGGCTACACAGAACAGTGGGGCCCTGGGCCTGGCTCCCAAAACCATTTTCTCCTCCAAGGCCTCTGGGCCTCTGATGGGAGGGGCTGCCACAAAGATCTCTAAAATGCCTTGGAGACATCTGCTGGTTATGCAGTTCCAAAGTTGCTTCCACATTCTTAGGTATCTTTATAGCAATGCCCCACTACCTGGGTTCCAATTTTCTGTATTAGTCCGTTTTCACACTGCTATGAAGAACCACCCAAGACTGGGTAATTTATTAAAGGAAAGAAGTTTAACTGACTCACAGTTCCTCATGGCTGAGGAGGCCGCAGGAAGCTTAACAATCATGGCGGAAGGCTAAGGAAAATCAAGCACCTCCTTCACAAGGTGGCAGGAGAGACAAGAGTGAGGGGAGATTACCAAACACTTTTAAACCATCAGATCTCCTGAGAACTCATTCACTATCACAAGAACAGCATGGGGGAACCATCCCCATGATCCAATTACCTCCTAACAGGTCCCTTCCTCCACACGTGGGGATTGCAACTCAAGATGAGATTTGGGTGGGGACGCACAGCCAAACAGTATCAGTATGACAACACACAGTAGGTAGTTAGCCAGGCTGATCCATCTCCAGGAACACAGTTCCCTGAAAGCAGATCTGCAAATGGCAGTGGGGAAACAAGGCCTTCCTGGGCCAGGTGGTATTCTGACATCCAGGAAATGTCATGAGCCTTGCTGGCAAGGTCACAAGTCTCGGGATGGGCTCAGAGAGACCGCTTCTAATCCTGAGTGATGGGCTGACCTGTAGGCAGATTTCCAGGGCCTCTGTGCACGGGGAGAGAGGGGAACTTGACGCCTGCTAAGATCTGAATTCATTTTGAATGGGCTAATAGAGTTGTTTAAGATCATATTTAACTCATAATAGGAACAGATAACGAGTCTCTTCAAAATCAAGGTTTTATTTTGTTATTAAATAGAATATTTGTTGGTCTCCTCCTCTGTGCTGAGTATCAACCCAGGTGAAGAGATACAGGGACCAGTAAGACATCAACATGTCTCATGGAGTTCACTTGGTAGAAGATCTAAAACCAAAAATATTTATTTTTGTGCCCAAATGGAATGTTAATTCCTTGATAAAAGAGACTCTGTATATCTTGTCCTTATCAGGATCCCAGAACTGAGAAGTATTTGTTGACCAACTGGCTCATGATAGACATATTCAGTAAGTACTTGCTTGTTAGATGAAGACATTTTCTTCTAGTGCCTACTGAAATGTATTTAATAAACATCAGACAACCAAAAACTGATGATGCATATGAAAAGGTATAATCCTGTGATAAACAGAGAATTATGACTCAGCTATAGGAGGAAAATGGATTTATTTCTGCCATGGTAAATTTATTACATTTGATCAGACCAGAGAAAAAATAACAGAAAAAGACATTTTTATGTCTTGCCCTTTCCATTTGTAGAGGAGGGAAATAAATATGGCGTCACTATTTCACCTGCCTGAATATTCAAAATTTTGCATGTGCCAAGTCTCTCCTCAAAATGAGTACCTGATTGGAGGAAAACATTCCCAAGGGAATCATATTTTACAGGGTGTCGAGTCTATATCTTTGGTGCCCACATTTATTCCCATTAATTTTTTCCAAAATCTCATTCCAAATTTAGCGCTAGCAACTGCCAGATTTCTAGGGCATTCATTCTTTCAATCAGTCATTTTAATAACAGTCCTTAATCTTCCATCCTTGATCCTGTTGTTTCATTCATTGACAAGATTTATAACAGAATTATTGACTCCATATGACATAGTGTTTTTTCTGGGATCAGTTACATTACTTGAAAATGGGGAAGGCTCCTGATGGTCGTTTTGAAAAATCTGCCCAGCATAACAATTGATAACATTCTAGTCACCCAGAGCAGGAAAAGGGAAATTAGTAAAACACTCCTCATAAAGAGCAAACTTTTGAACTTTTTGTACTTGTTTTTCTCTCAGAAATATCAGCAGATTCATCCACTTTGGTACAAAATGATTGGAAAAGCCAATTTTTTTAATGGAAAAACTACTTTTCAAGAACCGTGATTTTGTGTGCCCCCAGGCAACTTGGAGTTGAAAGCCAAAAATGAAGGAAATCTTCAAACTCAGGGAAAACTTTGGCAGTCAGCCCTACTGAGAATGAGAACAAGTTCCTTCACAGCTCTGTGTGCTAAGAAATAAAGCAGAATTCAGGAGCTGCCATTCCCACCATTCTGGAGAGGCTTGGAGTTTCTTCAGCTCACTGTTATCCCTGGTGTGAAAGCAGAAAAGAGGTGGCATGAATTATGGAGTTGCTGGAAAAAGACTATCTGTCATGTTACCAAAGGAAAACAAAAGTCAAACCAATAATAAAACAAACAGGAGAACTAAAGTCCTGTTGAAGATTCACATCAAATGTGAGAGAATCCCCAGGATTCTAGAGTTTCACTTTAGTTTATTTTGGGAGAAGGGACAATTCCATTAATAAAATCAACTGAATATCTCATTTTCTTTTCGTATCTTAGGAAATGTAAAAGGGTGAAAATAAGAAAAAGAAGAGCATTTTATCTTTTTAACAGGGTAAAACAAATATTTGGACTCAAGGAAGGTGTCTCAAAAAAGAGAAAGAAAGCACTATTATTCTTGATTATAGAGAGAAAGATCTTTCCTTTAGCCATGTATGGATTTCTCTCTGGGCAAATAATACACATATTTATTGTTCTGCATTGACGTTACTCTCTTCACGGAACTTAGTGAGTCAACCAGGAAGTAGAGACAGATGAAATAAGCAGTAATTTAGTATAGACATTATGAAAAATCACCAAAAAAAAAAGATTTGATTGCTTTTATTGCTTGTCATAAAGCCACATGGAGCTGTCAAGAGTTGAAATGTTTCTGATTAAAGTTCGGAACTTTTGAAATTTTTCAACTGCTTTCCTGTTGGATGTCTACTACTTGCTTTTTTAAAAAATAATCTGGGCCAGGTGCGATGGCTCACACCTGTAATCCCAGCACTTTGGGAGGCCAAGGCGGGCGGATCACAAGGTCAGGAGATCGAGACCATCCTGACTAACACAGTGAAACCCCATCTTTACTAAAAAATATAAAAAATTAGCCGGGCATGGTGGCAGGCGCCAGTAGTCTCAGCTACTCGGGAGGCTGAGGCAGGAGAATGGTGTGAACCCGGGAGGCAGAGCTTGCAGTGAGCCGAGATTGCGCTACCGCATTCCAGCCTGGGCGACAGAGCAAGACTCCATCTCAAAAAAAAATAAATAAATAAAATAATAATAATAATAATCTGGCTGGGTGCGGTGGCTCACGCCTGTAATCCCAGGACTTTGGAACAAAATAAAACAAAAACAAAACAAAACAAAACAAAATTCCATTTCGGAAAACAATGAAGTAATAGAGGGCATCAATAACTTCCAGCCATAAAGAACATGTGAGGACACTACCCACAGCCTGGGGATGATGCATTGCAAAGGCAAAATGAAATAATTCCTGGAGCTCACACGTGGCCAGGAGGATTGTTTGCTCCCAACAGCCAGATTGGTACAGACCTCACAGTGCACAGAGCAAAAGGAAGAGGACTTAGGAGGGTCTCACCTTGGCAGTGCCACCAAATTAGTCTTCCATTACAGGCTGTACTGCTATCGCCTAAGAAAGTTTAAGAGCAAACTGTAAAATAATCAGACTGTTCCTGCAGAACGTAACTGTGCCCCAGAAAGTAACTCATATATATTTATAAGAATAAAAAAATTCCCAGAATTGGCAACATAAAATCACAATGTTGGGCATTCAGTCAAAAATTGCCAGTTCTGCAAAGCATCAGGAAATAAACAACCCATAATAAAGAAAATTATCAGCCAATAGAAATAGACCCAGAAATGATAAAAATAACAATATTTGTAGACAAGGACATTTCCAGTCACTATGACTATCTTCTGTATATTCAAGAAGGTGTAGGAAGGCATGAACATGTTAAGGAGAGACATAAAAGATATTTTAAAGCCCAGGTTGAACATCTGCAGAAAAATACATTTGACAGGACTATCAGCAGATTAGACATTGTATAATAAAAGAGCAATGCATTAGAAAATGCAGCAATACACATGATAAGAAGTAAACACAGAGGAGAGAGAGAAAAAGGGACAATGTGAAAAGGTATGCTATATCTGTAACTGGAGTCCCAGACAGAGGGAGCATAAAAACACACTTGAAAATATGATGGTTAAAAATTATACAAATGTAATGAAAATGATAAACTTCCAGAACCAAGAAGCTCGATGAGTGGCAAGCAAAATAACAAGTAAGGCATGAATTTTAAGAGAAAAGAACTGATAAATTTCATCAAAACTAAAAAAACTTTCTCTTCAAAAGATACTTTAGAAAATGAAAAGGCAAGCCACACACTGTGGGAAATATATGCTAAGTATGACTAAGTACTTCTACCTGGGAATATACAAAGAATATGCAAATAACTTTTTAAACGGTAAAATCCAATTAAAATATATATTTTAGCAGGTACTTAATCAAAATATTATATAAATATGGCACACAACACGTACAAAAATGCTCAACATCATTAGTTATCACAGATGTGCACAGCAAAGCTATAAAGAAGGGACTACTACACCAGGAAGTCTAACATTTTTAAAGGCCGATAATGCCAAATGTTGTCAAGATAACTGGAATGGTCACACAGTGTTGATGAAAATCAAAAATGGAAGGACTGTTTTGAAAAGGTTTGACAGTTTTATAAAAATAAAACATAAACTGGCTGGGCATGGTGGCTCGTGCCTGTAATCCCAGCACTTTGGGAGGCTGAGGTGGGCAGATCACTTGAGGTCAGGAGTTCGAGACCAGCCTGGCCAACATGGTGAGACCTCCATCTCTACTAAAAATACAAATATTAGCTGGGTGCAGTGGCAGGCACTTATAATCCCAAATACTCAGGAGGCTGAGGCAGGAGAATTGCTTGGACAGGGGGCGGAGGTTGCAGTGAGCTGAGACAGAGCCACTGCACTCCAGCCTGGGCAACAAGAGCAAGACTCTGCCTCAAATAAATAAATAAATAAATAAATAAACTACCATAAGATGCAGCAATTTCACTCCTAGATACTTATGCAAGAGGACTGTAAGCATATGTCCACGTATACACTTTTACAGATATAATTATAGAAAGTTTATTTGCAATAAGCAAACACTGGTAACAACCTAAATGTCTGTCAAGGGCTGAATTGTGTCTACCTAAAGTGTGTATATTGAAGCTCTGGACCCCAATCCCTCAGAATGTGCCTATTTGGAAATAGGGCCTTTAAAAGGGTGATTAAGTTCAAATGAGGCTATTAGGCTGGTTCCTCCCCCAGAAGGGGACATTTGGACACATGAAGAGACATCAGCAATGCACACACAGAGAAAAGACCATGCAAAGACGTCTGCAAGCCGAGGAGAGCGGCCTCAGGAGAAACCAAACCTGCCAACACCTGTTAATCTCAGACTTCTAGCCTCTCGAACTGTGAAAAATAAACGTCTTTTTTTTAAACCACTCAGTTTGTGACATTTTGTTAGTTTTGCTAAAGAACTAATACAATGTCCATCAACAGATGAATAGATAAGCAAATTGTTGTATCCTCACACAAGGGAAAACTATACAGCCATAAGCGCAACAATTAACACATGCTGCAGTACGCGGATATGTAGTTGCCTGGGGATGGGGGTGGGAGGAAAAATTAAAATTAAATAATCGTACATTTAATGAGTATTGAATTGTGTGCACCAGGAAATTTACAATCAAATCATGAATACTACATCGATCACCTCTCCTAATATTCTCATGCCCAACTTTGTAATCCATCCCTTTTTCCTCCCACCCCCATCCCCAGGCAACTACAGATCTGCTTTCTGACACGATAGATAAGTTTGTATTTTCTAGAATTGAGTACGTTTCTGACACACGTTATGTTTTATATAGATATTTTGGTCTGGCTCCTTACACTGTGTGTGAGTACATGGAGATTCATGCATACCGCAGCATGTGTAGATTGTCACTTCTCCCTTTGGGCTGTCTTTCCTATCTCATTAGGTGGCTTATAGTGATCCCGAAAGATGCAATTCACAAAGTAATCTTCCTAGAAACAGGAAAGTCTACACAGTAAAAAAAATACATATGGGAAGAAATTTTTATTTCCCTTAAGGTATATTTTTCTGCCTATATCTGATATAATTTCAATTTTATGACAGCCATTTTCCCCTACATTTTCTCAACTGGAGATCCATTGACTGACACAGCTCTTCCTTGTATCAAATACCCAATCAGTAACCTGCATGGTGCTACTCAATAGTATCCAGAGTCATCCACACCACTTCTACTGCCCCTAACCCAGGCTCATCTCTGAAATTTCATTATTCGCATTAGTCACTCTTTGGGTCTGATAATCTAAAGACTTAAAATGCAAAGTCCTTTTTTAAAGAAGAAAAACTGAAGCAGTGATGCTTTGATTTGAATTTCAAAGAGAATTGTCTAAAGGAAGAGGCCCCGAGAGCACAAAACGCAGGACTAGGCACAGAGTCAGGGTGAGGCACAGAGAAAAGGTGTGATCTACAAGCCAGTGCAGTTTACAGGAAGAGGAGGACAGGATTCCTGGGCAGCTAAGGCAGTGATCAGATGATGGTACCTTGGACAACACAAGGGCACAACAGCAACCAAGCAGGACAGAAAGGAACTGTTGACACATCTGGCCACTTGTCAGTTTGGGCTGGGAATCCTGGAGGCACTAACATGAACTGTTTTGACGTACTCTACATAGAATCATAGCATTTCCACAGCTTCACTGAATTTTCAGAGCTGTAAAAATCATTTTCATCTTAGAGATGGGACACTGGAGGCCCACAGAAGTTAAAAGAGTGTCCAACAATACACATCTAATTACTGGCACAACCGGGACAGAGCCAGGTGACCTATTCCAGGTCTGGGGTTCTTTCCACTACACCTGTGCCTGACTTGAAAGCATTAGAATGCCCTTAGATTAAAACCAAATTTTGTTAATCATCATCAGCCAAGATATTGTCTCATTAATAATTGCAGCCATCACAATTATAAAGCATATGGGTTCCCTGCCAGTAATGGCAGTAATAGTCGTAAGTATTCATTATATGCACCTGAAAGCTGATGAGCTAGAACTGAAAGGAAAACCATAAGCCAGTAGAAAGAATGAAGAAAGGGGGCTACAACTACTGCATCGAGCTGGCTTGAGTATTCCCAGGCCAGCAAAGACTTCCACATTTATAAGGCCACTTACTCTTCCTCCCAGACATTGAAAAACATCTGTCCAACTTGATAAGAAGAACCAAACTAAGTGGAAGTGTGCAAAAGAAATCCTCTGTGTCAAGGGACTATTATTAGTTTCAGTACAGTATTGCAGGTCCTAAGTCTTGGTCCCTCTTCCCATCACTTCCTTTTTTTCTCACCTTCTCACATGCAAAAACACATATGCATATGCATGTCTGTGCTGAGGACCACACAGCCAAGGGAACTGATAACAAGTGAGAAGAGTGAAATCCAGACAGGAAAATTAATGACATTCTTTCAGATGCTTCTGCTTCTCAGAGAAATCACAAGTGCATTAACTCATTTGATTCCCGCAAATTGCTTGTAAAGCTGGCAGCACCAGGATAATTATCCCTGTGTGGCTGATGAGGAAAGTGTGGAACGCAGAGGCATCTTCATGCTTATGATTAACTCAGGTGTGAGCATCCCTGTCTGGAACAAAGTCATTCCTTTCTGATTGATTACCTATTTAATTGAACCCTGAGCTAGTGGGGCTGCAGCTCTTACCTTTGAGGTCTGTTAGAGTTCCATGGAGGAAGCCTTTTTATTGCCAGGGACGGTATTGGGGTTCGGTGCTAAATATTTGTCTACTAAATGGGAAAATTAAAATTTAAAAAAACCATCAATGCAGATAATGACAAAGACTCACAAATGAAGACATGCCTGCTATTTGTTTCCTATGCATTAGCAGAAACCATCAACAGAGTCAGCATACTTTCAACTGAAAAGACAACCACATTAAATGACTTCCGTGAACTACTTTGATGAGCATGAGTAATGTTTTCAGTTAACAACACAAGAATTGAGTCTTCCATTATCATGAGATTTTTTCCTTCGGCATTAGTAGAAGCGTCTCCAAGTTAGAGCGAACTGGAGACTTCCGCTGGTACAATAAAATCATAAATAATTAAAATGACTTAAGCTGCCCCTTTAACATTTCCTATCCAAAAGGCCCATAAATCACTTCAATAAAAGTGCCTTTTTTTTTGTCAACCCTAAATCTGTGCTTAGGTCTATGTGCTTCTACTTGATTTTATGCATCAGATGTACCAAGAGATGAATTGATTACCTGTTTTACAACGTCACACATATGTGTCCACCACTTGGTACTTCTGGCAAGGGGAGGTCACAAAAAATAGATTTCACTGGAGACAACCACTATTTTCTCCTTCTTTCAGATGTTTCACTTTCCACAATCTGACCCAGATTATTAGCCACAATTAATTAATTCTATCTAAGGAGTCCTCTGAAGAGTAGACAGCATGGGAGTGACATAGCAACAGCCATAGCCTACTAAGTGCCTGGTACCAAAGATCCTTTATTAAATACTCAAATATAATCATGCCTGGTTTATCATATTTTCACGATTTTACAGACTTAAGATAATAATGGACTTGTCCATATTTATTTATTTCCATAAACAATTAGGAGAGCCTGGAGTTGCACCAAGTTCCCTCTGACTTAAAGATCTTATCAATTAAAAAATAAGTCAGAGTCAGGGTGACTCTGACTCTAGCCCAATAAGTAGAAAAGGATATGAGATGTCCACTGCTTCAATTATCTTCAGAGCAAGATAACAACCATTTATTAAAGCAGGAGAGAAAGATCCTATTGTTTAACTTCTGTAGGGACAGTGATTTCTTGGATTGCTTAGGTTTCCAACCTTGGACTCTTCTGTATATGTAGTGTAGATTCAGTTGTAAAATGTTGCTTCCTCTCTGAGAAAACTCTTCTGGTTCTACTGGACCCCTTCTAGACAGTATCTAGTGAAAGTAATAGGGGTAAATAGCAAGCTGAAAGAGCATGACGCAGCTAGTCCAGTCCATATATACTGCAGCAAGATTGATTTTGAAGTAACAATCACTATGAATTAAAGGCAGCATGGCATAGAAAAAAAGGAATCAATTTGGCAGTCAGACATAATTGGATTCAAATTCCAGCTTCGTCACTTAACTGATTAACCTTAAGAAAAGTTACTTAAAACTCTCAGAGTACCTATTTTCTCATCTAAAAAATAGATTTAAGTATGACAGTCCTTGTATATACTGATAGGAATTTTCAGTGAGATAATGCAAATAAAATGTTGTGATATATTAATGGTTATGCACAGTTATTATGAATATATATTCGTATATATGTATACTCCCAATTTGTCTCGAATAAGTTTGATTCTCCCTAGGTATACATGTAGGTTTACTGAGAAAATGTTTCTCAGCATATTCCTTCACATATCTTCCATTTTTGAGAGAACAGTGTAGTGTGGTCTGAAGTAAATTGGGTAAATTTTGAAAACTGAATATCCCTAAATTTAGAAGGACACAGATAAGAACTTGGAGCAAAACAGATGAACATATTTGATTCTATAATAAAAGGATAGAGCAAAATGCAACAGTTCCTTAATTTGCTTTTTTTCTCTTAACTTGGCTTTCTAATAACATCATACGTATTTTTGACAAGTGCATAACACCCTCCTAATCTGGATGGCAAGTACAAGAGGTAAGAGCTGAAATTTGAGCAAGACACTTTCAAAACCTTCTTGAAGTTATTTATTTTTTTTTGCAGGTGAATTTCAACTTGAGCAAGCTAAAGCAGAAAAATATGCACGTAGACACCACAAACTAAATTTCTTGATGTGAAGGCTATCTACTTAAAATAACTTCACATGAAAGTAATGAATTTACTCTCACAGTGAACAGAACAGATCAAGTTTGAGAGGGAAGACAAAAATTTCTTGGGATGCACTCCCCATTGAGAGAACCTGACTGTCAGATGATGGATTTTAGTAAATACCAAGAAAAAGCGCTGGGAGACAAAGCAATATGGCTTCCAGATACCAACAGCACAAACATAGCCTGTAACTCCTTCTGTACTTTCTTAGAGAGCTCCATGAAACAATATATTCATCAATGCAGGCATATTTACATTGCAGAAAACTCAACTTAGACTAGATTAAATAATTATGTATTGGCTCATGTACCTGGAAGTCCAATTGAGGAATAAAGTACAAGTTTTCTTGACCCAGATGCTAAGTGATGCTATCGTGTCACTATGTCTTTTGCAGATTAGTAATCCTATGTTGGCTGCAGGAACAGCTCATGCTTAGGTCACGGGCCATGGTGCACCGTTATCTTTTATGTTAATTGACACAAACCGAAAGGAAACACCCCAAAGCTAAGGATCAGAAACTCCTAAGTACAAGAGCTGACTAGGGAGAAATGGATACACAATGACTATCTAGGTACTATCTGTAAGACTACTCATTTTAATGAGAGAGAATTTAATTCAAACTGTCCCCATTAATCAGGAAATAAACCTATGAAGAAGAGAGAAAGATCCATTTACACTGCATTGGAACAGGCAAGGATAAAATTACCTTCTCTCTAAGATGTGTGGACAGAAAAGATAAATCTTACAACCCATGTCAGTTTGGCTGCATGTGCCAGAACAATGCAAAATATCAGGATTAAGCAACACAGAAGTTTATTTTCCTTTCACATAAAAGAATCCAGAGAAAATCTGGTCTGGTGACTCTATGGTTTTAAAAAAGGAAACAAAAAATAATCAAGGGCTTCCAGTTCCTATTGTTCTGCTCTTCAGTGCTGGCTTCCATCTTCAATAGATTATCTCATCGTTAAATCTATCTGTCTTTCAAAAGCTCTAGCCAGTCATTACTTCTACATTTCATTTCAAACAAAGACAAAGAAAAGCCAGAAGGGTGCTGCCTTACTCCCCCAAAGAGCCTTCTTGGAAGTCCTAAGGCAACACTTATGCTTGCATCTGATTGGCCAGAAATGTGTCACATGACCATATCTAGCTGAAAGAAAACTACTGGGCTATGCAGTCTTTCAGCAGCATACCTTGCCCAGGCATCCACTCTCGTCCAAAGGACACAAGGAAGAATACCAGAAACCACTGATTCTCTTATTCTCAGAACCTATGGAAGTGACCTGGAATAGCGAAGACAAATTGAAAAACAAGAATAAGTTTGGAGGACTTATGCAATTTGTTTTAAAAAATTACAGCAAACTAAACTAATCAAAAGAGTGTAGTACTGGCACAGCATACACATCAATGGAACAGAACAGAGTATCCAAAAACTGATGCAAACATACATAGTCAGTTGGCTTTTGGTAAAGGTTCCAAGAAAATTCAATGAGAAAAAAACAGTCCTTTTAAAGAATGCTTGCTGTAATAATTGGGTAACAGTTTTGGAGGAAAAATTAAGCTCAACCATTGCCTCACAATATACATAAAACATTAATACAAAAAGGTATTATAGTTCTAAATGTATGAGCTAAAACTCTAAAACTTCTAGAAGAAAACATAGAAGAAAATCAGTGTGGCGTAAGGAGTCCTTGAAGAGAAGAGAAAACTCAGAAATCATGTTAGAAAAATATGGTAGAGAGGACTAGATTGCAGCTCTGAACAGAGTAGCATGCCGAAGCTTGCACTGTGAATTTTAGCTCCAGATGGACTGCAAGAACAAACCAGCAATTCTGAGAGGACCCGTAGGCCCTCTGAAGGAAGCAGACTGCTCCTGCAGGACACCCCAAGTACTGTGAGTGCCCCAGGTGCAGAAGTGGGAAAGGGAGACCCTCCTCTCCCGAACACACCCCACAACTAGAGAAGCTGAAGGTCTGTTTGCGGGAGAAGTTTTGGACTTGACCCGGAGCTGAGTCAAGTTAGAGAGCCAGTGAAATACAGGGGTAGGAGGCAGCAGCAGAAAGGCCCTGGGAGCTCGCTCGGTCCCCAGCAGCCCATTCCTGCCTGGCACCACAAGGATCCATTGGGAGGGTGGGCAGAGGAGCAGGGGGTAAAACTCCACAGGGAGAAGGAATTCTCTCCCTTAACTTTGTAACAATTTGAACCCAGTGAGAAACCTCCTGGCTAGAACTCAGGGAGGGCAGGAATTCACAGGCAGGGGAAGAACCAAGCCCTTTTCTCTCACAGCTGGGAGGCGGATAGCTTCAGGCAAATTTTCAAGTCCTTCTCACCGTCCTCCTGGAAACTGACTCTGGGCTGTTGTGTGGGGCGCGGTGGGAGAGAGACCGGCCCTTCAGTTTGTGTGGGAGCTGGCTGAGGCCCGTTACTGCTGGCTTTCCTCCACTTCCAACCTGCAGGACTCAGCAGAGGCAGCCACAATCCTCCTAGGTAACAATTCCAGTGTTGCTGGTGAGGCAAAATGGTGCATTCACTTCAGAAAATAATCAAAAAGAGGTAAAACTGACATTGACTGAAACCTCATACAGTAAGATTTTCTGTTGCTTTAAAACTGGCAGATAAATCACAATATCCTAATTGTAGAACTGCAAAATTCGATCTATAAAAATTCGTCCTCAAGAGATATAATTACTGCAAATGAAAATTCACAACAGGAGAAGTGAGTCTGTCAAATGTGATGGCAGAAAATATTCCTTAAAGGAATCAAATCTGTGTATTAAATATAAAAGTTAGTTAATTCCAATGAGAAAATTACATGGAAATATGGAAGCTATTTAACTGTGCCATATAAAACACTGACCCATAACTTAAGTTTGACATTATGGGATCTGTTTCAGAAGCCACAAGCTTGATGAACAATGTATCAGCGTTGCCATAATTATAATTTTTTAAGTTTGTATTTTAAAATCGTCCATGTCAAAATGTCGAAGGTCACAATGGCCTGAGACCATGAATTTCCCGTTACTGTGTCAGTGGGTACACCACCTGAGCCACCCGTGGCCTTCCTTTCACAAGGAAAAGGAAGACATCAGCGTCTCCAGGTGCTCCTCTCAGTGTGACAGGAAGAATGGCAATCACTAAAGAAAACCAAAGAAAATGCATATATAACTGGATCTAAAGAACTCTTTCAAACGACATTATCTCCTCTCACAAGTTATTTTACCAAATGATCCTGCAGTGCAAACTGCAGAGCCCAGCAGTGCGGGTGAACATTCCGGTTTCTCTGTTCAACATTACCTGTCCAGCACCAGAACCTTGCTGGGTCTTAGTGCAATGACACCAAGGATCACACCTGAAATTATTCAAGAGACCAAAACCTAGAGGGAAAGGAAATTGTAGAAAGATTGCACTATTTACAAAGTTAAACCATTTTCTGGAATGTGTCCAAAATGGCCGTTATTTGGCAGGGAGACCTTGAGGGCTGTGATCAACCCATTCGGTTCTGCCCCATGTAAATAATACAGCAACTCACTCTGCCTATACCGATGATAATGAATTGCAAAAATGTACAATTGTGTACTTGCTGGAATTTATGATTCTTTAATCACTAAAAAACAGATATCAAATGTTACTTGCAAAAACCCAATAAAATATTTCTAATTGCATTGTTGCATTAAGTAGTATCAATTCTCTCATTATGTACTATTGCTCGGTAGGTAATTAGAAATGCAATGCACTTATCTCCACCTATTTTTATTTCATCCTTATTTTTACACCCTCATCTTTTCACATAACCCTGGCTGAAATAAAATGTGTACATTCAGCAGTCTCAAAGCAGAATAATTGCAGTGCTCTCTCCGTTCTTCATCACTCTCCCTTCAAGAAACTCAGTCAACTATTTTCTTCTAGAACCCTTCCTAACCAAAACAATCAAGAAAATGAGTTTTCATCTCTCAGTGTGAATCAACCACTCAAATAGTTTTACAAGTCGACCTCATGAGTGTAGGACTGTACCATTCATAGACACAAACTGTCTCCTTGTGGGCTGTCCGCATCGCCTGATGCCCAGCCCTGCTTTCCATCTGGCCATCGTAGTCTGGATAATCCCTTCTTCCTTTTTCAGATCTCCTTTTTTGCTCCTGTTAGACAAATCTCCTTGCTGCCCAACTGCATCTACCCTTTGTTCTGAATGGAAAACTATTCTAAAAAACAGCAATGAATAAGAAAAGTGATCCATCTGCAAAGGAGCAGAATAAAAGAAGTTCTGATCCTTGACAATAGTCCCCTGTGTAGGGAATTTCCAATAATTATATCATCAATACACAACACCAAGAAACATCAGTGAGTCTTTTTCATTTCCCATTTGACAGTAGAAAGTGATTGAGTCTATAATAAATGAGTCTGTAAATACTAGTTAATATCAATAACGAATGAATAAAACACTGGAGGGAAAAAGACTTACCCCATTTCAAAACTTGCTTAGCCAAAATGTGATCGAAGATAATCCACCATATTGGGTATATACACACCATAGAATACTGTGCAGCCATAAAAAGAGAAAGAAATCATGCCGTTTGCAACAACATGAATGCAGCTGGACATTGTCCTAAATGAAGTAATGCAAGAACAGCAAACCAAATACCATGTCTTATCACACACAAGTGGGAGCTAAACATTGGATACTCATGGACATAAAGATGGCAGCAATAGACACGGGGGACTACTAGAGGAGGGAGAGGGAGAAAGGGCTGAAAAACAAACTTTTGGGTACTATACTCAGTACCTAGGTGACAGGCTCATTCATACCCCAAACCTCAGCATCACACAATATACCCCGATAATAAACTTGTATATGTAGCCCCTGAATCTGAAATAAAGTTGAAGGGAAAAAAAAGAATACACTACGTTGAAATAAAAAACAAGTAACAAGCACTTAATAACTACTAGGTCAAATAAGACATTTAAACAATGAAATGATGGACTAATTAGAAATTAATGACAGTAGTGTTCACAAAATGTGGCCTGCATAATTTTTGATTTGGGAAAAATGTTGCCTTTTTATTGTCTAATATATCATTAATTTAAAAAATATATTCGATGAACAATGGGAGAGTCATTTTTGTATACAGGATAGAAGTTCATATGCATTTATTAGAATAGCTTATGTAATTTAGCAAATTATCTGTATTTCATTAAAATTTAGTAATTTAGTAAATTTTCAAATCCTCTGTTTTCTTTATTACCATGCTGAGAGAGCTACCTTAAAGTTTCCCAATGCTATCATGTTTCTGTCAATTTCCTGTTGAAATGCAAGATCTTTTGCTTTACATACTTTAATTCAATTTGTTTTAGCACAGAGAGTGTCATAGATGTTATACTGACAAAATGAATAATGGTTTTGTTTTTAATTTTTATTTCACAATAAGAAATATACAAAATTATAAAAATAACACACAGATGCCTGTGTACCACCAAATCAACTTGAAAACCAAAACACTGACTGAACAGTTAGCTCATCTTTGTGATCTCTCCCCTGGGCTATCCATCTTCATTCGTCCCAATTAAAACCTTTATACTAATTTTTAGGTTTATAGTTCTCATAAATTTTTATACCTTTGCAAGAACATTCATAAATAATATAGTATTATAGGATACTTATATAGTGGAATTTTATGCAGCAATAAAAATAAATGACCTTGAGTAAGACTTTTCAAGTGATATAAATCTAAAAACCCTATTTAGCAAAAATAAGCAAGTACAGAAGAACATACGCAATGTGAAACCATTTACATTGTAATTTTTTTAAAAAAGAATTGTACCTTATACCTATCAAATAATCCTTGTTCTCCCACTTTAATCTGTTTGCACTGAATTGTTTATCTTTTACTATTTAGTATACTGAAGTTTGGTTTATTTTGTTTCCATTTTCATGATTTATGTGCCCACACTTATACTTTCATTCTTTTAAAGGCAGCTTTGCTTTAGATATGTTAATTTATACAAAATAAAATGTGAAAGACTTTGTCTTTTAATATGGTAGTTAAACCAATAGCATATATAACTGAACTATTTAGACATCTTTTTATCTTGCTCTTTCATGTTTTTAAATTTTCTTGCTGTTTCTTTTATTTTTGTTCTCTAGCCAAATAAACTACATGACCTTCATCTTTATCATAACCAGTGTTTTCATACATAATGGATAGAGAGATTGGCAAGACAGATGATTGATAGATTAATCAATTTATAGATAGATTCATCATATCTTGTTTTCAACAACCAGTTTCAGGCTTTTCAAAACTGTACTTAATCTATACTTCTTAACCTATTCCTTTTTTCATTGTCATAGTTAAGTCAAAAACAGTATATTTTTGCTTTCTTCTCTATGCAGTAGAATATTTTAATTATATTTTTATGTTTCCATCTACTCTTCCCTTCGTCCCCACTGCTAGACTTTATTTGTATAATTAAAATTTTAAATATTTTATTATATTATCTTTTTAAATATACATGTTCTTTTTTGAGAAAATGTTTGACATTTGAATTCAGTTTCTAAATCAGGTATACGGGTGTTTTTATTTATTTCAATTGTCAACTTTTCTCCCATTTGCCATACTCCTCTTGCTACTTGTCTCCCCCCTTTTGAGATTAGTGTAGACCTATCTTTCAAAGAGATGGGTTACCTTCAGATAGATATCACAAACAGGTGCATGAACCATGTGTGAGCACGTGTTTATTTTGTGTTGACACATTAAAAGGGGGTGATTATAGAGGACAAAATCAGGCCTGGTGCAGTGGCTCATACTTATAATCTCAGCACTTTGGGAGTCTGAGCAGGGAGGATCACTTGAGCCCAGGAGTTTGACACCAGCCTGGGTGACATAGTTAGGCCCTATCTCTACAAAAAAAAAAAAAAAAAAAAAAAAAAATTTAAAAAATTAAAAACTTTAGCCAAGTGTGGTGGTGCAATACCTATGATCCTAACTACTCATGAGACTGAGGTAGGAGGATCACTTGAGCCTGGAAGGTCAAGGCTGCAGTGAACCATGATCATGCCACTGCACTGCAGCCTTGGTGACAGAGTGAGACCTGGTCTCAAAAAAGAAAAAAGAAATTAGCCAGGTATGGCAGTGCATGCCTGCAGTCCAGCTCCTCGGAAGGCTGAGGTGGGAGAATCACTTGAGCCCAGCAGTTCGAGGTTGCAGTGAGCTATGATCACATCGCTGCACTCAGCCTGGGCAACAGAATGAGACCCTATCTCTAAAAATAAAAAATAAAAAGTGACAGGACAAAATTCAGAGCAGCATTTACTATTGCATCTGAGAAGTCTCAGATGAGGCTGACTTTTTTTTCCTTTGTGAGAAGTCAATCTTTTTCCCCTCCTTCCTCTCCAGTATCTCACCCTAGGTGATTATAAATGCCAGCTTTATTCTTCTAGTTAGAAAATTTTGCCAGGATATCTGTAGTCCCTTTGTCTTGGCAAGATGTGATAAAATCTTTTCATCTGTATGCCCAGCTCAGAAAAGTTGCTCTCTACTGCCATCTCTACCTCATCATATCTTTAATTATTGCTTCTGTTAAATTACCCTGGTTTTTGTTCCAGTCCAGTTGGGTCCCTTTTCATCTTTATATGTGTACTATGTTATTTCATTGTTTGTATTTGTTTATTTATTTATTTAAACAGGGTCTTGCTCTGTTACACAGGCCGGAGTGCAGTGACACAATCATGGCTCACTGCAGCCTCAACCTCCTGGGCTCAAACAATCCTCCCGCCTCAGCCTCCCAAGTAGCTGAGACTACATGCGTGTGCCACTGCACTTGGCCTGTTTTGATTTCGAATCTTTAAAACAGAGCAGACCCCTTCAATAATTAGGATAAATGCAAGATAGAAATATAGATTTTATTACCTACAGGTTGGGGGGCACATGGCATGCCCAGAGGCTGCACACTGAGGTCAGGGAGATCAGGCACGGAAAGAGAATGAGGGATCCACGGGTCAACACCTTTACTGAGGTTCAGGACAGTGTCCAAACACACTTCTGGAGAGAAGTTTTCATTGGTAGATTTGAAAGAAACAAGCATGAGTTCCACGCTATGACTGAGAGGGGGTCACTGCAGCATGTCTCACAGTCCATGCAAGGTGTGGCGCTCAGCAGGGCCAATCAAGCAGGTGGGATCTGGCTGTCCCATAGGGAGGTGGTCAGGTCACCAGGAGGCAGTTGTGTAAGAAGATACCTGGATAGACCATACTGAGGAACTGGGGGGAGGTGTAGAACTAAAAACTGTGTCAAGCGTGATTGAGTCCTGCTTCTGATATGAGAAAGCTAAACGTATTTAAAATGGATGTCAAGGCAATATAAAATTGTAAGAATTCACTACGCTCATAATTTTTCCATCTTTGATTATTTTTTCTGTATTGTGGGGAAAGTTTTTCTCAAGTTCATCCTTCACATTTATTGATACTATCTTCTGTAGAACCAATTCTGGTTTTTACATGAATATATATGGATTTTAATTATGAAATTTTTAGCACCCTAGAAGTTCTTCCTATCTCATTCATCTCCCTTTTCTTCCCTTTCTCTTATTTATCGCAGTTGCTTGCCTCTTTATTATTTTACTCTTTTTTCATAGAGGCTGTATTTTCCTTTATTTATGATTACAAAGAGCTTTTTGAATTTTATTCTTCTGGATTTTTTTTCTAGATTCATATGTGCCCTATGATTCCATTAGAGTGCTCTCTCTGCCTGGATTTAGGGTACTTTTTCAAGGGTTCATGATATTTTTTAAATTTGTTTGCTCATCTTTAATAATGCTCAAGAGTTTGTCAATAAACTGGGTTTATGAATCTTCATTTTTTTCTACTGTCTGCCAACTCAAGTATATAATCTCCAATCATTAACTAGAGGCAGATAAGGATGGATGGTGGGGTTTGTAGATTTCCTTTGGTTTTACCCCTCAAGGATTTTGTGTTCTATCACTCTGCTATCTCAGAGCTACAATTAGGAGGAAAAGCCTTATTACATCAGGCTGCACCTTCCAAGAACCTACTAAAGTACCATCTCTCTTAGATTGTTTTTGTCTGAAACAAAAGTGTAGTGCATTAAGAATTACAGTGTTCAACATGGGCTAATACTAAGGATTTCTATCAATGACCCAAGTCATGAGCACTTTAGAATACTTTTCAATTAAAAATGATGGGAAGTGTGATGGAAAGGTGATTGGGCTAGAAAGTCAACTGTGGTAAATAGTGTAGACTGGGTCATTCAACACCTGTTTCTGTTCACTTTTAGTTTGTCTTGCTGTAATATCAAAATCAGGGAAGATGAAAACTACCTTTCCCAGTCTCCATTGCAAATAGTTTCCTCTGAGGTCAACTTTCTGTTAAGCAGATAAACCCATGCAAGAATTCTGAGGTAGAAGAGAGCAGCAGAGGTGGAAGACATGAAGAGAAATGAAGTCCTCTGGCAAACATAGGGGAAAGGGTGTTAGGTAGTTCTGCATTAGTTGTAGTAGAGCTTAGGGTTTCCAAAACATTTTGTCCTGGGTTCTAAGCAGCACCCTTGGGGTTCTGCTAGTGCAGACTGGATATTTCTTCTGAATTTTTGGATCCTGGCTGTATAACATCTCAGCTTAATTCCCTGATGCACTGTTACTCATTTTTCTTCATATTTTGTGGATTTTAACTTGTTTGAAGGCCGTGAAATGAGTTTATCTGTGTTAGTTAGCTACCTTGTAAGGAAGTTCCAACTCTCTTACTGACTGCCCATAGAGCCATCGGTGGAAGGACTCCAGAGGGCACAGTTCTCATCTCAGCCCATGTAAATGGCACCTCCAAAGAACTGAGATATGATGATACTACTCTCCATCCCTACCACTCCTCTTTCCACAAAAAACATAAATAAAGCCATATCCAAGAATACAACAGGGACCAATTACAACATGCGACCTGACAGAGAATGGTACACACTCAAAAAAAAATTCTATTTCTAATTTAATTTATTCTGCAAAAGTTTTCCATTAAAATAATACCAAATCCTGGACATATAGTGGATTATCATAGTGACTATTTGTTAATTCCAATGGCAGCTGCTATTTCCTTTGGATATTTTTCCCAGAGTAAATCAACACATACCAGGTATTTAGTAAGAAGCTCTTGACCTAGAAGAAATGTTTTTCTCACATTCCAATAAGCAGAAAACACTAGAATTTATTTTTCACTTGTCTAGATTATCGGTACACATTTATGTTCTTATCTCAGGACTACATCAATTCTATAGCTCCCTGCCATGCAAAATTCAATCATCAGAGACGTTGATCCTATCATCCCCCTCCCCCCAACGAAGGATATTTTGTTGGTCCACTGCATTGGTGACATCACAAAGATGGGACCTGATGCTAGAGTAATCATTGGTACCTTAGATGCCCTGGTAAGACATATGCATGACAAAGGATGAAGAGTGAATCCTGTAAAAATTCAGGAGGCCAATTTCTCTAGGGTATGTTCAAATATCACCTCCCAAGTTAAAGACAATTTGCTACACTGGGAACACCTACCATTAAAAAAATTATTGTACTTAATTGGCCCATTAAATTTTAAAGAGAACACTTCCATATTTGAATGTATTGTTCTAACTCATTTATGAAGCAACCCTTTGGACTACAGGGCAAAATACCTTGCCCGTTAGCTTTTATGATTCAGTGAATTGAAAAGATGCTCAATGTGTCTATAGTTTATTGGGAGGCTGTGGCAAATTCCTGTGGCAAATTCCAATAGGAAAATCACAGAGAATGCCCCTCAGTTTTGCAACAAAGCTCCACTCTCTTCAGCATAAAAACCAGCTCTTGGCTTGCTATTGGATCCTGGTTGAAAATGAACTAATCCAGGTTGCTATAAATGAAATGGGTGTTTTTTTGTTGCACCAGACTGAAGGCATCATCAGGAGTGAACAGAAGCAGACATAACAGCAGTGGAGACACATACTTACAGGAAGGAAGTTGTACAAAGGGAGGTATCATTTTCAGGGCCTTTAGCTTGGGGACAAGTAGTGTTGGCATAGCACATGAGGCAGCAGAGACACCATCAGAGAAAACTTAACTTTTCTGACCTGGGAAATTAGAAAACTGATTTGGGAAAACCGTTGTTTAGAGTGGGAAAAACTTGGAACAGAAAAATCCAAGAAGAGATTCCAAAATATGCCTACCCACATCTTTGAGTGACTTACGAACCTGCCTTCATAGAATAGACTCAAAGCAGCTTAGCTAATGACAAACTACCTAAACTGAGAACAGAGCCACCATCTAATAAAGTTTTCAATTCAAGTTCAAACAAGACAATTGCCTGCAAAATTAAAACAAGTATTGGAGAAAATATTATAATGTCTAAAATGACCAAAGTAAAAAGAACCAGGAAAAGGGAACGCATTCTCAAGAGAAAACAAAATCACCCCAAGATTTTGTAAATCAAGATTTTGTGAATCAAGATTCTGTGAATCACCCTAAGATGACTCAGATATTAAAACTAATAATTGATGATTTTCAAGTGGCTGTGATAATTATCTTTAGAGGGTACAATAAATATGTTCTCAATAAGTGAAATTTTAGGAAATCTCACCTTAGAAATAGAAATAATAACAATGAGCCAAATGGAAATTCTAAAACTGAAAAAATAAATTATCTGCAATAAGTAATTCTTCTTTTAAAAATCAATTCTTGGCTTGCTATTGGGTCCCAGTTAGGTCCTAGATGAATAAATGTAATAGCTGAATGGAGATGTCAGAGGAAAGAGTAAGTGAACTTGAAGACAGAGCAATGAATACGACCCAGCATAATGTGAAGAATAGTGCCATAGTTTGGATATCTGTCCCCTCGGAAACTCATGTTGAAACTTAATCTCCAATATGGCATATCTAAAGGTTGAGTTTTTAAGAGGTGACTGTGTCATGTTGGCTCTGCCCTCGTGAATGGATTAATCCACTCAGGGATTAATGAGTTATCTCACAAGAGTGACATTACTGGCTTCATAAGAAAAGAGAGACCTGACCTAGCTCACCCTCTCAACACGTGATGCGCTGTACCACTGTGGAACTCTACAGAGTCCTCATCAGCAAAAAGGCCCTCACCAGATGCAGCCCCTCAACCTTGGATTTCTCAGTCTCCATAACTGAAAAAAATAAATTCCTTTTCTTTTAAATTACACCGTTTTAGGTATTCTGTTATAAGCAACAGAAACAGACTAAGACAAACAGAAATAAAAGCTAAAATATGAAAAGCATGAATAGAGTACCAGGGACTGACTTGTTAAATAATACAAAACAATGCAACATAAATCTAATTAGAGTACCAGAAGAACAGAAAGGTAGTGGGGAAAAAGTAATATATTGGAGGAAATACCGACTGAAAATGTCCCCATCTGATGAAAGACAGAAATTTAAAGACACAAGATGATCAACAAACACCTAACAGAATAAACATGAAGTCCATCATAATCAAAAATTTCCACGTCAAAGGGATGAGCAAATCTTGAAAGTAGAAAGAGAAAAATAACACATTAAATAAAGAAAAACAATTCAGTTAGTGGGGTTGTCTCATCAAAAGTCAAAGTGGCCAGAAGAGAGTGAAACAACATTTTTCAACTGGTCAAAGAAGAGGCTGAACAACTCAGAATTCTATAACTGGTGAACCTATACTTAAAGAATTAATGCAAAATAGAAATATTTTCAGATAAAAGATAAACTAAGGAAATCATTATAAAAGTTTCTGGCAGGGCGCGGTGGCTCACGCCTGTAATCCCAGCACTTTGGGAGGCCGAGACGGGCGGATCACGAGGTCAGGATATCGAGACCATCCTGGCTAACACGGTGAAACCCCATCTCTACTAAAAATACAAAAAATTAGCTGAGCGTGGTGGCGGGCGCCTGTAGTCCCAGCTACTCGGGAGGCTGAGGCAGGAGAATGGCGTGAACCTGGGAGGCGGAGCTTGCAGTGAGCCGAGGTTGTGCCACTGCACTCCAGCCTGGGCGACAGAGCGAGACTCTGTCTCAAAAAAAAAAGAAAAAAACTTTCTAAAGAAAGTCTTCAGACTGAAGAAAATGATAGCAGATGGAAACTTGGATTCTCAGAAAGGAATGAAGATCACTGGAAACCGTAAGTGAGTCACATTCCCTTACTCTTATTTGCCATTTAAAGTAGAGGTGTAGCACAAACAACTATAGCATCAAGAATATGAGTATATATAGACATATAGTGTTGTAAGGTTTCTATATCTTATAGGAAGTGGTAAAATTTTAACTTAAAGTGGGCAGTAAAAGGATAAAGTTATGTACCATAATCTCTAGGACAATCACTATAATAATACAAAGAAATATAGCTAAAAGTCAATAGGAAAATTAAATTGAAATTATAAAAGTATTCAGATAATCCAAACAAGGGAAGGGATAAGTGGAAAACAAATAATAAAATGATATCTTCATATCTAACCATTGGAATAATTACATTAAATGTTTTTAGTTTTTTGGGTTTTTTTCTATAGAATAATTACATTAAATGTTAAAGAGCTGAATGATGCAACTAAATGAAGAAACTACTAGAACGCATGTTAAAAATCAAATAACATGTCGTCTACCAAAAATGTAGATTAGGTATAATTACAGATATACTGAAAGTAAATGGATAAAAATGATATGCCATGCAAACATAAGCACGAGAAGGCTACAGGCCTCAATTAATATAACATAATACAAATTTAAAGACAAAAAAATTACCACAGGCAAAGATAGTATGATAAAGTAGTCAAATCATCAGGAAGATGTGCAAGTTATGAATTTAACAAAGCTTCAAAGTACATGAATCAAAACTTGATCCAATTAAAGAAAAAAACAGATAATTCCACACTCCAAATTATATATTTTAACACAAGAGTCCGCCAACTTTTTTCCCAAAGGACCAAAGAGTAAATATTTCAGGCTTTGGACATATTATTTTTGAGTGTGTGTGTGTGTGTGTGACCTTTTAAGAATGTAAAAATCATTCTTAATTGGACAGCCTGTGGGCCAGCAATTTATAGACGAGTTCAACAAAAGAATCAGCAAAGACAGAGAATGTTTGAACAACACTATCAGTAACCTAGAGTAAACTGATATTTAAAGAGCTACCCAGCCACCCAACAACAGAATACATATTCTTTACAAGTATGTAAGCTACATTTACTAGAATGGTCCATATGCTTAGTAATTTAAAGTCTCAAATTTAAAAGTTTCAAGGCATGTTTTCTGACCAAAATAGGATTGAATTAGAAACCAACAACAAAATATACAGGAAAATCTCCAAAGTTTAGAAATTAAACACTTTGAAACAATTAATGGGTGAAACAAGAAATCACAAAGAGGCCGCCCATCGTCTGGGAAGTGAGGAGCGCCTCTGCCCGGCCACCCCGTCTGAGAAGTGAGGAGCGCCTCTGCCCTGCCGCCCATCATCTGGGATGTGAGGAGCGCCTCTGCCCGGCCGCCCCGTCTGGGAAGAAGTGAGGAGCCCCTCTGCCCGGCCGCCCCATCTGGGAAGAAGTGAGGAGCACCTCTGCCCGGCCGCCCTGTCTGGGAAATGAGGAGCGCCTCTGCCCGGCCCCCCATCTGGGAAGAAGTGAGGAGCACCTCTGCCCAGCCACCCATCGTCTGGGATGTGAGGAGTACCTCTACCCGGCCACCCCGTCTGGGAAGTGAGGAGCGCCTCTGCCGGGCCGCCCCGTCTGGGAGGTCTACCACGGAGGCCAGATGCAATATGGGGACTGGACGTGGTGGCTCACACTTGTAGTCCCAGCACTCTAGGAGGCCCAGGAGGGTTGATCACTTGAGGCTAGGAGTTCGAGACCAGCCTGGCCAACGTGGCAAAACATATGAAAACTACAACAGACCAACCAACCAACCCAGCAACAACAAAACAGGTCTACCCTGGAGTCATACTCTAATTTTTTCTATTTTCCTCCCTTTCTGATCCTTTATCCCACTTTCTTTTTCTTCCTCTTCCTTCTCTTTCTTCTCTGTCAAGTAGAGGATTGAGTTATTATCATTGATCCATACAAAGTCCCTCTCTCATTTATTTTCTTTAATTCCCACCCCCCATTTCTATTTCCCGTCTTCCCATGTGCAACCTTCCTAATATGTTTGATATGCATCCTTTTGTTTGTATGTATTTTTAGAAATTGTTTGTTTTGTGTGCAAAAAGAATTAACTAAAAAAATGGAAAAAAAGAAAAAAAAATCACAAAGAATATCATTCAGTGATTAAATAAAATTGTCATGAAACGCAAAATGTTAATATTTTTCAGGCGTAGACAAAATCATGCTTAAAGAGAAATTAAGGACCTCTTAGCACATCTGGCTAAATGTCTTTTTTTTTTTTTTAGATGCATGAATAAACTAACATCAAGAGATTTGCAGAGATTACTACAAGGGATTAATGGCAAAATCACTTCTTTTTCTTTATGCCTTGATCAAGTAGCTCAGTGCATGTCACAAGGTAGTTGCTCAGTAATTGCATATTGAATGTGGATAGATGACTTTTAGGTATCTATGTAGAAGTAAAAGCAAATGAATTAAAGTGTTATTACAAAATGTTATTATAGTTTACATACTATTTTAACTTTTAGTGATGCAATTATTTTAGCTTATTTTATCAGAAGGAAACTACATCCTTAAAATGTTGTACACTTCAATAGCCGACCCTATAATTATTGTGACCAAGAGACAAAAGGGCTACAGTTTTGTTTTTGTTTTTGTTTTTTTTTTTATAAATTCTAGCTAAAATGTTCACAGTTTCCCAAAGGATGGGAACAAAAATTCTGCTTACCTTACTGGCTTCATTGGATTTTATTCCGTCTTCTGCCTATTGGAGTCACGTGACACACCTTGAGACTCTGACCTTTATATTGGTTCTAACCAGAAAAGGGAGAGAGAGCATCCATCTCCACAATCCCTACAGAGCTCCTAGTACGATTCACTGGGGCTGCCCCAGAGGAGTTAACCCAGCCTTCAGGATTTCCTGACATGCAGAATAGTTTTTCTTTTTTATTTTTTTCTTTTTTTTTGAGACAAAGTTTTACTCTTGTTGCCCAGGCTGGAGTGCAATGGTATCAGCTCAGCTCATTGCAATCTCCGCCTACTGGGTTCAAACGATTTTTCTGCCTCAGCCACCTGAGTAGCTGAGATTACAGGCGCCCGCCACCATACCCAGCTAATTTTTGTGTTTTTAGTAGAGACAGGGTTACACCATGTTGGTCAGGCTGGTCTTGAACTCCTGACCTCAGGTGATCTACCCGCCTCGGCCTCCCAAAATACTGGGATTACAGGCATGAGCCACTGCACCCAGCCCCAGAATAGTTTTTCATGTGTTGATGCTCACCTCACACCCAGTTATGATTTACTAGACTGTAAACTTAGAAGAAACCAAAACTATAATGAAATTTAAATCCATCTTCTTTTCTCCATCTCTACCAGACTACTTCACCCTAATTCTTTACCTTCTTTTGCCTGGGGCATTATAATTACTGTCTCCATTACTGCTGGAATGACCTTTCCAACGTGTGGAAGATAAGGCCCAACATTCTCCACATGGAATCCAAGGTTTCTTATGACCAGATGTCCACATTTGCTTTCTCACCAGTTTCTAGATTGCATTTTGCTTCACAAAATTCCAAGATATCATGTCTACATAGATGTGTATGCGTCTGTGCCTTTGCTTATGCTCTTCTTTCTTTGCGAATTGTCCTTCTCAGTTGTATTTGCTAAACTCCTATGTATACTTCAAGACTCAGGTTAGGCATCACCTCTCCTGGCCTCCTCAGGCTGAGCTCAGTGTCCCCAAATCTCTGTTTCCATTGCCCCTATATATTTGATTGTTTATCACATTTAAATGTTTTTTTCTTTTTCTTGAGATGGAGTCTCACTCTGTTGGCAGGCTGGAGTGCAGTGGTGCCATCTCTGCTCACTGCAACTTCCGCTTCCCAGGTTCAAGTGATTCTCCTGCCTCAGCCTCCCGAGTAGCTGAGACTACAAGCACCCACCACCATGCCCGGCTAATTTTTGTATTTTTAGTAGAGACGGGGTTTCACCATGTTGGCCAGGATGGTCTTGATCTCTTGACCACCCACCTCGGGCTCCCAAAGTACTGAGATTACGGGCATGAGCCACCACAGCCGGCTTAAATGTTCTTTTTTTTTTTTCATTTTGTCTCTCTGCCCCAAAGAAATTCTATGTGCTATACTCATTAATCCCTAGCATACGATCTCACATAGACATTAGATAAACGTTAAATTTACTAAAATCTCGCTAATTTTTAGATAAGGAGAATGGAATTTTTATGCATTGAACACCCCCAATTTCCTCTGGCAAATTAAAGATGTTACTTAGTGTGTAACAATTCAGAAAACTTTAACTATTGTAGCTCCAATTGCACAATTGGTTGGCACCAGGTACTTATAAAACGAAAGCTTCAATTCCTGGAAACCTAGAGCACTGCATTACAATGATCACTGGTGCTGTTAATTGTAACTGTCTGGAATAGAAACACATGACATTAGCCAATAACCACGGTCTCTTATGATGAGCTGCCCACTTCGTATACAGATGGCTCTCGTGGTTTTCAAAATTGTTTTCAAGCCTCCAAGTTGCTTGTACATGTTATGAGACTTACCTTATTTGGAATCCAGAAGGCCACAAATGTCTGGGAATGTTCATGACTGAGTGAATAAAACTGTTCTAATGAATAATATTTTTATAGGTTATAAATTTTTTTATTATTATTATTATACTTTTAAGTTTTAGGGTACATGTGCACAATGTGCAGGTTTGTTACATATGTATACATGTGCCATGTTGCTGTGCTGCACCCATTAACTCATCATTTAGCATTAGGTATATCTCCTAATGCTATCCCTCCCCCCTCCCCCCACCCCACAACAGTCCCCGGAGTGTGATGTTCCCCTTCCTGTGTCCATGTGTTCTCATTGTTCAATTCCCATCTATGAGTTAGAACATGCGGTGTTTGGTTTTTTGTCCTTGTGATAGTTTACTGAGAATGATGGTTTCCAGTTTCATCTATGTCCCTACAAAGGACATGAACTCATCATTTTTTATGGCTGCATAGTATTCCATGGTGTATATGTGCCACATTTTCTTAATCCAGTCTATCGTTATTGGACATTAGGGTTGGTTCCAAGTCTTTGCTGTTGTGAGTAGTGCCGCAATAAACATATGTGTGCATATGTCTTTATAGCAGCATGATTTATAGTCCTTTGGGTATATACCCAGTAATGGGATGGCTGGGTCAAATGGTATTTCTGGTTCTAGATCCCTGAGGAATCACTACACTGACTTCCACAATGGTTGAACTAGTTTACAGTCCCACCAACAGTGTGAAAGTGTTCCTGTTTCTCCACATCCTCTCCAGCACCTGTTGTTTCCTGACTTTTTAATGATGGCCATTCTAACTGGTGTGAGATGGTATCTCATTGTGGTTTTGATTTGCATTTCTCTGATGGCCAGTGATGATGAGCATTTTTGCATGTGTTTTTTGGCTGCATAAATGTCTTCTTTTGAGAAGTGTCTGTTCATGTCCTTCACCCACTTTTTGATGGGGTTGTTTTTTTCTTGTAAATTTGTTTGAGTTCATTGTAGATTCTGGATATTAGCCCTTTGTCAGATGAGTAGGTTGTGAAAATTTTCTCCCATTTTGTAGGTTGCCTGTTCACTCTGATGGTAGTTTCTTTTGCTGTGCAGAAGCTCTTTAATTAGATCCCATTTGTCAATTTTAGCTTTTGTTGCCATTGCTTTTGGTGTTTTAGACATGAAGTCCTTGCCCATGCCTGTGTCCTGAATGGTATTACTAGGTTTTCTTCTAGGATTTTTATGGTTTTAGGTCTAACATTTAAGTCTTTAATCCATCTTGAATTAATTTTTGTATAAGGTGTAAGGAAGGGATCCAGTTTCAGCTTTCTACATATGGCTAGCCAGTTTTCCCAGCACCATTTATTAAATAGGGAATCCTTTTCCCATTGCTTGTTTTTGTCAGGTTTGTCAAAGATCAGATAGTTGTAGATATGCGGCATTATTTCTGAGGGCTCTGTTCTGTTCCATTGATCTATGTCTCTGTTGTGGTACCAGTACCATGCTGTTTTGGTTACTGTAGCCTTGTAGTATAGTTTGAAGTCAGGTAGCGTGATGCCTCCAGCTTTGTGTTTTTGGCTTAGGATTGACTTGGCGATGTGGGCTCTTTTTTGGTTCCATATGAACTTTCAAGTAGTTTTTTCCAATTCTGTGAAGAAAGTCATTGGTAGCTTGATGGGGATGGCATTGAATCTACAAATTACCTTGGGCAGTATGGCCATTTTCACGATATTGATTCTTCCTACCCATGAGCATGGAAGGTTCTTCCATTTGTTTGTATCCTCTTTTATTTCACTGAGCAGTGGTTTGTAGTTCTTCTTGAAGAGGTCCTTCACATCCCTTGTAAGTTGGGTTCCTAGGTATTTTATTCTCTTTGAAGCAATTGTGAATGGGAGTTCACTGATGATTTGGCTCTCTGTTTGTCTGTGATTGGTGTACAAGAATGCTTGTGATTTTTGTACGTTGATTTTGTATCCTGAGACTTTGCTGAAGCTGCTTATCAGCTTAAGGACATCATGGGCTGAGACAATGGGGTTTTCTAGATATACAATCATGTCATCTGCAAACAGGGACAATTTGACTTCCTCTTTTCCTAATTGAATAGCCTTTATTTCCTTCTCCTGCCTGATTGCCCTGGCCAGAACTTCCAACACTATGTTGAATAGGAGTGGCGAGAGAGGGCATGGGCTAAATGCTCCAATTAAAAGACACAGACTGGCAAATTGGATAAGGAGTCAAGACCCATCAGTGTGCTGTATTCAGGAAACCCACCTCACGTGCAGAGACACACATAGGCTCAAAATAAAGGGATGGAGAAAGATCTACCAAGCAAACGGAAAACAAAAAAAGGCAGGGGTTGCAATCCTAGTCTCTGATAAAATAGACTTTAAACCAACAAAGATCAAAAGAGACAAAGAAGGCCATTACATAATGGTAAAGGGATCAATTCAACAAGAAGAGCTAACTATCCTAAATATATATGCACCCAATACAGGAGCACCCAGATTCATAAAGCAAGTCCTGAGTGACCTACAAAGAGACTTAGACTGCCACACAATAATAATGGAAGATTTTAGCACCCTACTGTCAACATTAGACAGATCAATGAAACAGAAAGTTAACAAGGATACCCATGAATTGAACTCAGCTCTGCACCAAGTGGACTTAATAGACATCTACAGAACTCTCCACCCCAAATCAACAGAATATACATTTTTTTCAGCACCACACCACACCTATTCCAAAATTGACCACATAGTTGGAAGTAAAGCTCTCCTCAGCAAATGTAAAAGAACAGAAATTATAACAAACTGTCTCTCAGACCACAGTGCAATCAAACTAGAACTCCGGATTAAGAACCTCACTCAAAACTGCTCAACTACATGGAAACTGAACAACCTACTCCTGAATGACTACTGGGTACATAACGAAATGAAGGCAGAAATAAAGATGTTCTTTGAAACCAACGAGAACAAAGACACAACATACCAGAATCTCTGGGACACATTCAAAGCAGTGTGTAGAGAGAAATTTATAGCACTAAATGCCCACAAGAGAAAGCAGGAAAGATCCAAAATTGAAACCCTAATATCACAATTAAAAGAACTAGAAAAGCAAGAGCAAACACATTCAAAAGCTAGCAGAAGGCAAGAAATAACTAAAATCAGAGCAGAACTGAAGGAAATAGACACACAAAAAACCCTTCAAAAAATTAATGAATCCAGGAGCTGGTTTTTTGAAAAGATCAACAAAATTGATAGACCGCTAGCAAGACTAATAAAGAAGAAAAGAGAGAAGAATTAAATAGATGCAATAAAAAACGATAAAGGGGATATCACCACCGATCCCACAGAAATACAACCTACCATCAGAGAATACTACAAACACCTCTATGCAAATAAACTAGAAAATCTGGAAGAAATGGATAAATTCCTCGACAAATACACCCTCCCAAGACTAAACCAGGAAGAAGTTGAATCTCTGAAAAGACCAATAACAGGCTCTTAAATTGTGGCAATAATCAATAGCTTACCAACCAAAAAGAGTCCAGGACCTGATGGATTCACAGCCGAATTCTACCAGAGGTACAAGGAGGAACTGGTACCATTCCTTCTGAAACTATTCCAATCAATAGAAAAAGAGGGAATCCTCCCCAACACATTTTATGAGGCCAGCATCATCCTGATACCAAAGCCTGGCAGAGACACAACCAAAAAAGAGAATTTTAGACCAATATCCTTGATGAACATTGATGCAAAAATCCTCAGTAAAATACTGGCAAACCGAATCCAGCAGAACATCAAAAAGCTTATCCACCATGATCAAGTGGGCTTCATCCCTGGGATGCAAGGCTGGTTCAACATACACAAATCAATAAATGTAATCCAGCATATAAACAGCACCAAAGACAAAAACCACATGATTACCTCAATAGATGCAGAAAAGGCCTCTGACAAAATTCAACAGCCCTTCATGCTAAAAACTCTCAATAAATTAGGTATTGATGGGACATATCTCAAAATAATAAGAGCTATCTATGACAAACCCACAGCCAATATCATACTGAATGGGCAAAAACTGGAAGCATTCCCTTTGAAAACTAATGAATAATTTTTAAAATTCTTCTGGTTGGTATAAATAGGAAACACTTACTGTTTAGTTGCAATCACTAAATTAAGGTGGACAAATCTATGGAGGAGAAAATGTGCATTGTTGACATCTCTGAGCTGAGAAACATTTTTCAGTTACACTGTACGGCCCATCCGGGAATTACTGAGCTCCAGATATAGATGATGACTAAGACATCTAGAATCTCCTCGACAGGGCTTGCTTAAGCCTGAGTGCTTTCCCCAGGGCTGCTGCATATTGAACTTGCACATCTCAGATTTGGCCAAAACCAGGCCTCTATCAGAACGGTGGCCAAGAACTGCTGGCTCTTCTGATCCCTGAATACTGGCTGTCTACACATGTGGGAGATATTCTCCTCTCTTTTTAGCATCCTTTCTTCTGTAATCACACTTCAAGGGCTTTACTTAAATTTAACACAGGCAAAGATGTGAATGCTTCAGATGCTGAATGAACTAAAAATATAAGTGATTCTTTAACTAGATTGTGGGTAACCCCCCAAAAGGCCAAGGATGGGGGAAATGAAATAATTCAACAATGAGACTCTCTAGCACACAGTTGAATCCCCCGTGCGGAGTATGCTTTTTAAATGCAATCTCTAGCATAACTTCTCAGGTATTAACTCTGGAAATATTTATTTGTTCAAAGTTTCTCATCATAAACAGGAAGGTAGGGATTTGCAGAGCTTTTGTTTATGCTTTATTTTCTTCATGAGTAACTAATTAGTAGCTTCGGAGATTACCAGAAAGATTTTAGAAAAATGACACAATGGTATTTGTTAGTATTTATGCTTTAAGTTTTATCATTTAAAGCAGAAAAATAGGGAACTGGGCGATTGGCCCAGCCATCTATAACATTCACAAGAAGAAGTTGACTGACAAGAGAACAAGGCACATACTGTTTTTTTCCTGGCAAATATGAACAACAAGCATAGACATTCGAAAAATATTCGATCCAGATCTCAAAAAAGGAAGGAAATCCAGAGGAGAAGATGGAGGTAGCAAAAAAGTTTATGCATGTGCTATCCATTATTAGGCTGATCCTCAGCCAAATCCCCAACAGAGATTCAAAATTAAACTTCCAATTAATTTTGGCCTGATTTCTTTTTGGCCTTTTTGAGTAAAAGAGTTCTCAGAGGATCCCCTTCTCTTGGTCCTTTGAAAATAAAATGACCTTTCCAACAACCAAATGGCTTTCCTGTAATCCAAACATTAGAATAATTTATAGAAAAAGGATAATGTTGAGGCTCTTATTAGACTAACATTTCCTCTACTTGTTTGGTAGCCATATAAAACGTTCATACTCCAGAAACATCACCTCAAGCATTCTTTGCCATAAACAGAAAGCAAAGCAGATATTAAAAAGAAAATTAATGTAGCACTTTCAAAGAATTAAGATGCGATTTGGTAGCAGAGTAATTTTCTAATTATCATCAGTTGTCTTTTCTGCACCATGCCCTTGACACAGTCAATGGACTATCCTATAGAAATAACAAGAGGCTAAATTGCCAAATACCATCATACATACTGTACTTGAGTCTGATCTCTGGGCCTGAGAGGAGACATATTATTGTCAGCAATTACCCAGAGGGTAAAATAATTTCTCTCAGACCTTCTCCTGTTCTATATGACAGCCAGGCTTAAGACTTGAATTGTGCTACCTACAGAGGGAAGCCCAAACCTCAAGGTAAGAGCTTTGCACATCCAGTTAACAAGCCCTGTAGTCAGAAGAAGCAAGAAGTTGGAGGATACTAGTTTTCTGTGGCAGATAACAGATTACCACAAACTGAGTGGCTTAAAACAACAAAGTAATCATCTCACAGGTCTGGAGGCCCAAAGTCCAAAAGCAAGGTGTCACCAGAGCCATGGTCCCTCCTGAGGTCCTAGGGGAAAACCCACTCCTTTTTTCCTCTTGTTCCTGGTGGCCACATCACTACAATCTCTGCCTCCACGGTCACATACCCTCTTCCTCTTCTGTGTGTGGGGGTCTCCCTCTGTCCCTCTTACAAAGACACTTGTGATTGGATGTAGGGCCCACCTGGAGAATTAAGGATAATCTTCCCATGTTAAGATCCTTAACTTGCCTGTAATCCCAGCACTTTGGGAGGCCGAGGTGGGTGGATCACGAGGTCAGGAGTTCAAGACCAGCCTGGCCAAGATGATAAAACCCCGTCTCTACTAATAATACAAAAATTAGCCAGCATGGTGGCGAGTGCCTGTAATCCCAGCTACTTGGGAAGCTGAGGCAGAGAACTGCTTGAACCCGGGAGGTGGAGGTTGCAGTGAGCAGAGATTGCGCCACTGCACTCCAGCCTGGGTGACAGAGCAAGACCCTGTCTCAAAAAAAAAAAAAAAAGGATCTTTAACTTGAACTTTTCTCCTTATAAGGTCACATTTATAGGTTCCAGGGATTAGGACCTGTTATCTTGGGTGGCCATTATTCAGCCTACTACAGAGGGTAAGAGAGTCTCTTTTATTTAGTTCAATCTTCTCTTTTTACACCTGATGCTATAGTCTGCTCAGGCTGCCATACGAAAATACCATAGACTGAGTGATTATTGTCTCTGCGTTCTGGAGGCTGGGACTGAAATCATGGTGCCAGCAAGGTAAGGTTCTGGAGAGGACTCTCTCCCTGGCTGGAAGACAGCATCTTTGCTGTCTTGCTATACACATGATCTCTTCTTTGTGCACTCGGCGGGAGAGAAAGAAGGAGCTCTCTGGTGTCTCTGCTTATAAGGGTACTAATCCTATCAGGAGACCCCACCCTCATGAACTCGTCTAATCTTAATCACCTCCCAAAGGCCCCACCTTCAAATACCATTATATTAGGGGTTAGAGCTTCAACACATGGATTTGGGAGGGACACAAACCTTTTTTCCGTAACACCTGGCAATGTGCTCAAACTTAATCTAAAAGTAGCTACAACCCTCAAGAAGGAAAATAACCCAGGCCTCCAGAATCATCCTAGTGTCTCTGGGTACCAGTTCCACCAACCATGCAGCTAGCTTGGCGAAGAGCAGCAATTCGACTCATGAAGAGCAGATGTGTTCCTCTTTCCATGGTGAAGATGGTGCTGCAGGCTCGCAGGCAGTGGGGTAAGAATATAATACACACTCTACAGAGACAAGAAGCTTGTGCCACTAAGTTTTTGGCCCCAAACCTCCCAGTATCTCATTCTCTTTCAGCTAATGACACAACTGTAATTTTAAAAAGTATAAATATCTTTAAAGTGACCTCATTTTGTAACATTCAGGTCATAATAATTCTTGAGACCCAGAAGTTTCATAACTTTCCTAAGAATTCCAGACCATATGTTATACATTTCTCTCTGCAGTTTTACATTCTGGATATACATCTGGCCCTAATCTGAAAACATCATGTAATCATTCTTCAGAGCAATAAATTCTATGACAAACTAAAGAATGCAAAACCATAATCTAACATTAAAGCATATAGTTTTCATTTCTAAATAATTTAGCCACTTATCCTCAGTCATGCAACCACTATATCCAGCTCCATGTTTTCTGAACAAAGAGATGCAGAAATACCAGTCCTTCTTATACTTTTCTATGGTTTATGAAAAAGAAATGGGAAATGTTTACATTGGGCAGCTTCTATGATCACTAAAGAGCAACATCATAAATAAGAGTGTCACAGAAAGAGACAGAGACAGAGAGGTGAATATGTTGGAAAGGCTTGGGACAAATCAGAAAGACGATCTCTGGAGCTGGGTGGCTCTGCAGCTGAACTTTATACTCTTTGCAAATTTGTTTTTTACAATTAAAGGAGAAATTTCCCCCAAATAAATTGCCCAATTCCTTTTGCGATCACTTATGCCATCTTTTGTTTTTAAGAAAATGAAAGCAATATGCGTAATTTAAAAATAAGTAATAAACAAGAGAGTAAAATCTCTAGTGCTCTTTGTTTTCTTTAAAATAGACCACATTTTGCATGACATAAACACACCATCAACCAACCTCTTTACTTTTATGTACACAGGGTCTTTTCTTTGTTCCTAAATTTATTGTTTACTGCTAAAAGTGACAAAGATAGAATTCGAGGATGTGCTTTTCCTTTCTATAAAGAGCATAGATTATGATGAGTGGAAAGAAAATAATTTGTAAATCTGACATCCATAACACTGCAAATTTTAGACAAATATCTGAAATATTCAAATACACAGAAAGAAACAGTTAAGAAGAACCCCATGAGAACTGCTGCTAGGCTTTCTGTATCTTGACCTTAAGTGTTCTTTCAAGGGCTTTGTTGGGGAGATATTCTGATATGTCACATTTAGAAGTAAGCCTACATAGAATTGACTTGATGAATCATTGAGGGTAGCTCGCAACCTGAGAATAGATTACACTCCCATCACCCTTTCCAACCTGATTGTTTGCAATTAACGTCTCTTTCCCCAGGTAACTACACATGGTGATTTAGACTACCCGGCCAGCCCATAGAAATCCATTTTACCCAAACTACCACTGAGATGGTCCTGACCAAGAGCAATGGCTCTTGTAGCTGTGGCTTCAGCAATGTGGTAGCAGCCAGAAAAGCCCACTTGTGCTGTCCAATGACTCATAAATCAAGGATTCATGTACCAGAGACCTGCATGTCCAAGCTGTCTCCTTGTTGACATGCATATTCTTTAGTTGCTGAAACCCCTAAAGTTTTCATAAACACCAGGTTCTCTCAGAACAAGAAGGGTAAAAAAAAAATGTCTCAATAAGAACTAGTATTTTTCTATTATTAGAAATTTAAAAAATTGGTTTCAATTCATCATATTCTTAATCACATTATTTAAAAATGAAAGAGCTGTGTTCTGAAAATAATAACCATTAAATAAGTTTGTCAGCTAAATTGTATCTGAACAATAATTGGTCTTTCTAGGCCACAGTAACTCAGAGATCTGTGCATAAACAGAGCTTCCTAAAGTGACAGGAGTATTTGCTGATACCCAACTACCCAGGATGGAAACGTTCTAAAGGCAAATGCGTGCCATGGAAATAGCTGCAAATTGGCACGGGACCTCTCTTGTCAGCCTGCCTGTGCTGTGGTTTTATGATTACTACTGCCTGTATCATCAATTTGTATTTACTATGTTCCACTCTTAAGTGAAAACACAGTTTACTGCATAAACCACAAAAGCCTCTTGTTATTCTTCTCAGCTGGGCATTAATAATGCATCCTGATGTCCTGCTCATAAATGCAAGTGCATTTACAAACTGCACATTAACCACTGAGGCCCCCCCAGAGCCCGAGGCCCTCTCACAGGCATCAGAGGGAAGAGAGAGGGAGCATCCCCCAGGCCTCAGCCCAGCGCCTGCTGCAAGGCCTGCCGACGGCCCAGGCCTTCCTGGTTCCTCCATCTGCCTGTGGAGACTTTTAAACTTTGGATCTAATCAGTTTTCCTCTCTCAAGCAAGGGGTAATTATTTTAATAATTATTTTCAGAATTTGATTGATAGTATTTCAGCCATGAAAAGCCAAGGCCAAGTAAAACATCCCAGGCACATAAAACTTTTTCCTTGGAGCATCCTTTCCACTATTTCAAGACAATCCTAATAATTTTCCATGCCCTTTGCCCACAATAACTGATTCGAAATAATATTCTTTTGCCAGGCTCAACTTAGGTGATTTGAGGAAAAGCGAAGCAGTACCCTCCAGGAGACCCACCCCTGTCGCCCTTTGAGTGCAGTGGATCTGCAAGACCCAAGTTGGACGCTAAGCACCCAGCACCTCCTGGTGGCATTCCTGCCTGTGTCCACCCTGCCATGCTGTGGCCCTTTATTCATGAGTATTTTCCTTCCTTCCTTCCTTCCTCCCTCCCTCCTTTCCCCTCCACCCTCCTGTGGCCCTTTATTCATGAGTATTACCCTTCCTTCCTTCCTTCCTTCTTCCTTCCTTCCTTTCTTCCTTCCTTCCTCCCTCCCCTTCTCCTTTCTTCCTTCCCTTCCCCTTCCTTCCTTTCCTTCCTTTCTTTCTTTCCTGCTTTCCTTCTCTCTCTCTCTCTCTCTCTCCCCCTCCGTCCCTCTCATGCTCCCTCCTTCCTTCCCTCCTGTGTCCTGTTGGAATCAAGGGCTTTGGTGTCACCTAAGCTTGGGTTTGAGGCCAGCTCTCTCATTTACAAGTTACATGACTGACCCCCCAACAAGTTTATCCAGACTTCCAGCAAGTTCCATCAGTGGGCCTGAAGAAATACCTCCTTTGCAAAATTTCTGTGAAAATTAAATAAAATTGCATGTGTGAAAGACCTAGCACAGCCTGGCACATAAACACAATCCTTTCCTCCAGCTCCTGCTCACCTTTCTCTCTTCCTGGGTCTAGTTCCCCTCTATTCGACTATGCCATCTGACTTGATCTGAGAAGTTTGATGCCAAGTCTCATTAATATCTAACCATGCAGTGAATTACTATAATTTTATGTTGTTTCACCACCCATTTCTAGGCCTGCCGTAAGTTGTTTGAAATCCAGTCATATCCAGTTATTATATCTTTAGCGTCCTTAAAACTTCCCCTTCCCATGCAATGCAGACAGCTGGTTCCTCATCTCACCAACCCCAGCATCTCTCACAGCGGCTGACCACGATGAAACCTGACCAAGCCCAGAGTCAGGTAAGAAAGGTCCCCATCATGTGTGTTTTGTTTAAGCCAGCCAACCACCGCTCCCCAAGGGAAGGCCTGAGGGATAATGCCCACTAGCCTCACTAAAGGCCCAGTCCTGCAGGTCCTCTCTCTCTGGGACTTCCCTCCTGCTGGTTGGGCTCCCTGCTGTCTGCAGACTTCCTGGCGGCCTGGTGGGCAGCCCACTTGCCACTGGGGTCTCCAGGTAATGACCTGCTTCTGTTTACCAGATGCTGTGCCATGCTGCCTCCTCTGCGTCTGGCCTGACGCACACACTGGCCTAACGCTGGGCGCCCTCCAGGCCAACTAGAGGAAATTACAGCAGCAACTCTGGTTCTTATGAGGATTGCTTTCTCCACATTAATCCGTAATAATAATTATGGCGGGGAGGAGGAGCCACTGGCAGGGTCTGGTGGGGAGGAGGAAGTGGGGTCCCACTAGGGTTCCATGGGTTCTCCCACCACTGGTCGCAGCACCTCCAGCGGCAGGAGGAGGCTGATGCCCAAGACAGTCAAAGCCTCCCACAATTAAATATCCTACACTATTTTCTGGTTGTTAAAAAAAACATACATGGCTTCTTAGACTATTTTAGATACGTATGTAAAGAATTGTGTATAAATTCAAATTTCTGTCTACTGATCCTCAACCAATAAAACCTCAATTATGATAACAATAGTAAATCACACTCATATCCCTACCATCCACTTCAAAGACTGCCATGCCTTCATCAATGACCAGGCTAGATTTATTCACTTTAACCCACCTATTCCTTTAAAAATCCAGGTGAATAAGAAATCCACATGGTCTCCCACATTCACTCAAAAGTATTCATCAAGTAAAATTCAAGAAATAATCCAGTTAGCTGTGAATTTTCACCAAATTTCTTGGTACTTAAATAGTTAAACTCCATACTGGCAATGGCATTAGATTTTTAGTAGAATTATCTAGATGCACTCATCATATGGAAATGCTTTTTATGACCATTAAGTTTACATAAGCTAAATGGGATGTGCTCTTAATAGCAAAAGAAGAACCTTCTCTTTCACTGGTCTTGCTCAGCTATCAATAAGCACGTTTCCCCTACTAACTAATTTATAGAATCTTAACAATGGGGAGAAACCTGGAGATCATTTATCCATGTACCAACTCAAAGCAGAAATTTACCTTCCCAGCCCATCCCTCCAGTATGCTAAACACCAAGAAGGAATATGATATTTAGTTGTCTTGTTTTCTTGTGTTTCTCTAAATAATAAAATGCCCAAGTGTAGAGAAGTAAGTCTAAGACAATCTCAATAAATTATGCATGGATATGAAAGTGGTAAGTAAGTTTCATCATGAACAAGTTTTAGAAGGAATATTACCTGAAAGAGTTATATAAGAAATATTTACTTGGCTTCTATTTTAAATAGAGTATATTTTAAGCAACATAGGAGCAATGATGCTAATACTATATGGTTTGTTCCTCAAGGAGTTTATAATCTAGTAGAGACTATTTACAGGAGATATTTACAAAAATACATTGCAAGCTAAAATGTAAATGCCATCAGAAAGATAAAATATAAGTGATCTGGGTGCTTAGAGAAGAGAAAATATACTTCCTACTGAATAAATGGGTTTAAATTGTTAATAAAATTTTTAAAGTATGAGAGTTATGTTTCTTTGTTAAATACTTCCCAAAACACATGAATCACTGAAGTCTATTACAGACCTCACACACAGTAAGTGCAGAATAAATCTTTGTTCCATGAACCAATGGGAAAAATTAGAAATAACAGACTTTATTCTAAAAGTGAATTTTTACCTGAAATATAGTATGATCCTTTATCCTCAAAATGACAACCTCAACAACCATGGAGATGGCCACATTTTCCTGTGGGGATAGATTAAAAATGATCAAGATCCTTTAGAGCTGATCCTGTAATGTTCTTACCCTTCTCAAGCACAACTTCAATTCATATAGAAGAATAAACATCTAGAGTTGATCTCCTTGAGACTTTTTAAATATTGAAGAAGAATATATAGAAAGAGTGAACATAGATAAATCATCAAACTGGTTTAAGGAAGATTGTTTTCACTTTGTTAGTATTGCTTGCTGTAACTACACAGAGAGTGATACAGGCGGAAGATTTTCACAGCATCAGGCAGTGGTCTGTGGGTATGAGAGTCCTCTCTGCAGCTGCTCAGCCTCACTCCAGATTGTCACTAAAAGTTACTTGATTTGTGTAATGTCTTTTTGGTCCTCATAGGAGTACACCTTGAGACAAGGATTTGAGGTCAGCTAGTTTATTGGGGAGGTGAAGGAAACATCACAGTGGGAGCAGGGCCATGAGACAAGGGAGTGAAGACAGCCAGTGCATGCAGCCTCATCAGACCAGTAGGCACTGAGGCCCCAGAAAGTTCCAGGAGCCACATCAGAGCATGTGCCCAGAGGCCTCGCCTTGCATCCAAGCGATGAAATACTGAAGGGATTTATCCTCCACCTCTCTCATTGGGTGAGAACGACTCCCATGGGCTATTAATTCCCTCCCCCACCCATCAAAGTAACCCCATTGCTGCTCTGTTGCTTGGGCCAACACCATGGGTTTTGGTGGCCAGAAAACAAGCCCATAGATAAAGGAATGCAGGAGTTGACAGTCAGGCCAGGACATGGCAGCAGTAAGCAAGGAGACACGTGTGGGCACCACAACACCTGTTCCACTTTGAATGTGTGATTTGGCCACGACAAGCATTTTAAAAGTCATCATGCTTGAGGTCTGAGAGGGCACAGAGAAGCCTCCTCCAAAGCCCCACCGTGAAGCCTACTGTCTTTTGTTGCACAGCATTGGTAATAAGCTAACCGGTCCACTCTACTCTTTTCCTACTCTTCTCATCACTCTAGAAAAAAAAGAACACACACACACCAATCCTAGAGTCAAGCCTGAAGGAATGCAGCCTCACTGGAATCACAGAAGTGAGCTCTGATGTGCCATGATTCTCCTATAGCAATTTCCCCAGACCAACTGCAGAGAGAAAGGAAACTGGGTGCTCTGGCCACACTGCCAACAGGATGCAGGCAACCAACGACGTCTTTCTCATTTGACTTCAGTAATTTAAGAAAAATTATCAAAAGTTTGTGCCAACAAAGCTGAAAACATTACTGGTAGTTCTAAAATACATTAATATATCTGAAGCCTGTGATGGCTTTCTGTTGACTATCCAGAGACTTAAAGAGGAAGCTTTCCCTTGAATATCAAATCAAGCAGCCGTCCTCAGCTCCTCCCGAGCATCCTGCACACAGCCCGCCTTCCAAAGCATCACTTCCATGACCATGCCTCTGTCAAACTAGCAACTACATCCCTAAAAAGTCAGTGGAGAATGACCCTTCTAGTCACATTTTTAATAATTGTACTCTTCTGCACTCATGCCCAAGCAATGGAACTTTACTCACTAAATCTAAAGGAGAAATCGTTTCCATCTAGATTTGGGAGTTCTGAAAAACATTTCATTTTCAGGGTTATCACTTTTTGAACTTCTGAAAGAAAACACATTCTCTACAGTCTACCTACATTTCCATCAGGACTGCCTCTGTGAGACTGTCAGTGTCTAGGGTTTGAGGACACTATGTGGCCAACAGACACACAGTTGGAATCTCTTGAAAAGACTATAGACAAAATCAGTTTCTTCTTATGTAGGTTTAGGCATGCTTTCTAATGTATATATTTTGATTGTTTCTTCCTCAGTTCATCTACCAAATACTTACTGTCCTACCTCCTTTGAGTTGTGGTAAATGTGAGATATGCAACAGTGAGCAAAACAGTCTCTAGCGCTGCATAACTCATTGCACAAACAGTGTCAGAATTGTCGTGACAAAAATCAAATACAGAATTGAACAGAATGCTGCCATCTGCATCTGTTTGATTTTGTCATTCCATGCCCTTCAGTGGCTACATAACATACTGTCCTGTGATGAAGACCAAGTCCTTTCTTTACATGGCCTGGGAACCCCAGCTGGTCTTTCTTTACAGTAGCTACTAATAACTTTTTTCTCAGAAAGCACAATTAAGAATCAATTTTAGGGCCAGGCACAGTGGCTCATGCCTGTAATTCCAGCACTTTGGGAGGCTGAAGCAGGTGGATCACTCGAGGCCAGGAGTTCAAGACTATCCTGGCAAGCATGGTGGAACCCCATCTCCACTAAACATACAAAAATTAGCTGGGCATGGTGGTGTAATCCCAGCTACTCAGGAGGCTAAGGCAGGGGAATCGCTTGAACCTGGGAGGTGGAGGTTGCAGTGAGCTGAGATCGCGCCACTGTACTCCAGTCTGGGTGACAGAGCAAGACTCCATAAAACAAAATAAAATAAAATATCAATTTTAGGAAAGTTTTAAGAACATATTCCACTGAAGAAGAGATCTATACAGTGGAAATCTTTAATTTCTTTCATTCCACATTCCACAGTTCTTTTGCATACATAGCAAATAGGATACCCTACGTGGTTTTTCTAGAGAAATATGCAGAGATGTGTTTCAGATACGCAAATTAATTCCATTTAGAAACCCTAAAATAGTGGTCCCTTTAGTTCTTAGAAAAGCATGGAAGTAGAACATAGACATGAATTCAACAAGATGGAAAAACTTCCTAAGGTTTAAATACAGCGAATGCAAATGCACATTTTGGGCTTAGGTTTGAATTTGTAAAAACTGGAAGATTCTAAAAATATTTCAGAAAAAAAGTCATATCCTCACGCCAGTTGTCCAGCATACTTGATGCCAACTGTCATCTGATAATCATAAGTAGAATATATTTTAACATATATAGGCAGAGATATTATTATTTATATATTTCTTTCAGTTATGTTTCTCTAGGTCATTTAGAAAGATTTTCTTTTCTCAGGTTTTCTCAGGGTAAGATAAACACTTTCACAATCAACTCCCATATAAACTGCAGCAGAACATTCTAGAAGTCTAGAATATATTTTAACATATATAGGTAGAGATATTATTATTATTTATATATTTTTTCAGTTATGTGTGTTTCTGTAGGTCATTTAGAAAGATTTTCTTTTCTCAGGTTTTCTCAGGGTAAGATAAACACTTTCACAATCAACTCTCACATGTACTGTAGTAGAACACTCTAGAAGTCTACAGTTTGGTCTCAAAACAATGCTACTTCCTCTTATTGTCCCAGAGTGGAATCTGAAAAAGAAAATATATTTTGTAACTTAATTCAGTATCACTATGGAAAAACAGCAGAGTGCAATTAAGACTCAGTATATCAGGCCTTCCAATCTCCATAATTCTAGCTTTCTATTTGCTTCTCATAATACTCAACACTTAGACATATTATACTTTTATTTCTAATCTCCATTTGTTTAAATAACACAAAAGCTTCTTCACATTTCAACTATTATTTATGTAGAGTCCTTTGGAAGTTTTATTCTTCTTTTTAATTTGGAAGTTTAGAAGAGAGGGTCTTGGGAACCTGAAGACCAACTTCACTTGCCTGAGCAGTGGGCCACACCAGGATAGAGGAGGTTACAATTCAAGCCATTTCCAGTCCATCCTTGAAAACGATTCAGTATGCATAGAATGCATAGGCTCAAAGCTAAGTCCCTTTCAACAACTGAGATTACATATTCTACTCTTTGAAGTAACATAATCATTATGCAAGTCTACAATCATTTGATCCTAGAAAAAATTATGATTACAGGCATACGTTGGAGATACTACAGTTGAGTTCCAGACCACAACAATAAAATGAATATCAAAATAAAACAAGTCACATAAATTTTTTGGTTTCCCAGTGCATATAAAAGTTAGGTTTGCAAACACCGCATGTTCTCACTCATAGGTGGAAATTGAACAACGAGAACACTTGGACACAGGAAGGGGAACATCACACACCGGGGCCTGTCATGGGGTGGGGGAGGGGGGAGGGAAAGCATTAGGAGATATACCTAATGTAAATGATGAGTTAATGGGTGCAGCACACCCACATGGCACATGTATTCATATGTAACAAACCTGCATGTTGTGCACATGTACCCTAGAACTTAAAGTATAATAAAAAATGAAAAGTTAGGTTTGCACTATACTGTTGTCTATTTTGTGCAGTAGCATTATGTCTAAAAGTATACAGACCTTAACTTAAAAATATTTTATTGCTAAGAAATGCTAAAGATCACCTGACCTTTTAGTGAGTCCTAATGTTTTGCTTGTGGACAGCCTCGTCTCGATATTGATGGCTCCTGACTGATCAGGGTAGTAGTAGATGAAAGTTCTGCCGGCTGTGGTGATTTGTTAAAATTAGACAACAATGAGGTTTGCTACATCGAGTGACTCTGTCTTTCATGAAAGATTTCTCTGTGGCATGTAATGCTGCTTGATAATATTTTACCTGCAGTGGAAGTTCTTTCAAAATCGGATTCAGTCCTCTCAAACCCTACTGCTGCTTTATCAACTAGGTTGATGTAATATTCTTTACTTTCATTTCAAAAATGTTCACGTTCAGTCTTCACCAGGAGTAGATTCCATCTCAAGAAACCACTTTCTTTGCTCATCCATAAGAAATAATTCCTCATCTGTTCAAGTTTGATGATGAGATTGCAGCCATTTAGTTACATCAGGCTCCACTTCTGATTCTACTTCTCTTTCCACAGTCAACACATCTGTAGTTACTTCCTCCACTGAAGTCTTGAACCCCTCAAAGTCATCCATGAGGGTTGGAATCAACTAACTCCTGTTAATGCTGGTAATCTGACCTCCTCCTATGAATCATGAATGTTCTTAATGGCATCTGGAATGCTGAGTCCCTTCCAGAAGGCCTTCAATTTACTTTACCCAGATACATCAGAGGAATCACTGTCTACGGCAGCTATAGTCTTACAAAATGTATTTTTGAAATAATAAGACTAGAAATTCGAAATTACTCCTTCATCCATGGGCTGAAGAAAGGATACTGTGTTAGCAGGCATTAAAAACATTAATCTCTATTTATATCTCCATCAGAGCTCTTGAGTGACCAGGTGTGTTGTCAATAAGCACTAATTTTTTTAAATTTTAATTTCCAGGATACATGCACAGGACATGCAGGCTTGTTGCATAGATAAACATGTGCCATGGTGGTTTGCTGCACCTATCAACCCATCACCTAGGTATTAAGCCCCACAAGCATTAGCTGTTTATCCTGATGCTTTCCCTCCCCCCTCATCCCTCCACAGGCCCCATTGTGTGTTGTCTTCGTCCCTGTGTCCATGCGTTTTCATTGTTCAGCTCCCACTTGTAAGTGAGAACATGCAGTGTTTGGTTTCCTGTTCCTGTGTCAGTATGCTAAGAATAATGGCTTCCAGTTCCATCCATGTCCCTGCAAAAGACATGATCTCATTCCTTTTTATGGCTGCATAGTATTCCATGTTGTATATTTACCAGATTTTCTTTATCCAGTCTATCACTGATGGGCATTTGGGTTGATTTCATGTCTTTGTTACTGTGAATAGTAATGAGCACTGATAGTTTTAACTTTTCTTTCTGAGCAGTAGTCTCAACAATGGGCGCAAAATACTAACTATGTGTAAATAGATGTACTATCATCCAGGCTTTGTTGTTCTATTTCTAGAGCACAGGCAGAGTAGATTTAGCATAATTCCTAAGGGCCCTAGGATTTTTAGAATAGTAAATGACCATTGTCTTCAACTTCAAAGTCACCAGATGCATTAGTCCCTAACAAGAGAGTCAGCCTCTCCTTTGAAGCTTTGAAGCTAGGCGTTGACTTCTCTCTAGCTATGAAAGTCCTAGATGTGATCTTCTTCCAAGAGAAGGCTGTTTTGTCTACCTTGTTCAGTGTAGCGGCCTTCATCAATGGACTTAGCTAGATCTTCTGGATAATTTGCTGCAGCTTCTCCATCAGCACTTGCTGCTTCACCTTGTACTTCTAATATTATGGGGATGGCTTCTTTCCTTAAAATTCAAACCAATCTCTGTTAGCTTGAAATTTTTCTTCTGCAGCTTCCTCCCCTCTCTCAGCCTTCACAGAATTGAAGAGTTAGGGCCTTGCTCCAGGTTAAGCTTTGGCTTAAGAGAATGTTGTGGTTGGCTTGATCTTCTATGCAGACCACTCAAACTTTCTCCATATCAGCAATAGGCTGTTTCACTTTTTTTTTTTTTAATCATTCATGTGTTCACTGGAGTAGCACTTTTAATTTCTTTCAAGAACTTTTCTTTTGCATTTATAACTTAGCTAACTGGTACAAGATACCTCATTTCCAGTCTATCTCAGCTTTTGTTTGATATGCCGTTCTCACTAAGCTTAATCATTTCTAGCTGTTGATTGAAAGTGAGAGATGTGTGTGATGATTCCTTTCACTTGAACACTTAAGAGGCCATCGTAGGGTTATTAATTGGTCTAATTTCAATATTGTGTGTCTCAGGGAATAGGGAGTCCCAAGGAGAGGGAGAGAGATATGGGGACCTGCTGATGAGTGGATCAGTCAGAATACACATAATATTGATTAATTACTTTCTCTGTCTCATATGGGCACGGTTAATGGAACCCCAAAACAATCACAATACTAACATCAAAGATCACTGATCACAGGTCAACACAACAGATATAGTAATAATAAAAATGTTGAAGATATTTTGAGAATTAGCAAAATGTGACACAGAGACAAAGTGAACACATGCTGTTGGAAAAATGGCACCAATAGATTGCTCAACACAGGGTTGTCACAAACTTTCAATTCATAAAACACCCTATCTGTGAAGTACAACAAAACAAAGCATGCCTGTATTACACTATCAGTTGAAAGGAAAATGTGGTAGCACCAATGGGAAATTATTATCTAATGATCATAGTGTGTTAAAGAGGAGTGAGGCAATATGAAGAATGCATTAGTCTAGGAGAAAAATTATCTTTAAATCTCTCATCATTTTCCACTGGGTGTTTTGTTGAACAGCAATTGTAAACTTGAGATATGCACTGATTTCAGCAGCCTTCCCAGTGGTTGTGGCCTGAACCCATTGATCAGCTAAAAGCTGAATGTAACTTTTATTTTATATTTAAAGTTGAACCTTCCAAACAGCAGTGGGTATCAGAGGCCAAGAGCCCAGAAGCTTTCTGTGTTAGGGTTTTGCCTTTCATTTTTCACTCTCCAGGTCCCTGTGACTTTGGTGGGGCCACACCCACTAGGCCACCCTGCATCTGTTGCCTTCTAATCCCTTGATGTTTGCACAGAAAGCAGTCTACACTGCCGCTTCTTCAACACTCCTTGTGGTTTGCTGTGTCAACAGAGTATTTCTGATGCTGCATTTGGTTAACTGACCAATTTGTTCCTCCATCTTTTTATGCCATTCCCTTGAGACAAACCACACTGATAGAAGTGGTGTTTGTTCTCTCAGGTGTTTGCATATGCATGTACATGTGCCGTATTTCTCATAAAAATAACACAAAATGTGTTTAAGCTATTAATACTTCTTTGACAATAAAAAACTACATTTACATGAGAGAATTTTAAAACTGGAAGGAATCAAGAAACCAACCCGAAATCAGCCTGATGACAAAACTTAGGTCCAGAGAAAGGAAGTAACTTGGTTCTGAGTCAATAAGAACTAAGAAGGTGTCCATTGGCCAAAGTTGCTGTCTTCATTTCCTTCTGAATTTCCTACTGCCTCCCTTCTCCTCAGTCTTCACTGTGGATTCGTCTTCTCTTAAGCATTAGTGCTTCCACAGTTCCACCCCCCATCCTTCTCCCATCCTGACGTGATCCTCAAGCAGTCTTCATCATGCTAATGACTTCCATGATCTCATCTACATGGATGAATCTCAAATATTCCAGTTAAAGCTTCTTTCACCTTCACCAGACCTCTACTACCAGTGAAGTGTTGGAGGTCTCCTTCTGAACCCACCTCACTCCTCAATGTGCCCAGTGTACCCCATCCTAGTGGGTTCCTCCTCCCATATTTCCTACCTCAGCAAATTCACTATTCTAGCCATTCTCCCAAAGCAAAGGTAATATATTGAATCACCTTCTACACACACACACACACACACACACACACACGCAGGCACATGCACCAGTCCATTAACTACCAATGTTCCTCCTGCATCCCTCCAGAGACCACCTTCTCATCTCAGCTTCACTGTCGTTTTCTGGACTCTGGCTCTTCTCTCCTCTAACACATCTTGATGAGAGATATTCCTGTCTCCAGAGTGTTCCAGTTGAATGCCCCATCCCTTCTCCAGCAGCCGTAACAGTCAGCTGAATCCTAAGACCCAGTTAGCCCCATAGAAGAACTCATCAAAAGTAATGAAGCTGGTCTGAGAATTCTCCATAGTACCAGCTTCAGAGAACAGAAGCTTCAGGAGGAGAAAATCGCCCAACGCCACCATACCACCGAGCTGAATATTGAGAGGTGTGGCTTCGGCTGATTACAGCCCTTTCCTGTGAGAGCTAATCTGCCCATTCCTCGTGTTGTTTGATTGTAAATCATGATATGAGCCAATAATCCACGAGTATTCTTTTTTATTAATAGTATAACCATTTAAATCTATACAAAATTCTGGAAATGTCACTATAGTTACAACTTACAAGTTTTAATGTTTAGTATTTGTATTATTGTAAACTTTTTTGCCTCCCATATTTAAATCGTTTTACTGGGGCCTAATAATTCAAGTGTCTATTTTGATGACTTCTGGCTAATGCACATCGTCATAGAGCCCAACCACACTCCAGATACTGACCATTTCCTCCACCCAGACGTGTTCCTCATTTCCTGTCACTGTCGTCCCTCCCCGCCATCTCCACTGCCACTCCTGTTTTAGGCAAGCTCTAATGAACTTTTAGGTCACTACAGTTTTGCCTTTTCTACAATTTTCTATCAATGGAATCACACAATATATGCTGCTTAGTGTGACGCTTCTGAGACTTCTCATGTTGCGTGCCATCAGTAGATCATTCGTTTTTACAGCTGAGTGTTTCTCCATGGTACGACTATACTGCATTTTATCTACCCATTCTCCAGTTGACAGCCATTTGGGTCATTTCCAGTTTTGACTATAATAAATAATGCTGGTGTGAATACACCCAAGTCTTAGTATGAATGTACACATTCTCATGCCTAAAAGCCTAGAATCAGAATTACTGAATCACAAGGTAAGTATGCATTTAACTATAAAATGAACTGCAAAACTGCTTTCTAAAGTGGCGCCACCATTTTCCCACAAGCAATGTATGAGCTACGGTTGCTTCACATTCTTTCTCACACTTGGGATCGTACGTTTTGTGTTTTATTTTTTAAGTTTTAGCTATTCTAGGAAGTACCTAGTGGTTCTAATATTCATTTTCCTGAAAACTAGTAATACTGACCAACTTCTCACATTATTGGTCATTTACATAACTTCTTTTGTGAAATGTCTCTTGAAATCCGCTAATATTTTTTAAAAGCTTGTATCTTTTTTGAGTTGTGACTTTGTTTTTTTAAATATATGTTCTTGATAATAGTCATTCTTCAGATATGTGTTGGGTAAGTATTTACTCTGAGAGTTGCCTTTTCATTTTCTTAAAGAAAAAATTTTAAATTTCAGTAAAGTCTAATTCATCTATTTATTTCATGGCTCATTTGGCAGGAGCTGGGGGCTCAATTTAAGAAACTGTCTACTCAAGGTCAGGAGAATTGTCTTCTGTTTCCTTCTGAAAACATTATGGCTCCTATATGTAGTCAATGATACGCTTTGAGTTAACAGTTGTGAATTATGTGAGATGTAGTCTAAGTTAAGTTTTGCTTTTGTCCCCTTTCTTTTTTTTTATCATTCACATATTCAACAGCTTCAGACCAAGTCTTTGAAAAGAATCTGCTTTCACCATTGAATTACCTTAGAGCCCTTGTCAAAAATCAATTGAACATATACGTGTGGGTCTATTTCCAACTCTATTTTGTTATATTGTAACATGTTCACGTAGGCAGAAAATCCTTTAGCCGATATCACACTGTCTTGGTTGCTGTAGCTTTATAATAAGCCTTGAAATAAAAAAGTATATAATTTCCAACTTTGTTTTTCTTTTTAAAATATTTTTGACTTTTCTAGGTCCTTTGATTACATAAAAATGTTGGTGCCCAACCCTTGACAATTGCTACAAAAACTTGCTGCACCTAGGGAAAATTACTACCTTAGCTACAATGTCTTACAATATATAAAATGATCTATTTCTCCATTTATTTAGGTCTTTAATTTCTCTCAACAAAATTTTGTAGTCTTCAGTGAACAGGATGTATACTTTTAACTCGTCTTTCCTTAAGTTTATTCAAAGGAATTTTATTTGTGCTTTTGTAAACAGACTTGCTTTGAAAACTGAGTTGTTCCTCATTTCAACATCCAATAGGTGTTTTCCTCACTGATATATAGAAAGGCAATGGCATTTTTTTTTGGCTGGGTGCGGTGGCTCACGCCTGTAATCCCAGCACTTTGGGAGGCCGAGGCGGGCGGATCACGAGGCCAGGAGATCAAGACCATCCTGGCTAACACAGTGAAACCCCGTCTCTACTAAATATAATAAAAAAAAAAAATTAGCTGGGTGTGGTGGTGGGCCACCTGTAGTCTCAGCTATTCGGGAGGCTGAGGCAGGAGAATAGCATAAACTCGGGAGGCGGAGCTTGCAGTGAGCAGAGATTGCGCCACTTCACTCCAGCCTGGGTGACAGGAGTCGGTCTCAAAAAAAAAAAAAAAAAAAGAAAAAGGCAATGGCATTTTTTATCTCAACCTTATTTTTTGTAAAAAAACCTCGCTAAAGTCACTTTTTTAGCTTTATTTCTGTAGATTTCTTCGGATTTTCTGCCTACATTAACATGTTAACTACAAAAAAAAGTTAATTTTGCTCATTTCTGATCTGTATTCCCTTTGCTTTGTTTTCTGATCTTACAGAAATTCCAGTGCAATGTTGAAAGGGCATTCTGGCTTGTCCCTAAGCTCAAGTACAATGTATTCAGTCTTTTACCATTAAGTGTGATGTTGGTTGTAGATTTTTCATATCTGTCTCTAATCAGGTTGAGGAAGTTATCTTTTATTTCTAGTTTGCTAAGAGTTTTTACTGTTTGAGTCAAATTATACGAAATGCTTTTTTTACCCCAATTGAGAATAAGCCTATTTATTCTCCCTAATTGTTAATATGTAACATTATGATTCGTCGATGTTAATATGAAATATATTGATTTGTCAGCTATTAAATAATCTTGCATTCCTGAGATAAAACCCAGCTGTTTATAACTTATGTTTTGTATATTGTATCATTTTCTTTGAAAATATGTTAAGGATTTTTGCATTTATGTTTATGGGGGACATTTCTTTCTATTCTTTTAATTCTTTGGCTTTGGTGTGAGGGTAATACTGGCCTTGTAAGATGAGTTGAGAAGGGTTATTTTGCCTCAATTTTATGCAACAGCTTTTATGGCTTTAGTATTTTCTTTTTCCTCCTAAAATAGTTGATAGAATTAACCAATGAAGCCAGCTGAGTCTGGACATTTCTATTTGTGAATATTTTAAATTATTAATTCAGTTTCTTTCATTGATATGAGACAGTTCAGTTGTCTGTTTCTTAAGTCAGTTTTGGTAAGTGTGGTTTCTTTAAAAATATGACTATTTCATTTAAGTTGTCATGACATTTTCTTATTTTTCTTTTACTATCTATAGAAACTGGAAGGATGCCCACTCTTTTAGTCCTGATATTGGAATTTCCTTTGGTTTAATATGCTTTATTTACCTTCTTAGATGGAAATTTAGGTATTTTATGCTTTTCTTCTTTATAGCAATAAATATTCCTTAAAGCAATAAATGAACTCTCTAATACCATTTTAGCTACATCTCACAACTTTTGATATGTTGTACTTTGTTACTGAATTCAAAATATTTTCTAGTTTCCCTTTTGATTTCTTCTTTGGCCAGTGAATTTTTTGTATTTTTAGCAGAGACAGAGTTTCACCATGTTAGCCAGGATGGTCTTGATCTCTGGACCTCGTTACCCACCCACCCCAGCCTCCCAAAGTGCTGGGATTACAGGTGTGAGCCACCACGCCCAGCCTCAGTATATAGTTTATCTTGATGAATATTCATGTGCACTGGAAAAGAATATGTATTTTTTTGTTGCTGGGTAGAGGATTCTATCTGTGTTATTTAGATCAGGTTGTTTGGTAGTGCTGTTCAAGTCTCTATCTTTATTGATTGTCTACTTTCATCAATTAGAAAGGAGTATTGAAATTTCCCACTGTGGTCCTTTTTCCATTTCTTCCTTTAGTTTTGACAGTTTTGTTTAATATATTTTGGACTCCATTATAAGACACACATATGTTTTGAAGTGTTACCTCTTCCTGCTAAATTAAATATCATTATAAAAATCTCTGTAGCAAAACTCCTTACCGTCTATTTTTAATAATATAATTTTTCTTTGTTATACTTACCGTTTTCATAATATATCTTTTCTCAGTATTTTCACTTTCAACCTATTTGCCTCTTTGTATTATTCACACTACATTTATTATAAATAGCATATAGTTGGATATGGTTGCTCTTTGTCCTGTCCGATAATCTGGCTTTATTTGAAGGTGACATATGGAATATAACTAAGAGGTAATACTATTTTCTAATCCTGAACTAGTCTCATAGACGCTAAAGCAATATTCCATTATGCACATATTAATTTCCTTTCCCTCAATAATCATTTGCCTTATTTCCGCTTATTAAGTTTACCTATGCCCTCCTCAATATAGATTAGGCACTACAAAAGGATTAGCCCATAAAGCTAGTAGCAATATAAATCAAACCAATACTTTCCTTTTCATTCATTCCCAGTGACTCCGGGAATGACTAGATAAATATAAGCATATAGGATTACCTCATCTGCTAGCAAGACAGGAGCCTAAAGATGTTTAGATGAGGAAGGGAAGTTGACAATGATCATGCCCTTCGGAACTTAGGCAATTATATTCAAAGGCATTGCCATTTTGCTTGTTTAGCAATAGAAATTCTAGAAGCAATCTGGGACCCATTTTATGAGGTCAAGTGAAGAAACAGGAAATTTTTGAGGAGGGGCTTCAAGATGGCTTCATAGAGACATCTCATACCTCATCCACAAAGAACTTAAATATTGAGTATGTAATCAAACTTCGAATAGACAATCCAAGAGAGAACACTAGAATTCAAAAAGAGAAGCAACAGGAAACACCTAAATGAAGGAGAGGGATCAGGAGTCTACTCGACCAGGATTGGCTGGGAGCCTGGAGAGACTCCCCAAAGCAGGAAAAGGAAGAGAGATACTCAGTGGTCCACATTCCCACTGGGGACTCCTGCAGTCCTAGCCATGCTAAGGTTCCTCAACCCTCGTGGGCCATGAAACTAACAAGAATTTCATATCCCACCAAACGAAGCTTCACAAGCAAAGGAGAAATAAAAATTTTCCCAGACAGACAATAACTGAGGGAATTTGCTACTTAGACCAGCCTTACAAGAGATCCTTAAGAGAGTTCTCACATGGATATGAAAGAACAATACCTGCCACCATAAAAACACCCTTAGGTACATAGCCCACAGACCCTATAAAGCAACCATACAGTGGAAACTCAAAGCAATCAGTTAACAATCTCCCAATATCATCAAAACATCACCTACCAATGTGTCCGGAATTAGTGGGTTCTTGGTCTCTGGGACTTCAAGAACACGCTGCAGACCCTCGCAGTGAGTGTTACAGTTCTTAAAGATGGGTCCAGACTTTGCTCCCTCTGATATTCGGATATGTCCAGAATTTCTTCCTTCTGGTGGGTTCGTGGTCTCACCGGCTTCAGGAGCGAAGCTGCAGACCTTCACGGTGAGTGTTACAGCTCATAAACGCAGTGAGGACCCAATCAATGAACAGCAGCAGAAATTATTGGAAAAAGCAAAAAGAACAAACCCTCCACATCACAGAAACCCACCGCAGCGGGTTGCCACTTCAGGTTCCTGAAGACTATGCAATGACATTGCTCCAGAGAGAGAGGTAACACTGGGTTTCACACCCCCAAACCCAAAGCAGCTACAGTACCGTGTCATTGAGAGCCTGGTCCATGATAAACTGCACCCTGCCATAGAGCTCAACAGCCCCTGCATCTCCACACCCTGGAGGCCCACTGATTTCCCCTGCCTACAACTAACACTGCAGTTGGCTGCTACTACTTGGGCTGAAGCATGTGCCACCCAGATACAATCTTGTAGATTTCAGAGGTGGAAACATCATGCATTTTCACATGTCTGGACAAAGTCCCCTGCCTGCAGCTGCCATCACTGTGCTGCCAGGGCTGAAGCACGAGTGATGTGCAGGCTGCTACCACCAGGGCAGAAATACAAGCCAAGTGTGGGCTGATGCCACTGGGACTAAATCACAAGCAAAGCACCTGTTCCTCCTCGGCCTGCATATGGCTGCTACCACTGAAACCAACCCCACCCTCCCAGGTAGTAGGGATATTATGCAACTGTTGCTGCCCCTAACCCAAGCATTTCTTCAGAGACCTGGGGATAATCCCACTCTGCCTCACATAGCCAGCACCAGTATGCCCCATGGGCGGGGGGGAGGCAAGAGGATAAGACCACCTAGCCCAGTTTCAACCCCTACTCATGTAGAACATGCAGTTGTACAGGGGCCTTGGTATCGCCCATCCCAGTCCGATACCATTGGCACCTAGGCACTACTCCCTGGGGCCCAGGGGCCAACTCACACTGTCACCACTACTACAGATAGCATCACATGCACATGCCACCTATTGGCCTGGAGATTGCCCCACCCTAGCCCATTGCAGCTATCGGCAATATTGGCATGTACTTCTCTAGACCCGGATGGTTGCTACTGCCCCTATCACACCTTTTGCCCAGGGGTCCAAGAACCCACCCACCTCACCCACCACTATTACTCCTGGCACCTAAGTAAGCCACTTGGAGGCTCAAAAATTGACCCATCTGGACACACTAATGCCAGTGCCAGTGTACACCACACTGGGGCCCAGGACAAGCATGCTCAGCTCACTGCTACCATAACAATGGCCCAAAGCTGCCTCACATGGCATTTCAGTCCTCAGCAAAACTTCACCACAATCTCCACTAACAACTTCACACTGTTTTCCCCAATGGCTGAAATAATCTACACTCCCTCCTAGTGTGTAAGTGTTCCTTTTTCTCCACAACCTTGCCAGCATCTGTTACTTTTTGACTTTTTAATAATAGCCATTATGGTTGGTGTTAGATGGTCTCTCACTGTGGCTTTGATTTGCATTTATCTAATGATCAGTGATGTTGAGCTTTTTTTCATATGATTGTTCGCCACATGTAAGTCTTCTTTTGACGAGTGAATATTCCTGTCTTTTGCCCATTTTTTTGAGAATACTTAGAAATAATACAAAAGAATCAGAAAAAGAAATTCTAGATATGAATGCAAAATTTTTTAAAAGAATGAAAAAACAAATTCTGGAACTGAAGAGTTCATTGAATGAAATACAAAACACATTTTAAAGCTTCATCAATAGGCTAGATGAATCAGAAGAAAGAAACGAAGAACTTGAAGACAGATCTTTTGAAATAACCTGGTCAAACTCTACAAGCCAAAAGAGATAGGGGAACCTATTTTTAACATTCTTAAGGAAAAGAAATTTCAAACAAGAATTTCATATCCCACCAAACGAAGCTTCACAAGCAAAGGAGAAATAAAAATTTTCCCAGACAGACAATAACTGAGGGAATTTGCTACTTAGACCAGCCTTACAAGAGATCCTTAAGAGAGTTCTCACACGGATATGGAAGAACAATACCTGCCACCATAAAAACACCCTTAGGTACATAGCCCACAGACCCTATAAAGCAACCATACAGTGGAAACTCAAAGCAATCAGTTAACAATCTCCCAATATCATCAAAACATCACCTACCAATGTGTCCGGAATTAGTGGGTTCTTGGTCTCCGGGACTTCAAGAACACGCTGCAGACCCTCGCAGTGAGTGTTACAGTTCTTAAAGATGGGTCCAGACTTTGCTCCCTCTGATATTCGGATATGTCCCGAATTTCTTCCTTCTGGTGGGTTTGTGGTCTCACCGGCTTCAGGAGCGAAGCTGCAGACCTTCACGGTGAGTGTTACAGCTCATAAACGCAGTGAGGACCCAATCAATGAACAGCAGCAGAAATTATTGGAAAAAGCAAAAAGAACAAACCCTCCACATCACAGAAACCCACCGCAGCGGGTTGCCACACAGGGGTGCAGCAGCCTGCTTTTATTCCCTTATCTGACATCACCCACATCCTGCTGATTGGCCCATTTTACAGAGAGCTGATTGGTCCGTTTTGACAGGGTGCTGACTGGTGCGTTTACAAACCTTGAGCTAGACACAGAGTGCTGACTGGTGCATTTACAATCCTTTAGCTAGACATAAATGTTCTCCAAGTCCCCACCTCACTCAGGAGCCTACCTGGCTTCACCTAGTGGATCCTGCAGCAGGGGCCATGGGTGGAGCTGACTGCCAGTCCCCCGCCTGCACTCCTCAGTCCTTGGGCGGTGGATGGGACCTGGCGCCAGCGGAGCAGGAGGCGGCGCTTGTCGGAGAGGCTTGGACGGCAGGGGAGCCCACCCCGGGGAGGCTAGGGCATGGCGGGCTGCAGGTCCCCAGCCGTGCCCCACGGGGAGGCAGTTGAGGCCCAGTGAGAATTAGAGCATGGCGCGGGCGGGCCAGCAGCGTTGGGGGATCTGACGCACCCTCCGCAACTGCTGGCCTGGGTGCTAAGCCCCTCAATGCCCGGGCCGGGCAGCGCCGGCCAGTCTCTCTGACTGCGGAGCCCACTGAGCCCGCACCCACCCAGATCTCGCGCTGGCCCGCGAACGCCACTCCCAGCCCGGGTTCTCGCCCGCGCCTCTCCCTCCACGCCTCCCTGCAAGCAGAGGGAGCAGGCTCCGGCCTCCGCCAGCCCCAGAGGGGTCCCACAGTGCAGCAGCAGGCTGAAGGGCTCCTCAAGCGCATCCAGAGTGGACTCCGCGAGGCCAAGGAGGTGCTGAGAGCCAGCGAGGGCTGCTAGCACGTTGTCACCTCTCACCAATATTAACCTTAAGTGAAAATAGTCTCAATGCTCCTACTTAAAAGGTGCAGGGTGGGAAGTTGGACCAAGAAAACACACATCTGTCTGCTGTCTTCTAGAGACCTATTTCACATATAATGATACCTATAGGCTCAAAGTTAAGAGCTGGAGAAAAATCTATTATGCAGATGGATAACAAAAAAGAGCAGGGATTACAATTCCTATATCAAATAAAACACAAATGAAACCAACAACAATAAATAGGTACAAAAAAAGGCATAAAGAGTTCAATTCAATGAGAACACTTAACTATCCTAAATATATATGCACCCAATATTGGAGCACTCACAGTCATTAAAAAAGTATTTCTAGACCTATGAAAAGACAAAGACAGCCACACAGTAATAGTGGGAGACTTCAGCACCCCAGTGACAATTTTAAACAGATCATTAAGGCAGAAAACTAACAAATCTGGAATTAAATTAGACGCATGAGCAGCTGGGCCTAATACACATCTATAGAATATCAAACACAGAATATAAAATATATATATTATATATTATATATATATAATATATATATATATGCCTCTCAGCTGCACATAGAATCATACTCTAAGATCAACCACGTTTGGCCATGAAGCAAGTGTCAATAAATTTTAAAAAGTCAAAATCATACCCACCATAATCTCATACCTGGAGTGGCATAAAAATAGAAATCAATACCAATAAGAACTCTCAAAACCACACAATCATATGGAAATTAAACAACTTGTTCATGAATAACTTTTGGATAAACAATGAAATGAAGGCAGAAATAAAAAATAATTTGAAACAAATGAAAACAGAGACACAACATACCAAAATATCTGGGATGCAGCAAAAGTAGTTTAAGAGGAAAGTTTACATCACTAAACGCCTACCTCAAAAAGTTAGAAAGATCTCAAATTAACAATCTAACATCATACCTAGAGGAATTTAAAAAACAAGAGCAAACTAACCCCAAATCAAGCAGAAGAAAATAAATAAGTAAAATCAGAGCAGAGCTGAATGAAATTGAGACCCACAATTCCATACAAAAGATAAACAAAATCAAAAGTGTGTTTTTTGAAAGGACAAACAAGATAGATAAAGTGCTAGCTAGACTTGCAAAGACAAAAAAGAGAGAAGAGCCAAATGAGTACAATCAGAAATGAAAAAGATGACGTTACAACCAAACCCAAAGAAATACAAAAGATCCTAAGTGGCTATTATGAACACCTCTAAGCACACAAACCAGAAAATCTAAAGGAAATGAATAAATTCATGGAAATACACAACCTCCCAAGATTGAATCAGGAACAAATGAAACCCTGAACAGACCAATAGAAAGTTTCAAAAGTGAATCTGTAATCAAAAATATACCAACAAATAAATAAAAATCTGGACCGAATGGATTCTGCCACTCATACAAAAAAGAGCTGGTACCAATTCTACTGAAACTATTCCAAAAAAATTGAGTAGGAACATGTCTCTAATTCATTGTATGAAGCCAACATCACCCTCATACCAAAGCCTGCCAAACACACAATAAAAAAAGAAAACTGTAGGCCAATATCCCTGATGAACATAGACACAAAAATCCTCAAGAAAATACCAGCAAACCAAATCCAACAGCACAACAATTCACCATGATCAAGTAGGTTTCATTCCTTAGATGCAAGGTTGATTCAACTCACTTGAAGCAATAAATGTGATTCGCCACATAAACAGAATTAAAAACAAAAATCATATGATCATCTCAAGAGACACAGAAAAAGCTTTTGATAAAATCCAACATTTCTTCATGATAAAAACCCTCAAGGAACTACACATGAAAGGAACATATCTCAAAATAATAAGGGCTATCTATAACAAACTCACAGTCGAGAATGTAGTGAATGAGAAAAACAGAAAGCATTCCTCTTGAGAACTGATACAAGATGAGAATGCCCATTTTCACCACTCTTATTTAACAAAGTACTGTAAGTCATATCCAGAACAACCAGGAAAGAAAAAGAAAAAAAATGGCATCCAAATAAGAAAATAAGATGTGAAATTATCTCTATTCACTGACAATAGAATTCCATACTTGGAAAACCCTAAAGACTCCATCAAAATGCTTCTAGAACTAACAAATTACTTAGATAAAGCTTCAGGATACAAAATTCAACATACAAAACTCAATAGCATGTCTATACATCAACAATGTTCAAGCTGAGAGTCAAATCAAGAATGCAATCCCATTTACAATAGCCACAAAAAATGAAATACCTAGGAATGCATCAAACAAATGTTAACAATTTCTACAAGGAGAGCTATAAAAAACTGCTAAAATAAATCATCAATGACACAAACACAAACATGGAAAAACATTCTATGCTCATGGATTGGAAGAATCAATATTGCTAAAATGGCCATACTGCCCAAAGCAATTTATGGATTGCTATCTACCAGTATTTCCATCAAACTACCAAATCATTTTTTCACTGAATGAAAAACACTACTCTAAAATTCATATGAAAGCAAAAACGAGGCTGAATAATCCAAAGCAATACTAAGCAAAAAGAACAAAGCCAGATGCATCACATTACCCAACTTTACTGCAAGACCATAGTTATCAAAACAGCATGGTATTCGTACAAAAACAGGCATATAGACCAATAGAACAGAATAGAGAATCCAGCAATAAAGCCACACATTCACAACTATCTCATCTTCAACAAAGTTTACAAAAATAAGCAATTGGAAAAGGACTTTCTATTCAATAAATGATGCTGGAATAACTGGTTATCTATAAGCAGAAGAATGAAATGTACCTCTACCTACCACCATATGCAAAAATTAAGTCAATGATAAACAACAAGAAATAGAGAAGAGGAAAGAAGAAAGAAGAAAGAAAGAAAGAAAGAAAAAGAAATAAAGAAAGAAAGAAAGAAAGAAGAAAAGAAAAGAAAGGAACCAGAAATCAATTAACAAAATGACAGGAATAAGTCCCCACATATCAATAATAGCCTTGAATGTAAATGGATTAAACTTTCCACTTAAAAGATACAGACTGGATTAAAAAGTGAACCAACTACATGCTGCCTACAAGAAACTCATCTGACCTGTAAAGTCACATACAGACTGAAAGTGAAAAAGTGGGAAAAGATACTTCATGCAATTGGAAACCAAAAGTGAGCAGGAATAGCTGCAATTACATCAGATAAAACACACTTTAAGTAAAAAATAGTAGAAGGAGGCAAAGAAATTGTTATCATTATTATTCTAAACATATATACGTACAACTGTGGAGCACTCATACTTTTAAAGCAAATACTTTTAAACTTAAAGGAAGAGGTAGACTTCAATACAATAATAGTCCCCACTTCAACACCTCACTCTCAACATTAGACATCATCTAGACAGAAAATCAACACATAAATATTGAATTTAAACTGTACATTAGAACTAAATGGACCTTATAGACATTTGCAAAAATTTTATTCAACAGCTACAGAATACACACTTCTCTCCTCAGTACCTGGAACATTCTTCAAGATAGACCTTATGTTAAGACACAAAACAAAACAAAGTCTCAACAAATTTAAAAGAATCAAAGTCATATCCAGTATCTTCTCAGACAACAAGGGAATAAAACTAGCAGTTAGTAACAAGAGGAACTATGGAAACTGTACAAATACATGGAAATTAAAGAACATACCCCTGAATGAACAGAAAGAAATTAAAGAGAGAATAAAAAGTCTAAAAATAAATGAAAATCAAAATACAACATACGAAACCTTTGGAATGCAACAAAATCAGCGCAAAGAGAGGATTTTAGAGCAATAAAAGCCTACATTAAAAAAGTGGAAAGTTTTCAAATAAACAGCTTAATGATGCACCACAAGGAACTAGAAAAGCAAGAACAAATCAAACTCAAAATTAGCAGGAAAAAAGCAATAATAAAGTTTAGAGCAGAAGTAAGTGAAATAGATACTTTAAAAGTACAAAGGATCAACAAAATGAGAAGTTCATTTTTGAAAAGATTTTTTAAAATGGATAAACCACTTGGTAGACTAACCAATAAAAACTGAGAGTAGGCTAGAACAGCAAAATCAGAAATGAAAAAGGAGACATTACAACTGATGCCACAGAAATATAAAAGATCATCAGAAACTATCATGAACAACTATACACTAACAAACTGAAAAAGCTGGAGGAAATGAATAAATTTTGCGGTACATACAATCTACCAAGATTGAATCATGAAAAAACAGAGAACCTGAACAAACCAATAACAAATAATGTAATAGAAACAGTAATAAAAACTTTCCTGACAAAGAAAAGTCCAGGACCAGATTGCATCACTGCCAAATTCTACCAAACTTTCAAAGAACAAATACCAACTCTCCTCAAACTATTCCAGAAAGTTAAAGGGAAGGGGACTTTTCATAACTCATTCTGCAAGGATGGAATTTCTCATGTGCCAAAAACAGACAAGGGTCCAAAAAAAATATGACAGGCCAGTAACTCTGATGAACGTAGACACAAAAATCATCAATAAAAAACTAGCAAGCCAAACCCAAGAGCACATTAAAAAGATAATACATGATAATCAAGTGGGGTTTATTCCAGGCATGTAAGGATGGCTCAAAGTAACACAAATTAATATATGTGATACGTCACATCAACAGAATGAAGGACAAGAAGCATATAATCATCTCAATAGACACAGAAGCATTTGATAACATTCGACATCTGTTTATGATAAAAACTCTCAACAAAGTAGGCATATAAGAAATGAATCTCAACATAATAAAGGCCATATATGACAAACTCACAGCTAACATCATTGTAGTGAATGGGTAAAAGTTGAAAGCAATTTCTCTAAGAACTGAAACAAGAAAAGGATCCTCACTCTTACCACTCTCATCCAACATGGTACTGGCAGTCCTAGCCAGAACAGTCAGGCAAGAGAAAGAAATAAAAGCCATCCAAACTGGAAAAGAGGAAGTCAAATTGTCCCTCTTTGCTGATGATAGAATCTTATATCGACAAAAACCTAAAGGTTCCATCAAGAAACTCTTAAATCTGATAAATAAATTAAATAAAGTTGCAGGATACAAAATCAACATATAAAATCAGTAGCCTTTCTATACACCAATAATGAACGAGATAAGAAAGAAATCAAGAAGGCAACCCAATTTATAATAGCTATAAAAAATTACCTAGGAATAAATTTAATCAAGGAAGTGAAAAATCTCTATAAGGAAAAGTGCAAAATACTGATGAAAGAAATTGAAGAGGACACAAACAAATGGAAAGACATCCCATGCTCAAGGATCATGATAATTAATATTATTAAAATGACCATACTTCCCAAAGCAATCCAAAATTCAACACAATCTCTATCAAAATAATAATGACATTTTCACAGATTTTTTTAAAGTCCTAAAATTTGTATGGAACCAAAATGCAGCCTGAATAGCTGAAGAAATCCTGAGAATAAAGAATAAAGCTGGAGGCATTACATTACCTGACCTCAAAATATAGTAGAAGGCTAAAGTAACTAAAACAGCTTGGCATTAGTATAAAAATAGACATATGGAACAGAGAATCCAGAAATAAATCAATGTATTTACAGCCAACTGCTTTTCAATAGAGGTGCCAAGAACACAGATTGGGGAAAGGACACTGTCTTTAATAAATGGTGCTAGGAAAATTTGATATCCATATGCAGAAGAATGAAGCTGAACCTCTATCTCTGACTATGTATAAAAATCAACTCAAGATGAATTAAAGACTTACATATAAGACCTGAAACTATAAAACTACTAGGGGAAACAACTTCAATATATTGGTCTAGGCAAATATTTTATAGCTAAGATTTTAAAAGGACAGGCAACAAAAACAAAAATAGACAAATGAAACCATATTAAATAAAAACCTTCCACACAGCAAAGGCAACAATCAACAGAGTGAAGAGACAATCTGTAGAATGGGAGAAAATATTTGCAACCTGTTCACATGAGAAGAAACTCATATCTAGAATATACAAAGAACTCAAACAACTCAACAGTAAAATAATAATAATAATAATCATCCCATTAAACAGTAGGCAAAAGACATGAATATGCATTTCTCAAAAGAATATATACAAATGGCTAACAGGTATTTTTTTAAAAATGCTGAACATCATTAATCATCAGGAAATGCAAATCAAAATTACAAAGAGATATCATCATATCACTCCTGTTAGAATGGCTATGATAAGACAAAAAATAAAAGATGCTGGCATAGATGCAGAGAAAAGGGAACACATATACTGTTGGTGATAATGTAAATTAGTGTAGCCATTATGGGAAACATGATAGGAATTTCTGAAAAAACTAAAAATAGAACTATCATACGATCCAGCAATCCCACTACTGGGTATTTATCCAAAGGAAAAGAAATCAGTGTATTAGAGATACCTGCACTTGCGTGTTTACTGTAGCGCTATTCACAATAGCAAGATACAGACTCAACCTAAGTGCCCATCAAAGGATGAATGGATAAAGAAAATGTGGTGTATATTGTGAACCCCAGATATCTGAAGCAGTTCTCAATTTAGGAAATTTATTGTGCCAAAGTGAAGGATGCCCACCCATGACACAGCCTCAGGAGGTCCTAATGACATGTGCCCAAAGTGGTCCAAGCACAGCTTGGTTTCATTCATTTTAGGGAGACATGAAACTTTAATCAATATGTGTAAGATGAACATTGGCTTAGTCTGAAAAAGTGGGACAACCCAAAGTGGGAAGGTGTCTTCCAGGTCATAGGTAGGCAAAGACAAATAATTGTATTCTTTTGCGTTTCTGATCAGCCTTTCCAAAGGAGGCAATCATATAGGCATTTATCCCAGTGAGCAAAGGGATGACTTTGAATAGAATGGGTGGCAGGTTTGCCCTAAGCAGTCCCCAGCTTGACTTTTCCCTTTAGCTTAGTGATTTTGGAGCCCCAAGATTTATTTTCCTTTCGCAATATATACACAATGGAATAGCATTCAGCCACAAAAAGGAATGAAATCATGTCATTTCTAGCAACATGGATGTAACTGGAGGTCATTACGTTAAGTAAAATAACAAGGCACAAAAAAACACACATCACATGTTTTCACTCATATGTGGGAGCTAAAAAAGTTGGTCTCACAGAGGTAGAGAGTGGAATGATAGATACCAGAAACCAGGGAGGGTGTATGAGTGGAAGGTGGGGATGAAGAGAGGTTTGTTGATGGATACAAATGTACAGTTAGATAGGAAAAATAAGTTCTAATGTTCGATAGCAGAGTAGGGTAAATATAGTTAGCAACAATGCATTGTATATTTCAAAGTAGCTGGAAGACTTGAACTGTCTACAACACAAAGAAATGGTTAAGTGCTTAAGGTGATGATGGATACCCCAAGTGCCCTGACTTGAGCAATACACATTCTGTGTGTGTAGCAAATACTGACATGTATCCCATAAATAATGAAATATTATGTATCCATAAGAAATGAGGAGTAAAAATGATTACATAAGTGACAATATCTTCTCCCTTCCCTCTTCTTTCATTTCCAATATATCTTTCAACTGGTCTGATGATCTTTCAGTGTCACACATGTGAAGATGTGACACATATTCATTTATTCATACAAGCCATTCCTTTAATCCTTCATTTCAACACATTTCCCCAATTTAGTAAGCAGGTGTTTTGATTGTCCATGCTAGTTATCTAATAATCCACTGCTCTGTGGATGGTATAATACATACATCTATTGTATGTGGCATTTTAGCCTATCATTGCACTGTATCCTCAGTGAAACAGGGTCCTCGATATGAAGATACATCAGTAGAGGATCTAAATTGAAATAAAATTTATTTTTCTAATCATCTGATGATATTCAAAGCATTTGCTCCCATTACTAAATCCAACTCCAAAATAGTGTTCAACACATTCAAAACCCATCCCTATCCTTCTGGGGCCACAGGCGAAGGCCAGTGTAGTCCACTGCCTACCTGTATCCTCTCAGTACATAAAATCCTTTAGTCTATAGTTAACCTATAGGAAAAAATAATAAAAGTTAGTCTCATTTTGAGCCTGAGAGGTAGTCAGGGGGATCTGCCTTTCTTAAATTGCTTGACTGCCCCCATGATCACTAACCTCATGTACATAATAGGCCACCTCCAGGGAGGACTAGAACATTGTTTTATTGCCTCCAACGCCCTTCCAAAAGTGAAAGGAAGTTTTACTGTTGAGTATCAACATAACACACTTTGATTTTTTCTTTTTATATCTATATTAATCTACTGCTGTGCAACAAATTATGCCCCCAAACAATGTAAGATAATAGTACTTATTATCTCACATAATTTCTGAGGATAAGAAATTCAGTAGCAACTTAGTTGGGTGGTTGTGCCTTAGAGGCTTTCATGGAGTGGCGGTCAAGCTGTCTGTTAGGGCTGCAGTCATCCGAAGGCTTGAGTGTGGTGGCTGGTAGATCTGCTTTTCATCTCACTTGAATGGCTGTTTTTTCTCACCATGCTGGCCTTTAAATAAGGCTGCTTACCACACTGCAGCTGGCTTTTTCTGGAATGACTGACACAAGGGAGACCAAAGGAGTAAGTTATCTCTATTGGTCACATAGACCATCCTTAATATGACAAGGGAGGGAACCACACAAGGTCATAAATACCAAGAGGTAGGAATTATTTGGGGCCATGTTGGAAGCTGGCTTAGAAAGCCTATAGTGCTTTTCCATAACATTGTACCCCTTACTATGATTTCTTTTAATTTCTAGTCATCTAAGACCCATATTCCAGATCATATCATCAATTTATTGGCTGTGGCCCAAGAGTCATTATCAATCCATACCTCATTTTTGTTAATATCACTTAGTTTTGTTAATATATTTATGAACACCACTCTGAATTCTGTCCACTGAGTGAATGAATCTTTCCCTTCAATAATTGTCTAGCCATAAGCAGGTTACAATGCAGCCAACTTTGAGGTGAGTGTGGGCTCTCCACATTTGAACTACGTTCTGTAAGCTATGCTACTTTTTGGGATCCTCCAAAAATACTCATTCAGATATGGATTTAAACAAGTCATCAGGGAGATTGATCTAGGGGTCCTAGACATAGCTGCCACTTGCTTGTGCTTGCAATGGGTTCCTTCAGTGGATTCCCCTGTGACATATTCTTGAATACACCATTTCTTTTTGATGCAGTTCCTTTGTGCAGTTAGCTCCCAATTGGAATATTCGTCTTAGATAACCCATTACATGCAGAGTATTCCAGGTTTCAAAATAATTTGTGTCATTTAGTAATAGACACAGTTTCCAACAGGGATCAATAAAGGCTAATAGTGGTCTCTCAAGAAGAGTTTACCTGACAGCCATTTCAAGCAGTTTTCTAATTTAAAATATTGAGTGCTCATCACTGGTTGGCAATCAAGGGCTTCTGTCAAACATCCTGTCAGTATGGGTATTTGTTGTGGGCACTTTTAATATCATTTCATTGAATTGTTTTTAGAGGTTACTTTGGAAATTAAAACATACATCTTTAATTTATCACAACCTACTTAAAGCTAATTTTTAATTACTTTTGATGAAATGTAGAAACTTTTCAATAGAAATTCATAAATATTGAGGGGAAATATGTATATATACACACATATATACTCACATATTTGCCGTTTCTAATGCTTTTACTTCCTTGTTCAGGATTGAGTTACTACCAGGTGTTACTTTTCTTCATTCTGAAAGACTTTCTTTGTATACTTTAAGGTACAAATCAGCTAGCAGTAAAAAAAAAATTATTTTTTTTTTGAGATGGAATCTTGCTCTGTTGCCAGCTAGCAGTGAAATTTTTTGTTGTTCATCTGAAAACGGCTTAATTTAATACTTCAATTTTGAAAGATAATTTTGAAGGATATAGAATTATTGGTTACAGTTTTATTTTTCTTTCAGTCTCTTGTGACATTCCAACATCACCTGTCTTCCATTGTTTCTATTGAAATGTTGTCCACCAATCTTATCATTGTTTATCTGTATACACTAAGTAATTTTTTGGCTGCTTTCATGACTTTTTCTTCATTTTTACTTTTTTGGAAATTTGATTATGATGTGTAGTCTAGTTTCTTTGTATTCACCTTCTTCAAGATTGATCTCTTGGATCTGTAAAATTAAAGGTGTTGACCAAGTTTAGGAATTTCAGCATTATTTTGCCAAGTGTTTTATCCTCCATTTTATTTCTTCTGTCCCTCTAAAGTTCCAATTTCATATATGTTGGATCTCTTTGTATTGTTCCACAAATCTCTGAGGTTTGTTCATTTTTCTTCAATTTTTGATATTGTTTTTACAAATTATATAATTTTTATTACCTACCTTCAAGATCACTATTTTTTTATTCTTCGATCTAAAAGAGCTTTTTGTCTATCTAGGATGAAAATTCAAATTTCTAAGAAAATAAATTAAATCCAAATGAGTTCTCTAATGTTAAAATTTGTTTACTTTTTTTGTAGACTCATAATAAAGAAAATTAAAAGTCTTTCTCCCATTTTTATTGGAAAATTATTTCTCAAAAGTAAATTGTTTCTTGTATGTTCTTACAAAAATTTTTTTCAAATAACCTATCAAAAAATATAGTCTATACATATTTAAATGTACCCACATGAGTAACAGCTTCTTCAATCATCATTTATTGTTTCATCTGAGTCTTTTCTTCTTTATTAAATTTCTTTTTCTGGACTAAGTCCTTTAAATAGTTCTTTCAGTGAAGGTCTACAAATGGTTATTTCCATTTTTTGTCTGAAAATGTCCTTATTTAATCCTTAGTCTTAAAATATTATTTTGATATATAGAATTATAGTTTGGAGTTATTTTCTCTGAAAACTTGGATTTCTATTTCTGTCATTTTCAAAAAGTCTTCTATCAGTCTGTTATTTCCTTTTAGGAATCTGTCTTTCTTTTGAGTCATTTTTAAGATTTTTCTTTATCTTTGCTATTCTCGTTTCAGTTTTATATTCCTAGATGAAATTTTTAAAATCATGCTTAAGTCTCAGGCTCCTGTATGGAAGAATTCATACCTTTGATTCTGGAAAAGTACTGAACATTTTAATAAGTATTGCCTTTCCACCCTTCTCTCTATGCAAGACAAATTTTTTTATTTTTTTACTATTCTTCTTTTTTTTATTATACTTTAAGTTCTAGGGTACATGTGCACAACATGCAGGTTTGTTACATATGTATACATGTGCCATGTTGGGCTGCACCCATTAACTGGTCATTTACACTAGGTATATCTCCTAATGCTTTCCCTCCCCCCTTCCCTCACCCCATAACAGGCCCTGGTGTGTGATGTTCCCCTTCCTGTGTCCAAGTGTTCTCATTGTTCAATTCCCACCTATGAGTGAGAATATGTGGTGTTTGGTTTTTTGTTCTTGTGATAGTTTGCTGAGAATGATGGTTTCCAGCTTCATCCATGTTCCTACAAAGGACATGAACTCATCCTTTTTTATGGCTGCATAGTATTCCATGGTGTATATGTGCCACATTTTCTTAATCCAGTCTATCATTGTTGAACACTTGGGTTGGTTCCAAGTCTTTGCTATTGTGAATAGTGCTGCAATAAACATACTTCTATATGATTTATTCTGGACCTTCTTATTCTATTTTCCTTGTCTTTTTATCTCAGTTATATAATTTCAATCTTCTGAAATCTCATGCATTATTCTGGCAAATTTTCTTTGTTCCATATTATAATTCTCCACTGTCCTTTCAACTGTATGTATCAATTGAGTTTTAATCTCAAAAACTACATTTTTCATTTATGGATGTTCTGTTTCTATTAAATATATTTCATACTTTTCATGGGCTTTCATTTATCTCATGTTTTTCTTTATTCTTAACCACTTTTAACATCTTTATTTATAGACATGATGTGAGAGCCTCAAATATGAAGTACTCATTGTCAGCTAACATTTGTTCATGGTAGATTATTTTCTCAATTATTCTATTATTTTGGCTTATAATTATTTTCAGTGACACGTTACTTACAGGAATTTTCTTTGACTGGCTGGAGATACATACCTGTTAAACAGTTTTAATTTAGCTCCTTCCATGAACCCCAGAAGTATCATCTACCTATTTTTAAGATTTTTCATTCATTTTTATTCTTATCTTTATTATTTTCTTCTTGTTATTTACTTTGGCTTTGATTTGTTAATCTTTATCAACTTTCTTGTGAAAGAAAATTAATTAGATCATTGACTTTATAACAATTTTCTTTTTTAATATAAGCATTTAAAACTGTTCACCCAGTAGTCATTCAGGAGCAGTTTGTTCAGTTTCCATGTCGTTGTGCGGTTTTGAGCGAGTTTCTTAATCCTAAATTCTAATTTGATCGCACTGTGGTCTGAGAGACTGTTATGATTTCCATTCTTTTGCATTTGCTGAGGAGTGTTTTACTTCCCATCATGTGGTGAATTTTAGAATAAGTGCGATATGGTGCTGAGAAGAATGTATATTTTGTTCATTTGGGCTGGAGAGTTCTGTAAATGTCTATTAGTTCTGCTTGGTCCAGAACTGTTTCAGTTTCTCTCTAAGTACTGCTCTAATTGCATTCATACAAACTTTTATATATTGCATTTTCATTTTTATTGTGAAATATGTCATAATTCCATTTATGCTTTCACTTTTTGGGGGGAGAGGGACGGAGTCGTGCTCTGTCACCAAGCTGGAGTGCAGTGGTGTGATCTCGGCTCACTGCAACCTCCGCCTCCCAGGTTCAAGTGATTCTCCTGCCTCAGCCTCCCGAGAAGCTGGGACTACAGGCACGCACCACCACGCCCAACTAATTATTGTATTTTTACTACAGATGGGGTTTCACCATGTTGGTCAGGATGCTCTTGATCTCTTGACCTTGTGATTTGCCCGCCTTGGCCTCCCAAAGTGCTGGAATTACAGGCGTGAGCCATCGCACCCAGCCTATGCTTTCACTATTAAACCATGGATTGTTCAGAAGTGTGTGATTTAGATGACAAATATTGAAGAATTTTATTCTAGAGCTCTTACCATAGTAATATTTAATTTAAGTGTATTGTCGTCAGAAAATATACTTTATAAAATTTTAGTTTTGTGAAATGTATTGACATTTATTTTATGGCATAGCACATGTTCTGTCTTGTTGAGTGTTCTTTTGAACCAAACGTGTATTAAGAAGTTGTTTGATCTAATGTTCTATGACTATCAATTAGGTCAAATCGGTTTATGTCATTATTGTTATTTTGTTTAATAGTTATTTTAATTACCACGAAAGCATTGTTAAAATCTCTCACCATAGTTTTGCATTTGTATATTTCTCCCTTTAGGTATGTCTATTTTTGCTTCATGAATTTTTAAGCTTTATTATTAGGCATACACACGTTTAGGATTGTTATACCTTCTTTACGTATTTTTCCTTTTATCATTATAAAATGTTATTCTTTATCTTGGTAATAATTCTTAGTTTGAAATACTCTTGGTATGACATTTATATTTATACTGTTTGAAATATACATATACTTTGTATAATATTAATATACCTCCACTGTTTTTCTTATATCTACAAGTTGCAGGATATATGTTTTTCCATTTTTAAATTTTCTCCCTGTCTGTAAAATCGAACTATTTTAGAAATAACATGAAGTTGGGCCTTGCTTTCTTAACCAGTCTCATAATATGTACCTTTTAACAGAAGTATTTATTCAGGAGTTCATAATGTCAATATTAATATGACTGGGCTCTAGATTACCATTTTACATTTTTATGCTTTCTCATTTCTTTTTGTTCTTTAGTTACTCCTACCATGAATTATTTTGGTATGATTTTTAAAGTATTCTATGTTCTTTCCTCTGATTTTAAATAGAATTTTTTACTATTTTAGTGATACTTAAAAGATTACAATATGCATCTCTAACTTATCATAGTCTCCTTAGAGCTCACAGTATATTATTTAATATAAAATTTTAAAATCTTGCAACAGTAAAATTCTATTTACCTACCTTGTCAGACATTTATCTATCCTCCTGCCATTTTGTCATTTTTTAAATATTTGTACGTGTTATAAACTCAAAATTATGGCATTATATTTTTAAATAAATTTTCAATCATCTGTTAAAGAAATTAAGACAAAGAAAAGCAAGGATTTCTTTTTAAACAGTCTTATTTTCCAAGATGGTGGATTAGAGGCTTTTACCATGCCTCAGCCATTTGGAAAAGCATAAAGATCAATTCTGTGAGCTTTAATTCAAGAAGGAAAACAGGATTCCACCAGAATCATGAAGGACATCCCAGATTCCAGGAAGGAAAATGCAACCCAACAGCCCCTGTACAAGCATCCAGCAGATAAAAGTGAGTGAATTCCCAGTGCGTGAGAAAGGCAGAGAAGCTCCCTCTGTGATTCACCTTTCCACTGGGAATCTGAGCAGCCCAGGCTGAGGGAGAGCACTTTTTTTCTCCTAAGCCCTGGAACTAACTTGGGGAGAAGTTTGGAGATGCTGTGAAGAAAAGACACAGGGAAAAGCCACAGCATTTTCCCAGACCAGAGAGCAGGATGCCATTTTTAATCGGGATGCATACAAAGTCAGCCAATCTTGGGCAACCTGGCAGGATTGAAGTGCCTGCTCTAGAGAAGAGTAGGGGCCTCCACAGCTAGACGCCTGGAAAGTGCCTCGGCAATGGGTGCTGGAATGGTGCTCATCTCTGTCACATTCCTGGGGGGAAGGAATGCTGCTACAGTTGCAGTTTCTCCTGAAAGACAAGAGGAAAGTTTACCATGCTGAAGGCTTACCTCAAAAAGTTAAAAAGATTTCAAACTATCAATCTAGCATCACACTTAGAGTAACTAAAAAAACAAGAACAAAGTAACTCCACAGCTAACAGAAGAAAAGGAATAACTAAAATCAGAGCAGAACTGAATAAAATTGCTACCTAAAAATGCAAACAAAGGATCGACAAAACCAAAAGTTGGTTCTTCGAAATGATAAACACGATTGATAGACCACCCTATATTTACAAAGAAAATCAGAAATGAAATGAATAATCAGAAATGGAAAAGGTGACATTAGACCTTATCTCATAGAAGCACAAAATATCCTCAGAGACTATCATGGACACCTCTATGCAAACACACTAGAAAATCTGGAGGAAATGAACAAATTCGTGGAAACATACAATTTCCCAAGGCTTAATCAGTAAGAAATTGAGACACTAAACAGACCAATAGAGAGTTTCAAAATGGAATCATTAATAAAGCCTACTAGCCCCCTCAAAAGCCCCATGTCAGATGGATTCATGGCCAAATTCTACCAGATATACAAAGAAGAGCTGGTACCAGTCCTACTGAAACGATTCCAAAAAACTGAGAAGTAGGACACCTCCCTAACTTTTTCTATGAAGCCAACATCACCCTTATACTAAAACCCAGCAAAGACACAACGAAAAAAGAAAACTACAGGCCAATATTCCTGATGAACATAGATGTAAAAATCGTCAACAAGATACTAGTAAACCAAAGCCAGCAGCACATCAAAATATTAATTCACCATGACCAAATAGGCTTCATTCCTGAGATACAAGATTAGTTCAACATATTCAAATCAAGAAATGTGATTCACCACATAAACAAAATTAAAAGCAAAAAACATATGATCATCTCAATATACATAGAAAAAGCTTTTGATAAAATCCAACATTCCTGCATGATTAAAAAAAAAAAGCTCAAGAAACCAGACATTTAAGAAATACACATCAAAATAACAAGAGCCATCTATGACTAACCCAAAGCCACATCATACTGAATGGACAAAAACTGGAAGCATTCCTTTTAAGAACTGGAACAAGACAAGAATGCCCACTCCCACCACTCCTACTCAATATAATACTGGCAGTCCCAGCCAGAGCAATCAGACAAGAAAAAGAAATAAAAGGCATCCTAATAGGAAAAAAAGAAATGATCTCTCTTCACTGACAATATGATTCTATAACTAGGTAACCCTGAAGACTCCACCAAAATGCTCCTGGAACTGACAAATAACTTTAGTAAAATTTCAGGATACAAAATCAATGTACAAAAATCAATAGCATTTTTATACATTAATAATATTCAAGCTGAGAGCCAAATCAAGAAGGCAATCCTATTTACACTTGCCACAAAAAAACTAGGAATACTTCTAAGCAAAATAGTAAAACATCTCTCCAAGGAGAACTACAAAATATTGCTGAAATAAACCTTAGATAGCACAAAAAGAATTCCATGCTCATGGATTGGAAGAATCAATATCATTAAAGTAGCCATACTGCCTACAGCAATCTATAGATCCAATGCTATTCCTATCAAGCTATCAACATAATTTTAGAAAAAATTATTCTCAAATTCATGTGGAACCAAAATGAGCCTAAGTAGCCAAAGCAATCTTAAGCAAAAAGGACAAAGCTGCAGGCATCATATTACCAGACTTTAAACTATGCTATAAGGCTACAGTAACCAAAATAGCATGGTACTGGTGCAAAAACAGGTACATAGAACAATGGAAAAGAATAAAAAACACAGAAACAAAGCCACACATCTACAGCCATCTGATCTTTGATAAAGTCAACAAAAATAAACAATGGGAACAGAAATCCATATTCAATAAATGATGCTTGGATAGCTGGCAAGCCGTATGCAGAAGAATGAAATGGACTCCTACCTATCACTACATATAAAAATTAACTCAGGATGGATTAAAGACTTAAAGGTAAGGCCTCAAACTATGAAAATCCTAGAAGAAACTTTAGGAAATACCATTCTGGACATCAGCCTTGGCAAAAAATTTATGAGTAAGTCCTCAAAAGCAATTGCAACAAAAACAAAAATTGACAAGTGGAACCTCATTAAACTGCCCTTATCAACAGAGTAAACAGACAACCTATAGAATGAGAGAAAATAATCACAAACTATTCATCCAAGAAAGGGCTAATATCCACAATCTATAAAGGAACTTATACAACTGAACAAGCAAAAACCAAATAATCCTGTTCAAAATGGGCAAAAGATGGGAGGCTGAGGCAGGAGAATTGCTTGAACCCAGGAGGCAGAGGTTGCAGTGAGCCAAGATTATGCCACTGCACTCCAGCCTGGTGACAGAGCAAGACTCCACCTCAAAAAAATAAGTAAATAAATAAATAAATTTTCAAAAGCCATGAACAACCACTTCTCAAAAGAAGACATCCAAGGGGTCGACAAACATATAAAAATGCTCAACATCACTAATCATCGGAGAAATGCAAATCAAAACCACAATGAGATACCACTTCACACCAGTCAGTGTTATTAAAAAGTAAAAAAATAGCAGATGCTGGCAAGACTTCAGAGAAAAAGGAAATGTTTATACACTGTTGGTGAGAATGTAAATTAGGTCAGCCACTGTGGAAAGTAGTTTGGAGATTTGTCAAAGAACTTAAAACAGAACTACCATTTGACTCAGCAATCCCATTACTGGGTATATACACAAAGGAAAATAAATCATTTTACCAAAAAGACACATGTACTTGTATGTTCATCACAGCACTAGTCAAAAGCAAAGACATGAAATAAACCTAAGTGCCCATCAACAGTGGATTGGATAAATAACATGTGGTACATATACACCATGGAATACTATGCAGCCATAAAAAAGAACAAGATCATGTCCTTTGCAGCAACATAGTTGCAGCTGGAGGCCATTATCCTATGTGAATTAACACAAGAACAGAAAAACAAATACCACATGTTCTCACTTATAAGTGGGAACTAAGCAATGAGTATTCGTGGACATAATGATGGCAATAGTAGACACTGAGGACTGCTAGAAGCAGGAAGGAGAGAAGAAGGCAAGGGCTGAAAAACTAACTACTGGGTGCTATGCTCAGTAGCTGGGTTATGGAATCTACCATACCCCAAACCTCAGCATCATACAATACATCCAGGTATAAACCTGCACATGTACCTCCTGAAATAAAATAGAAGTTGAAGTTAATTTAAAAAAACAGTTTTATTGAGATATAATTTATACACCATACTGTTTCCCCATTTAAAGCATACATTTAAGAATTTTTAGTGTATTCAGAGTCGCACAACCATCACCACAATCAATTTAGAACATTTTCACATATTTGTTCTAATACATATTTGTCCAAATATTTGTCATGCAGCTGCTTTTTATTCCTTCTTGTATAACCAGATTTCTGTCTGGCATTATTTTCCTTCAGCTTGAAGAACTTCTTTTACCATCTCTTTAAGTTCAAGTCTGATGGTGATTCATTCTCTCACCTTTCATTTATCTGAAAACTCATTTCGTCTTCTTACTGAAGAATTTTGTTGGACATAGATTTTTGATGGTTTCTTTTAGATTTTTGGTTTTCTTTTCCTTTCAGAGACACTCAGTATCTTGTTCATTATATGCAATGTTTACTTTCAAGATCTTTTTAATTTTGGGTTTAGCATTTTGACCATGCTATGTGGAGATGTGGTGTGGTTAGTTTGTTTGCTTCTTCACTTACCAAGTTTGGAGTTCTATGTGTTTCCTGAATCTATGAAGTAATGGGGGGTTACACAACTTGGTAAGTTGGGGGCTATTATTTCTTCAAGTAATTTTATTCTCCATTATCTCCCTCTTTGCCTCTGGGAAGTTCAATTAAACATGTTAGAATATTCCCTATTGTCTGAAATTGCCCCACAAGTCACTGAGTCTGTGGTTTTAAATCCTTTTTTTCTCTTCAAATCAGATGATTTCTGTTGATACTTCTTCAAATTGACTGAATTTTTTTTGCCTTCTCTAATTTGCTGTTAAGTCCAATACATCTCATTTTCAATTTAAATCACTTTTTTCATTTTATTTTCATTTGGCTTTTTGCATATTTTCCATTTCTTTACCAGGATACCATACCTATTCACTTGCTGTGACTATCTTTTGTTGTAAGTTCACATTGATTTTACAATTTGTATTTTAAATTTTTTGCTTTAAAACTTTTTTGCTTTAAATTTTTAAAAATTTTTTATCTATTAATTCTAATATTGGGGAGGTTTTATAGTCTGTTCCTAGTGACTGCTTTTCCTCTTGATTCTGTCATCTTTTACCTAACTTTTCCCATGGGCAGTAATTTTATGTTGCATACTGGGCATTGTGGTTGACACTACAGAGAGATTCTTGACTTTGTTATTCTATTCTGAAGAGTGTTTACTTTTGTTCTTGAATGCAATTTAATTACTTACTCATCACCCTGCACATGTGGAGGCTACATTTTTGTTATCATACCAAATGTCCAGGTTTTCTTTTTGTCTTAGAACTCATCTTTATTGTTGGAACATAACAGTTTTTCCTAAGTTATGGTCTCTCTTGGATTTCGGTGGAAAGGCCAGGTTCTTTTAACTTGACAAGATTCAAATATCAAACTCTGTTTTTACTCAGTTAAAACTCTGCTTAGATTTTTCAGCCTTAATGTTTTTGCGTTCTTCCATCCTCCTGGTATTCTCTTGCACAGCTCATGGGCAAGCCAAGTATATGTGGGTAGTAGATATTTGATTTGTGTGCTCTTTCCTCTGTATCTCCCTCCTTTCAAGATTTTTTTCCTCCATTTCCAGTCTCTTTGACAACCCTGAACTCCATATTTTCGCATCGTATCCTAATAAAACAGTACTGTTTTTTCTGCTTGAATTCCAGCTATCACCGCAATGTGGGGACTAGGGATTGTTTTTAGGAGAAAAATGGTGTGAATGCAGCTCTCAGTGAATTTTTTTTCTTTCCAGGGTCAAATTTCTTCCAGGTTCAATCACTTTCCTCCTGATTTTGCTTATTCTTCAGTGACTTCTAATAGCTGCACTTTAAAAAGTATTTCATTCAGAGTTTATAATTGTTATGTTCGAGAGGATTAGTCTGATCAAAGATATTACACTATTTCTGGATCTGGCTCCATAAACTATGTTTAAATATTAATTGGGCTTATGGGTTTATGGTTTACTAAATCAAGTGGCAATATGTATTCAAACCACAAACTACATGAAGATAGGCCTGTGGTTACAAATTCTCAGGTATAACTCTTCCTTTGTACCCAGAACTCAGGCTGAGATAGACAAATTCATTTGTCATCTGACTGTGCAAAGGTAAAATTTTCTATTCACTCTTTCACTGACGGTATTTCAAAAGTCCGAGTTTCATATAAGATCTCCAACTCAGCAATTAGCCTTGCATCACATGACATACCTGAACTCCTGTCCCTGTGAGGCCATTTAAGCCCAGTCTTTTTGGTTCTTGATACCAGTAGCTCCTGCTATGGCAACTAGAGAGACAGTTTACCATGTTTATTTTCCAGTTTCCTCTTGGTTTATTTCCAGTTCAAACTATTTACTTAATATACCATTTTGAGGTCTAATAGGACCTTCAAACATTATATACTGAAAATAGAGCTCCTGAATTTTTCTATCAGTTCTCTTTCCTCCAAACTTCTACATCCCAGTAAATAGCATAATTATTCATCTCCTTTCCCAAGTTCTTTCAATAGTCCTCCAAAATGCATCTTTTTTTTTTTTTTATTATACTTTAGGGTTTTAGGGTACATGTGCACAATGTGCAGGTTTGTTACATATGTATCCATGTGCCATGTTGATTTCCTGCACCCATTAACTCGTCATTTAGCATTAGGTGTATCTCCTAATGCTGTCCCTCCCCCCTCCCCCCACCCCACAACAGTCCCCGGAGTGTGATGTTCCCCTTCCTGTGTCCATGAGTTCTCATTGTTCAATTCCCACCTATGAGAGAGAACATGCGGTGTTTGGTTTTTTGTCCTTGCGATAGTTTACTGAGAATGATGTTTTCCAGTTTCATCCATGTCCCTACAAAGGACACGAACTCATCATTTTTTATGGCTGCATAGTATTCCATGGTGTATATGTGCCACATTTTCTTAATCCAGTCTATCATTGTTGGACATTTGGGTTGGTTCCAACTCTTTGCTATTGTGAATAGTGCCGCAATAAACATACATGTGCATGTGTCTTTATAGCAGCATGATTTATAGTCCTTTGGGTATATACCCAGTAATGGGATGGCTGGGTCAAATGGTATTTCTAGTTCGAGATCCCTGAGGAATCGCCACACTGACTTCCACAATGGTTGAACTAGTTTACAGTCCCACCAACAGTGTAAAAGTGTTCCTATTTCTCCACATCCTCTCCAGCACCTGTTGTTTCCTGATTTTTTAATGATGGCCATTCTAACTGGTGTGAGATGGTATCTCACTGTGGTTTTGCAAAATGCATCTTAAATCGGCCCACTTAACTCTCCACTAACATCATTCTAACATCAGACCTTAGCATCTTTTATTTGATTTGTTGCAATGCCTCCAACTAGGCTCCTTACTGTATACTTTTCTGACATATCCTCCACAAGCAGCCCAACTAAATATTTTGAATAAGGACCATATTATGACACTTCCCTGCTTAAAGCAGTTTAATGCTGTTACATTGTTTTTAGTGTAAAATGCAAACTCTTACATGGGTCATAAGATTCAGCGTGATCAGAATCACACATCTCTTCAATCTCAGCTTGCATCACTCTTCCCATCTCTCAGTTCATACTGGCTGGCACCCCAGTCTTCAAACCCTTCCTTTTACCCACAACTTGGAAGAGTAGTTTTGCATGTTGGAGAGTGGAAGTAGCTTATGCCTAAGTTCTGATCACAGACACAGTGATGGTAACATCCTCTGACGTGGTAACGGAACATGTGACCCCAGCCGACAAGATGAGAAAAACTCTGGCTTGGCCAGCTCTGGTTTTAAAGGTTGGAGAGATGTGGAAATTTGCACTTGTAGTTGCTGCTATTGTTGGAACCAATGAAAATGTTTCACAGGTGATTAATTTTTAGTAGTTGAAGGTTTTTAGATTGAAAGATTGCTGGGAGAGACAACCTCGCCATCTGATTAACGGCATGAATTTCTTCTTTATAATGTTCAACTACAGTATGAATTGGCAAACATTTTCTCTAAAGCTCAACACAGTAAATATTTTAAGCTTTACAGGGTAGGTATTCTCTGTTGCAGCCACTCAACTCTAGTGTTTAGTGCAAAACTGACCATTGAAAATACGTAAGTAAATGAGTGTGGCTATGTACCAATAAACCTTATTCATGAACACAGAAGTTTGGATTTCATATAGCTCTCCTGTGTCATGAAATATTACACTTCCTTTGACACTTTTCCAATTATTCTAAAACAGTAAAAACCATTCTTATCTTGCAGGCCATACCAAACAGGTGCTGGACCAGATCTGGACTCCCTGGGGCCACAGAGCTTCATTTGAACTAAGTAGAAGACTGCTCTGGTTAGGTCTTCTGTATGTCTTTGAGGCTGTGAGGTAGGCTGCAACAGGCTTACCTTTCTCCTGGGACTCTGAAACTCTAACGTATTCCAGGATAGTGGTGTTGCTGGCAATCTGTGGTCCTAGTGCATCCCAGAGCATTTCAAAATGAGGCCCCAGCCTTAAATTCAGACTGTAAAACTACCACCCCAAGTCAGAGCCCAGAAAGTTTTCTCTGGTTGTCCACTGCAACAACCAGAGAAAGTTGTGAGTTAGCCAGAGGATGAGAGTGTCGCCTTCAGTCCATCGCCTGTTGACATAATTTTAGTTGAGAGTGGGCAAGAAGACTTCCCTGGGCAGTGTTTTCAACAAGGCCACAGGGAATGGGAAACCAGGGGCCTCCTATATCCTGTCTCCCAAAACTATCTGGAGCTTAGGAAAATGTTGAAAGCAGCATTTTATAGCAAAAGGAGCATATACTCAGGCAATGTATAGGGTTGGGTTTGAAACTACCAGAATTACCTCTCATTGCGAACCCAGAGAAAATTGTGCCAGCTCTCTGAATTTTCATGTCTTCATGTCTGAGGTGAATGTAGTGATGCCCACCCAGGCTCCAAGGGCCTTGGGCATAGTGCGAGCCTGGTTAATGACTCTCAGTCAGTCCTGCAATACGTATATTTATCAGGTGCCTTAATCTGCACAAAACACTGCTCTTAAAAACAAATTAGATATAGTATTTGTTTTCGTGGAGTTTACAGTGTAGCAGAGAAGACAAAATTAAGTGAGCATTAAGAATAAAATAAGAAGTGCTTTGACAGAAGAAAAATAGGCAGCTCTGAGGACATGTGCCAGGAAGGCCAACTGCTCTAAGGAGCCAGGGAAGTCGCCCTAGAGATAACGCTTAAGCTGAACCCTTGAGAAAGAAGAGGTAATTCAACCATAGCCCAGTGAGACAAGGGACACATGCGAGGTTTGGGGGGCCTTTGAACACTTAGCAAATATTCACATTGTTTTCAGGAGCTGCAGACCCAGATTATATTTTTTAAGAGAGGAAGAAAGGGTTGGTTGTAATATTAAAACTAAAGCTAACCAGTCACGGGCTCCTGGGAGATTACCTCTTCTTTCTTCTAAAGCAGAGCAAAATTAAATGTCCAACAATGATAGACTGTATTAAGAAAATGTGGCACATATACACCATGGAATACTATGCAGGGATAAAAACGGATGAGTTCATGTCCTTTGTAGGGACATGGATGAAGCTGGAAACCATCATTCTCAGCAAACTATCGCAAGGACAGAAAACCAAACACCGCATGTTCTCACTCATAGGTGGGAATTGAACAATGAGAACTCATGGACACAGGAAGGGGAACATCACACACCGGGGCCCCCTTGTAGGGTGGGAGGAGGAGGTAGGGACAGCATTAGGAGAAATACTTAATGTAAATGACCAGTTAATGGATGCAGCACACCAACATGGCACATGTATACATATGTAACAAACCTGCATGTTGTGCACATGTACCATAGAACTTAAAGTATAATAAAAAAAATTGTAGCAGGAAAACAGCTTTGCTGTTTTCAATAACAGGGAGAGGGTTAACATTTAGCTCGACAAGGATTCATTTCCTTTAGGCTTCTAAAAAGTTTGCAATTCAAGAATATTGATCTCTCTAAAGTAGAATGTTGGCCTTTAGTAAGCAATAAAAGAAAAGCATAAACAATCTCTTCCCTGCCAAATAATTTTGTTTTAGTATCTAAGCACCCCATGCCTCTGTGAAGGCTCCAGGACAGGCCATTCATCAGTGCCTCCAGCAAGAATACTGAAAATACAAAAAGAAAAAACAACATGCCTTACTGATGAGGCATCAGAAATTTTTGATTTCCATTTTATGACTTCTAGTATTAATAATTCTAACTTTTCTAGCCAAATAAATTTGAGATATCAGAATACAATCTTTAGAAATAATTAATGTTAATATGTTCTAAATAATTTACATATTTACTCTTACTTCTGTCACCTCCACCCTCAAAAAGAAGCACATATGGGCCTTATTTGATCGTGTAGCCAGGGTCTCTTCCCTTAATCTCAATGCATTTGAGTAGCTTTCTAACATTCTAATCATATTCATACTAAACCTTTAACCACCCCAATTCACACTGTTTCTACATAACCTAGTGCTTCACCAATACTGATTTCTAGAACCTTAAGGAAGGATTCTGAACGATGATGAAATCATTTGAATATTCCCTTCACGGGAGACAGAAACATTTTTATAAAGAATGCCAGTTCCATTAAGGCCAGTCAATAAAATAAATAATAAACTAACGGAACATGCTAATGTAATCTCAAATCACTTGCTCTGATGTCGTGTTACATGTGTATTAGTTCTCATTGCTAAACTTGTGAAAAAACAAAATTTGAGGAGTGATTTTTTAAATGCACAAAAGAAGAATACATTAGAAAGAAACAGATTCGTGGCTGTTTCTGTTTTACAAATACCAAATAGTTTACAAGCCCGTATTTTAATCCCACTTTTCTCCCACACAAGAAGAACCCAGGAGTAAAGTGAGCTGAATCGGCATCATTACTCAGTCTAGGTTTCAAATCCATGCTCTGTGATGAATGGGCGGTTTTCAGGTTATTTACAGTGTGACGGAAAGAAACCTGAGCAGGAAAGGAGCAGTAGTTTTTCCTAGTACAAGTCCTGCCTCTAACATGCTGAGTAAACTTGGGCTAGCCACTAATATGTTTAGATCTCAGTTTTCTTTCCACTTCATGATGACCATAGCAAATGTAACTGAATTCCCTAAGTGCTGTGAATATTAGTTGGTGCAAAAGTTATTGCTGGTTTTGCCATTAAAAGTAATGGCATTCAAAGTAATGGCAAAACCAGCAATTACTTTTGCACAAAAATAATAACTTTTCCCAGAGCACCCTGACCACGTGTTGCTAAATTTCTGCAGCTAATTTCTGGTGAGCACTTTCTTTTTTGTTTGTTTTGGTTTCTTTCTTTTTGTTGTTGGTTTTGGGGTTTTTTTTTTCTTTTTTGAGACAGGATCTCACTCTGTCTCCCAGGCTGGAGTGCAGTGGTGCAGTCATAACTCACTGCAGCCTTGACCTCCTGAGCTCAAGCAGTCCTCTCACCTCAGCCTCCTAAGTAGCCGGGACTGCAGGCGTGTGCCACCATACCTGATTAATTTTTTTGTTTGCTTATTTTTTGTAGAGAGAGGATCTCACTATGTTGCCCAGGCTGGTCTCAAACTCCTGAGCTCAAGCAGTCCACCTGCCTCAGCCTCCCAAAGTGTTAGGATTACAGGCGTGAGCCTCTGTGCCCAGCCTGTGAGCACTCTTGCTGTCAAGAAAGATTACACTTGCAACTCCACAGGCAGAAGAGTATAGTAAATACAGAGATCTCTTCTTATCTGCGGTTCCATTACCTACAGTTAACAGCAGACTGAAATCCGTGTAGTCAGTACAATAACATATTTTGAGAGAGAGAGAGATCATATTCACATAACTTTAATTACAGTATATTGTTACAATTGCTCTAGTTTATTATTAGTTATTGTTAACCTCTTACTGTGAATCAAACTTCATCACAGGTATGTATGTGTAGGAAAAACATAGTACCTATGGGGTTTAGTACTAGCCGCAGTTTCAGTCATCCACTGGAGGTCCTGGAACGTATTCTCCAAGGATAAAGGAGGGACTACTGTATATCAATTCATTTGATTTCTACTCAAGTATATTGATAAAAGTTTTGGTGGTAGCAACAGTTGAAGTTACTGAATGAAATTAATATTTATAAAGTTATGCTGATCTCAGTGATTATTAATCAGAACTGAGAATACTTAAAGTGAAAATTAGAGATAAAACAAACTTTTGAAAGTCAAAATGTTGCAGATATTCTCCTCACACTATAAAATCAAATACATAACAGATAGATTAAAGCAACAAATGTAAAAAAAATTAGAAAACTAGAAAGAATAGACACAAATATATTTTTTATTACATAAACAGGAAATTTTAAAGATATAAAAAATTAGCAAAGAAAAATAAAAAATTTAACTAAAGGTTAAGAATTCCTGAGCCCTTAATAATAATAGTTGAACATTTAAAACAAATAATTTAAAAATGAGTAAAAGGCACGACAAAGGATCAATATGTAAAAATATTTTATAAATCAATAAACATAACTAAAGCTCCAAAATATATGTGGATTAAAGGGCATGGGGAAATACAAGTGAATTGTAAATATCTCAGAAATATTTATTTTTACCAGTTATATTTTAAAATGTAACCTGAATAACATAATTTAAAATCTTAATAAGTGCAAAGTTAGAAGCAAGTGAAAATCCCTCCCATACAAGGCCTGTCAGCTCCGTACTTCCTCCAGTATTTTCATAGCTGAAAACCTCAACATGATCTCAAATATCTTACTAATTTACCTAAGGATGCCTCTTTATGTGTCTTCCAAAATTTAAATAAATGTCACACCACCCATAATCCATTTTATATGAAAGACTTTTTCAGTTACTCTTGTCCTGCCTGCACCATATAAGACTTTACTTACATTTGCAGGACACTTCACAAGTTAGGAAGCCTTCCTCCCAACCCAGTACAACAGATACTATAACACCAATTTTATAGGTTAAGAAATAGCTTCTCATAGGTTAATTCATTTGCTTAGTAAGATGAATTTAAGTGAAATTTATTTTGTGTAATGCTACCTCCTATGTTTGTCATAACTTGCTGTTTTTCCATGTTTCCTCTGCTCCTTGATGATATCAGATGTTTTTTCTCCAAGTGGAATACAAGTAAAGCAAAACTGTACTTATCATCTTTAAAAATAAAATATAAAGATAACAAACACTAGGATCTGAAATTCATATAATTTGGGGAAGAAAAATCTAAAATTCTAATTGTAATCAATTTTCAGAATCTCTTAGATTGAAACACTGCTAAGTTTTATAATTTTTATTTTACTAATTAAAATTGCTTAATTCAGTACTGAATTAAGAGATGACGCTTGATAAATGGGTAAGTTAATTAACTCTAAAAATAAAAACCAGAAACTTTCAAATGGAAAAACACTCATTTATGACTAGGAGTAAGGTGAATAAGAGACAAACAGCTCCAAAGTAAATTCTTCCCAGAGTGTTACAAAATTTATATTAAAATCAATTCATTATTTATAATAATTAACTCTTTTTAAATTTAACTTTTAATTTTTAGATAATTCTAGACTTACTTGTAGGTCTAAGAAATAATACAGAGAGGTCCCATGTACTCTTTATCCAGATTACCCAATGATAATTTCTTTCAAAATAATAGTGCATTGCCACAAGCAGGATATTGACAATGTACACTCAAGATACAGAACAATTTCGTCACCAAATAATCTATTTTTATATCTTGTATAGTCACATCTACTTCCCTCTGGGCCTCCCTCTCACCTCTGGGAACTTCATTTATTGTCTATTTCTATAATTTTATCATTTTAATAATTCTTTATAAGTAGAGTTCTATAAGGTGCAATCTTTCGGATGAGCTTTTTCCCCAGCATCGTTCTCTAGAGATTCATCCAAGGTGTTGTGCATGTAAATAGTTTGTTCTTTCTTACTGCAAGTAGTATTCTGTCGTATGGACATAGCACAATTTGTTTAACCATTCACTGAGTGAAAGACATCTGGGTTGTTTCCAGTTTGGCATGATTATGAATAAAGCTGCTATGAACATCCAGGTACAAAGTTTTGTGTGAACACAAGTTTCATTTTTGGCATAAATGGCCAGGAATACAGTTGCTGGGTCACATGTTGCCTGCACGTTTTGGTTTTTTATTTGATTTGATAAACTATTTTCCAGTGTAACTACACTATTTTACATTACCATCAGCAATGTGTAAGTGTTCTGGTTTCTCCACATCCTCAATAGCTTTTGTGATTTTAATGTGCATTTACCTGATGGCTAAAGATGTTGAATATCTTTCATATGTTTATTTGCCATCTGTATATCCTTGTTGGTAAGATCTCTACTCATGCCTTTGCATATTTTCTAATTGAATTTTTTAATAGTTGAGTTTTGAACAATTTTACATATCCTAGATATTAGTACTTTGATTAAAATGTAGTTTTCAAATATTTTCTCCCACTTTTAGTTTATTATTCCTAACAGGGACGTTTGCAAAGTAAAGATTTAAATGTTAATGAGGTTTAAATTATTGTTTTTTTTCCTTTTCTGAATTGTGCTTTTAATGTCAAGTCTAAGAACCTTTTGCCTAGCCTTAGATATCAAAGATTTTCTCCTATTTTTTTCTAGGAGTTTTATCATTTAAAATTTTACTTTTAGGTCTGTGATTAACTATGAGATAATTTTTGTATAAAGTGTGGGAATTGGGTTGAGGTTCACCTTTTAGTCTATGGATGTTCAATTACTCCAGCATCAGTTGCTGGAAAGGATATCCTTCCACCATTGAATTACTTTTGCACCTTTGCCAAAACTCAGTTGAGCATATTTGTGTGGGGCTCCTTCTCAGTTCTTGAATCTGTTCCATTTGTCTATGTGACTATTCCTTCACTAATACTACACAGTCTTAATTACCAAAGGTACATAGTAAGTCTTGAAATCAAGTAGACTGACTCTTCCCACCTTATTATTCTTTTTCAAAATTATTTTAGTTATTTAAATTCTTTTTTATTTCCTTATAAATTTTAGGGTAAATCCATTGATATCTATAATTATAACAGAGTCAATCCACCAAGTAAGACATAGCAAAGTATATACACACACACACCAAAAACAGAGCTGCAAAATATGTAAAGAAAAAATGGATTGAGCTGGAAAGAGAAATAGGCAAAACCACATTTTGTAATTTTGATAGGAATCACATTAAACTTGTATAAGAATTGCATTAAACCTCAATTTGAGAATTGACATCTTTAATACGTTAAATCTTTCAATCCATGAACATGGTATGAGTTTCTTATAGAATGTATTTGGTTGGTCATTTTTTAATCAATAATTGTCCATTTCTGTCTTAATTGGTGTATGTAGACTATTTACATTAAATGTAATATTATTGACATCTGAAGTCTTCCATTTTTGTCTTCCATTTATCTTTTCTGATTTTCCTTTCTGTTTTTTCCTTCCTGTTAGTTATTTAAACATTCATTTAGAACCTTGTTTTGATTTATCTACAATGCTTTTTATTCTATTTCTTTGTGTAGCTTTCTTAATGGTTACTCTAGGGAGATAGATATATGTATGTATCTTAGCACAGTCTACTGGTGGCAACCTTTCACCAGGTCAAGTGAGGTTTGGAAAATTTACCTCTCTTTACCATCACACATCTACAATTGTCTTACATATTTCTTCTATACACATTTAGGTACACATCAGAAAGCACAATAGTTTTTGCTTTACATATCAAATAAATTTAGAAAACTCAAGAGAGGTAGCATGTATTGTATTTATGCATATTTTTCTCTTTCCATTATTCTTTCTTCCTTCCTGATTGATATGATTTGTCCCTGTGTCCCCACCCAAATTGCATGTTGAACTGTTATCCCCACATGTTGATGAGGGGCCTGCTGGGCAGTGACTAGATCATGGGGGCAGTTTCTAGTAGTTTAGCACCCTTCTCCTAGTGTTGTCTCATGAGTGGGTTCTCATGAGAACTGGTTGTTGAAAAGCGTGTACCACTTCCTTCTTCTCTTTCTCCTGCTGCCATGTGAAGAAAGTACCTGCTTCCCCTTTGCCTTCTGTCATGATTATAAGTTTCCTGAGGCCTCCCAGTCCTGCTTCCTGTTAAGCCTATGGAACTATAAGTCAATTAAACCTCTTTTCTTCACAAATTACTCAGTCTCAGGTAGTTCTTTATAGCAGTGTGAGAATGGACTAATACAGAAAATTGGTACCAGGAGTGTAGTACTCCTATAAAAATACATGAAAATGTGGAAGTGATTTTGGAATTGGGTAACAGGCAGAGTTTGGAACAGTTTGGAGGGCTCAGAAGAAGATATGAAGATGTGGGAAAGTTTGGAACTTCCTACAGACTTGGAGGGCTCCGAAGAAGATAGGAAGATGTGGAAAAGTTTGAAACTTCCTAGAGATTTGTTGAATGGTTTCAACCAAAATGCTGATGTGATACCGACAGTGAAGTCCAGGCTGAGGTAGTCTCAGATGAAGATGAGGAACTTATTGGGAACTGTAACAAAGGTCAGTCTTGCTATGTTTTAGTAGAGACTGGAAGCATTTTGCTCCTGCCCTAGAGATCTGTGGAACTTACAACTTGAGAGAGATGATTTAGGGTATCTGGAAGAAGAAATTTCAAAGCAACAAAGCCTTGATGATGTGACCTGGCTGCTCCTAAAACCCTATGCTTATTTGCGTAAAGAAAGATGGTCTGAAACTGGAATTTATATTTAAAAGGTAAGCAGAGTGTAAAAGTTTGGAAAATTTGCAGCTCAACCATGTGGTAGAAAAGAAAAACCCATTTTCTAGGGAGGAATTCAAGCCCAAGCTGGCTGAAGAAATTTGCATAAGTAATGGGGAGCCACTGTTATTCACCAAGTCTATGGGGAAAATGCCTCCAGGGCATTTTAGAGACCTTCATGATGGCCCCTCTCATCACAGGCCTGGAGGTCTAGGAGGGAAAAATGGTTTCCTGGGCCAGGCCCAGGGCCCTGCTGCTCAGTGCAGCCTCAGGACATGGTGCCCTGTGTCCCAGATGCTCCAGCTCCAGCTGTCACTAAAAGGGGCCAAGGTACAGCTCTGGCCATGGCTTCAAAGGGTGCGGGCTTCAAGCCTTGGTGGCTTCCATGTGATGTTGGGCCTGCAGATATGCAGAAAACTAGAATTGAGTCTTGGGAACCTCTGCCTAGATTTCAGAAGATGTATGGAAATGCCTGGATGTCCAGGCAGAAGTCTGCTACGGGGTTGGCATCCTCATGGAGAGGAGTGCAGAGGAAAAATGTGGGGCTGGAGCCCCCAAACAGAGTCCCCACTGGGGCACTGCCTAGTGGAGCTGTGGGAAGAGAGCCACTGTCCTCCAGATCCCAGAATGGTAGATCCACCAACAGTTTGCACTATGAACACCTGGAAAGAAAGGCCACAAGCACACAACACCAGCCCATGAAAACAGCTGCAGGGGCTGTACCCTGCAGAGCCACAGGGGCGGAGCTGCCCAAGGCCTTGGGAGCCCACCCCTTGCATCAGTGTTACCTAGATTTGAGACATGGAGTGAAAGGAGATTATTTTAGAACTTTAATAATTAATGACTGCCCTGCTGGGTTTCAGACTTGGATGGGGCCTGTAGCCCCTTAGTTTTGGCCAATTTCTCCCTTTTGTAATGGAAGCATTTACCCAATGCCTGTACCCTCATTGTATCTTGGAAGTAACTAACTTGTTTTTTATTTTACAGGCTTATAGGTGGAAGGGACTTGTCTTTTCTCAGATGAGACTTTGGACTTGGACTTTTCAGTTAATGCTGGAATGAGTTAAGACTTTGGCAGACTGTTGGGAAGGCATGATTGTGTTTTGTAATGTGAGAAAGACACGAGATTTGAGAGGGTCCAGGGGTGGAATAATACGATTTGGCTCTGTGTCCCCACCCAAATTTCATGTTGAATTGTAATACCCACATGCCGAAGGAGAGGCCTGCTGGGGGGTGACTGGATCATGGGGGACAATTTCTAATGGTTTAGCGCCATTCTCCTGGTGCTGTGTCATGAGTGAGTTCTCACAATATCTGATTATTTAAAAGTGTGCAGCACTTCCTCCTTCACGCTCTCTCTCCTGCCACTGCCATGTGAAGAAAGTGCTTGCTTTCTTTTTGCCTTCTGCCATGTTTGCAAGCTTCCTGAGGCCTCCGAGTCATCCTTCCTGTTAAGCCTGCAGAATTGTGAATCAATTAAACCTCTTTTCTTCATAAATTACCCAGTCTTGGGTAGTTCTTTATAGCAGTATAAGAACAGACTAGTACACTGATGTTCCAAGTTTCCTTCTCATATCTTTCCCTTTCGTTGTAAAGAACTTCTTTTACTGTTCTTTTAGGAAAGAACTGCTGGTGAGTTTCCCCTTCATCTTGATTTCTTCTTCATTACTGAAGGATATTTTCAGTGTATAGAATTCTAGATTGATAATTGCTTTCTTTCAGGTCAGAACTTCAAAAATAGTGTGCCCCTTCCTCTGGTTTTTCTAGTTTCTGAGGAGGAATCATTGTCATTTGAATTTTATTTCCCCTACATGTAAAATATATTTTCTCTTTTGTGACTTACAAGATGTTTTGTCCTTAGTTTTTAGATGTTTGACTATGATTTGTCCTGATGTAGATTTATTTGGATGTGAACTGTTCAAGGATTCTTCCAGCTACTTAAATCTGTAGATATGTGAATCTTGTCTAAACTGGAAAGTTATTAGCTGAGCACAGTGGTGTATGCCTGTAGTCCTAGCTGTGCCAGAGGCTGAGGCAGGAGGATTACTTCAACTCAGGAGTTTGAGACTGCAATGAACTATAATTGTGCCACTGTACTCCAGTCTGGGTGACAGAATGAGACCCTGTCTCTAAAAAAAAAAAAAAAATTAATAATTGGAGAAGTTTTCAGTCATTATTTCTTTACTGCTTTTTCAGCTTTATCTTCTTTCTCCTGTCTTTCTGGGACTGCAGTGACACAAATGTTAGATTTTAGCCAGGCACAGTGGCTCATACCTGTAATCCCAACACTTAGGGTGGCCAAGGCAAGAGGATCACTTGAACTCAGGAAGATGAAACTGAGACCAGCCTGGACAACATAGCAATACCTCATCTCTACTAAAAGTAAAAAAAAAAAAAAAAAAAAAAAAATAGCCAGGTTTGGTGTCACATGCCTGTAAGTCCCAGCTACTTAAGAGGCTGAGGTGGTAGGGTTTCTTGAGCCCAAGAGGTCAAGGTTGCAGTGAGCTATGATCACACCACTGCACTCCAGCCTGGGCAACAGAGCAAGATCCTCTCTCAACAACAGCAACAACAAAAAATTAGACTTTTAGTTATTATCCTAAAGGACCCTGAGGCTTTTCTTTCAGTCTATTTTCTCTTTCTTCAGATGGGGTAATTTTTATTGCTCTTCCTTCCTCATTCTTTCCTTCCTCATACTCATTCTTCTGTTAATGAGCCAATCAGCTTGCTTTTTAAATTTTGGGTAATCATATTTCTGCAGTTACAAAATTTCCATTTTTTGTATTATTTATTTAGGTAATAAAACTATCTTTTTTATTTGTTTCAAGCATTTGTTTATAGTTTAATGAAACATTTTTGTGATAGCTACTTTAAAATCTTTGCGAGATAATTCCAACATTTCAGTGTTAGCACCTGTTGATTACATTTTTTCATTCAAGTTGTTATTTCCCTGGTTCTTGATATGGCAAGTAGTCTGGTTTTGAAACCTGGACACTTTGGGTATTTAATGAGACTCTGAATCTTATTCAAACCTTACTGGCTTCCTCTGACCCCACTTCAGTAGAAGCAGGTGGGGAGAGCTGCCTCATTAGCACCAGATGGGGCTAGAAGTCCACATTTCCCATTCAGACTATGTTATAATCCCCACAGGGGAGAGGATCCTCAGTATTGCTGGACAGAAAGGGGAGGGGAGGCTTAGCTTCCCACTAGACCTCTGCAGCTATCACTCTGACTGGGAGTAGCAGAAGTGCCTCACTACTGTCCCCACACTGTCCCCACATAGCCTCCATTGACCCCCCAGGGCCTCAGTACTCCTCAGGATGGCAGCAAAGGTCCAGAATCTCCACTAGGCCTCCTGTAACACAACCTTTATTCCTGTTGTGTGTGTGGGAAGTACAGGCTTCCCACACGGCCTCAAATGACACTGAGAAGTGGGGGTCTCATTGCTGGCTGGCAGGGGTAGAAGTCCAAGCTCTTTACTCTCCCTCTTCTGACACCACCCCATGGAGGGATTGAGGGTCCTGATAACAGTGGAGGTCTAGGCTCCCCATTCACGTGGGTTGGCCATCATTTTTTTCTGTGGTGTTTGGCAGCAGCAGTAGAGCACTTGTTATCAAAAAGTTTTCTATCTGGCTATACCGCTCCCTGCCTGGGCCTTTGTCTAGAGAGAGAAGGCTTTTGTTGGGGCTCTTTTTGTCTATGTCCATTGATGTTTACAGGGTGCTGATTTCTTTAGCTCCAAGTCTAGAAGACAGGAGGCAAAAAAGAAAATCTAGGGAACCCATCATTATGCTGTTTCTTGGGTTCCCACATCCCTAGACAGTGCTTTCTTCTCCCCACTTTTCAGAGTCTTCTTATTTTTTTTTTCTACATATAATGTTCAAGGTTGTTAGTTGTACTTAGTGGGAGGAATAGGGAAAACTACATCTCCTCCATCTTCCCAGAAGTGGAAGTTCCAACAATTAACTATTTAAGAAATTTATCTGCCATTTATTTGTCTGAAATATTTAAGAACCTTTTAGATTTGCCAGTTCCTCTAATTGAAGCAAATGTTGCAGGGAGGCAATCGGTAAAGAAAATGAAGCATCCATCTGGCATCATCCCACTGGGAGGAAAGGAGGAGACCAAAAGAAGGTAAACAATAGCAAAAAAAAATCTCTGAAGGAGTAAATCAAGATGGAGTTGATGGATAAGGGGGAATAAAACCACTCCAATTATCTGGAAGTTACACCAAATGAAAAGCAAATCTCCAAGATAGAAGCTGAGCATGACAAACAAATGCTGACAATATCAGGTAAACATGGAATGTTTCAGGTACACAGTGCAAATTGTTATTAATCAGAATTAGTATTTGGCAGATTGTATTTTAAGTGAGGATATATATGGAAGCCATTAAGCCTTAACTGTTGGAAGGAATAGAGAAAAGGAAGGAAGGAGAGAGGGGTAAGGGAAGGAACGTTTTTGCTGTCTTCTATCTGCAGTACTGAACCTAATCATAGTTCAGGTTGTGCCTCATGCAGTTTGGATGCCAAAAGTGATGCACCAATGAATATAACGGTGTTTTTAGCCCTGTTGCATGCTTTCCTGGGTCTTAGGTCTTTAAACATGGCTCTTCCTGACATCCTTATCACTTTACTTAACTACTCACCACAGGTAGTGCTTCAGTTCAACAATGAGGGATTCTTTCTCCCACAACTTCCCTACTCCAGGAACTTGGAAAGTGGATCATCTCTGACAGCTAAATTCCCAAACAAGCATTTAGAAGATTGGAACATAATTATGCCAATTTATTATCAAAAGCCAGAATACCTCTCAGGCCAGCAATACCTGATTAAAATTAGAAAGATGCTGGACTACCTTAGAAACAGTGTGCCAAGAAGAAGCAGAATGATCAGTAATGCAAACAGAGAAAAGAGCAAGTGAGGAGCAGATTTTGGCCGTGTCTTCTGCCCCGTGCACAGGAGAAGATATTCTATCACCAGAGAGCAGAAACCTGTTCATGCGGCAGGATGTCCCGTTAAGGGAATGAGCTCATGGGGCTGCCACATCAGCCTCCTCTTGCTAAGCGCCCCTGCTCCCTGAGAAGCTCCTGATGGTAACTTGGCTCCCATGAAGACTTGCCTGCTAATAGAGAATAAGCTGCGCAACGGAGCAAATTATCTGCTCTGCTTTGAGTTCTTATTGTAAACTAATAAATTGGTATTTTGGTTTTTAATCATCAGTCCCTGATGAATTTTGTGTGAGTGAGTCCTCTCGCTCTAATACTTCTGAGAACACGAACAATCACATTCTGAGCCTGAAAAGCCAAGGACCAGGGTAAGGCTAATGGGCCTCCTGCATTCCTGGGGAGACATGCCTTGTGGACAGCCAGTCTTCCTTGGGGATAACTCTCATTGCTTGTTCTCTTCAAACTGCAACAAGTAACCTCTACCTCCCTTCAGGTCAGACCCCTGGATGCCTTACACTTAGCCCCTAGGCACCATCCAGCTGAGACACCACATGCAGGTTGCCAGGCTAGACCTTCACCAGGTGCTGCCGCTGGGTCTGAGTCCCAAACTTGCCTTATCCAAGTCAGCTACTTTCAGTTCCAGGTGCTGGCCCCTGACCATCGGCCTCCACCCACCATGGTCACCTGGACCGTGCTTGCCATGTCTCAGGACACAGCACTGGCCAGGAAGCACCAAACACAATTATAATACGTTGAATACTTTTAAGTACATTTATAACCTCCTCAAACATTATAAATCGTTGTTATTGCAGACTTTGGGTCTGAGGCCCACTGAGAAAAACTTTTCAAGCAATTCAATGCTTTCAGCATTCAATACTGTCTAGTATTTAAGTGCATAATGGAATTGCATATGTGAGGAATGTTTACTTTATCAATATAATTGCAAACATTACCCACGAATCATGTAAAACAAGTCATAAATCGTAACCTGCCAGTAAGTCTTGTCAAAGCAACAAAACACAACACAAGATAAAAATCAGCTAATGCTGTTTCATGCTTGAATTCAGCTTCTAAACAGAGAACTGTTTGAACTCACAGAGATGCAGGTAGGTTAATAAATAGATATGTTTTTGTGTCCAGTAACTGAACCATATCAAATAATGACTGTGTGAACCAGGGGTCTTCCAGGGAGTGGGGGTGCTGCCTCTAGAGTTCACCATTACCCCACTTTCTTCCTCCCACTTGTAAGTTAAGGGCCATCCCTCAGGCCCTCAGCTGCTGGCCCTAGCACCTCAGCCCTCTCCCAACTCCATCCAGATCCAGGGCTGAAGTACTGAGCAACGTCAAAGGGTGAAAAAGAGTTCCAGATTTAGCAGCTATCACTGCATAATACCAGGCTGCCAGTGGGCCTGGGTTCCTTCCTTCTTCCACTGAAGTCCTCCACCTTGCCTGTTTCTAAACAGTTTCTAAGATAATGGATTAAATGAAAAATACAAAATGTTATTACTTTTTCACGTTTACAGACATAATAACATGCTAAACCTGAGAGATATTTCCACTTCAATGGACAAAAACATTTTCCCAATCTTTGGCCAGCCATGCTAGAAAAATTGCACAACTCTCCATGTTTTTGTTATCTTTCCTACACATTCAAGTGTAATTTACTTAAACCAGGATGTCTCAATCTGTGTATCAGGTTCTATGAAGTGTTAGAAAAAAAAAAATCTCAGATTCTAAGAAGTTTAGAAGTGCTCCATGAGGTATCTAATGCTTATAGACTCACAGGAAACATTAATACATTTAGAATCTTAAAAATTCTAAGCAGTCTTGTGGTAAAGAACCAATTAGATGTATAATTAATTCTAATTATTGATTGATATGTTTGCATATATATTTATGTGCATATGAAATATCTATTTCCAAAAACTTTATTGAGGTATGATACCCACAATAAAATATACTCATTTTTATGCCACAGTTTAATTTGTTTTAATAAATGTACACACCCAGGAAACCACCACAACAAAAAATATAGAACATTTCCATCACATCCAAAAATTCTCTCATCATTCTCTCCATAAATCCATAATCCCAGTCTAATGACGAGAAGAACATTCCACAAACCCAAATCAAGCGACATCGCAAAAAAGACCTGACCAGTATTCTTCAAAACTGTCAAGTCATGAAAAACTAGGAAAGAATGAGAAAGTGACCCAGACCACAAGAAGGGAAGGGAACATTGCAACTAAACACGAGATCCTGGATTAGACCCTGGAGCAATAAAAAAGTATGAATGGAAAAACTGGTGAAATAGGAATAAAAGCTGGAGTTAACTTTAATAGCATTGTCCCTAAGTTGTTCCTCAGTTTTGATAAATATGTCACAGTAATGCACGATGATACCACGCGGGGGCAGTGAAAGTGGGTGCAGAGAGTGGAGAAACCCTGCCCATTTGCTGTCTCACAGTTTCCACAGGTCAGGAGTCCCGGCAGGCTCAGCTAGAACCCCTGCTAAGGTTCTCTGGGCTGCAATCAAGGTGTCAGTCTGGCTGCTTTCCTTCCAGGAACATGCAGTCTTCTTCCAAGTTCATGTGAATGTTGGAAGAATTAGTTCCATGTGGGCTAATAACTAGGAGTCCAGGTTTTCTGCTGGTGGAGGCAGCTCTCTGGGAATAGAGGCCCCCACGTTCCTCTCCACATGTGCCTCCTCCTAGGCCCCACACAAAGTGCCTGCCTGCCTCCTCCAGGCCAGTGAGAGACTCCCTCAAGACTGTTAAGACGGAGTCTTACATGACGTGACATAATCATGGGCATGAGAGCTCACAGCTTTGCTATCTAATATAATCAAGGGAGTGATGCCCCATTAGCAATTGATTAGAAGCAAGTCACAGGCCAGGTGCAGTGGCTCATGCCTGTAATCTCAGCACTTTGGGAGGTCAAAGTGGGTGGATCACTTGAGCCCAGGAGTTTGAGACCAATCTGGGCAACATAGTGAGACCACTATCTCTACAAAATAATAATAATAATGATAATTAGCCAGGCATGGTGGCACACACCTGTGGTCCCAGCTACCCGGGAGGCTGAGATGGGAGAATCGCTTGAGCCCAGGAGTTCCAGGCTGCAGTGAGCTATGACTGCACCACTACACTCCAGCCTTGGAGACAGAGTGAGACCCTGTCTCAAAAAAAGAAAAAAGGGTAGGAAATGGAGTGAGGGGGTCACAATCCTGCTTAAACTCAAAGGAGTCAGGGTGGGACAGGTGTATTACACAGGTGTTATACCAGGTGGCAAAGGTGAGAAGACTATCTTAATTCTTTTTATGTGTGGTGTGTATGGATTTCACCATCCATTTTAGGATGGACTATTAGAGGCACAGAGGCACGAAATGAATCCATTTCAAGTACATAGATGGTCAGTGACATAGCAAGGGCTAGTCCCCAGGTCTTACAAAAGGAAAAGTTTCTGAAACTATAAGCTTTGTTACTTAGCTTTTAAGTAACAAATGCTTTTTTGTCGTCCATTTAAATTCTTGACTTTTTTGTTTTGAACTTTTTTAATTGTTTTGTTGCATGTATTTTCAGTTTGATGAACTTTACTGGATGCCCAGTAAAGTTCCCTTATAAACATTACCTTATGGTGGGCACGAATGAGAAAGCTTGCACAATAAGCATGTTATTTTTAAAAGAACTGTATTAGTCCATTTCACACTGCTCTAAGGAACTACCTGAGACTGGGTAATTTATGAAGAAAAGAGGTTTAATTGGCTCACAGTTCCTCAAGCTTAAGAGGAAGCCTGACTAAGAGGCCTCGGAAACTTACAATCATGGTGGAAGGAGAAGGGAAAGCAAGCACCTTCTTCACATGGTGGCTGGAGAGACAGTGAGTGAAGGGAAAAGTACTACACACTTTCAAACAACCAGATCTCGTGATAACTCACTCACTATCACAAGAACAGCAAGGGAGAAGTCCACCCCCATGATCCAATCACTTCCCAACAGATTCCCTTCCTGACACGTGGGGATTACAACTGGTGATGAGATTTGGGTGGAAACACAGAACCAAACCACATCAGGAACAAACACAATAAAACAAAGTTTGCAATAAAGCTTTATCATGATTTGGAAAGGCATAGATTCAATTTAGTGGGAACTCATATTACTTCCTATGATGAACATGTTCTGATTACAACTCACACAAATTCTGTCCCTGAACCTTTTCTTCTTCAAGGATCATGCTTGGATTATGCCCTGAACCTTTTCATCTTCAAGGATCATGCTTGGATTATGTCATAATAAACAAAATGTTCTTCAATTATAAGAGAAAAATGTCATCTGGCCTATTACAAGTGGTACTAGCTCATATTTGGGTCAATTAAAAGACTTTTGCTTAGGGTATATATATCACAGGACAAAATCATAGTTGTGTTGTTTCCAAGGTGGAAAAGTAGGTTTTTTGTTGTTGTTTCACTTTGTTTTGTTTTGTTTTAAAATGAATGTCATGGATATTTGTGTCAAAAACCCTTGAAGATATTCCATTCTAAAACAAAAATAAGATTCTGACTTAATCTTAAGAACACAAGTTTTCATGCAATGCAAAACCCATGTATACTGTAACATAGTATAACAGGCATTTCTAAATGACAATTAAAATGACCCATTTATATAAAAAATAACATCTTAGCTCCTCTTCTATGCTTACTAGTCCAAAATAAGAATCACAGGAGAATGCTGAGAATTAACAAAACAGCAAATTTAGTTTAAAAAGTAGTCTTTCATGCTTTGCAAAAAGTATAGAATTGAAAAACCAAGCACATTATATTGGAAGCATTGAAAGGAATGAATAGGAAGTGTTGGGTAAATGGTGGCAATTGTTCCAACTCATCTGTGAATGCAGGAACAGAACTGAATGCAGGAAGCAGCTAAACAGGATCCATTCAGACTCATCCAGCCCTCCTGTCTCCAGAAAGGCCACGGGGAAACCGTGGCATGACAGCTGGTGGGGCACGAGCACTGAGAGAAGCCACAGAGGGGCCACATCAAACGTTCCAACAACCCATCAGGAATGCTGGGCCATCTTCAGAATCAGGTGAACACTGCACACAGAGCCATGCATAGAGAAGAAGCTGCAAGATAGACCACTGCCTAAAATCATCCATGAACTGCGACTGAAACCAAATAGCCTCAGAATATTGGAGCTATAAGGAACCTTGGAGATTCTCAAATAAATGAATTCATTTACATTTTTTAGTGAAACATTTAACCATGTTTGAAAATAGCATATTAGGAGGTACAATTCAAATTGTATTTTTGTGTGTTTTATTTTAGAATAATCTTTTATTATTTTTGAGATGGAGTCTCACTGTGTCACCCAGGCTGGAGTGCAGTGGTGCCATCTCCACTCATTGCAAGCTCCACCTCCCGGGTTCAAGCCATTCTCCTGCCTCAGCCTCCCAAGTAGCTGGGACTACAGGCACCCACCACCACATCAGGCTAATTTTTTGTATTTTTAGTAGAGATGGGGATTCACCATGTTAGCCAGGATGGTCTCGATCTCCTGACCTCATGATCCACCTGCCTCAGCCTCCCAAAGTGCTGGAATCACAGGCGTGAGCCACCACGCCCGGCCTAGAATAACTTTTTATTAAACTATGTTTCTAAATTTCAATGCTAAATTTATATTTCCAAGATACTTGTTGTGTCAATGCATTTCAGATTTTGCAATATTTCAGTGTTTGCTCAAAGCCTTTACTTTAAGAGATGATCTGATACTGCTCGTGTATCTGAAATCAGACAGATGACTAGCAATATAAAAGAATGTTACTTTAAAAGCATAAATCTTGGGATCCAATTATTTGTGAATGCTCCTCAGCTCCCTCAGGAAAAGAAGCTGCTGACATTCTGGAGAAGAAACAGGTAGAGCTCAGGCTGTCTTGCTCTCCTTTGCGGGTACATTCTGTTAACAAATGCAAGGTGAGCAGACGGCAAATTGGTCTTCATCTCCCCAAAACTTATCAAAAAAAAAAAACAGCGGAACTCATGGCAAACTATATACACACATGAGCACATGCACGAACCCCAGGCTTCCTGTAAGCTGCCCAAATCCAAAGGGATCTTTAAAATACTTCCCTTTAAAAAGTTATCATCCTGGACGTAACATTGATCTACATATTCACTCTCCTCTCCAACACATCTCAAAGAAAGCAAAATGCCAGTACTCTTAGCAGACCCATGATCATTATTGGTCTTCCCAGAAGGAAGCAGAATGACTACCCATCCTGAGGTACAAATTACCTTTGTGGCACAATAATCAGTATTCTGGCCACGTGTAGCTGATTTCTCAGGTTCTAAGTGACCCTTATGCTAACAAACCAATAGTCAGAGCCAGGTCTGGTCAGCATTAAGACGTCTACATCCCAGCGGGCAACCACACACTTTTAAGATGTGCTCTGGCCTGACAGACTTCCCTTGTTATAAATATTAGAATATAATGAATCAGATACTCAAGGACACTAAGGGAAAATCTAACTGATTATATCCTTTCCTTTCAATCTTAATTCTTACCTGTGTTCTCCAAGGGAAATCTAAACTAACTGCCAGGTTCCTGAGACAGGGTCCAGACATATCTGCGAACTTGAGGCATTCTGGGTGCTCCATGAGCTCTGGGAAAATTGGTCCTGGGGATCAAGGGCTCCCTGGTGTCCCAAATACATGCCGTGCCATGTATGTTGTGTGCATTAGCTAATTTAACCCCTCCAGTAACCCTCAGAGCAGAGATTCTAAGAGCATGTCCATGGATCCCTGGGTGTTCCCCATGGCACATTACTTTTTTATTATTTTATTTTAATATTGTATTGTAACTTCTATATTTTAATATTTTATATATATCTAAATGATACTATTTTTAATCATTTTACTTTTATAATTTTTATAACTTTTTTAATACTACTATGACATTATTTGCCTTTCTCACTGCACTGACATTCTTTTTAAGTTCTATGGATTCTTTTTTCAAAATTTATTTATTTACTTATTTATTTTTTATTATACTTTAAGTTCTGGGATACATGTGCAGAACATACAGGTTCGTTACATAGGTACACATATTCCATGGTGGTTTGCCGCACCCATTAACCCGTCATCTACATTAGATATTTCTCCTAATGCTATCCCTCCCCTTACCGCCCACCCACAGATGGGCCCCAGTGTGTGATGTTCCCCTCCCAGTGTCCACGTGTTCTCATTGTTCAAATCTCACTTATGAGTGAGAACATGCGGTGTTTGGTTTTCTGTTCCTGTGTTAGTTTGCTGAGAATGATGGTTTCCAGCTTCACCCATGTCCCTGCAAAGGACACGAACTCATTCTTTTCTATGGCTGCATAGTATTCCATGGTGTATATGTGCCAGTCTATCATTGATGGACATTTGTGTTGGTTCCAAGTCTTTTCTATTGTGAATAGTGGTGCAATAAACATACGTGGGCATGTGTCTTTATAGTAGAATGATTTATAATCCTTTGGGTATATACCCAGTAATGGGATTGCTGGGTCAAATGGTATTTCTGGTTCTAAATCCTTGAGGAATCACCACACTGTCTTCCACAATGGTTGAACTACCACCAACAGTGTAAAAGTGTTCCTATTTCTTCACATGCTCTCCAGCATCTATTGTTTCCTGACATTTTAATGATTGCCATTCTAACTGGCATGAGATGGTATCTCATTGTCGTTTTGATTTGCATTTCTCTAATGAACAGGGATGATGAGCTTTTTTTTGTATGTTCGTTGGCTGCATAAATGTCTTCTTTTGAGAAGTGTCTGTTCATATCCTTCACCCACTTTTTGATGGGTTTTTTTTCTTGTAAATTTAAGTTCCTTGTAGATTCTGAATATTAGCCCTTTGTTAGATGGATAGATTGCAAAAATTTTCTCCCATTCTGTAGGTTGCCTGTTCACTCTGATGATAGTTTCTTTTGCTGTGCAGAAGCTCTTCAGTTTAATTAGATCACATTTGTCAGTTTTGGCTTTTGTTGCCATTGCTTTTGGTGTTTTAGTCATAAAGTCTTTGCCTATGCCTATGTCCTGAATGGTATTGCCTAGGTTTTCCTCTAGGGTTCTTATGGTTTTAGGTCTTAGGTTTAAGTCTTTAATCTATCTTGAGTTAATTTTTGTATAAGGTGTAAGGAAGGGATCCAGTTTCAGTGTTCTGCATATGGCTAGCCAGTTTTCCCAGCACCATTTATTAAATAGGGAATCCTTTCCCCGTTGCTTGTTTTTGTCAGGTTTGTCAAAGATCAGATAGTTGTAGATATGCGGCATTATTTCTGAGGGCTCTGTTCTGTTCCATTGGTCTATATATCTCTGTTTTGGTACAAGTACCATGCTGTTTTGGTTACTGTAGCCTTGTAGTATAGTTTGAAGTCAGGTGGCATGATGCCTCCAGCTTTGTTCTTTTTGCTTAGGATTGTCTTGGCCATATGGGCTTTTTTTTGGTTCCATATGAAATTTAAAGTAGTTTTTTCTAATTCTGTGAAGAAAATCAATGGTAGCTAAATGGGAATAGCACTGAATCTATATATTACTTTGGGCAGTATGGCCATTTTCACGATATTAATTCCTCCTGTCCATGAGCATGGAATGTTTTTCCATTTGTTTGTGTCCTCTCTTAGTTCCTTGAGCAGTGGTTCATAGTTCTCCTTGAAGAGATCCTTCACATACCTTGGAAGTTATATTCCTAGGTATTTTATTCTTTTTGTATCAATTGTGAATGAGAGTTCACTCATGATTTGGTTCTCTGTTTGTCTATGTTTAGTGTACAGGAATGCTTGTGATTTTTGCACATTGATTTTGTATCCTGAGACTTTGCTGTCATTTATCAACTTAAGGGAGTTTTTGGGCTAAGACAATGGGGTTTTCCTTTTTTTTTTTTTTTTTTTTTTTTTTTTTGAGACAGAGTCTCACTGTGTCACCCAGGCTGGAGTGCAGTGGTGCAATCTCCACTCACTGCAAGCTCCGCCTCCTGGGTTCACGCCATTCTCCTGCCTCAGCCTCTCCAGCAGCTGGGACCACAGGCGTCTGCCACCTCGCCCAGCTAATGTTGTGTGTGTGTGTGTATTTTTAGTAGAGACAGGGTTTCACCGCGATGGGGTTTTCTAAATATACAATCATGTCATCTGCAAACAGAGACAATTTGACTTCCTCTCTTCCTATTCGAATACCCTTTATTTCTTTCTCTTGCCTGATTGCCCTGCCTAGAACTTCCAATACTATGTTGAATAGGAGTGGTGAGAGAGGGCATCCTTATCTTGTGCCGGTTTTCAAAGGGAATGCTTCCAGCTTATGCCCATTCAGTATGATGTTGGTTTGTCATAAATAGCTCTTATTATTTTGAAGTACGTTCCATCAAGCCCTAGTTTATTGAGTGTTTTTAGCATGAAGGGGTGATGAGGTTTATCGAAGGCCTTTTCCGCATCCATTGAGATAATCATGTGTTTTTTGTCATTGGTTCTGTTTATGTGATGGATTACATTTATTGATTTGCATATGTTGAACCAGCCTTGCCTCCCAGGGATGAAGCCAACTTGATCGTGGTGGATAATCTTTTTCATGTGCTGCTGGATTTGGTTTGCCAGTATTTTACTGAGGGTTTTTGCATCAATGTTCATCAGGGATAGTGGCCTGAAATTTTCTTTTTTGTGTGTGTTTCTGCCAGGTTTTGGTATCAGGATGATGCTGGCCTCATAAAATGAGTTAGGGAGGAGTCCTTCTTTTTCTATTGTTTGGAATAGTTTCAGAAGGAATGGTACCAGCTCCTCTTTGTACCTCTGGTAGAATTCAGCTGTGAATTCGTCTGGACCTGGACTTTTTTTGGTTGGTAGGCTATTAATTACTGCCTCAATTTCAGAACTTGTTATTGGTATATTCAAGGATTCGACTTCTTCCTTGTTTAGTCTTGGGAGGGCGTATGTGTCAAGGAATTTATCCCTTTCTTCTAGATTTTCTAGTTTATTTGCATAGAGGTGTTTATAGTATTCTCTTATGGTAGTTTGTATTTCTGTGGGATCAGTGTGATATCCCCTTTATCATTTTTTATTGTGTCTATTTGATTCTTCTCTCTTTTCTTCTTTATTATTCTGGCTGGTGGTCTATCTGTTTTGTTAATCTTTTCAAAAAATCCGCTCCTAGATTCATTGATTTTTTCAAGGGTTTTTCGTGTCTCTATCTCCTTCAGTTCTGCTCTGATCTTAGTTATTTATTGGCTTCTGCTAGCTTTTGAATGTGTTTGCTCCTGCTTCTCTAGTTCTTTTAATTGTGATGTTAGGGTGTTGATTTTAGATCTTTCCTGCTTTCTCCTGTGGGCATTTAGTGCTATAAATTTCCCTCTCAGCACTGCTTAACTGTGTCCCGGAGATTCTGGTATGTTGTCTCTTTGTTCTCATTGGTTTCAAAGAACTTATTTATTTCTGCCTTAATTTCGTTACTTACCCAGTAGTCATTCAGGAGCAAGTTGTTCAGTTTCCATGTAGTTGAGCGGTTTTGAGTGAGTTTCTTAATCCTGAGTTCTAGTTTGATTGCACTGTGGTCTGAGAGACTGTTTGTTATGATTTCCATTCTTTTACATTTGCTGAGGAGTGTTTTACTTCCAGTTATGTGGCCAGTTTTAAAATAAGTGCTACATGGTGCTGAGAAGAATATATATTCTGTTGATTTGGGGTGGAGAGTTCTGTAGATGTCTATTAGATCCACTTGGTCCAGAGCTGAGTTCAATTCCTGCATATCCTTGTTAATTTTCTGTCTCGTTGATCTGTCTAATATTGACAGTGGGGTGTTAAAGTCTCCCACTATTACTGTGTGGGAGTCTAAGTCTCTTTGTAGGTCTCTAAGGCCTTGCTTTATGAATCTGGGTGCTCCTGTATTGGGTGCATATATATTTAGAATAGTTAGCTCCTCTTGTTGCCTTTACCATTATGTAATGCCCTTCTTTGTCTTTTTTTAATCTTTGTTGGTTTAAAGTCTGTTTTATCAGAGACTAGGATTGCAACACATGCCTTTTTTTTTTTTTTTTTTTTTTTTTGCTTTCCATTTGCTTGGTAAATAGTCCTCCATCCTTTTATTTTGAGCCTATGTCTGTCTTTGCACGTGAGATGGGCCTTCTGAATACAGCACATCAATGGGTCTTGACTCTATCAAATTTGCCAGTCTGTGTCTTTTAATCGGGGCATTTAGCCCATTTACATTTAAGGTTAACATTGTTATGTGTGTATTTGATCCTGTCATCATGATGCTAGCTGGTTATTTTGCACATTAGCTGATGCACTTTCTTCATAATGTCATTGGTTTTTATGTTTTGGTATGTTTTTGCAATGGCTGGTACCAGTTTCTCCTTTCCATATTTAGTGCTCCCTTCAGGAGCTCTTGTAAGGCAGGCCTGGTGGTGACAAAATCCCTCAGGATTTGCTTGTCTGGAAAGGATTTTATTACTCCTTTGCTTATGAAGCTTAGTTTGGCTGGATATGAAATTCTGGGTTGAAAATTCTTTTCTTTAAGAATGTTGAATATTGTCCCCCACTCTCTTCTGGCTTGTAGGGTTTCTGCAGAGAGATCTGCTATTACTCTGATGGGCTTCCTTCTGTGGGCAACCTGACCTTTCTCTCTGGCTGCCCTTAACATTTTTTCCTTCGTTTCAACCTTCATGAATCTGACAAGTATGTGCCTTGGGGTTGCTCTTCTCGAGGACTATCTTAATGGTGTTCTCTGTATTTCCCAGATTTGAATGTTGGCCTGTCTTGCTAGGTTGGGGAAGTTCTCCTGGATAATATCCTGAAGTACGTTTTCCAACTTGGTTCCATTCTCCCCGTCACTTTCAGGTACACCGATCAATCATAGGTTTGGTCTTTTCACATAGTCCCATATTTCTTGGAGGCTTTGTTTGTTCCTTTTCATTTTTTTTCTCTAATCCTGTGTTCTTGCTTTATGTCTTTAAGTTGATCTTCAATCTCTGATATCCTTTCTTCCACTTGACTGATTTGGCTATTGATACTTGTGTATGCTTCACAAAGTTCTCATGCTGTGTTTATCAGCTACATCAGGTCATTTATGTTCTTCTCCAAACTAGTTATTCTAGTTAGCAGTTCTTGTAACCTTTTGTCAAGGTTCTTAGCCTCCTTGCATTGGGTTAGACTATGCTCCTTTAACTCAGAAGAGTTTGTTATTACCCACCTTCTGAAGCCTACTTCTGTCAGTTCATCAAACTCATTCTCCATCTGGTTTTGTTCCCTTGCTGGCAAGGAGTTGTGAGTTGTGATCCTTTGTAGGAGAAGAGGAATTCCGGTTTCTGGAATTTTCAGCATTTTTGCACTGGTTTTTCCTCATCTTCATGGGTTTACCTACCTTTGATCTTTGATGCTGATGACCTTTGAATGGGGTTTTTGCATGGGCATCCTTTTTGTTGATGTCAATGTTATTGCTTTCTGTTTGTTAGTTTTCCCTCTGCTGTCAGGCCCTCTTCTGCATGTCTGCTGTAGTTTGCTGGAGGTCCACTCTAGGCCCTGTTTGCCTGGGTATCACCAGTGGGGGCTGCAGAAGAGCAAAGTTTGCTGCCTGCTCCTTCCTCTGGAAGCTTCATCCCAGAGGGGCACCCACTAGATGCCAGCCAGAGCTCTCCTGTATGAGGTGTCTGTTGACCCCTGCTGGGAGGTGTCTCCCCGTCAGGAGGCACAGGGGTCAGGGACCCACTTGAGGGGGAAGTCTGTCCCTTAGCAGAGCTCAAGCGCTGTGCTGGGAGATTTGCTGCTCCCTTTAGATCCAGTAGGCAGGAAAGTTTAAGTCTGCTGAAGCTACACCCACAGCTGCTCCTTCCCCTAGGTGCTCTGTCCCAGGGAACCCAATCTGACAGGAGCTGCTGCCTTTCTTTCAGAGATTCCCTGCCCAGAGAGAAGGAATCTAGAGAGGCAGTCTGGCTACAGCGGCTTTGCTGCGCTGCGGTGGGTTCTACCAAGTTCAAACTTCCAGGTGGCTTTGTTTACACTGTGAAGGGAAAACCACCTACTCAAGCCTCAGTAATGGTGGATGCCCCTCCCCCCACCAAGCTCTAGTGCCCCAGGTCTACTTCAGACTGCTGTGCTGGCAGTGAGAAATTTCCAGCCAGTGGATCTTAGCTTGCTGGGCTCCGTGGGGCTAGGACCTGCTGAGCAAGACCTCTTGGCTTCCTGGCCTCAGCCCCTTTCCAGGGGAGTGAACGGTTCTGTCTCACTGGGGTTCCAGGCACCACTGGGGTATGGAGAAAAACTCCTGCAACTAGCCTGGTGTTGGCTCAAATGGCCACCCAGTTTTGTGCTTGAAACCCAAGGCCCTGGTGGTGTAGGGACCTGAGGGAATCTCCTGGTCTGCAAGTTGCAAAAACCGTGGGAAAAGGATAGTATCTGGGCCAGATAGCACCTTCCCTCACCGCACAGTCCCTCACAGCTTCCTTTGGCTAGAAGAGGGAGTTCCTCGATCCCTTACACTTCCCAGGTGAGGCAACGCCCCACCCTGCTTTGGCTCACCCTCCGTGGGCTGCACCATCTAATCAGTCCCAATGAAATGAACCAGGTACCTCAGGTGGAAATGCAGAAATTACCCGCCTTCTGTGTTGGTCTTGCTGGGAGCTGCAGACCAGAGCTGTTCCTATTCGGCCATCTTGCCTGGAACCAGTTCACTGCAGGGACATTTGTACTGATGGCACACAAGCAATGTTGGGGGAAATTCCTGGTGCCTTAGCACCAACCAGTGCAGTGTTATGAAACTGTATGGGTGGCCACTGGATTCTTCACTACCCAAATTTAAAAAGAAGTCAGTTTTATTTAAGAAAGTTTTTGATAAAGGTGTAACAATTTTTTATTTTATTAAATCTCCACCCTTGAGTTCCCGTCTTTTTATTATTCTGTGAGACAAATGGGAAGTTCTCACAAAGTGCTTCTACTGCATATGGAAGAAAACCATCATCTTAAAGAAAAGCACTTGTACAGTTCTCTGAGTTGTGAGCTGACCCAACTTCTACTTTCATGGTACACCATTTTTATAGTACTTGTGAGAATGACTGACATATCAATTATGATTATTCAGATGGGTATCTGGAAGCCATTTTCTTGAAAATAAAGTAAGCACATGATTTTAAGAAAAACAACTAAGAGTATTTGTTCCCAATTAAAAAAAAAAGAAATTGCAAGCAAAAAAAAATAAATTTAAATTAGAAAACTGTATCTATCATAGTGAGCTTAACATCTTTCCAATCTTAAATGCTTTTTGATGAGGTCAGTGAAAATGTCGACAAAAGTGGGGGTTTGGGTTATCATGTAATAAAATGGATAAACATTTGGAAGATCCACATAGCTCAGGGAACCCATGCATGATGCTACAGAATCATTCAAGGTAAAAGATCCTTTCAAAGTGCAAGCTAGACTAATGGATTCAATGTAATCAAATATGAAAAGTTCCCTGGTGTGGTTTCAGATTATACATTGCAGCTAACTATAATTTGTGGAGTTTTGGTGTAGTCTCAAAGAAGAATACCTACAACCTGCTTGAAAGCTATTAAAATATTCCTCTCTTTTCCAACTACATATCTGTGTGAGGCCGGATTTTCATTATGTACTTTAGCTAAAATGACAAAGAACAAGATTGAATGCAGAGGCAGATACAAATCCAGATGTTTTCTATTACTAAAGAGACATTAATGATACTAAAGAGATTTGGGAAATGTAAAACAATGCCACCGTTCTCACTAAAGTATTCTTTGTTTTGGAAAATATAGTTACTTTTCATTAAAAATTATATTGTTAGTTTTAAATAAACATATTAAAGATATTTTAGAGCTTCTTATTTTTACTTTCTAATATGGTAAATTAATATGGACTTTTTGGGGTCCTCAGTAATATTTAAAGGAGTTAACAGGTTCTGCAACCAAAAATATTGAGAACTGCTGCTTTACAGGTAAGTACTACAGTGAAATCCCATTTGTCAGTCAAAATCCAGACTGGTAGTAGAAATGTGGGTTGAAGAAAGTTGGCAAGTTAGGGGATCATAAATTGATAATATGTTCATGTTTTAATCACTTTCCTTTAAAAACAAGTATGCATAGATTTCTGCCACTCTTTTGATCTAAGGATAAACAATTTCCTTTGTGGGTCTGCCTTTTGCAGTGTCTTTCTTGCATAAACTATACCCATAAAGCAATATCTAAGATTCCTAATATTTTTAGTGAAGAATGATATTTAAAACACTGTGGAAATCAACCCAAATGAAGGCCCTTTCTAGGTTTCCAAACTACTTTACACTATTCCAATTTTAAAACTGTAATCTCACTCATAGCTAATTCAACATAAAAGTTTTAACCCATCACTTATACTCTGTTTTCAAAACATCCAACTTAAGTTTCATAAAAGTAGCAACTCTCTACACACAGACATTTTGAGGAGTTACAGAATATGTAAAATATTTTATTTACACTAAATTTCAACAACGGACATACATTTGGAAATAAATGCAATGATATCAGTAAACATACATTCTTTGGGAGGAACTGCTGTGGTTGACTTAAAATGCACATCGATAAAGCATAAAATTTGTAAGAATTAAAAAAACATTTCTTATAATAAGGGAAATTGGCCATGTTTACAGACTGGGAAACCTGTAGGTGTGGCTGTTCTAAAATTTCATATAATCTTTCATGCATGCATCTTACTTTTTCACTTTAATTTTGACTAACCCAGGTCCGTTCCAGAATTGACTGGAAATGCCGATTTAACCCAGGGTTCTATGCTGAGTTGGAAAATATTCATCGAGTTACTCAAGAGGCAACCAATCTTCTAAAACTAGAGACTAAACAGTCAAATAAGTCTAGTTCCTTGGGAAATAAATTTCTATGTGGCTCCACTCCTTTGAAATAGGAAGGAATCATCCTTTGTATTTTAAGATGAATATCTGCTCTCTGTCTTCTCTCATGCTCAACCAAATACCTAAAAGATTTCCCTAAGTCTGTGGTTCAGGAATGGAAAAAAAGATAATGTGCTTCAAGTAATATAATAGCTAATTTTTAAAAATTTCTAGTTAAGTGACTCAGATGGGTTAGCACATTGTATTGTCATATCACAAGACAAAATTACCTCAAGGCCCACAGTCACATAGCCTCCCCACTTCCTGAAATGATAGCCCTGTGCCAAGAAAGATAAAGGTAGAATGTCCAGGTTTTTCAGGAAAACAGCATGGCTGCATTGTGGTCAGCCACAGCTTTAGAAGATTCTCCCCTTCTAGCTAAGCAAGCTGACTGGAGAAGCTCCTGTTGTCCAAGCTACTTCCAACACAACTTCCTAGAAAAATATACACCCCTTTTAAAGAATTTTCTTCTAAAGGAGCCCTTATGCATAGACAATCATATGAAGACTTCAGTGAAGAGGTTCAGAAGTTAATCACAACAAGATTAGCCCATAGACTTACTGACTTTCTTTCTTGTTAGTTGAGTTGAGAAACGCCTTAGACATCTCGAAGTCTTTCATGAATGCAATGCTTTACCTCTTGATTTTTTACTCTTTCCAGGATTAAAGTTTGTGCTATACTTAACTCAGGATTTAGGCAAACTGAAGGTGAGATGAATGGCATTAACCAAATAAATTCATTTAAAACTAAATTGTGATATGTTGTAGGTAATTTTTAGTTTAGTTCTCACTTCTCTGTTTCCTGTTTTTTATTAAAGTTGAATATCTTTTAGACATCTGAGAAATGTAGAACATTATTTGTCATTTTGCAACTTCACACACACTGGAGATGGCACCTTAAATTTCTCTCATGATACATTTTGGAATTGTTTTCTAACCTCAGCATATTTGTTGATGTCCTGATTCTGATGACATTATCTAGAAGTGACCATGAAGAACACATTCTGTAGACTGGCTAATTGGAGATAGCCTGCTCTTTGAACTTTACCCATAGAGCTGCATAGTAATTACAATTGCAATTCATAGCAACATGTTTCAGAAGAGAAGGAAATCTCTGAACACACGAGTATCCCTTCACTAATCATAAACTGTCACCAAAAGCATAAAATCATGCAATTTTAAATGTCATCTAGTTGAGTCCCAAAGAAATTGGGGCCCAATTTTCTCAGATGAAAAGAAAATTGAACAGTACTATATACAATTGTTCTTAAAAGAGCAAAATAGTTTTTCTTCTGAAAATACAAAGCAAATTGTTACAAAATAAATGGAGTGTTTCACCCTTAGGTTTGTAAAATATAATAGCTTGAACTGGATTTTCAAATATGCTGTCACCTAGAAAACTGATATGAGGCCATTTTGACACCAGCAGCCCAAATGTGGGTTTTAGTGCAGCATTAAAAGAAGTAACCTTCCCAAAGCCAACAACAGAACTCAAAGAATGACTTTCAGGCACTCTCAGATAGCTGGAAATGTGAGTTTGGGGCTACAGTGGGGAGAAGTGGGAAGGAAGCAGTCAAGAGAACCGAAGAAGTAATTTTGTCAGATTCACTGCTCAGCACATTCACAGAAAGCAGCATTTTTTTAGCTCCTCTCCTTTCGTGATCCAACATTATCCACTTTTCTCATGCTTACATCAGCAACTAAACACATAACCTCTTAGTGTCCTGTTTGTAATCCATTATTTAAGCAGCTTATGCATAATCCATCACTACCATTGCCTCCTTGCTCACAGTACTACTGCACATGCAAGCGGTACTAAACAAGGAACTATATAAGGAATGATGACAAGAAAAAGTTATTCATCTTAAGCAATGAAAAAGGACTATATGTATCTATTGGTTGACCATCTAGGGGTGACCCAGGTTGCAAAAAAGTGAATTATTTGAAAGGCAATATTGCATTGTCAAAAGTGTGTATAGGCAGACAGACATGGATTTACTTGGACTTTTGGCAAATTAATTAACCTACATGGTGCTCAATTTCCTCATTGGTGAAATAGCTATTTTCATACTCTCCTAGTTGTGATATTGTGAGCATTCAAGAAGACATATGTAAAAATCTGGCCCAGTGCCTAATCCATCCACAGCACGGACTCAATAGATTGTAACAGAAACAGCAATGGGGTCCATAAGAAAAGCATTTCCTTAGAAATTCTTCTAAGCCTAGAAACAGTAGTCCAGGACTTGCATTTAAAGCAGATAAACTAATGACTTCTCTCAAACAAGGTTTTCCTAATAGTGGTCTGAGTCTATCAGTTTTCCATATTAAAGATTTCTTGTGGGGGAAAATGCAGTTGAAGGCTTCCTATGGTCATGTAAGTTTTAGATACTGTAGGTTAAGAAAGACCAGTATGGCCGGGCACGGTGGCTCACGCCTGTAATCCCAGCACTTTGGGAGGCCAAGGCGGGCAGATCACAAGGTCAGGAGATCGAGATCATCCTGGCCTAACACGGTGAAACCCCGTCTCTACTAAAAATACAAAAAATTAGCCAGGCGTGGTGGCGGGCACCTGTAGTCCCAGCTACGAGGGAGGCTGAGGCAGGAGAATGGCGTGAACCGGGGAGGCGGAGCTTGCAGTGAGCCGAGATCAGGCCACTGCACTCCAGCCTGGGCGCCAGAGCGGGACTCCATCTCAAAACAAAACAAAACAAAAAAAAAGAAAGACCAGTATTTCCTTACTAAATATTTCTTTAGGATTTAATATGCTAATGAGCATTGAAAATGTCCAAAAGAGTAATATAGTATGAAGTGCACCCCAAAAACCTATTCAATAGCAGAATTGTTTTTAAGGAGTATAGTAGGGGACAAGTGATTTATGGAAAAAATACTGGCAATTGCTGCCGTAAAGATACAAGTGGTCACAAAAAATTAATTTGACAATGTTAATGGGAATAACATAATGAATGTTAGCATGAAACTCAGAATTCTTCTTTAATAATTTTATTGATAATTAGCAACTCTGCAAATCTCTTCCTGACTTTTTATTTGTATGGTCTAAGTATATACCTAAAAATTCAAACATTCGTTGTCCTGAAGGAGCCATGGGTTATGCCAGTCCTTGTCTCAGAAACTGTTGCCAGCACAGCTTGGGGGCTTGGCAATGCCATTAGCTCAGTACTGAGCCATGAAAGCAGAAATCAGATCTCCAAAGGGACCATGCAGGGTGGGCCAGAGCAAGGCAAGGTTTCAGTAGAAATGAACTAAATTCCCTTCTGCTCAGTTCTGTGCAGAACTTTGTTGCCTTACAAAGTCATATGAAAACATATCCCTTAGTTTCTGCTTCTAATTCTGTCTCCAAAAAAGAAGAAAAAGAAAGTCAAGGGGACCAAATGGGGAACAAACTCTAGGCCACTTTTGATAGCAAAACTATTCCATGTCATAGTTCAGGCAAAATCCAAGACTCTCAAGTCATGCAAACAAGTACTAAGGTGAGTCACTGGCCCACAAATTGCACTAATCACCAAATCCTGAAATCCACCTGCTCTTGCTGAATTTGAGCAGATAGTAACCAAGAATATGAACACAGAAAGTGGGTTTGGCACGTGCAAAAGCATTAACTGGTGAAAGTAGCTCCCTAATTGTTACTTAAGGGACACTGTGGGCTACATCTCCCCCAGAAATATCTCTGCCTTAAAGCTTATGACTGGCAGTCTTTCATTCTTTCAAGTTTTTAAGCCTTGAGCACAAAACTGCAAATACCCCTTTGAGGGATGGCACATGAACCTGTGCATCTCACATGGAACAAGTACTCATTGAGCAGCCACTATATGCTGGGCACTGTTCTAGATGCTGTTGATACAGCAATTGATTAAAAAAAAAAACTGAAGTCTCTTCCCCCTTAAGAATTTGTATTCTACCATATCATGGCTATCAACAATAGAATATCTCTGATGTTCGTTTTGATGTTACAGCCTACTTGGAACCAGGCTAGAATTAGTTTGTCAAAGCAAGTTCAAGAGATGATGAACACTGCCAGGTAGAGCAGGCCAAGACATGGCCATTAGACATCCTGTTATGACTGTCAGGAAAGGATGAGGTCTAAGACCCTGGGCACTGAATCCCTAGGGGTGTGTGTGTGTGTGTGTGTGTGTGTGTATGCATACTCACACACACCATGTTTGGCATGGATACTGAAAATAGTCATGCAAAGAAAACTGAGGCAAGTTTGCCAACCTCAAGATTTATCCTAGGCCTGCCTCAAACAAAATGGTATAAGAAAGAAGAATAAATTGACGCCCATAAAGTACTGTGCCAAAGTAACATTGCCATCTGTATTGTGAGTCTGATGAGCTTCATTAACTATTTACACAGGCTTTGCTAATTGCAAAGGGCACTTGGGGAATTCTAAGAGGGTGCATACTTTTAATGGGAGAATAGAAATTCTGCGTCTGACAACACAGAGTTTTAAAATAAGCTGGGGGAAGCAAAATGATGCAAAGGAAATGTGACAGGCCCTTGTAGAGTGTCCACCTGGTTTAAAGAGAGCCCCTGAGGTCATGCTTGGGCCCATGACCCTTGTCCCAGCCCAGCTGTCTGAACCAGGGAGGGCACCGGATCCCATTAGGAAAAATTATATTATCATTCTTGGTAGTTTGTAATTGGAGCTATACAACCTTAATTTAGTGCGTAATACTCTTTTATCTAGAGTATCCCACTAATTCCAAAAAAAAAAAGAAACAAACTTATGACGGATTGCTGAACCAATTTTAAAAACATAATATTGAAGATCGTGGAATAACATCTTCTCCCCATCCCACAGGTGAACTGAAAAGCAACTCATAAGAAAACGGAAAGAAGTATGAAATAGGTGTAAAGAAACTGTTCGTGTACCTGATGGTTTTGCAAATACTGATTTTCATATCATGGAGAGACTCTAGATTGTGTTTTCCAAAGATGACTAAAACAGTATCATCTCCCACTCCCTATGCTCTTCTAAGACCTTGCCATTCATTTTCCCATTAAGAGGTAAAGTCCAGTTCACCTCCTTTTGAGTCTGGTTGGGCTTGTGACCAAGAGAATGCAGCAGAATTAATGCTGTGTGACTTCTAAAGCTAGGTCACAAAAGGCAAGTCAGCTTCTGCCTTCTAAGCTGGGGCATTTGCCTTTGGTGTTCTGTGCCACTGTATAAAGAGTCTGACCATCCTAAGACCACCATGTTGTGAGGAGGCCCAAGCCACATGGAGAGGTCACATAGATGTTCCAGTGACAGCCCCAAATGAGGGTCTGCTGACAACCAGCTCAGCCACCACACACACAGATGATAACATCTCCAGGACTCTAGTTTCCACATGCCTGCATATCCCCAGGCTCTGAATCCTCCAGCAGAGGCCCAGACATTGTGGAGCACATGCAACTCATGCCATCCCTGTCATGTCCTGTCTGAATTCCTCACCCACAGTAGTCAGAGCATATGAAATGGTTGTTCTATGCCACTACATTTTGGAGTTGTTGGTTTCCCAGCAGCACAAAATGGAACAGAGGCTTAAGTTTACTCTTATCCTAGAATTCCAGGAGACCCTACTGTATTCTCTTTTAGTCTTCTGTAGATTTTGAGGATTTCTACTAGGTTGTGAGGATTTCTATAACTTGCTGTCGAACCACTGAAATTAATATGAAATTGGTGTTCAAAATGGGGTTGCAGAGAAAAAGTGTCAGAGTGGATTGGGACCAGCAAGAAATTATTGTCGTGGGATAGAGAGCCGCAATGCACGTTTAACAATAGCAGTATGTCTTGTTTCTTGGGAATCAGATGTCTTACTTCATCAGATAGCTAGACTTTAGAGGAATTCATCATTTTAAATGTCAGAATATTGGATTGAGTTATTGATTCCTTATGGCCTTCAGTAAAGCTCAGAGAAGTGGCAAGCCTCAGCCGACGCTGCTCAGTGGAAGTCAACGGAAGAGAATAGAGGACAGCCCACTGACGCAGAGGGTCAGAGCACAGCATCCACTATTAGTTTGGCCAAACCGTGGTGGCCACCAGGGGTGTGTGTGTGAGTGTGTGTGTGTGTGTGTGAGAGAGAGAGAGAGAGAGAGATTATGAACTGATTGAAAAACTGAAGATTACCAGCAATTGGAATGAGGATATATAGGAAGGAGGAGCCAGAAACGTTAGCAAGCCCTTCAGAATGTACCTTCTCCACCACCAAGTAAAAATGAAGATTCCTCCCCTTATAATACTCAGTTGGCTGTGATGCAACATTTTGGCAAGACTCCAAAGCAGATTTGCGAAGAAATGCACCCTGAAATCCATGCCAAAACTCCAATCTATAATATCCTGCTCATGCTCTGAGGTCATTAAGGAAAAAAACCATGAAAATAGGTGGAGCCCCAGAATTTCCTCTAAAAATCAGAAGACTTACAGGTATGGCTTAGCCCTGAAAGTATAGCCAGCCAGAAGATTCAAAAAGATGTTTCAACGTTATCCTGACAAATAAAATTCTCAAAAATGAAACTGGCACATGGCTAACCATAGTTTTACAAGAATGGTCATGTGAGAGAAATCCCTCAAGCTAACAGCCCCCTGAAGTGTTCAAGCATAAGTATAAATGATGTTGGTAATGGCTGATTGTGACTAAGACCTCCCTGTCCCACCTCCACAGAGAGAACCTCTGAGATGCTCTGGAAGAACAATGGCCAAGCAAAATTCTCCAGGAGGACAGAGTCTGTGGCAGTCCTTCTGGGTGACCAGGTAACTTACTTTGTTATCAAATAGATTAATCAGCAAATTAACATTTATGAGAGTTGTCAATCATTTCATTTACTTCATCATCCCTGTAGAAGCCTCCAGTCTCAACCAACATGCGACATGATCTTGGTGATTTATTCAGGCTTCCTCCTTTATTAATTTTTTTTTTAGATGGAATTTCACTTGTCACCCAGGCTGGAGTGCAATGGCATGATGGCTCACTACAACCTGTGCCTCCCGGATTCAAGCCATTCTCCTGCCTCAGCCTCCCGAGTAGCTGGGACTACAGGCACCCACCACTGTGCACAGCTAATTTTTCTATTGTTAGTAGAGACAGGATTTCACCACGTTGGCCAGGCTGGTCTCAAACTCCTGACCTCTAGTGATCCACCTGCCTTGCCCTCCCAATGTGCTGGGATTACAGGCATGAGACACCATGCCCAGCCTATTAATTTAATTTTTTTTTTGAGACAGGATCTCATTCCATCACCCAGGCTGGAGTGCAGTGCAGTGGTACAATCATAACTCACAACAGCCTAAAATTCCTGAGCTTAAAAGACCCTCTTACCTCAGCCTTCAGAATAACTGGGACTACAGGTGCACACCACCATCCACAGCTCATTTTTTTTTTAATTTTTAGTGGAGATGGGGGTCTCACTATATTGCCCAGGTTGGTCTCAAACTCCTGCCCTAAAGTGATCCTCCCACCTCAGCCTTTCAAAGTGCTGGGATTACAGGTGTGAGCCATTGCACCCACCTTTTTTTCTCATTTTGAAAATATAAAAAATTAAAACAGAAATAGGGGGAAAATGGATCTCACCCAGAGGTAACAGGCTCCAAGAACAGTGGCTCTAAAAAGTCTTCTTTAGATGAGTGATGGACTATTCATTTGTCTCCTCATTGGAGGGGGCGGGGGGCAGTGAGTGTGTTTGCAGTTGTGCTTGTATCCTATTACATGGGATTCCTTTTGATGTGTGGGATGACAGGTGTGTGGCATTGAGGGACAGATGCTGGTAGTGTCTGGGGTACAGTTCCCTGGAGCAGAACCTGAGAAGGGGATGTTTGTTTGTGCAAGACATTTATTAAGGGAGTGCACTCACAAGAAACATGTAGGGGTCGGTGGGAGCCATATTGGGAAGGGAGGAAAGAAAAGTGAAAAAGGATGTGGTCTCTGATGCAGTCGGGCTTCAGCTTGATCCCATGGGGCCTCTGGGGAATAAACTGTACCACAGAGTCTGCTCAGTCTTGGGGCATGAACGCAAGGTGGTTTCTTTGTTTGTTTGTTTTGTGTGTGTGTGTTTTTTCCATAAAGCAGTCAGTTATTGGCCCAGGACTACAGGAGAGGATACAAAGAACCTAGGTCCCTTCATGGGGAGGGACTTCCCTATCTCCCAGGGACACTGGCTCCAGTGTTCAGCTACCTGCCCAAGATGCCCAGGCCTGCAGGAGGGACCAGAGGCAGATGATGTAGACAATGAGGATGTCACAAAGAGAAGTGAGAAATAATGCAAGCAGCTCCATTCTCCACGGCAACTGTGCAGAGAGCCATCTGCAGCAGGTCCAAGCCATTGGTAGCAGCCCCTGGTATATCCAGGACATCAGCACATAGAACCAGTGAAAGGGTCCTCCCTCATAGTGACGCATGTCATAGACTCAGATTTATACAAACAAACGCTGAGCAAACCATGAAGAGTCTCTGCTATTTTCAACAATATCATCACAGAGGAACTGTATTGATTTCCTTGTAAGTATTTAGATTTTTCTCTCTCATTTAAAATGTCATATCAGATTTTTATCATCTCTTTTAAATTTTTAGAAGAGCATTGCCCAAACTCTACTGAAGTGACAGATTTCCTTACCCATCTATCCCGCCAACATCCAGGCGTGTTCAGGGTACTGGGAGAGGCAACAGGGATGGAGGTCCCATCTCAGGGGACTTCACACTGTGACGGGAATGTTCAACCTGCACCTGTTCCTTGCACCATACTCCATCCAGCTCTCCGCTCTTCCAGTCATTTATGCTCCTGTCTTCCCTGGAGGAAGCCTGGTAGTATCTCCCGGGGACACTGGCTTGACTTTTCAGCCACCTGCCCAAGATAGATGGGACCAGGGGCCAGATGATGTGGACAATGATGATGTCACAAAGAGAAGTAAGAAATAAAGGAGGTGACTTAGTGGGAAAGGTGATATTCTGTCTGGGTTCTGAAGAAGATGAGAAATACCAGGCCAGGCTGTGCTTTGCCTCTTGGCCTCTCTATTTTCCTTCCTGACTTTTTTCAGCCATGGTGAGTCTCTGAGTCCTAGTTTTGGCAGAAGGAAGTACCAGAGGGAGCTGAGCTGTTGAACATTATGTGCAATTGTGTAATAACTGCAATCGGAAGGGAAACACTCAGATTCCTGGAGAAAGAGAAATTTGGGTTTGTGGATGCCTGCTGGGAGCTAGGCACTTTCAAATAGTTCCTGTCACCTAACTTAAGTATCATTACTCAAGTACTATTTAACATAAGTATTATGCAGAGAAGTCGAATAATTAGAAAAATGGCATGACTTATACAAAGCAACATAACAGCTACAATTTAAATGTGAAACTGCCCGATTCCAAATCCACACTCTTTATACTACAAGGCCTTGCCCCCTTCTCTGGGCTACACCAACATCGCAGTTGCAGGCGAAGAGGCCATGTCTAATGACAGCCCCCTTTACATGCCAACCTAATCATGGTCATGGTGTGATGACCAAAAAAGGAACTAGCATGAAAAATTTGTCTCTGAGGACCCAGAGTAATAAAATCCCAGGATAAGGAAGGCCTTTAGCGGATATATGGCCTGCCGTCCCGTTCAGTCTAGAAAACGCCTCCTCAGGGTCCCTGAAGACGGTCACCTCCCTCTGCAGGAGGACGTCCAGTGGGAGGAGAGCCACTTCCCCAGGCCTCCCTGACCCTAATGTCAGAAGGTGCTTTCTTAGGTTGAATCAAAATCTCTCTCCCTGTGTCTTCCCATTGCTTCCTGTTCTTTTCTCTGGAGCAACACGATGTAAATAAGTTTATTTTCTTTTGTGCACATCAGAATTTCACATTCAAAGGACATCATCAGCTCTCTTGTTAGAAGGGGTCCAGGCTGAACACTCTCTTTTCTCTCAATGATCCCAGCTATGACACAGTTTTCTGACCTTCAACATCCTGGAGGCCCAAGACTATTCAAATATGTCACAAATATCTCTAATCACATCTGTGATTATGACTTGGATAGAAGATAAACACCATTTCCATAATGATGAACATAAGACATTTGAGATTTTTTAATTTTTAGAGTTGTTATTTTGAATTATTTACCTTCCTAAATCTAAAAAAATTCCCTTTAGAACTCTTAATTTCTTTCCTAATTTATCTATCCTACTTTCAAGCAGGATCAACCTCCCAAACGCATTGCTTACCAGGCTGTGATACCAAACTGCACAGGAAAACTTAATCTTCAAGAACCTGTAGCTAGTCTCCCAGACATCCATATCTCCTTGTCCTAACCCTTTGATTTATGTTATTGTTTTTAAGTCCCATTTTCCAGGCATTTGCTAAGCCAATAGAGAACTGGGCCAATTTCCAAAGTCCTGCTAAGAAGTTAATGTTGAATAAAATTTTTTTCAATGCAGCAATTGATCTACAGTCATTGCCTGTTTGGGCTTCCCAATCACAGCTCCAGACAATCAAAGAGAAGGCTTATGCCATTTAAACGTCTTCCTTCCAGCAAAAGAATCTGGATTGCTTTGTCAGAAAAGTAAAAAGGAGACATGTCCAAATTATAACTCATCCCTCTACCTTCAGCCTTATCAACTATTTTAAGTGTAATAACAACTACTCACCAATTGCCTCAAGTCTCATTTTCTCAATGTGATTTCAGTCACTCATTCTTCAAAGATTATTTTATAGAGCAGCAGACAGGTCCCAGACCAACTCCACTCCTCTCCTAAAGTCCTGTTCCATGCCCAGAGGAATCCATTTTCCAATGACTAGAGAGGGGCTGGGGACATTTAGAGGCCTGGGCCCCTTGTCTCAAGGCTGGACAACTCTGAAGAGCCAACCTAGTCCCAGTGCTCCTTGCAGAATTGGCTGAGGCCACTGTTGCAATCCCATCGAGGTTCAAATATTAATACCTCCTGGCCCAACCCAATCTTCTCACCTCCAGGTGTTGTTCCTCAGCCTTAGTGGGAAATAGGGTTATTTCCCATTAAACCAGCTATCTGCATGTAAATATCATCGAGTCTGTTTCCCTTGGAAGCCAAACTACAACGTGTGTGTGTGTGTGTGTGTGTATAGATAGATAGATAGATGATAGATAGATAGATAGATAGATAGATAGATAGATAGATAGATATATGATAGAAGAAAGAAAGACATCCAAAGTTGTAGGTGACCTAGATTGGACAAATATAGCTGTCTCTTGTTGTCGCTGGGGAATTTGTTCCAAGACCCTCCCTCAAATACCAAAAGCCATGAATGCTCAAGTCTCTGATACAAAGTATTCTCATATAACCTATGCACATCCTCCCCTGTACTAATTCAGGGAAAGACCACGAAGAGCCTGTGTTCTCTTTAATATTCATTTTATTCTCCATTTAAAGCCTTTGCCTCAAAACCCTGCAAGGTTACTCATCACTGCCAAATTGGAGTCTGTGAGATTTTTGGAAGAACCATTCATATTACAAGTTTATATTCAAGTTCCAGTCACTGAGGGATTATTGGTAGCAGTGATCTTATAATTATCAGTTCTTTATTATCTTGAATATCACTTTATTAGCTTATCTGGTAGTCTCTCTTTAGGATTTGTACACTCTCATCTCTACATTACCTATAATACCTAATGCCATGTAAATGTTGGCAAATAGTTGTTATACTGTATTTTTTAGAGAATAATGACAAGGAAACAAGTCTGCACATGTTCAGTACAGACGAAATCATCCTTTTTTCCCAAATATTTTTGATCCACAGTTGGTTGAATCCGTGAATGTAAAACCCACAAGTATGGAGGGCTGACCATATGTTATATATAATTTGACACAGATTTGTTATGTATACAATATATCATCTAAAACTGAACAATTATTTGTTGTTCCAAATAGCCTCAAAATACACCCCCAAAATTTATAAAATTTGGAGGAATTTATTGTTTATAATGAACGTTTATCAAAATTAAGTGAATCATCAATTGTTATACTTTTTCATTACAAAATACAAGGCAGGTATGGATTTAATATCTTAATGAACTATTTAGTTTATAATGAAGAATTTCTTGGCATTGCATGCTCAACTGTTGAGATTATTTGGAGAGTTATGAGCTTTGCAGGAGATATTCATAACTTATTATATATCTAGAATGGGTTAAAATGGATTTCTCACCTTGAGGATAAACATTTATGACTTTATTTTCAGTAGAGTAGTAAACTAAGGACAAGGTAGAAATAAGGAGGCTTGGTTTCACTCCTGCCTGCACCTCTAAATTGTTCCACAAACTTTTCTGGGTCACTGTGCTTCCTGGCCTCAGTTCCCTATCTGTGGAATGAAGAAGGTGTCCTTGATGTAATTCCAAATCTAACAATCCATAACTGTAAGATGACATCCCTAGTCCTTTTATATAATTGTTATAACTATTAAAGAATAAAAGCACAGAACAGGAAACTTCTAAATACACTGCTTCTACAGACGAACTATGGAAATACCTCCTTAGTGACACTTTAAAACAATCTGCACTGTACTAAGAAAATAGTACTTTGCACTATCTGTAGACATAGCAACTAACAGGATGTCTGCCACATAGCACCAGCTGAATACATTCTTGATAAATGAGTAAATGATTGTTACGCGAATGCGTGTTTCCATTCCTGTCATTATCCCACAACCACTCCAGAGGGAATACAATAAATTCTACCCAATGAATGAGCCCATGTCTCAGATATTTTACCTTCATCTATTTACTAATCTACCTCACAAAAAATGATATCCTTGTGGAAAATATCTCAATAGAGAAATAATATCCAACTGTGATCTAAATATTTTAATTAAGCCAACATGTAGTTTAACTTGTTGAGTTGCTGATTAGAGCAATCTTTTTACATGTTTTGGAGTGAAAGTGCTTTCAAAATGCTTCCATGAGAACTGGAGGGCTGCAAACATATGGCCTATGTGGTGAAATCCAGTTCCTGTTCTTAGACTTAGCAGACGACAGTTTTTAAAGGGATTTGATGTTTGACATTTCAGTGGGTTCAGCATAAATGCAGATGGTTGGGGCCCATCTTACGCCCAAAGGTGTTCCTACACATCTTTTAATGCCTTCACTTTGAAGCTGACCTGATCTCTTCTCATTGGCCTTGTGAGATGGGATTTGCTGTCTCCACAGTCTCAGTTTTGAGTCCCAGCTCCACTATTGATTGGATATATTTTCTTATCTATAAAATGTGGATAACCTCAGGTGATTATTATATGAGGTTATACCAATAAAATGCTTAGCATGGTACTTAACATATATTAATGATTTCTATGAATATGCTTGCACAACTTACTATGATTATGGTAAAGCATACCATTAAATACATGGAATTATTTTTTAATCTACGAAATAACTTTAGATGATTACTAAAAGTTCTGATTTTGAAATTCGGGAAGTCTACATCTCCTCTTTTATAAACTGATATAACATCAAGTAGATTTCTGTGTCTAAGATGTAATTATTTCCACTGTATTTTCAAATATCCAACTGGAAAGATCACGGAGAAGTATTGCCCAAGTAAGCTGGATATCCTAAAAACTGTGAGCCAAAAAATAATATAGAGGTAAATATCTTGTAGTTGAATACTGACTAAAGAAATTATAACATATCAGTGTACTTAAAACACTGTAGAGAAGTAGAGAAGCTAAAAATGAACTGCTCCATGTGTGAATTCTATTGCTACTTGGAAATGCATCTAAGAAACATTACATGAAAAGAGCAAAATATCAAGGACTCTGAACAACCACTATCCACAGTGGGCTGTCATGCCAAGTGTAGTTTATGAATCTCTCCACAGCTGCATTGTTGCCTACAGCCCCACAGGGTGCCTCCATGCTCCATGGCAGCCATAAATAGCAATGTCTTCAATCACACGCCTATAAAAGCAAGGCGACTAAGAGCTCAGACCCCTCAGGGCTAAAGGCCTGGATTATCCAATTGGTCAGACCAGCTGAAATGTTGGTTAGTAGTGAAGAATCTTGAATGGGCAGTAAAGAAAGAAAATGATAAATACTAATAAGGATCCCAGGACCAGTTGCATGAGGGGAGTCTGTAGCTTGGCTTACAGACCCCCTTTCAATCTTTACAAGAGACTGCAAATGACCCTCTCCACTTTCTGGGAAAAAGTGAGGTCATCTTGTTCTCTGGCCATTTAGTTTGTAAAGAACATAGATGTGCCAGGTTGCTCAAATCAATTCTCCAAATGTGGTACTCAAATAGCAGCACATTTTCTTACTGGATCTGTTCTCTGGATGACAGTCTTCCCCCCATTAAAATAAACCTATTATAGATTGAAGTATGAAAATCAGGTACATGTTTGAGATCTTAAGAAAAAGTGAAGGGAATCTCATACTTGCTGCCTGCAGCTCCAGCCTGGATCTCCAGATCTCCAAGGCTCCCCATCTCAACTATCAGACTGTGGGACACTTTCATTGGAAATTTTGAGAAGCACAGCTTTAGGTGTTGGAGGTTTATGATAGTGAAAAAGAAAACTCAGAGGACATCTCTGAAACTACAAAGCCACGCCTAGTGGAGAAATGAAGTAGGCTCCGTACTGTCTGAGCCCCACACAGCTCATGGTCTCTCCCCATCTTACTGGACTATGAGCACCCTTCATCAGCAGATGCCCACGACTGCCTCTCCACTGATGCCATTATTCCCATGATGCACTTTCTCTGTTTCTGCCCCCTTCTCCATCCAAGTCTTTCCCTTCTCCCTCTTATGATACAACCCCTTTGTTTTTACTGATTGATCTTATGACACATTCCTTTTATTTTTACCAGTTGACACATCTGACATTTTTTCAATGTAAAACATTGAAAAAAAACTGGATAAAATATGTCCCTGCCATTGGATTACACACTAATTTCTGAAGTCAATCTTCCTGAGGTTACCGAGAATCTTTTATGACATTGAAAAAATGTCAGATGTGTCAACTGATAACTACTCAATATACAACCTCACCACAGAATGGCTGAAGCACCTTGTAAACAAATTACATCTCATATTCGGCCACTGTTGGTTAATGCCCCAAGCTGGGCCAGTCAGTTTGAGGCAATGCACCTGGCCTTTGTGAGTGTGCAGCTTGTCTTGAGAAAAGACACTGGGCGTACATAAGATTCCCAAAAGTTCCCATGACATGCAGACATGTCACCGGCATTGCTCTAGTGAAGAGTGCTTTAGAGAAGAGAGAGGCTTGTAACACCAGCTGCCATCTGCATACACAGTGCGCCAGGCACTGTGCTAAGAACTTTACAGCCGTGATCTCATTTAATTCCTCTTAAACATTCAAGTTGAAGTTGTGTCCTATTCTATATCATAAATGTCATTATATCAAAAAATATATTTTTCCTGTGCAAAATATATGTTGTACATATTCCAGTACATAAACTTTTAACAGCTTCCATAGCATCCTCAGATTTCAATATGATTTTTAAATACCCCACTCAGAAGAAATTTAATGTTTCTTTCATCATACTCTGAGTCAGCTTAAATCATTATGCTTTTAATTATTCCACTTTCACGGAAAAATACAAAGTGATGAAAATTGCCTTTCTAAATATTTCTCCCATTGAGGAACAATTCTCAGGTTTCTATTCTTCTAGAATTCAAAGAGTTTTCAGTATTTAGGAGTATTTGCCCCTTGCTGCAAAATTCGTCCTCTTCAATACTTTTTATTTAAGTGAGCACAAAATGCAACAATGGTAGGGTTAATTGATTTTGATAGACCCACCAAAAATCATCAGCAAACATTTATGACTTTCCATTGCAGACAATTCCATCAATGTGTTGTTTCCATGCATCTTTGAAATACCAAGTGATCCCTCCAGTAGAATCTCTTATGAGACATAAAAACTACTGGCACAGAGAATAATTCAGTTTTACTTCTATCAATGAGCATTATCTAATGTTGCTTAGAGGTTTTATGAAACCAGGGAATCATCCATTCCCATCTATGTTTATTCCTGAAAATTGCGGCCTTGGTGTTATACAGAGACCACGATTGCACAGAGAAGGCCTCAGGGGAGCAAACATGACCTCATCCTGTGAGGGAGAGCCACAGCTCACTGCCACATGCACAGAGGATTAAAAGGCAAGTGGGAAGACAAAATACTGTGATTTAAAAAAAAAAAAGTACAAAGAATTAGCTCATCCAATGATGAAGACAAGACAGCAAATGCCAAATTAGCTTAATTGAGCATGCAAAATTAGATGTTCACCTTGATGAACATAATTATTACAATTTCAAAACTGGAAATGACCTCAGGAAAAAAAATCTAGAACAGCCTCATTCCCAATTGAAAACAAACAAACAAACAAACAAAAAAAAACAAGCAGAGTTACCCCCAGTATAATGCAGAGCTGGTGATATGGTTTGGCTGTGTCCCCACCCAAATCTCACCTTGAATTGTAGTAATCCCCAGGAGTCAAGGGCGGGACCAGGGGGAGATAATTGAATCATGGGGTTGATTCTTGTGGTAGTGAATAAGTCTCACAAGATCTGATGGTTTTATAAATTGTATCCACTGCACAAGCTGTCTTGCCTGCCACCATATAAGGCGTGCCTTTGCTTTTCCCCTTGCCTTCTGCCATGACTGTGAGGCCTCCCTAGTCATGTGGAACTGTGAGTCCATTAAACCTCTTTCTTTTATAAATTACCCAATCTTGGGTACATCTTTATTAGCAGCGTAAGAACAGACTAATATGGCTGGCAATAGAATGGACAAGACTCTCACACCTTTCTGCCTTCACGGGCAAAACTCACAGCACTCACACTTTCATAGATTCTGGCAATTATATCCTAGCCCCGCAGCTTTAGAGATGCAAGAGTTGCACCTCTGATCACCTGGCCTGCTTTTGAATTTTGGCTGCAAAGACTAACACTCAGGGCTTCTGACTGCTTTTCTTTTCCCCCACACATAAACTTGCTACGTTTCTTCCCCACCCCACTGTTTGTCCAGAAAGCTACAAATCTTTCCAGAAATATCCATATGGCATATCTCTGAAATCAGTCAGCTAGAGGTCAGTATGTATCTGTGCTTTAAACTTTATGATTAGTGCCCTAAAAATATTGTTATATTCTGCATTGGGTAAAACGCGCCCCTGCCTTTGGATTTCACATTAATTTCTGAAGTTAATCTTCCTGAAGTTACTGAGAATCTGCGTGTTGCTAAATCCAATGGAATTTGTTCCCTCCTCATCTTACTGGACCATCTGTAGCTTTTGGCACCATTGACTATTATTCTCTCTCCTTGAAATACCACCTTCCTTTGGTTTCCAGGAAACTATATTCTCTTGGTTTTCCTCCTGCATGTCCCTCTCAGTCTTCCTTGCTGGCTCATCCTCCTCCACCCAGTCATTAAATGTTGTAATTTCTCAAAGTTCATTTATAGTTCATTCCTTTCACACTCTATCAATACCCATGCCATACAGAGACTCCCAAATTCCTTTGTCCAATCTTGATTGCTCTTCTGAGATCCAGAGCTATATAGCTAGATGGATGTCTTTCTAGCTGTCTCTACTGGGATATCAGAAAGACATGCTTCAATACTATATGCTTCTAAATTCATAACATTTCCCACAGTAACAACCTTAGTCTGCTTCTAGTAGTTCCTCTCTAAGTAAAACCACCATCCACCATTTGGAGATGCTTCAACGCTGGCAGTCAATCCAGTCTTTCTCTCTTTCACTGTGTGTAAATGGTCCCTCTCCCAGTCAAGGGAGATTTTCCTTCCTAGGTCTCTCTGTCTCCATCCTCACCACCACCCTCATCCTAGAAACCATGCCTGCTCATGCCGCAACCTCTTGACTTGTCTCCATACATCTGGCCTGTCCATCTGCGTTTGTTCTCCACATGGTGGACAGGAAGTTCTTTACAAAATGCAAATCTGATTTTATCACCCTTTGCCTAAAATCCTTCCACAGCTTACCCCAACTCCAGGTATAAAGCCCATAGGCTCTTCGTGGCCTTCTCCTGCCTAAGTCATTCACTCCATCTGCACCCTACTCCCCCCACCCCAGGATGTCCAAGCACCAGCCACACCCAGTGCTTTTAGCTCATCAGACACACCATTCCTTTCCCCACATCTGCCACCTCCACCAGGCCCTGAAGACATTTTCCCTCTACTCAGAAGGTACTCCTCATCCTTCGGCAAGTTCAACCCTATTTCTCCTTCAGATCTCAGCTGAAACATGACCCCTCCAGAAAGGCTTTCCTGAGTGTCCGTCCCATCTAGCTCAGTCCCTCACCATGCTTCCCGGCTCTCGGCCTCTCCTGGAAGCGCTGGCCACTGCTGGACTTCCGCACTTCCTCTGTGTGTATGTGACTGCGTGTTCTGAGGCTCCACATCCTTGGTCTTAGGAACCACTTCAGGTTTCATTGTTTTCTGTACAAATCACAGTGTGTAGCCAGGACCTGGCATATAGCAGGTGCTTGATAAATATTCACTAATATCAGTCAATGATTTCACCCTTTTTATGCAAACTTTTGCAACAGGCTGGATTATTCAGGAGGGATAGTACGTTCTTGAGTTATCAGTCGAGTAGATTCCCTCTCCTCCCCTGCCTGGTCCTCAACTAGCCTGACTTCAGCAATTTCACTCATTATTTATCTTCTAGAAGAGACAACTTGCCTCCTAGAGATAGATGAGAGGGCGACTTACTCTGTCTACTTACAGGTCATGCTAGAAACGTTTTTCTAGGAAAGGTACTGAAACCCTTAGCAAGAATCAGTTTGTGGTTCATTAATTCACATTGTTTAAATGCCTCATGAGAATGGACAAGTGGAAGTAAGCTACAGCTATTTTTGTGACTCACCAAAACTAGAGGTCACAGCTGTGCCCCAGGGCAGTCCTGCCCAAAGCTACTTGCTTTCAACCTCACATGAGTCACCCTGTGCGGCTGGAAAGAGCAAAGTCTTGATGGAGATTCCATTTTTTTTTTTTTGGCCAAATGACTAATAAAAGTCACCTTGTCAAATTTAGCCATAGCAACAGGCAGTAAATTTGTAAGTGTGTTGTTGAATTAAGTTCCTGCTCTTAAATTTGAAAGGATAGATTTGTCACCTTAAAAAAAAAAGATTTTAATTTTAAAAACAAGTGATTCTCTTTATCCTCTGTAAAGATTCCTGGCAAGTTTCTTTGCCAGGGCAACAAATAGAGGCCTGGAGGCTTTCGTGTATTTTCTAAAGGTGAGCAGGTCACTGGTCAAAAGTTCTTCGCTATAGACAAAGGGAGGGTGTATTTACTATTGCTTATACAGATACTTGTGTTTAAGCTGGTTGGCCTTTAAATATTTGACCCCAAGAAGAGGGAATCTTTTCTTTATCAGGCTAAAAGTTTTTAAATGTAGAAAAATCAAATAAAGAATGGAAATTTTCAAAGATTAGAAGGGATCCAGATTTAGCCACAGTGAAATTGCTCAGCACAGGGGACATCTAAGAAAGCATACTATACTAAAAAAAATCTTCATTGTTACTATCATTCCCATATTTGAAGTTTGTCCATAAATGCAAACCACAAATATAGAACATTGCATCACAAAGATGTTCTTCATAGCCTAAGAAAGTAGAGCTGCTGGACTTCTCTTCATTATCATGATTTACCGTTACAGGCTTTACACTTTTAAATTTGTTTGTATCCATTTTACCAATGAGGAAATTGACAGCCAGAGAAGTTAATTAATTTGTTTAGTGGTTCCCAGAGTACAAAGAGCATGAAAAGATGAGCAGGCACCATGGTGCTTAGGAGTGTGGACTCTAAAGACATGTTGCATGTGTTTACATCCCCGCTCCATCATCCACTGTGTGGCTGCGGGCAAGTCCAATGGCTACTCTAAGCCTTGGCTTCCTTAGCTATGAAACACAGATGATAATACTGAGCTCGTACCATCATTTTACATTCTAAGTGAGATAATGCATAGCAAGCACTAGAAACAGTGTCTGGCGCATAGTAAGCTCTTAAAAGCTTTAGCTGTGTTTTAAAATCACCTGGAGAGCTCACTAAAGATTAGGATACCTAGGAACCTCCTCGAGAGATCATGATTCACTAGAGCTGGGCAAGAACCTAGGAATCTGCATTTTGATAAACACTGCCAGTGAGTTGGAAAACCACTATTAGTGCAGCCAGATGTACCTAATTCCAAAGTTAATGTTGCCTCATCAGGAAACAAATTCTTCAGTCCCTTCCCAGTTTGTATTGGTATTCCTATGATTTTTCAAAGGGGCCAAGTGTCACTTCAATTTAACACCTTTCTAAGTAACATCTCGTCTACATTGCTTTGGGAAAAAATCACTTTTTTTTGCCTCTTAGATGCTCTCTTAAGTCACAATATTTTCCATGATGTTGCTTTTTATTTTTAGAGTCCCAGGGATCTGCCACGACTAGACCCTCATGTCCTTCCATCATGTAGCATCAAGGACTTGACTCGTGTCCTCTCTAGGCTATAACCCAGTCTCCAAAGCCAAGCCCGTGTGACCAGAGATAGCTGAGTGTTCAGGGGTAGCTGTGTTTCAGGCCAACTCCAGTTTGGTGTTTTTGTTTCCATCCCCAAACCAGGGGGCCTGCAAGCCCCACATATCAAACAACTGGTTTGTGGAATTGGCTGTTATTACAGGGAGATAACTGAGCTGCCTCCTGAAATCTGAGGTTCTTAAACCAATTGGGTATCATATATACCCAGTGCTTTCTGGAAAAGTAAAGTGTACAACTCAATTTTCACCATGTTGTTTTGGAAAACAGACCTCAGAAACCAAAGGCAAACACTCAACATTCCAATCCAACTCCATCATCTTCCATGACACGGGCAGTGAAGTCACATTTGGTTAGGGCTTTAGTTGCTCTCCAGGAATGATGAACTCAGCTTGATAACAGATGTTCTAAGAAGCTATCGAAAGCTACCAAGCAAATAATTTTTTTCTAGTATCACTGTATGCAGCTTTTTCAAAATGACCAAATGATCTGACAATAGAAGGAAAAAGCAATAGAGTGATTCCATATTGTAAGCCAGATATTCACTTCGAACGAAGCTCTTTGAAGCCCTCAGTAGCTAAGTAATTAGTCTTTTTCTAAATTCTTATAAAATTTCAAGACCGTGAAACACTATGGAAGATATCATAACAGCAAACAGCCTCAAAGTGCTGTAGATGGGATAACTGGAAAATAAGAAATAAGAATTCATTAATCTTTTCTCTAATTTATAGTAAATTCAATTGTGTTTATATATTGGAAGACTTGTACTTTTTTCTATTAGTAAAATATACCCCAAATGTTTCAGGATCTCCTGCTCAAAGAACCTAGAGTATGCTTAAGTACTTTGTGTTAAACAGTACCATGGTGGGCTTTTTTCTTTATCATTTCAGTAAATCCAGCCATTGCACTTGTGCACAGGTGTGAAGAGAAAGATCAGTAAATGAGACTTCTTTCCCAAGGGCCCTTCCCCTCCTCACCCGTTAAACCCAACAGCTGAGGAACTGTCAGCCTGTACTGAGCCATTCTATCAAAGAAAGGATAGAAAGTTATTAAAAAGTGGTAAATATGGAGGTTAGGAAGCTATGTAAACAAGGATGCATAAGATAATGTGAAATGAGAAAAAGCAGAATAAGAAAATGAATACTTACTGATTAAAACGATGTTAAAAACCATACAGCGTGCACAGTTACTGTCAGGAGACCACAATTTGTGCTCTTAAGCTATTGGTTGGAATATGATCTGCAGCAAAAAAAAAAAAAAAATTATATATGTAACCTTCAGTTCATTCTTATAAATTGGTCCATTGAAAACAAGAGTACCAGTATGTATAAAGATAAACACACACAGAAAATGTACATATACATATTATATATTACATTCTTGTAAAAAAAATTTTTAAATGACCTCTGAGCCAGAAGGAAGGTGCCGAAGAGCACATACATGGCTGTTATCTGGAGGTGGAATTGGGGGCAGAGGGTGTTTATTAATCTCTGTCACAGCCTTCAGTGGTACAAGAACTTGCTGCTCCCGGGTCCTCTCATTTGAAGACACCCACCGCCTAAGGATGAAGAGAAGCTCCTTCTTGCAGATCTGAGGCTGATTTCCCAAATCCCAGGAATACCCTTCCCACAGCCTGTTCCCCAGACCCAGGCCTGTCCCCTTATGCCTGGTCCCAAGTCAAAACCAGCTATTCCTATTTTAGAAGACAATACTACTTCTTCCCTTGCCTTGTATTACCAGTGGTCTAGGTTGTCAGAGGCTCCTCAGGGTACAGCCTTATTCATCTCTGTGTGTCCGCAATGCCAGGCATAGCACTTGTTACAGAGTTTTTGTTCCATTGTACACAGGGACTTATACAGTGCAATGATAGACACTGGTGAGATGGGGGTGAGGGTTGAAAAATTACCTATAGGGTACAGTGTTCACTATTCAAGCAACAGGTGGACTAAACACCCAGACTTCACCACTACACAATATATCCATGTAACACATCTGCACTATACCCCCAAGTCATAAATCTATATGATACATACAAATTAAATATATATGCATCAAACTAAATACACATTTATATTTAAACACAGGAAACGGGAACTGATTATTTTACAAAACAAAGTTACTCCTTCATGTGACTAATAGCCTTCAATGGTGGAATTCTTAAAACATAACATTTTTACTTTCTACAGAAAACACAGAAACACAGAAGTGTTTTTAAATGATTAAAATATTTTATAGGAATGTACTCTTTAGTCCCAATATCAGTAGGGAAAGGTTTCTATACAACAGTGAATTCATAGCATAGCATTACATGCAAAGTTTGAAAAGAATTAGGATAATCTACATGTACTAACATGAAAAGATCTTTAAATGTAATGTTGTCTGAAAACAAACTGTAGAAATATAAGTAGGGCCTTCTGTCATTTTTAACTAAGGTAAGTAAATTATGTATTCAGATGAATGAAAATAAGTTTACAGAGGTCTTGCATAATTTTAAGTTTTTAAAACAGCTCCCACATACACATACATAAATCTGATCATCTCAATAAAAAGACAGAAAGAGAGACATCCTGCTCTTATTCAACAGGAATTCTTGACCAAGACTACAAATGTAGCCCATTTGACATCGAAAACATTGGGACCGGTGTGAGAGTGAGGAAAATGGGGAGAAAAAAGAACTTTGAAGACAAGGATTTGAAGTTAGCCTGAAGCATGGAAAGGAGGAAGGGCAAGCTTTCTGCAGCGAGGACAGTGCCTGCCAGAGAAAACCAGATCCTGGTGAGGGGTTTCTCCAGGAAGAGAAAGTCAAAGCTGCAGGTAGGCTCTGGAGACAAGGAGCTCACACGCAGTGAAGGTGGCAGCCACATTGAGAAATCACTCCAGGCCGGCCGGGCGCGGTGGCTCAAGCCTGTAATCCCAGCACTTTGGGAGGCCGAGGCGGGCAGATCACGAGGTCAGGAGATCGAGACCATCCTGGCTAACAGGGTGAAACCCCGTCTCTACTAAAAATACAAAAAAAATTAGCCGGGCGTGTTGGCGGGCGCCTGTAGTCCCAGCTACTCGGGAGGCTGAGGCAGGAGAATGGCGTGAACCCCGGGAGGCGGAGCTTGCAGTGAGCCGAGATCGCGCCACTGCACTCCAGCCTGGGGGACAGAGCAAGACTCCGTCTCAAAAAAAAAAAAAAAAAAAGAAAGAAAGAGAAATCACTCCAGGCCGAAGGACACGCACCGAAGGCGGGAAGGGTGGCACCGTGGACAGAGCTTCGGATGGGTGCAGGTGGGGCTAACAAGGCAGCATGGGGCAGATGCTGCAAGTATGGAAGCCAGGACACGAGCTTCCTTCCAACCACTAAAGGGCAACTCACAAGCAAAATTCTTTCCTAATGCTTCACCACGTTGTTTTTCTTTTTTAGATAGATCTCACTCTGTTGCCCAGGCTGGAGTGCAGTAGTGCAGTCATAGCTCACTGCAGCCTGAAACTCCTGGGCTGAAAGGATCCTGGCACCTCAGCCTTCTGAGTAGCTGGGACTACAGGTGTGCACCATCATACCCGGCTAATTTTTTGATTTTTTGCAGAAACGAGGTCTCCCTATGTTGCCCAGGCTGGTCTTGAGCTCCTAGCCTCAAGTCATTCTCTTACCTTGGCCTCCCAAAGTGCTGGAATTACAGGTGTGAGCCATGGTGCCTGGCGACCTCACCATTTTTGCTGACTGAATCACTTGACTAACCTAACTACAGCTTGCTACTGAAGATGCTGGCAACCTAGTAGACAATATGTCAAGATGCAACGATGCTCCATAGTAATGTAATACCTTCCATTCAACCAAGGTAAAAGTGTCAACTAAATGCTAATGTCTCCACCAACCACAGATGGGGTTTGCAGGAGCAATGGCTGTAGGGACACTAAGATTTCACCCTCCAGAAGACAGCATCTTCCTGTATCATGGCTAGATCACCAGCTACCCACAGACAGCCTGAACTCCAATTGTCTTCCTGCACATGTGCCTTTAAAAGTTTTACTGGCATTATTGCTTTTTAACTTCTGGTAATTGCTTTAAAAGAACAAAGCTCTTTGTTTAAGGGGGGCCCAGGGATCTTATAATTGCCACGAGGCACATGAGAGGTTTCTAGACTTTCTAAACAGTTTCTCTTTTAACATTAAATATTAAGTTCGTAATGTTTGGCCAAAATGTAGACGCTCCCTAGGGAGGGGGAGGTGATGCTATCAGGAAGATCGTGTAGACTGGTAAGGGATCCCTCCCACATCGCTGACTTCACAACCACAAAAAAGCGCACCTGAGGAGGGGTGCTGGCCACCCTGTGCCCATGCAACCACGATGTCTTGCCAGAAGCAGGGCACACTCTAGTCCCAGTTGCGTCAGGGGCTTCAGACTCATTAATACTATTTTCTACATTAAAATAAATGATGACGTATCTGTTCACCTGCAATGAATCACATCGAGTCAGTTCTTAAATGAGTGTTTCCAGAATCTTTAGGGGCTCCAACCCAGCTAGTGCAGGTGCTCACTGACTTAACCCTTCTTTTCCCATGGTATATTTTTCCCCAGAATTTTCCAGCTGTAACTAACAGTAATTTCAGTGACATTAAATACTGTTACAGGAACTTTTCAAATGTAGAGGAGCCTTTAGAATGAAGCCTTGAGCATGAGGGGCAGATCCCCCCCTCGCCCAACCACCACCTGAATCTGTGTGAACCTGGAACTGTTAGGTGAGCCCATCGGCTTGAGTGGACAACCCAGGCTTGCAAAAGGGGAGACTGGGGAAAGCTTTGCCTTTCCCTTTCCGGGGGAAGACTTATTTTTAAAATAACAATGTCCTGTGTTCACAGAATGTCTGTGCTGTAATAAAATGTCATCTCCCTACAATGTTATGATACAGACCTCAAACCTACAAACATGAGGAACTTCTGCCTCTGGGTTAACTGGTTACCCACTGTACAAGACACGTTACACACAGTCCAGGAGGCGGAGCTTCTGAGATATCTAGAAACAGCTTAGAGGCAAAATGACAAAACAAAGCAGCAACAACAAATAAAACCAATCTTCTTGAACTGGCTCTCGCTTTGGCCTAACTAGTTAGGCACTACTTGAATAACTATATCAAGTTCCCTTGAGTCGTCTTTTACTTTAAAATGTTACTGTAGGACTGACTCATCCGTTCCTTATCCTGCCCAGTGTACTGTTCATATCTCGTAGTCAACTTGGTGCTAAAAGTAGTGACGAGCCATTTACAATGCCAGAAATCAAATTTTGTTTCAGTTAGAATCAGGTTTGGCTCCAAACAATAAATAATAATGAATGTGATAACTTGGATGAAATGGCCACATCTGTTAAGAAATGAGAACTACCAAAATTCACTGAAGAAAAAGTAAGTAACCTTGTATAGTCCTGTATCTATCTGAAAGCAGGAATTATAGTTCAAACCCTTCACACACACAAAAGCTACCAAATTTTTTTTTTTTTTTTTTTTTTTTTCTGAGATAGAGTCTCGTTCTGTTGCCCAGGCTGGAGTGCAGTGGCGCAATCTCGGCTCACTGCAAGCTCCACCTCCCGGGTTCACACCATTCTCCTGCCTCAGCCTCCCAAGTAGCTGGGACTGTAGGTGCCCGCCACCACGCCTGCCTAATTTTTTTGTATTTTTACTAGAGACAGGGTTTCACCGTGTTAGCCAGGATGGTCTCGATCTCCTGACCTTGTGATCCGCCTGCCTCGGCCTCCCAAAGTGCTGGGATTACAGATGTGAGCCACTGTGCCTGGCCAAAGGCTACCAAATATTTAAGGAAGAAATAATACCATGACTCATAATTCTGGAGGCCAGCATTAATTTGATAGCAAAACTAGACAAAGACCTTATAAAGAAAATACAGACCAGTATTTCAGATGAGTATAGATTTAAAATTATAAACAAAATTTCAGCAAATCAAGTCCAAAAATACATAAATACGTCATGACCAAGCATGGTTTATTTCAAGAATGCAAGGCTGTTTTAACATTAAAAATCTATCAATATAATTCATTATATTATAACAAAATAATCTAATAATTCATAGAAAAAACAATTATGTCTATAGATTTAGAAAAAAATTTTGAAAAAAATCCAAAGTGTTATTGATAAAACTCTCATAAATTAGAAAGAAAAGAAAACTTTCTTAACCTGATAAAGGGTATTTATTTTAAAAATCTATATCCAACATAATTTGTAAACGTAATAAGAATGTCAGTTTATGGTGAAAGACTGTATGGCTTCCCAGTAAGATCAGGGATAAGGCAAAGATACCCATTCTCACCACTCGTATCCACCTTTGTACTAGAATTTCTACCCTGTACAATAAAGCAAGACAAAGAAATAAAATGTGTCTAGATTGAAAAGGAGAAACATTCTTTATTCACAGAAAACATGATTGTCTATGTAAAAAATCCCACTGAATCTCAAAAAAATAAAAGTCATGAGAACAAATAGGGGAGCTTAGCAATGTTGCTGAATATAAGATGTATAAAATCAATTGTATTTCTACATGTTAACTAACAATGAGAAATTTAAACTTTTTGAGAAATCCCATTTACAATAGAATCAGAAAACAAAAGTTACTTTGAAATAAATCTGAGAAAAATGTAAAATACTTATACACTGAAAACTAGAAAATATTGCTGACAGAAAATTAAAGAAGACCTACATAAGTGGAGACATATACCGTCTTCATAGATCAAAAGACTCAGTATCGATAAGCAGGGATTTCTGTAGAAATTAACAAGATGACTCAAAAATTCATGTGGAATGCAAACAACCTAGAGTACCTAATTCCAACAATAACTTTGAAAAAGAATATAGTGAGAGGACTTACATTACCTGATATCAAGACTTATTACAAAGCTACAATAACCAAGAGAGTCTTGCATTCTTGAACTGATAGACATAAAGACAGAACAGAACAGAGTCGCAGAATAAACACATTTGTGCTGGGCCAATTTATTTTCCACAAAGTTACAAAGTCAAGTCAATGGAGAAAGAATGGTGTCTTCAACAAATGATGCTGAAACAATTGGACACGATTATGAATTTTAGAGTCGTAATTCATAATTCACACCATACACAAAAGTTAGTCAAAAAAGATGATAAACTTAAATGCAAAACATTAAACGATAAAACTTTCAGCAAAAAACATAAGGGAAAATCTGTAATCTGAGGGCTGGACAACAATTTCTTACCAACAACAAACGCCTTAGAAATATAGTCAATTGGATTTTGTCAAACTTAAGAACTCTCAAAAGACACTTCTAAGGGAATGAAAAGATAAGCCACAGACTAGGAGAAATTATTTGGAGATTACTTTTCTGATAAAAGACCTACTAAAGGTATTCAGAACTTTTAAAGAACTCTCAAAACTCTGTAAGGGAAAACAACACAGCAAAGGATCTTAATATAGAGATCAAAAAATATATAAGAAGGCAAACAAGCACATGAAAAGATATTCAATACCAATATTCATTAGGGAAATGCAAATTAAAACCTCAATAAGATCCCACTACATACATTTGAGAATGTCTAAGATTAAAAAGACTAATCACCTCAAGCATTAATGAGGATTTACAGCAATTGAGAACTCATGGACTGCTGGAGGGAATCAGCAATGTTATAGCCACTTTAGAAGAGATTTTGGAGGCTGGGCACAGTGACTCATACCTGTAATCCCAGCACTTTGGAGGCCGAGGTGGTAGGATCACTTGAGCCCAAGAGTTTGAGACCAATCTGGGCAACATAGTGAGACCCCGTCTCTACAAAAAAAAAAAAAAAAAATTTAATTAGCCAGGCATGTGCCAACATGCCTGTAGGCCAAGCTACTCGGGAGGCTGAGGTGGGAGGATAGATGGAGCCTGGGAGGTTGAGGCTACTGTGAGCCAAGATTTCACCACTGCACTCCAGCCTGGACAACAGAGTGAGACCCTGTCTCAAAAAAGAAATAAAAGAGCTTGGCAATTTCTTAAGAAGTGTTAAACTCGTAGCTGCTATATCACACAATTGTTTCATTCCTAGGCTTCATCCAGGACAAGCAAAGCATATGTCCACACAAAGACGTGTATGCAAATATTCATAGCAGCTTTGTTTAGAATAGCCAAAAACTAGGAACAATCTACATGTCCATCAAAAGGTTGTTAGATAAATAATGAAATGCTACTCAACAATAGAAAAGAATAAACTACTGTTGAAACACTCAATGAGAGGGGTGAAACTCAAAATAATTATTCTGAGTGAAAGAAGCCATATCCCTCCCAAAAAAGTACATCTCATATGATTTCATTTATATTAGTATCTAGAAAATTCCTGCTACTATACAGTGACAAGAAGCACATCAACGGTTGCTGTTGGGGGAGACAGGGAGATAAGGGAGATGGTTTACCAAGGGGGATGAGGAAACTACTGAGAGTGGTGGAAATATTCCTTATCTTGATTGTGGTGACTGCTTCTTGAGTGTATACATTTGTCAAAAGAGTTCACTTCAAATCCGTGTATTTTGTATGTCAATACACCTCAAGTTATTTTAAGTCACCTTATCAATGAGGGCTTCTCTGAATAACCCCCTCACTTAAAATTACAATATTGTCCACCTACCCCACCTGTCTCTTCCTTAATTTTTCTCCATAGATTTTATCACTTTCCAATATAACTTATGTTATTTACTGTTTTTTTAATGTCTGCCTCCTGCCCATGCCACTGAACTGTGAGCTTCCTGAGGTAGAGGTTTTTTTCCGTTTTCTTGCATGATGTCTCCCTAGCAACTAGAATAGAACCTCAGTGAAGGAATGAATGATGAAGGCTTCTTTGCCTCTCTAGCCTCCCATGAGCTCTCTCAGATCCATTTATTTATTTATTTATTTATTTATTTATTTATTTATTTATTTTGGGATGGAGTCTTGCTCTGTGGCCCAGGCTAGAGTGCAGTGGCTCAGTCTCAGCTCTCTGCAAGCTCCACCTCCCGGGTTCATGCCATTCTCCTGCCTCAGCCTCCCAAGTAGCTGGGACTACAGGCGCCCACCACCATGCCCAGCTAATTTTTTGTATTTTTAGTAGAGACGGGGTTTCACGGTGTTAGCCAGGATGGTCTCAATCTCCTGACGTTGTGATCCGCCCGCCTCAGCCTCCCAAAGTACTGGGATTACAGGCATAAGCCGCCATGCCCGGCCCAGATCCTCGTATTTTTTATAACCCCGATTGAGTTCTCATGCCTAAACACATAAGGTAGTAGAAAGCAGGAAATATATGTGCATTCTATTGATGATCCGCTATTAATTATGGGAGTCATTCAGCCTTTCTGGGTTTCAATTTCCTCATTTATAGAAGGAGAAATAGATGATCTCTATGATCGAAATGTTTGTTATTTGTAATGTACCCTTCTCAAAATTAACCTGCAGATTCATCAAAAGTATGAGACTTAGTAACTTTTAGCATATACATATACACCGTAGATTTATATGAACTGACTTGGAAAAATATACATGTCAAAAATTAAGTAAAAAGAGATGCTGTCAAATGATATGCATAGTAAGAGCCAACATACTGAAATACTATAAAACTAGATCTTCACATATATGTCCAGTGGGACATGGAGGCCTAGGGAACAGGTGGGGTGATGGCTGTTCAACTGCCAGCTGTGGTTACTTTCAGGATCAGAGGGAAAGAAAAGAGAGTTTCACTTTTTACTTTGCATGCTTCAAAACAAGAGAAGTGAAACCATTATGAAAGAGGTATTTTTTGTATTTATGTCTTTTTCTAAATTGCATACATTTCTAATTGTATACATAAAAGTGTTTTTAAAAAGCATTTTTAATTAAAACTCTTACTCCTGACCTCAAATATCCACTTCTACTAGGAAAACCTCTGTAACTTAGACTGCAGAATGCAAGGCTGTTGTCATTATTTTTCTGAGCCTGCAAATCACACTGAAACTAATAGCATTCCAAATCTGTGTCAAGCTCACTGCTGAGTTGCATTCAGCATGTTCCCTAAAGTGTCCTTACTCTATAGTAAAGATAAGTTTCCTCATCCTGCAGAAAAGATATAATTTCTGTGCTAAAGTGGACAAGACAGAGAGAAAAAGAGAGTCACTGGAGAAGAGAAGAATGGGAAAGGTCCTGATCTGTGATCTTGATAGCAAAGATTTCCCATTTTTTCTGCCTCAGTGGTAACTATCAATGTCTGTCCTAGATCTACCAGGGACGGAATAGCAATTGTGTTGCCACAACAAAATAGCAGAGTGGACCAGATAACAGAATGGCCAACAGCTTGAGGCAGCCCCAGCAAGGCCCAGCTAGACTAAGGGAGCTCTGACATTATGAATGCATCTTGGGGCAAGTCCATGGCAAAATGGTTTTCCCTTATCGGTTTTCCCTTACCAGGAAAGGAACCAGGCTTGCAAAACTTAGCATATCACATAACCTTACAGGGGCTGGCACAGAAACACATTCTCCCAGCACATTGTTAAAAGCAGAACACTCCCCATCTTTATTACATTCTACACAGCAGTGTGGCTGATTTTATTTCACAAAGGAAGAACAGGTTGTTGAAACAACCAAGTCCAAGTATTTTTCTCAGACGCATTCGGTTTCACTTAGGTAACTTTTAGCATGGTGCATCCTCCCTTTTTAGTTGGCTTTTTTTTTTTTTTTCTAAAGGAAATGAGAAGATTACACTCCTAAAATTCCAGACAGGTCCACCATGAAAATTTAGCACAACAATACCAACTTTCCTCACGATGGGATTGTTCTAGAAGGAGGTTCATGACTATCACACAAGCTTCTAAATTCTGAGGTTGCCTCCCTCCTGTCCTGCTGACTGGCACTTGCTTTCCCGTTTCTAGGGTTGCAGCTGCCACCATGTGGAAATGGAGTGCGCAGGTATGAGAGGCACTGATCTAAAAGGTTTAATATTCCAAATCTGTGTCAAGCTCACTGCTGAGCTGCATTCAGCACGTTCCCTAAAGTGTCCTTACTCTATTGTAAAGATAAGTTTCCTCATCCCGCAGAAAAGATATAATTTCTGCACCAAAGTGGACAAGACAGAGAAAAAGAGAGTCACTGGAGAAGAGAAGAATGGGAAAGGCCCTGATATGTGATCTCGATAGCAAAGATTTCCCATTTTTTATGATTCAGTGGTAACTATCAATGTCTTTCCTAGATCTACTAGGGACCGATAGCAATTGTGTTGCCATAACAAAATAATCCATCTTTCAGGAGTTATATTTTCAGTGGAAGTCCTGAGATACAGCATTAATTCCAGCCGAATCTAACAGCAACAAGGGGAGGGACGTTTAGAACACTAGACCTTTGTTACATGCATATGGCTTGTTAAGCAGTCACACTTCATCAACAGGTGAAAGCAAATACCTTCGTTCATGCAATCAGCATCTTTAGTCACATAGCATCCCCAAAACTAGATAACGCTAATGTTGACTTGAGACATCTTAAATATTGGCATACAATTTGGATACAAATTGTTTGCCATCTACATGTCTAAACAAGAAAATAAATTAGCATTCTTTCTCCAGTCCTCTCTAGACAATAGTTATCTAGATATCTCGAATTACCTCATTTTGCTGATTCATTCAATCCTTCAACAGAGAATTAGAATAACCTTTCAAACTGTAAAAACGAACCAGTATTCTAATAGTTATTATTTGTGTCCATGAGTTTGTGCTTACAGTTGCATCTTATGGTACCTAAGAGATCACACTGAAAAAAAAAAAGTGTCTCTAAAAGATGAGTAAAAGCACATGGAGTTTAATAAACAAAGTTTGTTGCACCACTTCTGAAATGGGATCAGCAAACATTTATTAAACTACTATGTACTTAGAGAGTACATATTACTGTTATTGTCCTTAAGAAAGAGTTCTGGCAGCATTTAATAATATTTGTTGTATTATACTTCATTTCCTCTAAAACATTTTGTGAATGCAAACACTGATTAGAAAATAGACATGTTTATTACCTCTGTCTTTCAAAATATATTTTTATCCTTTTTTCCCACATTTCATCTACCAGTTGCAATCATCTCATATACATCTTTAATTATTCCTTAGTCCTAACACTCAAATTTCCACTTCAATGGGGGCTTGTCTGCCAAAAAAACATTCTATCACTGTTTTTATTCAGAGATTTTTTTGTCTTTGAAAGCTGGAATATAAACTCGCATGAGAAGAAGATTCTTCCTTCACATGAGAACGATTACAAACCCTCAGCACCCACCGACAGGGTGAAGGAAACTCAAGAGGACTCACCTTAAGTGGAGACAGCAAATTAATTTATTTAAAATATGCCAGCTCTTTATCATTTGGCTAAACTATAGCCTCTCAAGGTTTGTTTCCCTGGGACTAAGGACTCTCTAAAGAAAAATGACATTGAGAAAATTATCTCAAGAGGCAGAACTTTCAAACAGCAATGGGAGGCTTTCCAAGTGATGTTTTGGACTTGGATCTGCAGCAGAACTACCAAGCAGCATCACTCCCTCCTAACCAAGAAAGCCACCAATGCCTAACCAATGAATCCCATCTGCCGAAATGCTTGCAAATGCTTCTGCCTCCTGAGAAGGAAGAGATGGAGGAAGCCCCACTACATGATGGAAATTAGAGAGTCTTAGTACACAGTGGGTGGGGGGTCAAGACTGAGCTGAACAGAGACGGCAGAGTGACCACATAGAGCACACGGCCTGGACGGCAAGGCCTGAATTCTCATCTCCATCAAGCTGGGGCTCTCCGACTTACAGGGCCCCATCTATAAAACAAGACTGTGTGAAATGATGCTGAAGTCTCTTCCTTCTCTAAAATTGTGCATCTTGAATTGCTCTAGATTCTGATCTTGGTATACCTTTAAATGGACATGAAAAAATGCCTGTGTCTGATGCAATATTGTCTAAATCAACGATTACAAAAATGTTAGAATTTTATGAGCGACCTGGGAAAATCTTAACACAGAGTAAAATAAAACCATGGCTTCAGACTTTTTAAAATGACAATAAATAAAAGTTTAACAAAGACATCAATAAAAGTGAGACTCAGCTTATTTGGGGTAAGCATCTGGAGCATGCCATGGGATCCGGGTGACCTGGGCAAAAGCAGGCCAGAGCCCCTTCCCTAAAAACACTCACAATCTACAAGGGAAGGCTGGTAGACATGGCCATTCCTCTGAGGATTCGTGAAACGAAATTCATTCCTGTCACTGAGCTCAGCACTTTGAAGGAACAAGATTGTTGATGTCCCTGCCCATGATCCATGTGGACAATGATCCAATTGTCATAAGGACTTTAGGCTCTGCCCAGGGAAAACAAGAGGAAGCGAAGGAAACATTTTGAGTGCTGGTTTAAAGTGGCCACTGTAAGCCCTAATTGCCTTCCTGGGGAGTACCACCTGCCTAGCACAGCCCTGATGGCCTTATGAAGGGACAGGGCTGGAGCTGGACAACTCATGCACTGGATTAAAGGTGCCAAACAGGGGAAGAGGAAATGTGGCTAAGACATCAGAGTAGGAATAAACTCCTATTCTTCTCCTTGAAGAACAGGAGAAAACCAGCCCAACACACTCAAGGATGCTGAGGACCATGAGGGTAATGCTCAGGAGGGAAAGATGGAGCTGATTATGGTGCTCTGGAAGCCAGCTGGGAGCCAGGAGAGAGGGTGAGGTAGGCCCGCCTGTGCTGCCTGGGAACCATCCTCAAGACAGAGCATTGAGTGGAAAGTATGCCATTTATTGCTTCTTTAGAGGGCGACACAGGACTGTGTGTGCAGGTGTGGGAAAATATCTGAAAGACACAGCAAATTCTTCGTCATGATTGTCTTAGAAGTGAGGCCGTGGGAATCAGGTAGGAGGCAGAGATTAACGTTTTAATGACTGCATTTTTGAACCATTTGTAGGAAAGGAAGGAGAGAGAAAGAGAAAAAAAGAATAAGCGGCTGGGCGCAGTGGCTCGTGCTTTTATTCCCAGCACTTTGGGAGGCTGAGGTGGCTGGATCACTTGAGACCAGGAGTTCGAGACCAGCCTGACCAACATGGCAAACCCCACTTCTACTAAAAATACAAAAATTATGTGGGCCTGGTGGCAGGTGTCTGAAATCCCAGCTACTCGGTAGGCTGAAGCAGGATAATTGCTTGAACACAGGAGGCACAGGTTGCAGTGAGCCGAGATGGCACCACTGCACACTCCAGCATGGGCAACAGATGGAGACTCTGTCTAAAAAAAAAAAAAAAAAAGAAGAAGAAGAGAGAGAGAAGGGGAGAAGAGAACTGGGCAAAGGAGTGTAGACTTGAAACAAGAGGCTACTGACGTTCTTCTTCCATTTCATAGGAAATGTTGGAGATTGGTCAATCAACTGGAAGGTTGATCAGAAAGCTCTAGAAATGGGTAAAGAAATGTGAGAAAGCGGAAAAAAAGAAAATTTGGGTTGACTGAATAAAGGAAGTAAAAACAGACAGTCTATTATTTTCACATAGGAGAAATGATGACAGTCTTACACTATTGGTGCCCACAGAAACTGTAATGTATCAAAAAAAAAAAAAGAATTCCTCAAGAAAAGGGAAATAATAATATTGAAATTTTTATCAAAACAAATTATTGTTTTGCTGCCTTTCCAGTTTTATAGGCCACATTATTTAAAATTCCAAAGAAAAAGGAGGAAGGTTATCGAAATACCATCTATAAAGCAGATTTTACTTCTTGGAAGAAAATATATGTACATACAAGCTATTGCCATAGTTTAAACAGACATTATCATTTTTAGACACAACCCTCCATCCATCTGAGTGATCCTGGAAGGACTCATGGAATAGCGAGACGGGGAGCGGTTCAACAGACCATCAACGGCAGGTCTGTCTTGTCCATTCCTCAACAAATGCTGAAGTGCCTCAGCTGCGGCCCCACGCTCAGGTTCCAGCCAAGGCTGACTTCACTGGAGCATGCTGCGCTCAGCAAAGACAGCGAAGAGGATCCCATCATGCGACCACACAGCAATACTGGAGGAGGCAAGACCTAATTCATCTACAATACTTGGCCCACCGTTTTAATCACTGCGACAACCAAATAAAATCATTAGGTATCTAATTGGTGACACTGGAAGTTCAGACAACAGACATCCTAGGACTCCCAGGCTGTAGCAGCCATGACAGGAGAATTTCCCAGCCGACGTCTAAGCTCCAGACTCCCAGGCCAGGTGCCAGTGATTATCTTCAAAGCTGGAGGCCAGCTGAGAGGAAAAGTGGCCAGTTGGGCCGTTTGATTAAGTGTTAGTTGGAGAATTTTCCATGGAACATACATTTTGCAATGCAGTTAAGGAGGGAGGGGAAAAAAGTGTCTCTCTTGCAAATATTCTATGGGGAAAACAGCCTGTTGTATGAAGAATCCCACTCCCCACAGGCTCACCCTAATAGACAAAACCTGAGGGTCTACAGATGTACATGAGGCATGGGCTCTGGTCTGTGCCAGATGGTGACTATGTTTTCCTGCCCTGGGGGAAGGCTGTCTGCATAAGACATCTCATTCGGCAATCTATTAGGACTTCGGAGGCTTTTAGGGGTGACAAGAGCCCACATAAGGATTTAAGAGAGTTAAAAACAGATGTCTGTCTCTTTTATTCCTGGCTCTGAGTCTTTATTGTGAGAAGGTTGCTTTATTGGCCATTTTTCTATAGAGTTAATCTCCCATTAGAGTGGCTTAGAGCTATGGCCCAACGGGTCTGCCACCTATTTTTATAAATAAAGTTTTACTGGAACATAGACACTATTCTTACATTTGCGTATCACCCATGGCCACTTCCTTGCTACATTGCTGGAGTTGAATTATTGTGGCAGAGACTGCTAAGCTTAAGACATTTACTATCTGACCCTTTACAGAGGCCTGCCAACTCTAGACTACAGGCTAAGAGCAGGACTGGTAGGGTTCCACCCCATCACAGCATTCCCCCACTCACAGCCTCTGCGCATGTTTCACCAGAAGGATGAGGCTCTCCCTCTCAGAACCAAAGAAGCCCAGGCACAGTGTTTTGGAAGAATTCCAAATTGTCATCATGTTGCTTGGAAGGTGGCTGGTTTCTTCTGACCCACCCAGCAAAGGAACAGGACTGTACTGTGGGGGACCTGCTCGATGCCCATGGCTTGATATAAAATGAGAATCCAGCAAAAGGTGCTGAGGGCTTTGGAGGCTGTGGGTGTGGCAGTCCCTGCATGAGCAGACTCACGTGGCTGCCCTCACAGGTGCAGACACAGTAGGGCCATGGGGTGCCCAGCGTCAATGGGAAAGGCAAAATAAATGAGCTTCTTTATCTCATCTACCCAACAATGACAGGGTCTGAGTCATCAACAGGCAACTGCAGCCATACTTTGGGTGGGGGTCCTTAGGGAGCCAATAATTTCAAATTCAAAGTTTGGAGAGGAGGGAGCCTCTGTTCTGGCTGTCCCAGGGAAAGCATCTCAGTGACTGACACTAAGAAACTTTCGGAGGCTGCGAGCTGATCTTCGGTATCTACTTGGACTTGGCCTGGAACACTGGGTTTGTCCAGCCCATGGGAGAACTTTCTCCAGAACTACAGGGCTTGACCACCTCAGTGAAGGGACACAGAGGCCAGGCAGAGGTTTCTCTGCATGCTGTTCTACTCTCTGCCTAGCACTGACACTACAACTCCCAATTCTTCTGTATTAAAAGGAGCACCTGCATATATGCTAACTTTTCAGGAAGAGCACACTGACATCTGGCCACTTATGTTTTTTCTGGAGCAAGATACAAGTCCCCTAATTAATTATGGATCAAGCCATCAATGCCTAAAAGAGAGGTCAGTTTCACTTTCATAAAAAGAGCTCAGTTTTTTTCAAAGGCTTTCGTGTGAATTTTCAGAGCCTGGCAGCATCTTCTGCTGTGCTTAATAGCGAAGGGTGAATGCTTCATTTTCTACCAAAACACGCCTTCCACGTGTGGGGATCTCCAACGGGCCTCTGGAGCTCTTGGCTGGAGAGGCCGCCTCTGCCCCAGTGCCAGGTGCGCTGAAGAAAACAGGCATGGGAGCACAGGAAGGATCACGGCTGTCACACAGGAGGCATGGAGCTGACACAGGAGGCATGGAGCTGACACAGGAGTCATGGAGCTGACGGGACTTCCAGGGGCACAGGATGGGGTCAGGATAGGCGAGGACCTTTGGATGGCAGGAGATGGCAGGGCATTCGAGAAAGAACAGCTTCTGCGGAGCTGCGAGGTGAGAGCGAGGGTAGTGGGTCTGGGCTGTACTATGCGAAGCCGGCTTTGGGTGTCCTTGCATTGCTGGGGCCTTGGGGCAGGTTCTTGCACCTCTGTTGGCGGATGCGTGCCCTCTAGTGGCAGTTTATGGCAGCCAATTCAGTCCTTAACATTGGGGGAGTTGTACATCCCATTCAGAATATGAAAGCTATGCATTTATCTCCCGAAACCCACACTTCTGAAAATGCACACACAGTTTTGCTGAAAATGTGTAAATAAGAAGATCAATGAAAGGACAACTCCACCGACGAGACCTTGAAAAAAACACCACATGACTACAGACCCTTCCCGGGTGGCCATGGGGCAGGGCAGGTCATCTACCAATTGGCCAACAGAATATTTTTTTAATGACATTTAATTTGCAGATGCATAAAAGTGTCTCTGTGAAAACAAAACCAAATTTCAAAGGGGTTCAAATCACCTCAAATCTTGGAGCAACGGAGCATGTTTTCAGCAATTAAAAAATGCCTTTCATTTTGGCAAATCCCTTATTTCCTTCCAACCAGTTCTGAAACTACTTTACCATAAAATAGCCCTAGAAATGCTTTTTTTCTTCCAAGAAGGTAAATTCAGTTTTTAATGTAATATAATTTTAGACCTCCCATTCAGACTCCTATATTCATGGTATGCTGTAGTTTATTTATTTAAAATTTAAACCTGTTTAAGCTCTGATTTATTTTTTAATTTTTATTTAATATACGCAACTTTTTTTTCTTTGAGATGAAGTCCTGCTCTGTCACCAGGCTGGAGTGCAGTGGCGTGATCTTGGCTCACTGCAACCTCCACTTCTCAGGTTCAAGCTATCCCCTGCCTCAGCCTCCTGAATAGCTAGGACTACAGGCACACGTCACCACCCCTGGCTAATATTTTGTATTTTAGTAGAGACGGCGTTTCACCACGTTGGCCAGGATGATCTCGATCTCCCGACCTCGTGATCCTCCCACCTTGGACTCCCAAAGTGCCGGGATTACAGGTGTGAGCCACCGCATCCGGCCTATATACAACTTTTAAAAACACCAGCCAGCAATGCAATTTTTTCTCTTTAAAAAAAAAGAGATTGCTTTCAATCATTCTAAAAATTTTTTAAACTGTATGCAATGTGCATCCTAAAATTCCACCAGATAAGAGAGAAAGGGGAGATAAAATTTTAAATTTTAATCAACTGTAATTTGCAGAAAATAGTAAGATTATATATTAGAAAGAGGAGAAGCTGTCTTTATTTGCTAACCTTTATCTACGTACAATTTCCAACAGAACTTGAGGTCAAAAACCATGTCTTACCTCTTTAAAATCAGTGTTCATATGTGCAAAATATGCAGTAAGACAAGAATATGTATGGACAACACAAAACACAACTGTATATTTATGTGCTTTAAAATGAATTAATGTCACTGCTCTCACCTTATGCAAAGCTGGAATAGGAAAAAGGAGAGTTTGCATACTGATCTCTCGGCATGCCTATTTAGTATTGACAAGATTCTCCTTAAACCCAGTCTGATTCCAAACCGCAGCGTTATCCGAGGGGAACTCCTGGCTCAGGCATGATGAATCACCAGGCTGGAGTCCTGATTCTTGGGGTGGGTGCTCTCCTGCTTGGTGCTTTCGTGCTTCTAAGTGGAAATGGCTTCTCCTGCTGTGGAGAAGGTCTATGTGATAAACAAGCAAAGAAAAACTATCTGTGATGATGGGCCCTAGAAATGAAACATGTTGCTCTTTTTATTTCTTTCATATATTACTTGTCCAGGTTCAATTATTTCCAGTGGGGCTATTATTGACTGAGGCCCTGAAAGTTGTCCTCATAGGTCAATCAATGTGTATCAGTGACCTTCATCTTTACAGCCTGTCATTGCATACCAGTGACCTTCACACCCATCAGTGTGTACCAGTGACCTTCACATCTATCAGTGTGTACAGTGACCTTCACACTTAGTGTGTACCAGTGACCTTCACCTTCACACCCATCAGTGTGTACCATTGATACCTTCACACTCATTAAGGTGTACCAGTGACCTTCACTTTTACGCCTCATTAGTGTGTACCAGTGACCCCCCCTTCACACCACATGAGTGTGTACCAGTGACCTTCATACATATCATTGTGTACCAGTGACATTCACCTTCATGGCCATCAGTGTGTACCAGTGACCTCCCCTTCACACCCATTAGTGTGTACCAGTGACCTCCCCTTCATACCCATCAGTGTGTACCAGTGACCTCACCTTCACACCCATCAGTGTATACCAGTGACCCTCACTTTCACAGCCATCAGTGTGTACTGGTGACCCTTACCTTCACACCCATCAGTGTATACCAGTGACCCTCACTTTCACAGCCATCAGTGTGTACCTTCACAGCCATCAGTGTGTACTGGTGACCCTCACCTTCATACCCATCAGTGTGTACCAGTGACCTTCACCTTCACAGCCATTAGTGTCTACCAGTGGCCCCCTCCCTGAGGCCTTCTCCACGATTACTCTAGAGTACTTATTTTTGGGAGGATGCCTCAAACAGTTCACATTTAATACAACAGTCACACACAGGACACAAAAATCATATCGTCCAGAATACTTAGGACAATCTCCTTTCACCGAACACTTGCAGAACCATTGTGCTTTTGATGAGTGAGACACGGCCATGAGCAATCTAGTAGACAGCTGAGTTGTGACCAAAAGAATTTCATCCCTCCTTCACTCATAATGAGACTTTGAAAGACGACCTCACTGGCCATAAACAAGTCTCCCTCTCACTGTCCCACAAGAGCTTAGTCTTGGGTTTTCACATATTCCTCTGCAAAGTAGGAACACTGTTACTTCTAGAAGGATCTATTGATGGTACGATAACCACGTGATGCCATTTGAAGCACACAGCAGAAAGATGATACAACTAGGAAGATTCTAATTTAAGTGGTCCTCTACCGTCCTTTACTGCTTTCAGCGATCCATTGCCTTTCCTGTCGCCCGTATACTGTATATGATTTTCCACCTTTTTTATACCATTTAACATTGGTTCTTGTACAATTCTTTTTTACTTACAAATACTGCAGTGAGATTTTTCCTTTTGTTATTTATGTAACAATATAAAATAACATGTATATTTCCGTAAGTATTCCTATAATACTAATGCATTACCATAACTATGTTCTTATTTTATTTTTGGTTATGAATCTCTTTAGGTGTTTCTTTTCTAGAGGCACCTCTTGAGGTAAGGTTGGGTGTACCCAACAGATGCCTAATGCCACACAGAGTTTTGTCAATCACAGCTCTTTATCCCCACTTCTTTTTGAACCAACGTTTTGAGGTTGCCAGCATTCCTAGCAATCATTACACACTTGACTCAATGATTCTTGCCTGAGAAAGTTTTCTGTTTTTTCTTCGTCAAGTCAATAAAGGGAAAGATAAGTAAGCAGCTTCACATCTTTATATTTTGTCTTCTAACAGGAAAATAAATAGAACCATTCGCCTTCATCTCCTTGAGCTAGCTGTCAGACTATATCGACTAATATGGAGTCCATCTAGTTGTGTATGACTCTGTGTGCAATTGCATGTGTGTATTTGCAGCTTTGATCCAGAATTCTTCTAAAAAAGAAACTGATGGTCAGCTGCCATCAGTGCTTTTCCTTTCCTCCAGTTGTGTACGCAACCAAGCCTGTGTATCAAGGGTTTCCCTAAGTGTGGAGCTCCAGTTCCAGCATCAAAGACAAAGCATATCAGAAATGCATTTACATTTGTATTCTCTTGAGTCTCGCCTTCCATCTAAAAGGCATAAGTCATGCCAATCCACACACACGTGCATACCCTCCACACTCCTGACTCAGTCCCTTCTTGATTCTAGACAAGCAGGAAACCAGTCTGTAAGTGGCTGCCAGTCATTGGGGAATTTCTTATCGTGTTTATCTTATTAATAGAACAATTGTCCACAGCATTCCTGCCATATTCCTGGCCTGTTCCCATGTAGACCCTCACAGTAGAGCTCCTCTTCCCTCCTCACTTCTCACTCACTCCTCATTTGGGACCACAGCTGCCAAATTCCCATGGCCAGACACTCACCTGGATTCCAGATCCCTGTGTTCATTACGTGGAGTCTCAGAAGTACCTCCAGCCACATGTTCAAAGGGAGCGCAGATCTTCACAGGCTTATGTGTGTCTCCACCAGAGAATGGCACAGTTATCCTTCCAGATATGCAATCCAGAAAGTAGAGACAATCCCTCAAAACTCCCTGTTACCCACCTGGCATAGTCAATTTGTAACCAGGTCTTGTAAATTTACATTCCCAAACAAATACAAAATCCATTCACTTTCTCCCTCTTTACCATCACCTCTCTAGTCCGAGCTGCAAGTATTACACATTTGCTCCTCTGAAAGGACCTAGGTCTGCCCAAATCCACCCCACCTTCTAAAATCTGCTGTTGATACAGCCTAGTCTCTGTGCTGCACCTGCCCAAAGCCCCTGAGCTGCTCCCCATGGCTCTCCAGGTTGAAATCTTGCACCTGACCTCAAAGCCCTGCAATGACCTGGTGTGATTCACTCCCTTCCTGCCTCCAACTCACCCTCCTTTCCCCTCCTCCACGCCCTTGCTTTTTCCCACTTGATTTATCTTGTTAGCTGCTATTAATCTGTCACATCACAGCTCAAGATTCATAATAAATATCCTTCCTTCAGCCCTCTCAGGCTCTCACAACACCCTACAACTTCTCTCCCATGAAATTGAGCACAGTGGGGCCAAGTTCGATTTGCTCATCACTGTATGCCCAGCATCTAACACAGACTCTGGCACATAACTCTTGCATTAGTAATATTTGTTGAAAAAATATTTTTGCATGAGCAAAATATAGAAGTCATTTAAAAAAAATAGCTTTGCTAATGAGTCCAGAATAAGGAGGTGGTGGTATTGACTTCTCCTTTTTATGAGGGTGCCCTACCACCCAATATACAGGCCAAAGAAAAACATTCTTTCTTGAATTTTCAAAAAAATTGTCTTGATTCTTCACTAAATGTCAGGCATCATGTGCATTACGCTAAGGGCTACATATGCATTATCTCATTGGATAAATCCAAGTTTACTAACATTTTCAGGCATCAATCTGGGGGCTAGGCAGGAAAGCTGCGCACTTTTATCTGTCATCACAGATTGTCACAATCACTCTGGGACAGGAGCCCTCAGTTTGTGGGTGATGAAAAGGAAGCTCAGAAAGTTTATGGGGTGCTGAGCTCACTCAGCCAGGTAAGTGGCAAAGCCCACATCTAATTCTTGATTACCAGCTCTACTTCCATCACACGCTCCAATGCCGCAGTTGGTCAAAATAGTGGCAAATTATATCAAAAAATGTGTCTCATGCTGCTCAACTGATGTGATCTAAAATATTTTATCCCCAATTTGTGTTTTCAATAAGTATCTATTACAAGACAAGAGTCCTTAATGAACTCAGTAAAATAATTTCAGTGCAAGTATTCCCTTTACATCCCCAGAAAAACTCTGCAACCTCGCTGGAGGCTTGCTCTGACTGGCCACTGCTGCCTTTTACCCTCTGCCATAAACTAGGAATTATAAGTTAAATAAGAGGTTATAAATGTTTCTAGAAAATTTACTTCCTGGGTTCAAACACTACATTTTAAAAATCCTTTTCAACCTATCCAAAAATTGACAGAAAAATTATTTTTTCCCTTTCTAGACTGCTAACTTGGCAATTTGTTCACAATATGGAGTACAAAGAGACCAATTCAAAGCCTGTATTTATTCATGTCTGCTGCTGAAATTCCTTAGGTCAGGGTGGAACGTGCCTTCTTTTTTGTATCCTGAGTAGAGCTGAAATTTTTATATTTGTAAATGTTCATGTAAAAAACGATTCATAGCTTTAAAATCTAGAATGGCTCAAAAATGTCTGTATATTGGCCAGGTGTGGTGACTCATGTCTGTAATGCCAGCACTTTGGGAAGCGGGAGGATTGCTCGCACCCAGGAGTTCGAGACCGCCTGGGCAACACAGTAAAACACTTTCTCTACAAAAAATATTATAAATTATCCAGGTGTGGTGGCACGTGCTTTAGTGTCAGCTACTTAGGAAGCTGAGGTGGGGGGATCCATTGGACTCAAGAATTTGAGGCTGCAGTGAGCTATGATCACACCACTATACTCCAGCCTGGGCAGCAAAGTGAGAAACCATCTCTAAAAAAAATTAAAATGTCTATGTACTTTTGTGATATTTTCATCAATTTTTAAACTAATAAATGGGAACAAATGTAGGGTTCAAGAGAAAACAGCATTTTCAAGAGGCTTCTTTAAAGGCTACAGTCTTAATGAAAACATAAAAAGAAGCCACAGTTGTCTATGAAAGGTGTGGGACTGAACAGAGCCATCCATCGCTACTCTCTGCACTCTGAGTTAGAGAAATGTCACTTTCTCTGAATTCAAGTTCTGAGTCCGATCACTAAATTATGTATTCTATCAATAGTCCTCATTTTACAGTTTTTCTAAATCTCCTGATTTGGGGCCTACGCTCAAATCTCTGTCACTGTTTTTAATATTTGCTCTATTTGGGGCTTCCTGCGAATATCATCTCTGGCAAGGGAGCAAATAAACATGTTGTTCCAACATAAGACTTTTATTTTCCGCTCCTGGTTATACTTGCTACAGACATTTGGCTAAGCCACCTAGTTGATCAGAAGCCTCTCATTGTTTCAATCCTTGCTGCTAGACGTCTTTCTAGAATTACCCTGCTTTCCTAAGTCAGGAATTAGTGCACAAACACTTCCTAACAATACAAATAAGCTTATTCCAAAAATTCATTTTTTTGAATTATTTAGAACTTCAACTACACTAAGCAATGGAAACATTATTAGAAATTGTTGTTTTTCCAAACTAGTTCATAAAAGATCATTTTACTCATGAGAAATGTATTAAATATAATTTATTCAGATAATACATCTTTTTTTTTTTTTTTTTTTTTTTTTTGAGACGGAGTCTCGCTCTGTCGCCCAGGCTGGAGTGCAGTGGCGCAATCTCGGCTCACTGCAAGCTCCGCCTCCCGGGTTCACGCCATTCTCCTGCCTCAGCCTCTCAGAGTAGCTGGGACTACAGGCGCCCGCCACCACGCCCGGCTAATTTTTTGTATTTTTAGTAGAGACAGGGTTTCACTGTGGTCTCGATCTCCTGACCTTGTGATCCGCCCGCCTCGGCCTCCCAAAGTGCTGGGATTACAAGCGTGAGCCATCGCGCCCGGCTGATAATACATCTTAATAAATGCTACCATATGAGGTATCCATGCCAGGTCTTCCTCAAAGAAAAGACTCTTTTTTTCTTTTTCTTTTAAAGACAAGGTCTCATTCTGCTGCCCAGGCTGGAGTGCAGTGGCGTGATCATGGCTCACTGCAGCCTTGAACTCTTGGGCTCAAGCGATGCCTGGGGCTCAGCCTCCTAAATAGCTGGGACTACAGGCACGCACCACCATGCCCAGCTAATTTTTGTATTTTTTGGTACAGACAGAGTCTCAATATGTTTCCCAGGCTGGTCTCCAACACCTGGCTTTAAGCACAGGGATTACAAGTGTGAGCCACTGTGCCCAGCCAAAAGAAAGGACTTGGTATAATACTCACCCTACACTTAATTTAGAAACTCTGAAAGGGGCGAACACACCTCAAACATGAAAGAGGAATTTCAGCACAGTCAACCAACGCAGAACAGCCCCTGAGTCCTAATTTTCTGTTATTCTGACCTCAGATTCATTCAAAACTTTCCGTTCAATAAACACTCAGCACTTACCATGTGCCCTGATGCTGCTGTTGCCCTTTCTCTGATTGCTGTTGTTGGTAACAAGCCCACTTCAGAGCTGTGATCTCAGACCTCCCAGTCTGTGGTCTGTGCATAGTCCCAGCTGACTGCTCATTCCTGTCTCCAGGATATCATCCCACTGACCCAATCAATGTGTGCATAGGCCAGGCATGGTGGCTCACACCTGAGTCCCAGTGCTTTGGGAGGCCAAGGCAGGAGGATGCCTTGAGGCCAGGAGTTGGAGGGTGCAGTGAGCTATGATTGAGCCACTGCACTCTAGCTTGGGCAACAGAGCAACACCTTGTCTCAAAAAAAAAAAAAAAGGGGATAGGTATGTAGTAAATGCTACTAGACACCAATGAGCTTTCTCTTCAGAGCTGAGGCAGGCTTTCTCCTCCTGCCAGGATGTTGGCTGTTGATGGATCCCAGCTGTGCCCTCCTCAGGAGTGTCCTGGCTGAAGGAAGCTTTCTTCCTCATGGTCATGCCCCTTGCTGAGGACAGGGACCTGTGAACACAGGACACAGGGGCTGCTCAAAACAGGAGCACAGAGACCGGGTGCCCAGGATTAAGTCTGGGCCATAGGAGCTCAGAGCCCCGTGAAGGAGCCCAGGACAGCTCACCTTCTCCTCTTATGGGTGCTGCTTCCCTCTCCTCTTATGGTTGCTGTTCTGGAGGGCACTAACCCCCAAAAATCCTGCATACAAACATCTGCCTCCTAGTTCCTTCCCAGAAGAGCTCAAACTAAGACATTTGGCACTGGGGATAGTCCAGGGAAGGTCACAGGAAGCTCATTCACCTTCGTCTGGCCAGCACTGACTCCCATCCTGGGGCACCCATGCCCCCTGGCAGGTTGCGGCCAGGAAACTGCTGCAGATTTCACTGTGGTGCATTTGGGCAGGTCAGGGTGAAGGAGTCCCATGCTGGGGGTGATAGCCCAGGCAGTCAGGAGGTTCTGGTGGAATAGTAAAATCATAAGGTCTGTGGAATGAAACTCTCTTCTGGAAGCCATAAATGCACTGCAGAAAGACAATTAAGGCCACATTAAATGAACCTCCTATTTGATGTAAAATGTGAACACTACTGGGCCACCAAGGCAATGCAGAAAGAGACTTTCATCTCCTCCAGCAGGAGGGCTGGGACAGCAAAAGGTCATACCAGGACTTAATTTTGAAGGAAGCAAAAAAGAGGCTCAACCCTGGCGAGTCTGATGTCTCAAAGTCAAGGCCCTAAATGAAAAGAAGTGAAATCCTGAGACTGAGATAGGAATACCCGGGAACACTTTGAATCTGTCTCCTTCTCTGAGCCCTCAGGGTCTGCAGAAATGGCCCATCCTCCCTATGAATGACTCATGTTCCCACTAGCACAAGGCTGATGCAGAGGCCTCTGCCTTGTGGGACAGTGTGTACCACTCTCAAAGCTCACCTCCAGATGCCATCCTGGCCAACAGGGTCGGTAATGAGGGTCAAACCATAACATAACTTAGCCAGGTAAATTCATGTCAGTCAGCTGAGGAAGTAAGGTAGATTAAAGATGGTCGGGTTTGTTGCACTATTGGTACTACACTGCTGACAGTGGGATACTGCTTAGGGGCGCTGTCGGGGGCTACACTGCCCGCGGTGGGGTGCAGGTTGGGTGCACTATCCGGGGCGTCATTCCCCACGGCTGGGGAATGGTTGGGATTGCTATCCGCTATCCGGGGCTGCACTGCCCATCGTGCGGAGCGGATTGGGAGCCTTAAGGATCCGTGGCTGCACTATTCACTGTGGGGAGCAGGTTGTAGCGCTCTCTGAGACGTCACTGCTGGGGTATCACTGCCTTCAGCGGGGGGCTGGTTAAGGGTCCTACCCATGGCTGCATGGCTCACCGCAGGGAAAGGGTTGGGGGTGCTATCCGGGGCTTCGCTGCCCACAGCAGGAGCAGGGTGGGGCTCTATCTGGTATTGCAGTGTCGGAGGCAGGGATGTGTTGGGGTGCTATGGGCTACTACACTGCCTGGCGAGGCGGGGGGTGTTAGGGGCGCTATCGGGCTGCCCTGCCAGCAGCCGCAGAGGTTGCGGCAACAGCAGTGGTCTCCAAGAAAGGAGGCTTCCTCCTCTCCCCAGACTCCAGACTCTAGAGGGCGACCTCCTCCTGCTCCGGCTCCAGTGGCACGCGTGCACGTTTCCACGGGAATCCTGGGCACGGCAGGGCCCCCACATCCGCCGTGGTTCCCAGGCCTGCGTCCTCTCTCTGTGTTGCGGAGACCGGCTGGGACCCCTGAGCACGCCGGACACGGAGTAGCGGACACCACGGGGGACAGGGCCCTGTGGGTGGAGGCATCAGGATCGGAAACAGCACTTGGGTGGGAGGGCTGGCTGGATCTGAGTTCCTGCTGGTTCTGCTCCCCAAGGATCGCAGCCCTGGTGGGCCAGGCGGTTCCTGTAGATTGGGGAGCCGGGCAATGTGGTGTTTCCAGTCCCCACTCCAGGCCCCAGTTCCTGGCCAGCGTGGGCCAAAAGGAGAGGGTGGACTTTGGTGGGTGGGTATGAGTGCCTTCACTGAAACCGGCCCCTGCCACCCAGTGGCCAGCATGACAAGGTGAGGCTCTAATGCTACTACTCCCTGCATCCTCCTAGGCTTTTCTGGCTTTGCCCGCCCAGCTGTTCTGAGCCAGGAGAAGGGTGAGTCACCTGCATGCTGCATGCTGGAGGCTGGAGCTTGCAGATGGCCTGGGGCTGCGGCTCACCTCGCTGGGGTTGGTGGCGGCTACGAGAACTGCAGCGCCCGGGAGCTGTAAGATGTCGGCGAGCTGCGGCCACAGCAAGGGCACGCCTGGACAGTGGCCAGGTGGTAGGAGCATTGTAGGGTGGGCCAGTGCATTGAGGGCAGCAGCCGTGGTTGTATTGGCATTGGCACTAGTGGTGGCAGCAGCAGCAAGTCTGCAGGCCGGGAAGGGGGAGTAGGAGTGCTTCGGGGCCTGCCCTGCCAGGCCTTGGATGAGTAGGGTGCTTCGGGTGGGTAGGAAGCTTTGGGTGCTGTACCGCAGGCCTCGGTGGCAGCAGTGGAGGAACAGCCAGGGCAAGGAGGAGGAGTCCTCCTTCTCCTGCAGTCTCTGCAGGTTGCCCTCCTCCTGCTGGCGCTTCAGCCAGGTGTGAGTAGCAGGATTATCTCACTTTTTTTTTTTTTTTTTTTTTTTTTCTGAGATGGGGAATCTCTCTCTGTCACCTAGGCTGAAGTTCAGTGGCACGATCTCGGCTCACTGCAACCTCTGTCTCCCGGGTTCAAGCGATTCTTCTGCCTCAGCCTCTGGAGTAGCTGGGACTACAGGTGTGTGCCACCGCATCCAGCTAATTTTTGTATTTTTAGTAGAGACAGGGTTTCACCAGGTTGGCCAGGCTGTTCACGAACTCCTGACTCAGGTGATCTGCCTGCCTCGGCATTATCTCTTAACAAAATTTAGGTGGTGACTATTTGTGTATCTTTTTGCTTTTTTTGGTTGATATTGGACTTACTCAAATTTCATGATAGGCCTTCTAGTTCCCTCACGTGTTCTTTTTCCTTCCTTCTAGTCTGTGTTTTCTTCTCCTTATCATCATCTTCTTGTTCCTCCTCCTCCTCTTGTTTCCTTTTTCCCAAGCAATGGCCTTAACAACAAACTAAAACTGAGTTTTAAGAATAAACTACTTGGTACTGTGTTGTATTTTAAAAATAGTCTGTCCATTACCATGTTTTAGAGATGAGGAAAAAAATTATTTGCGTAATTATTTAGTTACTTGAGTAGCTATGCTTTCACGATCCTGTTAATGTGTTGGAAGTAGTTATTCGGGAACTCAACAAACGAAGCATCAAATAAAATACTGGTAGCAAACAGCCATTTCATCTCTCTCACATAGTAGTCTGAAGACATGCAAGAGGCAGAGGAGTAATAAGTTCCAAATTATGAGATCATTAAGTGAACCATACTCCCTTCATATTATTTCTCTGCCACCATTTTCAGGAGTATTGTCATCTACGTGAGCAAACCTGGTTCATCACTACATCTTTGCAACAGGAAAAGGAAGGGGAGGATCATGTATAATGTTGTTAGGCCAAGATTCACAACCAAAAACAACACTTTATTAATGTTGAGCCCTCTTTTATTCCTAGTATTACTACCTTTGTTATGAACTTTTTTCTTTTTCTTATTTTCATTTTCAGTGATTACTCCAGCAGTTTATGCATTTTATTGACTACTTTAAAAAATCTATATTGTATTGTATTTTTTAAGCCCACAGAAATGTGTAAGGCCTATAATTGTGACACTTTTAAATTATTTTTATACTGTCAATATATGTAAGTATATGCATAAGTACAACTAGATAGCTTATTTTGAAGAGATAGTGTCTAAATTTTTGTCCAGAGTAGATTGGTTGCAGTTTCTGAGGTGTGTTTCTCAATACATTGCCTCAGTTTTAAAGTGCATAGAAATTTGAATACTGTTTAACATATACTCCTTTGTTTATAGGCTGTTATTGGGGAACCTGCCCCAATAGTCACTTAGGTTCTTTTCTATTTTCCCTAAGCATTGGCCAGCTTGAGAAATAAAGGGACAGAGTACAAAAGAGAGAAATTTTAAAGTGGGGTGGTGCCAGATATCAGGGCACCTACCCCGATAATCATGTAGGTTCTTTTCTATTTTTCCTAAGCATTGGCCAGCTTGAGAAATAAAGGGACAGAGTACAAAAGAGAGAAATTTTAAAGCTGGGCTTCTGGGGGAGACATCACATGTTGGTAGGATCCATGATGAGCCACAAGCCACAAGAACCAGCAAGTCTTTATTAGAGATTTTCAAAAGGGGAGGGAGTGTGCGAATAGGTGTGGGTGACAGACATCAGGTACTTAACAGGGTAATAGAATATCACAAGGCAAGTGGAGGCAGGGCGAGATCCCAGGACCACAGGACCACAGGACTGAGGTGAAACTAAAATTGCTAATGAAGTTTCAGGCACCATTGTCGTTGATAACATCTTATCAGGAGACAGTTTTGAGATCAACCAGTCTGACCAAAATTTATTAGGTGGGTATTTCCTCTTCCTAACAAGCCTGGGAGCGCTATGGGAGACTGGAGTCTATTTCATCTCTGCAGCCTCAACCATAAGAGACAGGTGCACCTGGGGTGGGGGTGGCTGTTTATAAGCCTATACCTCCAGGCACGTATTCTCTTTCTCAGAGATGTTCCATGCTGAGAAAAAGAATTCAGCGATATTTCTCCCATTTGCTTTTGAAAGAAGAGAAATACGGCTCTGTTCTGCCCGGCTCACCGGCGGTCAGAGTTTAAGGTTATCTCTTTTATTCCCTGAACAATTGCTGTTATCCTGCTCTTTTTTCAAGGTGTCCACATTTCATAGTGCTCAAACACACATGCTGTACAATTCGTGTAGTTAACGCAATTGTCACATGGTCCTGAGGCGATATACATCCTCCTCAGCTGACAGGATTAAGAGATTAAAGTAAAGACAGGCATAGGAAATCACAAGGGTATTGACTGGGGAAGTGATAAGTGTCCATGAAATCTTTACAATTTATGTTTAGAGATTGCAGTAAAGTCAGGCATAAGAAATTACAAGAGTATTAATTTGGGGAACTAATAAATGTCCATGAAATCTTTACAATCCACATTCTTCTGCCATGGCTTCAGCTGGTCCCTCCTTTTGGGGTCCCTGACTTCCCACAACAGGCTGTTTAATATTTCTAAAGACTAAAGACATCACAGCCCCCTTTAAGATTCAGTAATATTAATACAATTTGAAATATATAGTGCTAGAATACAACAAATTCAGAGGAAAAATTGTTAAACTATATAGCTGTAGAGCAGGAATGAAACCCAGGTTCTAAACTATAAGGGGGCCATGAGCTACCATACAGGTGCATCAGTGACTGGGCATAGAGTTGGCAGAATTACAGGATAGTTAAGAGAGTGAGCTGTGGAGCTTAACTCTATGTGAACATGAATTTTTAAGCTGCATGGTACCTCATTCTATCCATCTTTACCATGGCGACAGCACTAAGTTTTTGGGTTTTTTTCCAGTTGACTGAATGGTTTCTCTAGTCTTTCTTGTTGCCACTCTTGATGCCCACATGAGAAGACCTAAGGTAATTTCTGACAGGCCTGGAACTGCTTGGCAAAACAGAAGGTGCCACAGACCCCATTTTAGGAGAAACCTCTGTTTTCCTAATGGAATCCCAGGAAGTGTAAGAAGAAAGGTCCCTCTCAAAACCTAAGGCTGTGCTCGGTTTTGCCTTGCTTTACCTGACCTGTTTGATTTGGGCAGACATCAGAAATTAGTAGTGGGGAGAGAGCTAATGAAAATTATGGATATGAAGATGTATCTATGGTAAGAAAGGTTAGGAAGGAAATAAATTTTATATGAGAGAGGATCTTGTATGGCCAATTCTTGTACTAAAGTAGAAGGACTAATTATTTAGAAAAGAGGGAAATACAGGACAAGTCAGAAATGCACAAAATGGGAAAGAAAACGTACAACTGCTAGATCATCTCCTCTCTAGAAGTATTGAGTGATGTTTGCATAAAGAGGCTCTAATTAATTGGCTTCAAAAAAATGAAGGCTCTTAAATATTTTGTCAGAAAATAGAAACTCTAATGCCTTTTAGTTCACGTGACTTCAGTAATCTTTGGGAAACAGTTTTAAAATTACTGGTAAAATGAAAATGTCTTCAAAATTTAGACATTTGGTCTAAATTAAGTCAGAGGTTAAATTTGCTAAGTGCTTTAATGTCATACACTGCTTCTTTGACTTTGGAAAATTGTCCAGTTTACCTGGTTTGAAGCCATTAGATTTCTAGGTAAGGCCTGGGGTCAGGCGGAGTTAGCCATTCCTCCTAGCTGTGCTGGAAAGAGTCAGACTTTATCTGCAGTTCTGCCTTGTATCCTAGACTATGCACCTGGTACATAACTAAAACTGCTTACACACACACACACACACACACACACACACAAAACAAAAACAAAAACGTGTTTTTCATTTTTAGGAGACATGGGAATATGGTTTAAAAAAAAAACAAGTGTTGTCTAATTTAGAAAGTTAAAGAATTACTTTTAGTTGGAAGAAAATAAAGAAAATAAAGTCTAAGCAAGTTATAGGAGGTTTGTGAAAATTAACTTTGTAAAGAATTCTGTGTGTAAGAAAGTTGATAAAAATTAAAAGGGTATTATTTAGTTCTTCCATAAATTAAATATTAAAACAAAAGCACACTGAAACAAGGCCCATATGTCAAAATAATAGGGCTTTTTTGAACATTGATCTGTTCTTTAACAAGAAAAAAATATAGAGTTATAAATAGTTATGAAAATCTTACTTTATACTCAAATTAATTAAAACTAGATAGATTCATAACATTTTATTAAAAAGTAGCTTTAGAATTAAAGATGCACTAATACAAAAATAAAATTTGGTTTTCTCTTTAAAAAGATTTTTATGTAATATTGAGAGACAATAAAAGATTTGTTTGCCTTTTGAGTAAATTAAAACAAAAAGGAGGGGAGAGAGAAGTGACAGATTTAGTTGGCCTCATGCTATCTCTACTGAGTTTTGTTTGGAAAGCTCTCTCCTATCAGAGTAAAGGTTTTTCTCTTTCTAAAATTTTTTGAGTTATGATTTTTGGCTAAATAAATGACTTACACTGACCTGGGATTCTCTTTTGTGATATCCAGTGTTTTAAGCCTTTCATATTTGACAAACTTTCCAAGATCAAATTCTAAGGTTAAAAAAAGACTCAGCTTATTTTATATATTAAAACCATATAGAAAGCATTATCAAATATAAAATGGTGTTTAACTTTGGGTTATATTCATATAAATATGTTATTGTATAAGATTTCTATAACTGTGTCTCAGCATACGTTATCAGTAATAATTATAAGTCTTATGTTAAATTGTTGTGTGTCATAGAGATGACCAGATTTCCTTGTTGATTACATACTAACTATGCCAGTCCTGAGAATTTTGTCACCCACAGACAATTGTTGTCTTTAATCCTTCTCAAAAGGTGGTTTAGAATTAGATATAGAATGCCGAGGGGTACTCTTGAATGCATGTCTTGACAACTTTAAAAATTGTGAGTTGGGCATGGTGGCTCATGCCTGTAGTTCTAGTACTTTGGGAGGCCAAGGCAGGGAGATCACTTGAGGCCAGGAGTTCAAGACCAGCCTGGCCAACATGGTGAAACCCATTCTCTACCAGAAATACAAAAATAGGCCAGGCATGATGGCACGTGCCTGCAATCCCAGCTACGCAGGAAGCTGAGGCAGGAGAATTGCTTGAATTCAGAAGATGGAGGTTGCAGTGAGCTAAGATCACACCACTGCACTCCAGCCTGGGCAGTACAGCAAGACTCTGTCTTAAAAAATTAATTAATTAATTAAAAAACTGTGAATAGAGAGAAGCAAAACAACAAACTTCCAAAACTCTCGTGGAAAGGGGATATGTTAAACATTGCTAATCTTTCCATTTTTCAGAGTCAAGAGAATCTTTTGAGCTGTTTACAACTTTCAGCAATCTGAGTAAAGTATACGCCTGTAAGCAAAAGTAGCATATTGCTTTCTCTCTACCTGACTTCTTCAGGGTTTAGAAACTATCTTTGAGTATTCTCAACTTACGGCAACATAGTTATTTGCATAAGTGCAATAAAAATCTGTTTTCTTTTGTAATAGAAGATAAGTGGATATGCTGCTTATTTTACCAAGGCTTTTACTAGAATGGCATGCTTTCAAATACAAACACATACTTTAAGGTGTCAAAGTTGAATAACAAAGCCAATAAAAGCCCCTTGGAAAAACTGGCCTCATACCTTGTCTACAGAGTCCCTGTACAAGTTTCCTGGCCTGAGGTAAGTAATGAATGTCACATTCTGGCAGGCTTAGGAGCCCCAGGTTATCGTGGAACCTCAAGGGGAGAGGAATTTGCCCAACTCATCTAAATATTTATGACCTATTGTGCCTGGCACAAATTCATGACTGGGCTCGAAGCTTCAAGGAGTATAACCTGAGATTCCTCAAGGAAAAAAGTTTTGGCAAAGCAATTTTAAAAAGAGCCAGTATGAGGCCAAGCACGGTGGCTCACGCCTGTAATCCCAGCACTTTGGGAGGCCGAGGCAGGTGGATCATGAGGTCAGGATTTTGAGACCAGCCTGGCCAACATAGAGAAATCCTGTCTCTACTAAAAATACAAAAAATTAGCCAGGCATGGTGGTGGGTGCCTGTAATCCCAGCTACTCGGGAGGCTGAGGCAGGAGAATTGCTTGAACCTGGGGGGTGCAGAGGTTGCAGTGAGCCGAGATAGCACCATTGCACTCCAGCCCAGGCTACAGTGTGAGACTCCATCTCAAAAAAATAAAAAGAGCCAGTATGGCAAATAATTATTCCTACTGCACTTTATGCAAATAATCAGGCCAAATATAATAAGACCAAGACTTACTTTGCAAGTAAATCTGACTTACTATGATTTATTTTTATTAATGGGGAACTGGAGAGAGAAACATGATGTTTGCAAAAACTATAGTACATGTGTTGTTAGTTGTTCTTGAGTTTTTATTATTTTCTACTGTTTGAACTAAATCCTGAATTTTTTGTGGGCTGTAGGTCTCCAAACTAATGCTTTCAGATTTTTCTTCCACTTTTCTGTCTTGCATTCAATGAAATTGCTCCTACCTTTTAACTGAGGTCCTGCAAGCTTAAGCTTACTACTTGTAATATAGGCAGCAAAAAACATGTCAGATTGTCACCACCTTCCTCCTCTGTAACTAAAGAGGCATAGCCCATCTGCGTGCCACCTCCTGATACAGAAAACAGCTGTTTAACTGAACTGATCTAGTTTCAGAACTAGGAAGCTGACTGAAAATTATGGGGCAGTATATTTAAATTTGTTCTTTCCTGTATATCCCAATCTGTCTGTCTAACAACTTCTGACCCAAATCTCTCTCTGCTAGTAACCCCATGTCTGATTGGTTCTTGGAGCTGTCCATCTGGATCCCTCAGAGCTTAAAAGCTATTCTGCTAAGACTTTCACTCTTTATCCTGGAACTCATTATTTACCTTATAGTCCACTGTTGTGTGCTAAAACTATAGATGAGAGTGCCATCTTGGGTGCTCAAGGATTCATCTTTGTAAATTGCCACCAAAGCCCAAAGGAAGAGACAACAAGGAAGCCTCTTGTCCCACTGGGATATGACATAGCAGAAGTTGCTAAAATAAAGTCCTTTAATGGACAGGATACTATGCTCAGGTCACTTATCTAAAATAGCTAAAAACTGAAGCAAAGAATTATCAATTTCTTCCCTAGTCTGATAAAATATTTTGTAATTCAGAATAAGCTTGGGGTCAATAAGTAAGAGCTATCTGCAGGTTTAAAACAATAATAATGATGCTAATAATAGCCACAGTAGTTTCAGTTAATAATACTGATAATCATGTGCGAGGCACTGGATTAAATGCCATATATACATACATTAGTTATACACAACCACCCTTGAAGGATATATTATTATCCTCTTTTTCATGCAGGAAAATATACATGGTGATAAGTAATGTTCCCAAGGTCACACATCTAGCAAGAAGAAAAGCTAGGAATTAAACCCAGTCTTGTGTGAATCTAAAGCCTATCTTTTTTTCTCATTGTCAGCCACCCATGGCTTGTATTCATTAAAAGAAAAGTTTAGGCTGGGGCGGTGTCTCACGCCTGTAATCCCAGCACTTTGGGAGGCCGAGGAGGGCAGATCATGAGGTCAGGAGATCCAGACCATCCTGGCTAACACGGTGAAACCCCGTTTCTACTAAAAATACAAAAAATTAGTCAGGCGCGGTGGCAGGCACCTGTAGACCCAGCTACTCGGGAGGCTGAGGCAGGAGAATGGCATGAACCCGGGAGGCAGAGCTTGCAGTGAGCCGAGATCGCAACACCGCAGTCCGGCCTGGGTGAAAGAGCGAGACTCTGTCTCAAAAAAAAAAAAAAGAAAAATTTACCCATTTGAAGCTTTTTTCCCTCTGCCCATACTAATTAAAAATAACATCCAAAAACACTAGAAGTAAAAAGAAGAAAAAAACTGACGCATGTAATTGTAAACAACCTCCACCTCCTGGGTTCAAGTGATTCTCCTGCCTCAGCCTCCTGAGTAGCTATGATTACAGGCACACACCATCATGCCCAGCTAAATTTTTGTATTTTTAGTAGAGATGGGGTTTCACCATGTTAGTCAGGCTGGTTTCAAAATCCCGACCTCAGGTGATCCTCCTGCCTCAGCCTCCCAAAGTGCTGGGATTACAGGCATGAGCCACTGCACTCGGCCTATTGGCAGCATTTTAAACATTCTCTTACTGATACAAAAAATAATGGGGCATCCCATAATTCACAGTGCCTTACAGTAAGTGGGATATGGTATATAGAACAGGCAGTTCTACTCATATGATTGGCATCTAAATACATTTTCGTTCTTAGAAGTGCCACAAAAAAGAGGGCAGAAATGAAAATAACAACTTTTTTAAACAAAGTAATTCTTACTTTTTCAAAAAACTTAAATCCAAAGAAAACTCAGTATTCAAATGAATAGGTACAGCTCTTTTTTAAATACTTAGATGTATAGAATGTATTGAATCAGGTATTTTTGATAATAGTGGTATTTAAGACTGTTATACATTTTCAGGAGGGTATTTAAGGGTTATCTTTTACAAATATTTTCTAACTTCAGAAATGCTTTCATTTGAAGAAAGGGAATAAAAGCTTCGGTTGAGATTCAGTCCTAATCCTCCAATTTTAAATCTCTCAGCTTGCTCAGGCTGGGCAGGTAAACATGAAATTTTTAAGGATGGAAGGGTCCTGAGAGATGGTGGAATGTGTCTGCTACATAATAGGTATTTGGCTTATGTTGGAGAAATAAATGGATTGAAAGAATGAATACATAGAGCTGAGGAGTTCATTGTTATTGTTTGCATATTTGTAATAAACCTGTATATGATAAAAATATATATACAATAAAATGTATGCATAAAAATCTACAAGCACACATAAAAATATCCTCTTTACTTTTGAAGAGGCTAAAAGTTCACAGAAGATAAAAACAGACAAAAATAAAACAGTGAGAAATTATTTTGATTCATGCCAGATTCATATTCCTTCTCCTCCTGAGGATTATTTCATCAATCCTAAACTTTTACTAGAAGTTTTATACATGCTCATTGCAGAGATCCACAGATAAGAAAAAATTCGCTTATAATACACATGCCAAGAAAGAAAAAATGTTACCATATTTTTGTGTGTGTATATATGGCTAACAAAGACACATACTCTGTTTACGTGTATGTGTAATTGAACCCATTGATATACCAAAGTACATCTTCACACACCAACATGCAGATACAACAGATACAGACGTATCTATTGACACATTCAAAGGTTCCCTGTTACAACATCCTGTGAAATTTATGAAATTTATTTATGACATCCATTATATGGGTTCTTTGTAATACATTGCTATTTTAAGCAGTACTGAGAAAAACAAATTGCATGACTCCATCTCCAAAAATTAAAAATAAAATGGATATTGAATTTTATCTGAATAATTTTCAGCCCAGAAAATGACCTATTATGGGAATTATTTCTTTCATTATATATATGAAAACTGAAGTGCTGTATATACTTAATTTTGTTAGTTAAATCACTTTAAAATGATTTATAAAGTGCTCTATAAGAGAAATGATGAGTGGATCAGGAACTAGCTTGGAGCAGGAAATCAGAGAGCTGGAGAGACCAATAGGGTTACAGGGGGATTTATTAAGGTGTACACTGGCTCAGCGGACCTGTGTCCAGAAAGTCTGAGCACCAAAGAGGGCGTGCATCTTTTATGCAAGCAAGGGTGTGAAAAACATGATGCAGGAAGCAAGCTTACAGAAGCAAGAACAAAGGCAGTTAATCATTCTATGACATGTCTTACATCTTGGGAAAACATGTTTTGCAGCCTATGCTTATCTATTTTGTGACCTTGCAGCTGTGCAGCAGAAAAAAAAAAACAAACAGGAATTTACAAACTTGCAAAATATGTGGAGGAGAGATATGGTTAATGGTTCATAGACAGGCAGTTAATATTCTTTTTAAACTTCCCACGTTGTTTGGGGCCTTTGACCCTTAAATAGTAACCTTCTGTCAGGAAAAAGAAACTTCTTATTTTTAATTTTCTACTTCATTCCCCCCTTTGGTGCTTTTTATAAAGGCAATATTTTCCCGTCTAGGAATTGAGAGGGCCTCTACCTGGCCACCCCGTCTGGGAAGTGAGGAGCACCTCTGCTCAGCCGCCCCATCTGGGGAGTGAGGAGCGCCTCTGCCCGGCCACCTCCCCGTCTGGAAAGTGAGGAGCATCTCTGCCTGGCCACCCCGTCTGGGAAGTGAGGAGCGTCTCTGCCCAGCCGTCCCATCTGGGATGTGAGGAGCACTTCTGCCCAGCTGCCCATCGTCTGGGATGTGAGGAGCACCTCTGCCCGGCCGCCACCCCATCTGGGAAGTGAGGAGCGCCTCTGCCCGGCCGCCCCATCTGGGAAGTGAGGAGCGCCTCTGCCCGGCCACCCATGGTCTGGGATGTGAGGAGCACGTCTGCCTGGCCGCCCCATCTGGGAAGTGAGGAGCGCCTCTGCCCGGCCACCCCATCTGGGAAGTGAGGAGCGCCTCTGCCCAGCCACCCCGTCTGGGAAGTGAAGAGCACCTCTGCCTGGCCGCCCCGTCTGGGATGTGAGGAGCACCTCTGCCCCGCCACCCCGTCTGGGAAGTGAGGAGCACCTCTGCCCGGCCACCCCATCTGGGAGGTCTACCACGGAGGCCAGATGCAGTGTGGGGGCTGGACGTGGTGGCTCACGCCTGTAGTCCTGGCACTCTGGGAGGCTGAGGCGGGTTGATCACTTGAGGCTGGGAGTTCAAGACCAGCTTGGCCAACATGGCGAAACATATGAAAAATACAACAAAAAAACCAACCAACCAACCCAGCAACAACAAAACAGGTTCTACCCTGGAGTCATACTCTAATTTTTTCTATTTTCCTCCCTTTCTGATCCTTTATCCCACTTTCTTTTTCTTCCTCTTCCTTCTCCTTCTTCTTTGTCAAAGACATAGAGGATTGAGTTATTATCATTGATCCATACAAAGTCCCTCTCTCATTTATTTTCTTTCATTCCCACCCCTCATTTCTATTCCTGGTCTTCCCATGTGCAACCTTCCTAATATGTTTGATATGCATCTTTTTGTTTGTATGTATTTTTAGAAAATGTTTATTGTTTTGTGTGCAAAAAAAGAAAAAAAATTAATAAAAAAAGAAAAAATATTGACACTGCAAAAAAAATAAAAAATAAAAAATAAAGGCAATATTTTAATAGAAAGCACCACTATCTTCTATTTTTTCATAGGGTATCACACATTCCTCTTTGGGTAGTGATTGATATTTGGTCAAGGCCATTATTTGAGTAGTGGTTTGCCTGGTTACAATTGCTTCTATAGTCAACTGAATGCTTCTGATTAGGAGAGGCAAGAGACAAGGGAGTATCAGGCACCCACCCAGGATGGCTAAGAAGCCCCCTATCAAAGTCTTAAATCCACTAAAAGATGAAAACCATTCTCTGAAGACGGAGTCTGGAGACCACCCTTGCCAGGTTTGGACTGGAACATGGGCTAGTTTTCACATTCTGGCAGTAATTTCCATGACTGCTTTTCCATTGTCATCAATTTCTAGGCAGCAATTTGTTAGGTTGCATTTTCCACATACTCCCCTTCCTGGGCCAGTAGGTAATCTAATACTAGTCTATTCTGGTAGATAGCATTCCTCATTTGTGTGGCTTGCTGGGCTAGCAAGTCTAAAGCTTTTGCTGTTTCATTACTTATGATTTCAAGAACAGCTTGTAACCTTATGATTCTGTTGAGCATATAGATAGGGGTATGGTATCCCCATGACCCATCCGGTGCCCAAGTGGCAGGTTCATAATATTTGATAATCCTTTCAGGGGGCCACTTGTTATCTTTCCAATCCCCTATATCTATGTCCTTTTTTATGTTTGTATCTATGCTTCTTTTGATTTTTACCTTCATCATAAACAGAGTATCCTAGAGCCCCTCCTTGTTTTAGGGGAATTAGGAAAAAGGATGGTCTGATTGTTCCTAGTACACAGGCTCCTGTCCATTTGGCAGGCAGTTGTCTACACTCACTTTCTGCAGATCCAGTAAAGGCCTAAAGGTTCTTGCCAGGTGTTTAGAGCTTCTAGTTGATACCAGGAGTGGTTTAAAGTAGGAAATTGGGAGAAAGGGTTTAAATCAGGAAATGAGGTGCTATTTTCTGACATCCATAAGGTCTTCCCTTTAGTTTCATCATAATATTGTTGCCCTAGACAAGTAAGTCCTCCTAGTAGATCTGTGAAAGACTTTCCCCATTGAGCAATGCAGAATCTTCCTATTATGGAGGTTTTTAACAGTCAGACACTTGGACCAGAAACAGTTGGGTCAGTGGTGGAGTCAGGCAAAGTGAAATTATATTGAGGCATTAATCCCTTGCCTCCCATGGCCATTGATCACCCATGTTAGTTCCTTCACATACATAACATGAGGATATTCCTAGCTGTCAGCTATATTCTCAGCTACTTGGTCAAACAGATTCTTTGTTGGAGAAAGGAGTTCCTTTTGGACCTGGAATTGTGGAATGGAACAGGTTTTTGCCTTCCTTATAATATGTAAGCTATCCTTTGTTTGCTGACTGCATTTTATAGCATTATGGGATAACCTGTAGCCCATATAGACTGATCTGGTTCCCAGGACAGTGAGATTTATAAGACTAAAAGTATCTGTTTTGCAATCAGGTTTTGCTAACAGTTTAATATATACCATGGGCTGTTTTGTGGTAGTCAGGGAACCAGTGGAGCTCGATACACAATCCCAGCAAGTTAATTCTGGCACCTTGCTGGTGCAGTTAGGAAACATGCAGTTCCTTTTTCCACAACTGCTACTCCTTGAGCTCCCTATGGTAGTTGAGACTATGGGATAGGCAGATCCCATGAATGCCACTTGGCAAGAATTATAGTAGAGAGATGAGTCTCTCTCTTTGTAGGTGAGACTCTAACCTGGTTTAGAAGCCTCCCTTCTTTCATCCCATTATGGATCTCAAGCCAAATCCCAGGCTGGAATTTTGGATCACAGCACATATAGGACTGACCGTTTCTTGGGTCACAGACTGAATAGGTTGCCTGATTGTAGATACAGGTCCCTAGGTGGGTCCTGGAGCATTCATAATATGTATGGGACGAGATAGTCTTAATTTTTGTCTTCCCTTGCCATATGGTATGCATACAGTAAGAACACTCTTCTAAGGGCTTTCCCTTTAGCATATGCAGGGGTGCCAATAAAATGAAAATGGTAAACAACATATCTATACTAAACATGGACAGGAAAGGTCCTTTCCAGGGAGGAGAGATTGGCAAAAATGATAGCATAGTGTAACAGAACAATTAATATTACTAAGATAGCAATCAAACTTAAAACTTCTATCCACATTTACCAATCTGATGAAGACTCCTGAAGCTTCGGCCGTGCATAGACTAGTCAGCTTCCGGTGTGACTATAGCAGGGCTTGATGACTCCCCAAGCTTCAGCCTTGTGTAGACTGGCCAGCCTCCGGAGTGGCCAGAGCAGGACTGTCGTCTTTCTCTGCAGTGGTTTGGTTCCGTCGCAGGATCAGTCAGGTGGGATGGTCTGGGTCCTGTTGACTGGCCCACTTGTCCTGTGCCGCTGGTTTCAGGCGACTGTGGTGGATCCAGGGCCCGATACCTGCAACTTTTAACAGTAGGGGTAGACAGGATTACAGTATGGGGCCCATCCCATATGGGTCCTAGAGTGGTTGAATTCCATTTTGTAACCCAGAGTCTCCAGTGCTAAAAGGATGTACTGGGTCAACTAGACTTACAGGTATTCTTTCCTGTACCCGACCATGGACCTCTTGCATGGCTATTCCTAAAGCCTGCATTTGCTTTCTTAAAGTTAATTCCCCTAGTTCCCGGAGATCACCTTTAATCTGATTTATGATTGGGGGTGGTCGGCAGAACATAATCTCATAGGGCGAATACCCAGTTTGTTGGGTAGAGGTGCACCTGACTTGGAGGATGACCATGGGCAAGACCTGATCCCATCTAAGGTGAGCTTCTTGACAGAACTTCTTCAGCACTTGCTTGAGTGTCCAGTTCATCCGTTCTACTTTTCCTGAGCTCTGCGGATGGTAGGCTGTGTATAACTACCATTTTATCTTTAGCAGCCAAGTCAAGTCCTGGACTATTTCAGCCACAAATGCTGGTCTATTATCTGATCCTAAAGTTAAAGGCAGTCCAAATCTGGGAATAATGTCTCTTAGCAACACCTGGGTTACCTCTCGTGCCTTTTCTGTTTGGGTGGGGAAAGCCTCTACACATCCTGAAAAGGTGCAGACAAACACCAACATGTACCAATAGCCCCCAGCCAGAGGCAATTCAGTAAAGTCCACAAGTAGGTTCTCACAAGGCAATGCTCCAACTTCCTGAATTCCTGGAGGCCAGGTTGGTCCCTGCCATGGGTTGTTTTGGGCACAGGTTAGACATTGCTCACAAACAGTCTGAGTAATGGCAGTGAGTCATGGCACATAAAAGTGTCGCCCCAACAAAATCTCTAGTGCTATCTTTCCCATGTGAGTCCCTTGGTGAAACTGATTAACAAATCTGGAAGCCACCATCTCAGGTATGACTAATCTCCCATCGGAGAACTTCCACCATCCTCCTTCAATGTAGCTCCCATTCTCCTGGGCAAACCAGGCCTTTTCACTTGGAGTGTAGCTGGGTGTCTCTGGGAGAGAAATCTCTGGGGGGAGAGGCATAACCAGAGCTTCCTCCTTAGAGGGCAAAGTCATCTTTGCTGCTTACTTTGCTTCCCTGTCCGCTTTCCTGTTTCCTTTTGCCTCAAAAGTTCCTGCTGCCTGCCGTCCTTTGCAATGAATGACAGCCACCTTTTCTAGAGCCCACACAGCATCTAAGAGCTGTAGAATTTCTTCCTTATACTTTATTTCTTTCCCTCCTGCAGTTAGAAGTTCTCTTTCTTTATATGTTGTCCCATGGACATGCAGTGTAGCAAAAGCATGCTTAAAGTCAGTATAAATGTTGACTACTTTTCCTTTTGCTAGTACTAAGGCTCTTGTTAGGGCTATTAGCTCCACCTTCTGGGCTGATGTCCCAGCAGGCAGTGGTTGAGCCTCTACCACTGAGTCACATGTCACTACTGCATACCCAGCTTGGCAGACCCCTTCTGATATGAAGCTGCCTCCATCTGTGAAGTACTCAACATCTGGGCCTCCAAGGGGCTGATCTGCTAAGTCCCTTCAGCTGGAGAATACTTCATCTACTACATCTATGCAATAATGTTGAGGGAGGGGATCCCTCAGCTTTTCTATGAGCAGCAGAGTGGCTGGATTTTAAGTATTGACAGTTTCTACAGTTATATATGGATTTTCACATAGGAGGCCTTGATATTTAGTCATTCTTGGGTTTGATAACCAGTGGTGCCCCCTTTGGTCCCTAAGAGTTATAAGTGAGTGTAGCACTCAAATGATTAATTTCTGTCCTAAAGTTAGTTTGTTGGCTTGTTGTGCCAGCAGGGCTGTGGCTGCTAGTGCTTTAAAGCAAGGGGGCCAGCCTTGTGCTATGGTGTCTCTTTAGATAAATATGTCTCTGGCCACTGCCATGACCTCATCATTTGGATCATCAGAACTCCAATAGCCATTCCTTTTTGCTGATGGACATATAGGAAGAAAAGCTTAGTCTGGTCTGGCAGCCCTAAGGCTGGGGCCTGTATTAAGGTTGTCTTGTTTTCTTTAAAGGCCTTTTCCTGGTCAGGCCCCCCTACCAGAGGAGGGGCTCCTTTTCTCCCTACTTTGTGGCTTCATATAGCAGTTTTGCCATGAGTGAGAAATTTGGAATCCAAATATGGCAGAAACCTGCTGTGCTCCTAAAAATTCACTTATTTGACACCGGGTGGCTGGAGTAGGTAGTGCACACACAGCCCACTTCCGTTCACTGCCAAGCTCACCTTTTGCTTGACTTATTTCAAAGCCTAGGTACTTAACTCCTTCTGAACATATTTTTGCCTTTTCTTTAGATACTCTATATCCTGTTTCCCATAGGAGATGGAGGAGGTTATCAGTGCCTTGAAGGCAGTCAACCCAGGTAGGGGTTGCAAGTAAAAGATCATCTATTTACTGTAACAGGACACACTTGTCATTGGGTGGAGTGAAAGCCCTAAGGTCTGATGCCAGTGCCTCCTCAAAAATCGTTGGGGAGTTTTTAAACCCTTGTGGGAGCCACGTCCAGGTATACTGAGTTTTTCCCCAATGAAATGCAAAGATAGGCTGGCTCACAGGGGCCAGCGGTAGACAGAAGAATGCATCTTTGAGATCCAGGCAAGTAAACTATGCAGTACTTGCAGAATGTGACCCATCAACTGCCCAGTACGTAACCATCCAGTGGGTTAGGTACCACTGGATGAATGGAAACTGTAGCCTGGTTCACTGAGTGTAAATCTTGCACTGGTCTATATTCGTCAGTTGGCTTCCATACCAGCGAAAGGGGTGTGTTCCAAGGGGACCTGCACTTCACTATGATGCCACGCTTAAAGAGCCAATCTATGTGTTTTTGAATGCCACTTATGGCCTCTATGAACAACGGGTATTGACAAACCCATACCGGAGTCACTCCAAGTTTTAGCTCCACCAAGACTGGTGCCTGATTTACAGCCAATCCAGGTGGATTGTCTTCAGCCCACACTCTCGGAATCTTTGCAAGTAATCCATACATTTCAAGTGGTCCTGGCAGTTCTAGCCTAAGTGCTGTTTCTGCATATAGCCTCCATTCATCAGCCCTTGGGAAGGTGAGGGTTCATACCATAGTCTTTGGCTGACTCAGGTTTAAAGACACGTTCCCTTGCAGCTCAAAAGAAATTTGTGCCTGCAGTTTTTTGAGTAAGTGTCTTCCTAGCAAGGGGACTGGACAATTTGGAAGGTATAGAAACTCATGCTGGACTTCTCATCCTCCAATAATACACCTCCTTGACTGGCAGAAGGGTCTCTTCTCTGAGACTCGGGTTGCCCCAATAATAGTTGTGTAATTCCTGGATAGTGGCCCTATAGGTTGCATCACTACCAAATGCTCAGCTCCGGTATCTACCATAATGTCCATCTGTTGGCCCCCTATCTCCACTGAGACCATAGGCTCCTGGGCGCTAAAGAAATGGAGCCCAGTCTGTCTCAGTCCTCATAGTCTGCTGCCTCTGCTAGGCTGATTAGATTGATGTCCGGTCTCAGAACACAGCGGCTGGTAGCCAGAGGCTCCGGCCAAGCTCCCTGGTCATGGCTATTGCCCTTATCTTTCTCTGGACATTCATCCTTCCAGTGTCCTTTCTTTTTGCACAATGCACATTGATCCTTCTCCAGCCTTGTCCGGCCTTCAAAACCTGGTCTAGCCTAACCTCTTCCACGACCATATCCGCGACCATGTCCATGCCCCCTCACAATGCCAGTCTCTCTTTCAACCAGGGCAGCTGCTAATAGCTCAGCCTTTTTCTTAAGCCTCCACTCAGCTTCCTTCTTTTCCTCTTGTTCATGGTTAACATACACCTTAGTAGCCACCTCTATAAGCTGAGTAACATTCATGCCTGCAAAACCTTCCAGTTTCTGAAGTTTCCGCTTAATGTCACCCTGCACCTGGCTAAGAAATGATGTATTCACCATGAGCTGATTTTCAGTAGCCTCTGGATCAAATGGAGTATAGAGCTGGTATGACTCACAGAGCCTCTTATAAAACTGACTGGGGTTCTCATCAGTCTTTTGGAGCACCTCTGAAATCTTTCCTATATTCATTGCTTTCTTTCCACTGGACTTTATCCCATTTAGAAGTGCCTCGCTATACCTTTGCAGATGCTGAAGCTCCTCTGCATCATTTAGGTCCCTGTTGGGGTCTATCTCTGGGAACCATTCCTGGGCATAATGCCAGACATCTCTTGTACCATCTGGCACATTGTTCTCTAGCCATTGGAGGGCTGCTAGAGTCACTCTCCTTTGCTCCTCTGTGTTGAACAGTGTTAAAAGGAGCTGTTGGCAGTCTGACCAGGTGGGGTTATGGGTCAGAAAAATGGATCTCATCAAGTCTATGAGGGCTTGAGGCTTTTCCGTATAGGAGGGAGTATGTTGTTTCCAATTTAGGAGGTCTGTGGCAAAGAAGGGCTGGTAGACGAAAATCCGCTGCCCTCCTTGAACCTGGCCTTGCTCATCATGATAAATTTGTGCTCAAATCTCATGGAGGGGCATTTGTAAGGCTTGGGTGTGGCCAGACTGGAGGTGGCCCACTGCATCACTTTGCTTTTCCTCCTTAGCTTTTACAGGCAAAGGCTCAGATTCTCCCCTGTGGGGTGATGGTTGAGACTCACTTTCCTTTGAGCCTGATTCCTCAAGGGCCATTTGCTCCATGCCTTGTCTTAGCTCTAACAAGGATGGATATATCAGAGCATAAGGGGGAGGAAATTCCCTCTCCTCTGGAGGAGCTTGTAGAACCAGCTTTTCCTAACTCTCATGTTGCTTTTTCTTTTTTTCCAAGGTTCTAAGCATAATTGATTTTTCAGCTGCCTTAGGCTCAGCCTGGACCACCAAGGCTTTACAGTAGGTTACTAGACAGGGCTGAAGCCATTTGGGGTGAGTCTAGACTACGTTTAACCAGGAGTCAATGTATGGAAACTGATCCGGGTGCCCAGGCTGTCCTCCAACTCCAGTTACTACCCTGAACACATGGCCAATTGCTTCCCTATCTATTGTTCCTTCAGCTGGCTACCCGACATTAAAAGAAGGCCATTTTAATTCACAAAGAGTTTTCAACCTTTCTGGGGGTCAGTTGAACTCCAAAATCTCCACCAAAACCTTTCTTGAAAGTCTTTAACATACACTCCAACAGAGTAGGTTTTGATGCTTTTCCTCCCATTTCCACTCTTGCGGTGCACACTCACTCTGACTTTCATTCCAGACTGACCAGACCAAGTCCTATTACAGGAGTTTTGGGCACCACCTAGCTAGGAGAGTGCCTTATTCCTGTTACGACTGCTGCAGTTGTAAGGCAGCTCCTATCAGCCGTATGCAGATCGTCCTAGGCCTGGTCAGCCACATACTCGCTTCAGAGAACACAGTCCATGCTAAGAGATCTGCATCTCCCCACATCACTCCCCACGTTGGCCCCTCCCAGAGCCGTCTCTTTCATGCGCTTTCACACAACTTCCCTCTCCCAGTTCCATGATCAGGGTGCCAAGCCTCTCTCACCACCTCTAGCTTTCAGTTTCCTTTCAATCCAACTTATTGAGCCTCTCTCGCATCCTATGTCAGTTGGGGCACAGTTTCATTCAAATCGGCAAGCCACTCTTGCCTTTCCCAGCCCCTCTGGGTCAGACTAGTAGTTACGCCCTAGGAGGTGATCAGTCTTCCCTTCCATCCTTATGGGACAGGTCCTGCCTTGGGGTTCCAGACCTTACCACGGTTCTGACATGTGCATGCAGTTCCTGGAATCGTCCTGTAGCCCCTTTTGCCAGTTCAATTGCACTGTCAGGGATAGGGCACCTGGACATGGGAGAGCCACTTCCCACTCCGGGCTGAATTCTTCCCATTGGCACCTGAGGTCACGGGTCTCCCCTGGCCTGGGGCTCCAGTCCCACAGGCAAAAGAGACAGTAAATCTGCCATCTCCAATCCTAGATGAGCCCCCAGAAAATGTAGTGGGAAATCAGAGAGCTGAAGAGACCAATAAGGTTACAGGAGGATTTATTAAGGTGTACACCAGCTCAGCAGACCTGTGTCCAGAAAGTCTGAGGGCCGAACAAAGAGGGTGTGCGTCTTTTATGCAAGCAAGGGCATGAGAAACGTGATGCAGGAAGCAAGCTTACAGAAGCAAGAACAAAGGCAGCTACTCATTCTATGCCATGTCTTACATCTTGGGAAAACACGTTTTTTAGCCTGTGCTTATGTGTTTTGTGACCTTGCAGCTGTGCAGCAGAAAAAAAACAGGAACTTACAAACTTGCGAAGTATGTGAAGGAGAGATATGGTTAATAGTTCACAGACAGGCCATTAATATTCTTTTAAACTTCCCACTCAGGGGTGGGGGGTGGTTGTTTGGGGCCTCTAACCCTTAAATAGTAACTTTCCACCATAGGAAAGAGAAACTTCTTATTTTTAATTTTCTACTTCAAGCTAAGCATTGTTTTTGTTTTGCTGCTCATAAAGATGGCCTGGGTGCTTGAGCCCCGCAAGGTTTCCACATCCCAGGTGCTGCTGAGCCTGCCAGGGTAGAAAGCCCAGTGTCTTTGGTGACAGCACTCACCCCATCCCCACCCTTACATCCCACCCATGTCCTACCCAACTCTACCCCCCACTAGTCCCCCCACTCCATCCAATGCCCACCTCACTCCACCCCACACACAGTCCCCCACCACATCCAACCATTACTCCACTCCACTCCCCATCACAGTCCCTCACCCAACTCTACCCCTCACCACAGTCCCCCACCCCCAACCACAGTCCCCCATCCAACCCCCACTTAACTCCACTTCCCACCACAGTCCCCCACCCAACTCTATGCCCACCATAGTCCCCCAACAAATCCAATGCCCCCCAGTCACTCCCCACCACAGCCCCCCACCCCATCCCACCCCCTACCCCACCCACCCCCACCACAGTTCTGCACCCCATCCAACCCCCCACAACTCCACTTCCTACCACAGTCACCCACCCAACTCTACCCCCACCACGGTCCCCCACCCCACCTGCCCCCCAACTCAACTCCACCCCCCAACCTGACTTCCACCCCACCCATGCCTTCACCCCACACCATATCTCCCCTACCCTGAAACCAGGAACAGAGGCTTCTCCCTTATCCCCAGGCCTCCTTCTGCAGCCCCCAGCCTCGGCTTCCAATTCCCTTTACCTGCTCTTGTCTCTGTTGTTCATCTCATTCAGCCTGAGCAAGATGATCTCATCCACCTTGTTCAAATCATCCATGATGGCAGCTTTGTGGATCATGCCCAGATCCTTCTGCCAGACTCGGTACCTGGGATTTGAGAAGCCATCGCCATCCTTGTCACGATTCTCCCTCCAGCTAGCCATGCATCTCCTGCAGGCCCCCAGGAATGACCCCCCAACCCCCATCCTGAAGCCATAGATCTTCTCCCAGGCTGAGGGACTGGCTTCAAGACACTTCAGCTCCCACTCACTTTCCGTTGCTCTGGAACACAGTGCCAGCAGGTAACCAGGTCCAGCCGCAACCTCCGACAGGGACATTCCAATCTCCAGCCACTTGGAGGAGCACCTAACTCAGCAAAGCACGCATGCACACCTCAGCCAGCCTGCAGGGCCCTCAGCGGAGAAACAGCCCGGAGTCACGCTCAGGCAGGCACCCCAGGCTAGTAGGCAGGGCTCCCTAGATTGGGCGGGGCTCCCTGGAGTGTGCCACCCACGCTGCCCCAGAGATCCACTGACTCCTCACCCGGGACACTCAGCAGCCTCCCAGATGACGCATTTGCCACTGTCTCAGAGTGACTTCCTAACTTAGCTACCTCTTGGAGGCCAGCAATGGAGTCCTGCTATTGGGGCAGGGGTGGCATAAAGAGCCAGGCATTCAGTGCCTGGAATGGACTCCAAGGATGAAGCCACAGAACCGAGCATCTTCTCCAAGACCCCTGCGCCCAGTGCAAGCTGCAGGCCCTGGAGATGCTGTAGCGAGCCCGAGAGTACAACACGTGCCTGTTCAGCCTGGTGCAGTGCAGCGCCCGGGCTCTACTCCACTACGGTGTCACCACAGAGCACTGCTGGTGGGACAGCACCACCCACTGACACCGCAGGATGAGAACGGAGACACGCTGCTGCACCTGGCCGTCATCCACAGGCCAACCAGTGTCATGCAGCAGACAGCCCATGTCATCTACCACGCCCAGCACCTCGGCGTCGTCAACCTCACCAACCACTTGCACCAGACGCCCCTGCACCTGGTGGTGATCACTGGGCAGACGTGGGTGGTGAGGTTTCGACTGCAGGTGGGTACAGACCCAGCACTGCTGATCGGCGCGGAGACTCAGCCATGCACCTGGCACTGCAGGCAGGCGCTGGTGCCTCTGAGCTGCTACGTGCACTGCTTCAGAGTGGAGCTCCTGCTGTGCCCCAGCTGTTGCACATGCCTGACTTTGAGGGGCAGTATCCAGTACACCTGATGGTCCAAGCCCAAAGCCCTGAGTGCCTGGATCTGCTGGTGAACAGTGGGGCTGAAGTGGAGGCCACAGAGCAGCAGGGTTGCCGAACAGCCTTGCATCTAGCCGCAGAGATGGAGGAGTTGGGGTTGGTCACCCATCTGGTCACCGAGCTCCGGGCCAACGTGAATGCTCACGCATTTGCAGGAAACAAACTCCTGCACCTGGCAGCTGGACTTGAGTCCCCGACTCTCCCCTTCCTCCTTCTGAAGGTTGGTGCTGACATCAATGCTGAGAACAAGGAGCCCGTGTGCCCACTGCTCTCACCCGCTCCTCTGATAGCGACTCCAACTCCGACGGGCCTGAGAAGGATACCCAAAGCAGCTTCCAGGGCCACATGCCTCTTGACCTCACTCACAGCACCAAAGTGAAGACCTTGCTGCTAAATGCTGCTCAGAACACCACGGAGCTGCCCCTGACCCCACCCAGCCCTGCAGGGCCAGATAGTAAATATTTTTGGTTTTGCAAGTCACACCTTCTGTGTCACAACCATTTGACTCTACCTTTGTAGCACAGAAGCAGCACCCAGGGATGATAGGTCAAAAAATGCTTGTGGCTGTGTTCCAAAAATTTTTATTTCTAAAATCAGCGGTGGCTACCATACTGTAGTTTTGACCCCTAAACTTATAGTATAAAGGTATTAGATGAAGCCAAGAAGAATGTTTCTGACAGGAACAGTCACAAGAAGCAGAATGCAAAAAAAAAAAATGTATATTGATAGTTAAAATTAGTATGTAGAGTCTCTAAAAAATGCTTGCAAATCAACAAGGTTTTTTTCTACAGAACTTATCAGAGCTTTTCAAAATACTAAAATGCTTTGTGATGCTCCAAAGACTCTACAGATTTACCCAAAATTAGTGCACCTCGGTGCGTCTCTGCTGAGGCTAAACCATGCCACCCATCAGGACATCCCACAAAGTGGACCTTTCCAGCCTCCCCTTATTTCAATGTTTCATGGCTTTCCCTTCACATAAACAGTATCCACTATCACTTAGGTCAGTGAGGTTTGGAGCTACATTTCATAGTCCCTGATTCAAACTCCAATAGAACTACTAATAGAAGCTTAAAGACTTGCAGCGGCTTCTGGATAGAGGGAGATAATAGGAAGGTAGAGCCATCTACAGGAGATATGTGGTACTGCACAACAAGAGCTGTGAGGAGCAGGTGGGCAAAGGGACTGAAAAATGCATCACAGCACCTAGTAGAAATCGCTCTACGCCCTCTTTATTTAACATAGAGATTTAGCAACGAGGGCAGGGTTTTCAGGAGCAGACCTTTTATTTTTGTTTGATGGGGTTAGGTGGACAGACATGGTCTTGACCACAATTTATGTTACGACAACATGTGTGAAGAAGAGAGGATATTTAAAGTAGGTGTTTCCTTTGCAGGCTGGAGTGGGCATTCGACTTATATACAAAAGTGCACCCATTTTCAGTGTCTCCATATCAGCACCAATTTCATTTAACTGTAAGGTTCTTTTTACCATAAACACTTGGGGTGCTCAATGGTTTAAAGGGCATTCTACACAAAAGTTTGAAAGCTCTTAATTACAGCAACTAAAACCTCACAATGGTTTCCTAGATATGTCTTTTGTGTAGTATTTTGAAAAATAGATTTTTCTTCCAAAGAGTTAGGACAATAGCATTTATGTCATAAAAACTCTGTTTTTTTGGACCACATTTTGTGATAAAAAGCAAATGAGCTTTGCATTTAGGAGCTCCAGGAAATCCTTGTTGCCCTTGGAAATCTGCCCCCTCACCCCGACAAAGGGCCAAACAGCTTAGAGGTAGGGAATATCCCCCTCCATAGGCTCACCAAAATGTGCAGCTGGCTGTATGTTCTTTACTGATGTCCTGTGAGTCCTTAAGGTATTTCAACAAGGAACATCTCGATTTTCTGTGGATTTATGGAAGAAAATGTATCTCTCCAAATGTGTATAGTAGTTCCCCCTTATCTGCAGGAAATAGTGCCAAGACCCCCAGTGAATGCCTAATACTGCAGACGGCACACAATCCTATATATGCTATTTTTTTTACTATAGATACATTCATACATACCGGAAATACAGTTTAATTTATAAGCTGGGCGCCATATGTGATTAACAACCATAACTACTAATAAAATAGAACAATTAAGACAATAGGCTGTAATAGAAGTCATGTGATTGTGGCCTCCCTTTCTCTCTCTCAAAATATCTTACTGTTCTGCACTCACCCTTCCTGTGGTAATGTGAGATGATATGGTGCCTACAGGATGACATGAAGTGAGGCGAATGATGGAGACATTTTGACATATCGTTAGGCTACTACTGCTCTCCTGATGATACGTCATGGGGAGGATCACCTGCTTCACATGGCCCCAGAGCATCGCACCATGACAATGTATTTTTTGCTGGGTGTCAGGAGCAGACGATGCTGATGTTTGGGGATCCTTGAGAATTGAAGAGTTTTTTTTGTTTTTTTGTTGTGTTATGTTTTTTTTGCCAAGACCTGCTGGAAGAACATTGCAGTCAGATGTTGTGTCTTTATTTTCAATCCATCAAAGTGTTGCTGCAGAGGTTATGATTCTTCAGTGAGAATGCGAGTAATTTTAACACTGCATTCCATCCTAAGATATTCCATAATTTGGTTCTTTAATGTCTGTGCAATTTGAAACACTTCAGCACATTTCGATTATGTCCACGTTGCTGATTCTTCTTCATTTCTTCATCTTTCTCTGCGGACGACTCAACAAATTCTTCCAATTCCTCATTTGTTAACACTTCTTGATGGCCTTCAATATCTTCTGTCACTTCAGCAGGCATGTCAGCAACCCTTTTCCACCAACCTGTCTTGCTGCACGAATAATTTTCCTAACTTCTCCACTGATCCCAGAGAAGCTTTTAAAATCATTCATGGCTTCACTCCGTAAGTTCCTCTAGCAGGCATCTACAATTTCTGGTTTTAATTCATCCAATGCAGCTTTGAAGAATGTTATTGCGTTAGCAATAGTGAATGGTTGCACTGCATTATGTCCAGATTAGGGTCTGCATCGATTGCTGATAAAATGTGATCAAATAGAGTCATTCATCAATGAACAACATAGATACGTTCTTAGAAATGTGTTATAAGATGATTGTGTCTTTGCATGAATGACGAAAGTGCATTTCCACAGACTTAGATGGAACAGTCTACTACACACCTAGGCTGTCTGGTATGGCCTATTGCTCCTAGGCTACAAACCTGTACCACATGTTACTGTACTGAATACTGCAGACAATTGCAACACAATGGTATTTGTGTACCTAAACATATCTAAACATAGAAAAAGAACAGTTAAAAATAGGACATGAAAGATAAAATACGGTATACCTCAAGAGGGGACTTGCGATGAATGGAGCTTGCAGGACTGGAATTTGCTCTGAGTCAGTGAATGGGTGGTGGCTGACTGTGAAGGGTAGGACGTTACTGTGCACTACTGCAGTCTTTATTAAACACTTACACTTAGGCTGCACTAAATATATTTTTAATTTTTTCTTCAATAATAAATTAACCTTAGCTTACTGTAACTTTTTGACTTTATAAACTTAATTTTTCTTAATTTTTTGACTTGTAATAACACTTAGCTTAAAACACAGATTGTACAGCTGTACAAAAATATTCTATAAGCTTTTTTCTTTTCTTTTAACTTTTTAACCTTTCTTTTCTGTTAAATACTAACACACAAACGCCACCTGCATTAGCCCATGTAGGCCTACACAGGGTCAGGATCATCAACATCACTGTCTTCCACCTCCATATCCTGTCCCACTGGAAGGTATTCAGGGGCAATAACATGCATGGATCTGCCATCTCCTGGAATAACAGTGCCTTCTGGACACCTCCTGAGGGATCTGCCTGAGGCTGCTTTACAGTTAAGTTTTTTTAATAAGTAGAAAGAGTACATTCTAAAATAAGAATAAAAAGTAGAGTAAACCCATAAGCTAGTAACATAGTTGTTTATTTTCATTATCTAGTATTATATGTTGTACCTTATATTATTGTGTGCTATACTGTTACACCACTGGCAGCACAGTAGGTTTGTTGATATCAGCACCAACACAAACACATGAATAATGTATTGCACTGTGACATAGAAAGGCTACAATGTCACTAGATGATTAGTGCTTGTCCAGCTCCATCGTAATCTTATGAGCCCGCCATCCCATACTGGGTCTGTCATTGACCAAAGCCTTGTTAGGCAGTGCATTACTGTACTTCTATGAACCTCAGTGTCCTCTTCTATGAAAATGGAATGATGTTAGTACTATGTCAGGGGATTATGTGAAAATTAATTGGGATGATGTATGTAAAGATCCTTCTCAAGATCAGGGCACAATAAATTTATATTTTAAACAGCTAAAGATACAAATTGAAAAACTAGAGTCATAAATCAATAAAGTATAATATTGCTACTTTTCTAGCAAGTCCTAAATCAACCTAGCTATAAAATCAGTAAATAAAATTCTCTTTGATTTTCTTTTTTCAGTTATTATAAAGCAAACCTCTGAGATTTCAGGGTCAAAGTGTTCCATTTATGTTTATTTGTTGCTGTTTTTATTTCTGCCACTTTTTATGGGGTTGGTCCTTTTAACTGAAGAGAAGATAATGAGACGATCATGATACTTAGATCTTGAACAACTCACACACACACACACGTCTAAATTTGTTTTAAAAGTGAAAGTAAATTCGTCCTAGAAGTTAAACACTGATAATTGTCTAGCTGAAAGTAGACAATTATCTGTCAGAGAATGTATCTACTTCTGCAGGTGATAGTAAAAGTCTAAATAAAATACTAGAATTTTACAAATAAATCAATGCTGTTTTAATCCACAAATTGGTTTCCAACTACCGATTTAGCCAAGTGATTCTTTTTTGTTTTGTTTTTTTTTTTTGAGATGGAGTCTCGTTCTGTCGCCCAGGCTGGAGTGCAGTGGCGCAATCTCTGCTCACTGCAGGCTCCACCTCCCGGGTTCACGCCATTCTCCTGCCTCAGCCTCCTGAGTAGCTAGGACTGAGAGGTGACAGCGTGCTGGCAGTCCTCACAGCCCTTGCTCGCTCTCAGTGCCTCTTCTGCCTGGGCTCCCACTTTGGCACTTGAGGAGCCCTTCAGCCCACCGCTGCACTGTGGGAGCCCCTTTCTGGGCTGGCCAAGGCGGGAGCTTGCAGAGAGGTGTGGAGGCAGAGGCGCCAGCAGGAACCGGGGCTGCGCGCGGCACTTGCGGGCCAGCTGGAGTTCCGGGTGGGCGTGGGCTTGGCGGGCCCCTCACTCAGAGCAGCCAGCCAGCCTTGCCGGCCCCGGGCAATGAGGGGCTTAGCACCCAGGCCAGCGGCTGCGGAGGGTGTACTGGGTCCCCCAGCAGTGCCAGCCCACCTGCGCTGTGCTCGATTTCTCACCGGACCTTAGCTGCCTTCCCGCGGGGTAGGACTCAGGACCTGCAGCCCGCCATGCCTGAGCTTCCCACCCTCTCCATGGGCTCCTGTGCAGCCCAAGCCTCCCGGACGAGTGCCGCCCCCTGCTCCATGGCGCCCAGTCCTATCGACCACCCAAGGGCTGAGGAGTGCCAGCACACGGCGAAGGACTGGCAGGCAGCTCCACCTGCAGCCCGGGTGGGGGATCCACTGCGTGAAGCCAGCTGGGCTCCTGAGTCTGGTGGGGACGTGGAGAACCTTTATGTCTAGCTCAGGGATTGTAAATACACCAATCGGCACTCTGTATCTAGCTCAAGGTTTGTAAACACACCAATCAGCACCCTGTGTCTAGCTCAGGGTTTGTGAATGCACCAATCAACACTCTATATCTAGCTACTCTGGTGGGGCCTTGGAGAACCTTTGTGTCAATACTCTGTATCTAACTAATCTAATGGGAACGTGGAGAACCTTTGTGTCTAGCTCAGGGATTGTAAAAGCACCAATCAGCGCCCTGTCAAAATAGACCACTTGGCTCTACCAATCAGCAGGACGTGTGTGGGGCCAGATAAGAGAATAAAAGAAGGCTGCCCGAGCCAGCAGTGGCAACCGGCTCGGGTCCCCTTCCACACTGTGGAAGCTTTGTTCTTTCGCTCTTTGCAATAAATCTTGCTACTGCTCACTCTTTGGGTCCACGCTGCTTTTATGAGCTGTAACACTCACCGCGAAGGTCTGCAGCTTCACTCCTGAAGCCAGCGAGACCACGAGCCCACCGGGAGGAAGGAACAACTCCAGACGCGCCGCCTTAAGAGCTGTAACATTCACCACGAAGGTCTGCAGCTTCACTCCTGAGCCAGCGAGACCATGAACCCACCAGAAGGAAGAAACTCCGAACACATCCGAACATCAGAAGGAACAAACTCCGGACACGCCACCTTAAGAGCTTTAACACTCACCGCGAGGGTCTGCAGCTTCATTCTTGAAGTCAGTGAGACCAAGAACCCACCAATTCTGGACACAGGACTATAGGCGCCCGCCACCACGCCCGGCTAATTTTTTGTATATTTAGGAGAGACGGGGTTTCACCATTCACAGGATGGTCTCAATCTCCTGACCTTGTGATTAACCCACCTCGGCCTCCCAAAGTACTGGGATTACAGGCGTGAGTTACCGCCCCTGGCCCCCAAGTGATTCTTAAAATGTATAAATATGAACAGTGAGCCTCATGTCCTAGCTACCTGTTACTATGTAGCAAGCAGCCCGAAACCCAGTGGCATAAGCAAGAGCAAGCATTCATGGACCTCATGAATCTACATTTGGGTTGGACTCAGAGAGACTGGCTCATTTCTGCTGCATGTGGCATCAGTAGGGGTAGCTCCTGGGGCTGAGGTCATCTGAAGACTCAGTGTTCACCTGTCTGGAGACTGACAGCAGCTGTGGGCTGGAACACCCATCCCCAAGGCCCCTCCACACAGCTGCTTGGCTCCCACCCAGAATCTGGCTGAGTTCCAAAAGCAAGCATCCCAAGTGAGGGTGGGGCAGAAGCTGTTTCATCTGTTTTGACCAAGCCTCAGAAGTCATATGGCATCAATTATCTCACTCTTAATTAGCTGAGGCTGACTTACAAAGAGCCACTAAGATTCAAGGAGAGCAGCCATGGACTCAATATTTGATAAGGTGTGGCAAGTTTCTGGTAGGGCAAGTAGGATGGGAAACATTTTTGCCACCATTTTTGGAAAACACTTTCTACCTCTCTTACATTTCACTGAGTCAATGCAACATATTTATCTACTACAGCATTTTGCTAATGCCTTGTATCCAAATTAGAAATTAATTCATTCATTCAAAAAAAAAATACACCAAGTTCTTGTTATGAGCTATGCACTTTACAAGGTGATGGATATATCAACATTAATAGGCAAGATTAGATGTGAAAATTGTCAGTGCCTCTGCTTAAAATAAATATTGCCTCATAACCTTAATAATTTGTTTGAGAATGATTTAGAGCAGTTGTTAGAATCAAACTCAGGATCCAGATTGCCTAGGTGCTAATCCTCACTCTCTTGTGTGCTCTTGTCTATGATACGGGCAAGTTCTTGAAACTTCTCTGGGCTTCTGTCTTCTTGTCTGTAACATGAGACTAGTAATAGATGTGCCTGGTAGGGTTGTTGTGAGGAGGAAAGGTATTAATTCATGCAATTGGTTAGTGTCTGATAGTAAGCACTCAATAAGTGTTGGCCATAATTATTATTATTTATTAAGATTAAAATAGGTTTCAAAGTTTATGATGTAACAATAGGAGAAAAGGAGGAGAATTAGAAAATCAATAATGCATACAGTATCACCATAACAAAGTACAGAAAAACCTTATATGTGGAAGAAATTTTATATTGGAAAAAAATGCAGCAAAACATTTTAAGTGATGTGTTGGAGTGAAAAAAACTATAGAAAATTATTTTCTTCTTATCTCTATATTCTGAAAGTTTTTTTCACACGAAAACGAATTGCTTGTATAATGTTTATATTTGCTGACCTATAACTGAAATAATAAAGCTACTTCCCGTTACAAGAAAAATCAAATGTTTAAAGGTATACATCCTCTGTACTTCCAGTTCCCTTTAAAGCTGATCATATTGATCTGCGTTATACTTTGCTCTTGTCAACACAGCATACCTAGTGTTGCAGCCTATAGAGAAAAGAAAGAAAAATGGCTTAAAACTTAATGACATGTTACAGTCTGAATTACTAATACATACTCGGTCAATCCCTGATGCCCAAAAGACCATCTGTCTCCCTTTAATGTCTCCAATAACCATCTATATGTTTCACATTTATCACTCTGGCCCTAATGCATTTGCCAAACACATGAATATTTAAATATCTAAAACTATTGTGTCAACAGAAAATGTGACAGATTTACAGTTGGGGTTTTTTCCTTTGAGTAACCAAAGGAAAAAGCTGTGCACCTGCGCTAGGGACTGCAGGGATATTCAGTTTCACCTGAAGAGATCTAAGAACCCAGATTCCAGAACTTCAGGAATAACGATAGCTGTGCTTGTCAGTGCTTATTCTGTCCTAGGCCCCAGGCTGGTGTTTGTCCTGTTAGCTCATTTCATCCTCCTAACGGTTCTATGAGATCTGAAATACTATTAACTCCTCCTTACAGGGGAGGAAGCTGAAGCTCACAAAAATTAAATGACTTCCTGGCCGGGCACAGTGGCTCACGCCTGTAATCCCAACACTTTGGGAGGCCGAGGCAAGCAGATAACGAGGTCAGAAGACCGAGACAATCCTGGCTAACATGGTGAAACCCCGTCTCTACTAAAAATACAAAAAATTAGCCTGGCGTGGTGGCGGGTGCCTGTAGTCCCAGCTACTCGGAGAGGCTGAGGCAGGAGAATGGCGTGAACCCGGGGAGGCGGAGCTTGCAGTGAGCCGAGATCACGCCACTGCACTCCAGCCTGGGCGACCAAGCGAGACTCCATCTCAGAAAAAAAAAAAAAAAATTAAATGACTTCCCACAGCCAGGAGATGGAGGGTCGGGTCTCAAACATCTTTTCTCCCAGCACCAAACCTGTGCCCTGACCACTGGCCTCCTGCAGCAAGCAGCCACGCACTCTCAACAGTGCTACTACTGCAGGCTCTGGGCATTCGGGTTCACTGGGGTGACAGGCAGAGTTTTAGCAATGACTCTCCAGCCTGAGCATTTCCTCACAGAAAAGTGACGGCCAGGATTCCCACCAGGCTTCGCTGTCACAGAAGAGGTCACTTTCTTGGGCCTTACAAAACCGTCCTGCTGCTGTCTCTTTCTCCATAATAGGACACGTACATTATCCTTAAATGGGATTGGGAGTGGGTGGATTAGGCTGTTTTTGTGTCTTTGTAAAGGAATGTCTGAGGCTGGGTAATTTACAAAAAAAAGAAGTGTAGTCGTTTCACGGTCTCTTGGCTGTACAGGAAGCATAGTGCCAGCATCTGCTTGACTTCTAGTGAGGCTTTTACTCATGGCAGAAGGCAACGAGAAAGCAGGCATGTCACATGGCGAGAGTGGGAGCAAGAGAGATATGGGGGAGATGCCAAACACTTTTAAACAACCAGATCTCGTATGAAATCAGAGTGAGGACTCACTCATCACCAAGTGGCTGGCCCAAGCCATTCATGAGGGATCTGTCTGCATGATCCAAACACCTCCCACCAGGCCCCACCTTCAACATTGGGGGTTACATCTCAACATGAGATTTAGAGGGGACAAACATCCAAACCGTATCAGTGAAGGAATGCAATTAAAGTTACAAGTCCAGTGGCAAAGAATAATGGCATGAGAAGTATCTTGATGCTTACATCAGCGTCAAGCTCACCAGAGAAATTCAATCCTGTAAGTCCAATTGGAGGTTCTAAGGTGGTCGAAGGTGGGACGATGAGAAATGGGAGAAAACATAAATATGCAGCATTTGGAATGAGAACGCACAAATGGCTACCTATGCGGAGGGGGGCTTTTTAAAAAGCATGTGCGGCGTGAAGCTAGTAACTCTGTTGGTATTAAGCATTTTTCTAGACTGACTTTCATAAGTACTACTTCAGCTAAAATGTAAACATTCCCTGAAAGATATAGTTTGACTTTTATTTGGGGGTTTGTTTGGTTTTGTTTTTAAGGTTGAAAGAATGAAAGAATCGGTTGTTCAAGAGCCAACCCCACCCCCGCCCCCGCAAAAAGAAAGATTCATTAGATTTTCTTCTTTTCAGGAACTATCTGCTAGGGCTGAAGGCGACATTTTTCATGAAGCCACCATAATCTCGTTGAACAACATAATGTTAGAGCCAACAGTTACCATGGAAGGTATCTCTGCCAAAAGCCTTATTTTCCAAAGGAGGAAACTTGGGTGCACTTTTCAACATTCACTTAGCTAATTAGTGAAGAGCCTTTCAGAACGAATAAGTTCAACACGTTGGCTCAAACAAGCCTTTCTTGTGAGTGTTTCCCTAAAAACTCCGGTTACAATGACCCCATTGTTCCTTCAATAAGTCGTTAACATGATTGCTGTTGAGGGATGACATGCATCCAAGGAAGAACTGCTGATCAGGCCACTTGAGGTCACACCCACCCAACAGAGAAGCTCACATATCCTGCTTCAATGAATCCATCACATCAAAATTTGGAACCTGTTGCAAACAGCTGAATCTGCCACAACCTGCCTACGTGGGTTTTAGTATTAACTGTCACTGACAGTGCCCATTGAAATGATATGCATAGTATATAAAGCTTTGTTTTCTAATATATTGAGGGAATTGGAGAGCCAGTTAAATAATCAAGCACTGTAATTAACACATTTTTATTTACATTGCCCCCAAAGTCCCTACTGACACGCCTAGGAATCATAAACTCACAGGCTGTCAGCACAGGAAGCTATCTGAGTGGTCATCACAGCCCAGGTATCTCACTCAATGGTTCTCTGGTTTGTCTTCTTATCACATTTTCAAACATCAGAATCTTTGGTGGCACGCCACAAAGGCCCAAACAACTCACAACAACCCCAAACAAATCATCAAGAATTATGATGCTGTCATCCCAACAACATAACAATGCCCAGAAGAACAAAGCCATCACCACCTTCCCATTGGGCCACCCTTCATCCAGGTGCCACTGTTTGACCAAAACTCATTTCTGCTGCATCTCAGCTTGTCCTGACTAAACCCAAGCTCTCCTGGGCATGAGCTGGAAATGCTACTACTCGCAGCAAGCCTGCCTGACTTCCGCGTCATTCCCCACAACAGCTCAGCTCAAATTCCTCCCAGTAGACACTACTGAAGAGTACCTCTCTGACCGGAGCAATATAAATTCATTCACAAGTGGTGTAAATCAGGCAATAGTCCTGTGAATGATCTAGGATACACCAGATTGCCATGGCCCAGTGCTTAAGAAACACTCCTCCACCTTAATAATAAAACACAGGGTAAAGACAGAGAACCATGAATGCACTAAGAAATCTGAATTCTAGAATGGGTTCTTCCATTAATTAGCTATGTGACTGGAAAAGCAGTCTTTGATTTTCACACTATCAATGAGACATTTGGAAGACATACTTTCTTAGGAGTCTTCTAGTTTAAAGTTTCATGGTTCTAAGCAATATCACAGTGGTTCCCTGAATGGTGTTACCCTCTAAAACTATAGACAGTTCCTGAAAGGAGATCAATTTACATAAATAAATTGGATGACTTTTCTTTCTGCTAGGTACTAAGCCAATTCTGTCATCAAAATGTATTTAAGCCACTATTATAGAAAAAACTATGCTAACTGGCCACAGAATGAACATTAGGAAACAGCCTAATAATACCAATTTCTTGACAATCAGGAGGATTGGTTAAAGGCCAGATAACACATCCCTTGTTATAAATGCATCATCACATAATAATGATTTGGGTGTAAAGATTTTTCCCTGTGCTCTTCATCCTTCATATGAGCATAAAGCACACTTTTATCAACATCGAGAAATGGATCATTAAATACATACGCATAACACCATGAAACATTTTACAAACTACACCAACTGACATCGCAAATAAAAAATGAACAAATTAAGACATAGGAGGAAAAATAATAATTTTAATCTCTCTTAATTATATAGCAATTAAAAAGGAATAATAATTTAAGAAAATCAAACTGTCTTCCACAACTAAAAGTATTCATTGTAACAAAAGTTAATTAGCATTTTTAATCAATAAGATAGACTTTCTAATATCCTGAATTACAAATTGTTTGAGTTTTCAATTTATTTTTTCTAGATCCCTTTAAAAATTGTATTTCTGCTCATTCAATACTAATATTTAACTTTAGACAAATGACTTAGTCACCACAAAATAGCACAGTGCCCAAGGCCATCCCTATGAACTATGAAATGGCTTCAGAGACTCTCAAAGATTCTCTGAAGTTGCCACATAGAGAAAAGACAATTGATCCAACATAAAACCACTCAAGGAAATTTCATCCAGGGCTTGAATCCCAGGCCTACTGGAAGCAGTGTTATCAAAGCTCCCTGAAATACCTCAGTGAAACTCATTAAATTCCTGGTTGCAGAATCAGCCCATCTTTCCCAGGACCTGCTCACTCCCAGGCGTGGGGCAAGCTGCCCATCCCAGGTATCAGTGGGTTATCTAAGGGTCTGCTCTGAACTGTGCTTGAAATTCTATAGGGATTCCTGTTTCAAGGCTTCTGAATTCCCAGAATTTGGGATTTGACATGGACACACCCTCCTACTTGCTTTAGTTCAATTTTACCAGACAGTTTGAATTTTTGTAGAAGGTTGAATAATGGCCCCCAAAGGAAATCCATGCCCTGATCCCCAGAACGTGTATCACCTTAAGCAGGAAAAAGGACTTTGTAATTGTGTGTAAGTAAGGATCTTGAGTTGGGAAGGTTATTCTGGATTATCCAGGTGGGCTCTAAATACACTCCCGGTATCCTTCTCATAGAGAGGCAGAGAGAGAGTTGACACGGAAAGGAGAAAGCCATGGACAATGCAGGCGGGGATTGGAGTGGGGTTGCCACATCCCAGAGAATAGCAGCAGCCAACAGAAGCTGGAAGGGACAAGGCACGCATTCTCCCTTCAGCCTCCGGGGGAGCAAGCCTCTGCTGAGATTCATTTCAGCCCCGTGACATTGATTTGGACTTCTAGATTCCAGAAACCTTAAAGCTGTTGTCGTAGCCACCATGTTTGTGGTAATTTCTTACAGCAGCCACTGGAAGCTAATACAATTTTCAACTGGACTTTCCACTATTTTCCACTGATCGTGACCTCAGAAGCAAACTTGGATATGGTATTAAGCGTCCCTAAAAGACCTTGTACAGACACATCTATGTGTATGGCATTAAACACCCTCAAGAGACCCTCTACAGACAATATCTCCGCTCATGATATGAAACGCCTGTCAGAGACCCTCTGCAGACAATCTCTATGCTTGTTGTTCCAAGAACCACTCTCATAACTGTTTTTTTTCTTGAGAGAAACATCCATTTTTGTTGATGTTAATAAGCAATTCAGCTTGCTAAACATAGGAAAATACAATTTTAGGTTCAGGTCTTGGTAATTAGTCTTCCTTTATATGCAAATACAATTAGCATTTTCATGCAAAGTCGCCAAAACTAAGGAATAAATTCTATTTTCGACCTACAGAACAGTTGTAATTATATTTATTATTTGTCAGTTCAGACTCAATCCCAATTATAGGTCATAGAGGAAAGTTTTCAAATAAACAATTTATCTAAAATATGATCGATTTTAGAGGATTTAGTAAAAACAAAACAACTTTTTAGAAGTGGTTCTTTTCCCTGATAACATTTGGATCCTATACAGGCTTTGAGATATGTGTAATTTCCAAAAAATGTGGCATTAAATAAACACTTCCATATAGAAATATAATAAGTGCAACCATTCTGAATTGGGACCGCTGCGTAATGTGTTTCATTCACATCAAATTCTCGTTAGGAACACCTGGGCCCATCACTGCTGCCCCTGATTAGTGCTGCTACCTCCTGGCCACAGCCGTGCTGTCTGCCAGTCTGGAGGTGCCAAGCAGCCAGATCATCACCCTAAATCTCCAACCTCACAATGATGCCATTGGTGCATTAACTGTCCTGTGATGGAGAATTTCCCACATAAATGATTCCCACTCACCCAGACACAGAGCCAATGAAATCTGAGGGCACAGCTGGCAAATGCCATCGTATGTGGAGAACTAACATTGTTCACAGTGGTGAGATCAGCAAACTCAAAAGTGGTATTGTATCATAACAAAGACGGAAAATGTGCAAAAATCTTCACCTTTTAACATCTCAGATATGAATACGACTTTTGTTTCAAGAGCAGTTTTCAAGCTATAAACTCTTAGACTCCACAGGCCGCTGCACCACCTCGGAGACGATCACTTTGCTCATTCCCGGAAGTTGCTACAGGAACTAAGCCACATCTAGACATTACCTAGTTATAATGATAGATTTTGGAAAGACGGGAGATGTTTATTTCCTTTTTTAACCTTTTGAGAATCTTGGAAACATTGAATCATTTCATGCAAGTTTATGTACTTTAAGCAATGATATATCCAGGAATATTTTAAAGTAAGAGGAAGTTAAAAATGATCCAGCAATATTTTAAAGAGGAAGTTTGTATACACACACGTACACACACACACGCACACACATGTGAGCATGTATAAATATATATAAAATATATGACTATAGGTATGTATTAGATGAGATTCACAGCAGCTGTAACTTGGACCAAGCTGAAATTAAGAGCACAATAAGAATTTCTTTGCCTCACCCACTTAGATATTCATGTGGACCTATGTTTTAATCTTCCCTGGGGACATTGGTGAAGGAGGGAGGAAGCATGCATGGGTCTTTTTGTGCCTAAGGGAGTTGAGAAAAGGAAGTTACCAGGGCAGGAGGAGCAACCAGAGCAGCCGTGGGGACTGTGACTAAGGCCGGCCTGCACTGAACGGCCATGCATTCTCTGACTGATGGCTGCAGGAGCCACAGTCCTCCCATTTCCAGAGCCCATACACACCATGATCAGACCGACCCCAAAGACACGGAGCACACTGCCCTGAACACTGGGACAGCTCGCTGGAGGCTCAGGACCAGGCTCAAATCACAGCCAGTCTGTTGTTCTGTCGGGTGGGACAGGAATGGTGCTGCAGACTGAACTGTGTCCCCAGAGATGCTGAAGCCCTAAACCCCCCTGTGGCTGCATTTGGAGACAGGGCCTTCAAGACACAAGTAAGGGTGAATTAGGTCATAGGGCTGGATCACTAATCCAGTATGACTGGGGTCCTTATAAGGAGAAAAAGAGACCCCAGGGATGCTTGCACAGAGAGAAGGCCGTGTAAGGACAAGGGAAGAAGAAAAGCCAAGGAAAGAGGCCTCAGGAGAAACCAACCCTGCCAACACCAGCACCTAGACGTTGGACCTCCAGCCTCCAGAACTGTAAGAAAACAAAAATCTGTTGTTTAAGCCAGTCTGCAGGCCTTCGTTATGGCAGCCCCAGCAGACTAATGCATATAGGTCTTAGACTCAAGACTCTCTGCTCAGTAACTACAACAACCTTGGAGACATACTTGACTCTATCTCAGGCTGGCAGGAGCCACCTCCATACTCCATTCTCCAGGAGCAAGGACCCAGGCCCATCCTGAGGCCTGGTACAAGATGCTACCAAGGGCATCAGTCTGTGAAACCTACAGACAGCTTTGTGAAGAACTGTTGCTCCAAATGAAGATTCTGGGGTCCCAGTGGCCCAGGTCTCCTGGGGAGTTAAAGAGCCACAGCCTGAGCCTGTCTCCCTCCTCACTGAGCAGCTGTAGCTGGGCTTACCCTTCCAGAGCCCTGCACAGTGAGAGCACAGCAGACAGAGGGGCCCCAGCCTGCAGAACTCCCCACTCCACAGACTGCCTTCTGCGTTTGACCACCACACTTTGACCATGCTTTAATTCGACTGTAATTTACTGGGACCATCAAGTCATTTTCACCCTTTTCTTGTAACAGTGGCATTAAGTTTCACTGCCCCTGTGTACCAGTGGGAGATGGAGGAAGGGCTGTGGGAGTTCAGTTGTTTGCAGTTCTCTTGCTTTTAGGTGGAATTTTGCAGGCAATAAAACACGGCTTATTCTTATTTTTATTTTTATTTTTACAGGGAGACAAGGAGCCTTCCAGTAGTGGTTCAACACAGTTCTGCAAAACACGACACTCTTGATAAGTTTATCCTGTGATAGAAGGAGATGAAAACTCAGAAATGACTGCTAGCCTGGACAAGTCCCAGTCTGTGATTCGAGTGCCACAGCATTCTAGTAAAATTATCTGGAGAGAAAAACCCTTGATATGCAGGTGAGGAGCAGCTGATGTCTGAAGTCTGATATGGCAAGAAAGTTCCAGATTCTGGAAGAAGAAACTAAACCCATCAAAACATAAGTGAGAGACACTGCAACCAGCTTAAAACAATATGGGCAATTGAAAAAAGACTGAGAATGTTCACATACATTGCTGGGGCCTGTGAGGAGAGTTAGGTCCCATGTCTGCTGCAGTGCTGGTTGCAAAGAGCAGAGAGGCTGCAGCTCCCCTGGGAGAAGAAGGCAGGGGACGTGATGTAGGGTCAGGCTGTGGAGACAAAGTTGATGGCGAGGAGAAGGGATCAGGAGGAAGCTGCACAGTCCAGTGGGCACTGAACATTCAGCACCAGGAGAAAATATCAGTTCTACCCCAAGATTGCTAAGAAGAGGGGAAAAGCCCACTGGATAGGTCATCATAGAGGCGTCCACACTGAGAGTGTCACCTGAAAGGGCAGGTCAGAATCTTAGGCGAGAGCAGAAGAAAGGACCATACTTGGTTGAAAGACAGAAATGGAGCATCCTGTATATGAGCTGACCTGCAGAGCACAGGTGGCATGGTGTGTCAAAGCAGATGACCTGGTGGCACACGAAGAGGAAGGGCTGGCGACCTATAGAAAGCAATTCAAAGATCTTGGGGGAAAACTGGAAAGAATAATTTCTTCTTTTCAGAGACAGATCCTGTCCCAGGAGGGAAGAGCTCATGATCACTGGTGGAAGCTTGGAGGATGAACAAAACCTCATTATTTCCAGATGGGAGATCACAGACCTGAAACAAAGAGAAACAAAAGACAATTTATCTCAAGCCTCTTGTTTGTAATTTTAATTTTTAATTTTTGTGGGTACATAGTAGGTGTGTGTATTTATGGGGTACATATGGTATTTCGATACAGGCATACGATATGTAATAATCACATCATGGAAAATTGGGTATTAATACCCTCAAGCATTTATCCTTTGAAGCTGCTGCTTCTTCTCCTCCTTCTTCCTCTTCTCCTCCTCCTTCTCCTCCTCGTCTTCCTCCTTCTCGTTTCTTCTTCGCTCCTCCTCCTGCTCTCCTCCTCCTCCTCCTTCTTCTCCTTCTCCTCTTCTTTTTAAGGGCAGGGTCTTGCTCTGTCACCCAGGCTGGAGTACAGTGGTATGATCATGGCTCACTGCAGCCTCAACCTCCTGGGCTCAGGCAATTGTCCTGCCTCAGCCTCCCAGGTAGCTGGGACTACAGCTCCTCAAGCTTCTTGAAGTGGATCTTAATGCATTTGACAATCCTGGTGGGGCATTAGGCAGGGAGTAAATACGTCCTGACCTCTGAGACCGAAGTGTCCCTCATGCCTCTCCTCAGACCCTCCCTTTGGCTGCCAGGCTGTGTTCCCCTCCCCTCTCCTTTTCCTTCTCCCTCCTCCTCTGCCATTCTCCAATCCAGTGTTTCATGTGCATCCAAATGGAGAGGAGTGGTCTTGTTAAGAGCACTCCCTCTTCCTCCACCTCCTCCAGGACCCTGTGCACTCCGCATCCCAGCTGGCTCCCCACCAAAGTGTCTTAGGCCTCCTTTTTCTCCATCACAGTCTGGGTTTTCTTACACACCTTTATCCAGAAAATGGAAGTGACTTACCTTTGGTTTCCCTCAGCCTCCATCTGACCCTAGCAGTAAAAATCCTGAAACACTGCAAAGACATCAAGTCATTAGGTTTTGTCTTTTTTCCTTGAAATATTGTTGACTTCTATATACTTAATTTTAGGATAGACAGCTGTTTTTATGCAAGTGATTTTATTTTCTCTCATTTTGCTTCTTGATACTAATATAAATTTCAGGTTAGATTTAGAAAATAAAGATCACTTGAATACTCCTGTTACATTATACGCTTTAGAAAATGTAAGTAGCAGAGTTTTATTTGATAAGTCAGTCTACATGATCATATAATATCATCTGTGAGCAGTTTATCCCATGGAGACATTTAAAGTAGAAAAACACTTTTCCATCTGTTAATGTTTGTATCTGCCACTGTTACAAGAAAAGGGTGAAAATGACTTGATGGTCCCAGTAAATTACAGTCGAATTAAAGCACGGTCAAAGTGTGGTGGTCAAACGCAGAAGGCAGTCTGTGGAGTGGGGAGTTCTGCAGGCTGTAGTTGGTACCCCTTCCACCTCCAGCATCTTTGGACAGGAAAATACTAACAATGAAAACACTACCTATAACAATCTGTAGGCTAGAGCTAACATCATTCGATAGGGAAAGGCCATACAATTTGGCACTTAAGAAAACTGAGGCCGGGCACGGTGGCTCACGCCTGTAATCCCAGCACTTTGGGAGGCCGAGGTGGGTGAATCACAAGGTCAGGAGATCGAGACCATCCTAGCTAACATGGTGAAAACCGTCTCTACTAAAAATACAAAATATTAGCCAGGCGTGGTGGCAGGCGCCTGTAGTCCCAGCTACTGGGGAGGCTGAGGCAGGAGAATGGCGTGAACCTGGGAGGCGGAGCTTGCAGTGAGCTGAGAGAGCGCCACCGCACTCCAGCCTGGGCGACAGAGCGAGACTCCATGTCAAAAAAAAAAAAAGAAAGAAAGAAAAAGACAACTGAAAATGAACTGAACAATTGAGAATATCCCCAAGAAAGTTAAAAATTGAAAAAGAAACAGAAGAAAATGAGAGCTATGGAAATAATAAAATATTGGAACAAAATGTTTCAGATCTCTGAAAAATTGGAGTGCTTCACAAGAAAATCTTAGTTAATTATAAGGTAGACATTTTTTCTGTTATTAACTTTTAAACAGTGAATGCAGAAACAAAACTGGAATAAGTGAAAGAAATCCAGACATAGAGGAAAATAATGTTTCAGAGCTCAGGGCAGGGCCAGGAAGAGAAAGGAACGGGTGGAGCCCTGCCTGAACCTCTGCTCATCTTCCCGCCCACCTCCCCATTCCCCCTCTGCACACCAAGAGAACAGCACAGCTCCTCCTGGCCTGGCCAGCTACCTGGTCTTCCTAGGGGCAAAACCCAGAAACTCCCCATTCTGTGTTGCCTTGAGCTCTCTCCTGCACCCCTCCACCCTCAGCCATAGCCAGTCAGTACTGGCCACTTCACCTGCAGTCTCAGGACCAGTCTTCCACAAGGGGCACAAATGGGAAGAGAAGCTCTGCAAAGCTCTCTGAGACTCGCCATCCCACCTTGTTCCTTGGTTCTGACTTCTGCCTCATTTCCCTGGGTTGTCTTTAGTGCTCCCCATCCGAGTAAATGCCCAGGCCCCAGGCCCTGCAAAAGTGAAGTGCCTGACCGTTTGTAGTCCCAGCCAAGGCCTGCGATGAACCCTGGCCAACATCGCGTAAAATCTACTTTCCCACAATTGTGCAATTTCTAATAGTCCTGTAAAATACCAGGGGGAAAAAAATGGGATTTTCACTTAAGTAGACAGCTCAAATCATGGATGAAAATGTCATTGTATGTATACAAAATGTTAAGCAAATTGTCCTGAAATACCTATATAATACCTTGTCAAAGAATTAAATTCTGATTATGTATTTATTTGGAAAGTGCAAAGAAGAAAATAATTCACAACAAATAACTCATAGATGTCTAAGTTTCTTATCTTTCTGACTGTGTTACCAAGTGGTAAGTGGAAAGGACATCAAAAATTCCCCCAGAAAACAAATATTATGGTGATAAGGCTCAAGTTTAGGTCATTGTGGCTCTGATGAAACGGAAACATCTCTTTTTTAGCGAACGGCGCCCTCTTATGTTATAAGCACGACATAATGTTTTCATTAACATATTTGGGTTTGCTGCTTTCTTATGAGACACTCTTATTTTGCGTTTTTGTTTTTTTTTTTCTGTTTTAAGAGACAGTATCTTGCTTATGTTGCCGAGGCTGGAGTGTGATGGTGCATATCATAGCTCACTGCAGCCTGGAACTCCTGGGCTCAAAGGATCCTCCTGCCTCAGCCTCCTAAGTAGCTGGGACTATATGCACACGCCACCACTCCCAGCTGCTTTGATCCTTCTTAGACAACTGTACATCAGGAAGTGCAGAGAAGTAATGAAGCACCAGCGGCACCCCGGGTGGAGTCCCTGATGAGACGGACAGACCGTGTGGACATTGGGAACCTTAGGATGCGCTAAAATATGGAGCTTCTTGAAATCGAGGCATTTAACAGAAAATAGGAGATCACTAATTACTTTGAGGAGGGAAATACTGTGAGGAGAAGATGCTGAGAAAGATATTTCAGACTGGGTGTGGTGGCTCACGCCTGTAATCCCAACACTTTGGGAGGCTGAGGCTGGTGGATCACTTGAGATCAGGAGTTCGATACCAGCCTGGCCAACATGGTGAAACCCCATCTCTACTTAAAATACAAAACATTAGCCAGTTATGGTGGCGTGCAGCTGTAGTCCCAGCTACTCCAGAGGCTGAGGCAGGAGAATCACTTGAACCTGGGAGATGAGGTTGCAGTGAGCTGAGATCACACCACTGCACTGTAGCCTGGGCAACAGAGCCAGACTCTGTCTCAAAACAAAACAAAACAAAAAAAGATGTCTCAAGTTCGTGTCTTTATAACTTTCTAACTCATTAAAAGGATTGAATGCTGTGCATCCACAGAGCAGGCTGAGGACTCGGGAGGCACTCAGTTGATTTGAAACCCTTGCTGGTCCACGGGCCAACCTGTGACCTTGGGCAAGTCATCTTCTCCTAGCTTCAGTTTCCACATTTGTAAAATTCATAAAGAGAGACTTCCCCAGGAATACTGCTGGATTCCATGAGATTATCCACATTATGATGGTCAGTCATTCTGAGAAGCAGCCAGGGTGTCCTGGGAGGAGCCTGGGAAGAACCCCTTTGCGGGAGGACCGCGGGGCAGCGCGGAAGGGGAGACCACGGGCAATGGGGCCACACTAGCACTGCACTGGGGCACCTGCCCAGAATATGCAGGGGCTCAGGGAGCATCTGCTCACAGAGAAGGTGAAGAGCAGTTTAATGAATGAAGCCATCGCTGAGCAGCCTGCAAACGACCTTGCCTGGTGACCACCTACTCAGGTTCAGAAAACTAAAATGATCCTTGCTGCCCAAGAGGAGTCACTTTCGGATCTATCCAGCAATGAGTAGACGCTCTTGCCAAGGTCTGGCAGTCTCGGCCCTTCCCACAGCCTTATGCCTTCCTTTGTTTGCAAGTCTGTTTCTTTCCCTGGAGATCTGTGCTGCCCCGGGCAGTAGCCACTGACTACACGTGGCCCTTGAGCATGTGCAGTTGGGATGTGCTGTAAAGGAAAATCATACACTGGCTTTCAAAGACATGGCACTTTTTTTAAATGTAAAAAAATCCTATTCATAATTTTATGTTGATTATTCATTTTCATAATTAAGGTGTCTTAGGTTAAATATAACATATTATTAAAATAAATGTCACCCATTTCTTTTCATTTTTTCACTATGGCTACCAGAAAATTAAAATCGCACATGAGGCTCACCTTACACTTCTATTAGACAGTGCTGCACTAGACATCAAGTGTTGAGGGCAGAGATTGTCTTGCTCTTTCTTGATTCCCTGGAGCTCGGGCCCATGGCACTATGCCCGACTGCCCTAGTATTTTTCATCCTGCGGACCCATCAGCAATGGACCTGAAGAGTTCTTCTCCATGATCTCTTATGGCCTTGTTTCTACTGTCCCTAAACTCAGGGCTTACTGCTTCCGTTTCTTCAAAATCCTTCCTGGCATATGATCTAGTAAAGAACCCCAGGAACACAGAATCACAGGCTTGGAGTATGAACGTAACACCTTTCCCACCGCTGCTGAATCCTCTTCATATTTCTTGCTTTGTGGATGAGATTGCAAATGCACCCATCTCCCAGTGATTTCTCTGTTCTGATTCTGGTCAATGATGCAACACAGAAATGAAACAAGAATATATGCCAACCATGAATAGGCTTCTCATTTCATACAGACAGCCCTGCACATGGCTTAGATTTAAAGTCCGAAAATTAAAAGTAGAAGAGCCATTTCTTAGTCTCCAGCTCCTGCATTCAGTTGCTCTGAAAGGCCGTGGGGAGGTTGGACTGATAACAATGTGTGCAGCTGATGGGTATTTAGACGAAAACTTAAAGCCAGAGTGAAGTTTCTGGGAGCCCAAGTTTTGATCAATCACTGAATAGAAACCCCATGACTCTCATTATAAAACTACTTTTCTTTTTTTTCCTCTACTGAGATTTACTCTGGCTAGTTGCTGAATTTCCATCGCCTAATTTTTAAAGCAAATGTAAGTCTTCCTAACATTTATCACAGAATGCTATCTCTGTGGTTTCCCACCATAAAACAGAATCTCAAACTACCTCTTATCTAATGCCTATCGAAAGCCTAAACAAGAGAAAACATATTTATAGAGGATTATTTGGAAGATACATAATCTATCCACTTCCCTAAGAAATCCATGCATTCTACATTTGAATTAAGTCAGATTATCAAAAGTCTAAATACACAAATGATCATTTCAGCTTAAGGTTCACCTAACAATACCTTTAAGAGATGCATTTTTATACCATGCCCTCAGCATGTGTAACAGATCATTTCAAGAAAAAAGTCCACAAAATTCATTGCTGTATTACTATAAAAATGTTAACGTATGATTTGCTAGCTATGTGTTCTCAGACTCCCTTATAAATCCCAAGTAGAGAATTGTTTTAATGTCAGCTTGAAGAAAAGTTCATAATCGTCTGTATTTTCCCTTCAAATAAAAAATACTGTGTAACTGTTTCAGCATTGCGTGGTTTAAAATCTGCCCCCCAAAATAATAATAATAATAATAATAATAACCTGGATCCTGGATTCAAGAGATCTACCAAACTTATATAAGAAACAAACAATTAGTATCTGAATAAAATCTTTTAGATAACAGAAAAAGAGCGAAGATTTATTATCTCATTTCTAAAACTAAATAAAATCACCCCCAGAAAGGGACAAAACAAAGAAAAAAACTGCAGGCCAGTCTCACTGTTAAACATAGATGCAGAAGTCTTAAGCAAAATGTTAGCAAAATAAATCCATCACTGAACAAAAGGGCTAATACATGGAGTTCAAGCCATTTCAACATTAGGATGTCTGTTAAGATAACTTCAAACGAATGGTTTGTGAAAGCAGAAAACCATCTGATTATCTCAACAGATCTGAGGAAAATACTAAAATTTAAAAACATTTATAAATTTAAAAATAAACTCCTAGAAAGCTTAAAACAAAGAAAAACTTTGTTATCCCAATTAAAAGAGTATACCACAGATCTTCAATGTTAAAACAGCAAAAAGATTTGCTTTAAAATCTGGAAGAAGACAAAGACACCTGCTTGTGCTACTAGTCAACATTTTACTGGTGGCCCCAGCCACAGAAAGAAAAAAGAAAAGGAGGGAGGGAGGGAAGGAAGGAGGGAAAAGAAAAGAGGAAGGAAGGAAGGAAGGAAGGAAGGAAGGAAGGACAAAAGAAAGGAAGAAAGAAAAGAAAGAAAGAAAGAAAAGAAAGAAAAGAAAGAAAGAGAGAAAGAAAGAAAAGAAAGAAAAAAGGAAGGAAGAAAAAAGGAAGGAAGGAAAGAGTGCAAGAGGGAGGGAGAGAGAGAGAGGGAGGGAGGGAAGAAAGAAAGGAAGGAAGGAGAAAGAGAAAGAGAGGGAGGGAGGGAGGGAAAGAAAAAGAAAAAGGAAAAAAAGAGAGAGAAACAGAGAGAGAAAGGGAGGAGGGTGGGAGGAAGAAAAGAGAAAGTTAATGACAAACTCATTATTTTTTATTTATGTGATTGTCCCCAAAGGAAAAACCCTTGGAACTAGTAGGAGAGCATAGACCTGTTGCTGGATACAAGGCAAATGTGTCAAAGGTGACAGCTTTCCTATGGACCAACACAATTTAAGGGAGAATTGTAATGGATAAATAACTACTGTTGTCTATAGCATCAAAAAATGTTTAAAAATCTAAGAATAAGAAATGTACAAAAATTACTTGAAGAAAACTATAGACTTTCTTGAAGGATATTTTCAACAGCCCAATTAAATGGAGAAATGTACCATGTTCTTAGGGAGAAAGATATAATGTTGTGTTTAAAAGTGACCTTTCCTTCCAAATAATGTAACAATAAATACTACTTCCAATGAAATTCCCAAAGCAATTTGTTTTTATAAAACTTCATAAATTTATTTTAAAAATTAATTGGAAGAGTAAAAAAATTAAAAGCAATGAAGATAGAACACAAACATAATATAGTCTGATAATAATTAAATGTATTTTTCTTCATTTAAGAAGACAAGTAGGCCGGGCGCGGTGGCTCACGCTTGTAATCCCAGCACTTTGGGAGGCCGAGGCAGGCGGATCACGAGGTCAGGAGATCGAGACCACGGTGAAACCCCGTCTCTACTAAAAATACAGAAAAAATTAGCTGGGGGTGGTGGCGGGCGCCTGTAGTCCCAGCTACTCGGAGAGGCTGAGGCAGGAGAATGGCGTGAACCTGGGAGGCGGAGCTTGCAGTGAGCCGAGATTGCGCCACTGCACTCCAGCCTGGGAGACAGAGCGAGACTCCGTCTCAAAAAAAAAAAAAAAAAAAAAAAGAAGACAAGTAGGCCCATGGAATAAAAAATAAAATTCTGAGAAAGACATATTTATATATGAAAATTTATAATATGTTAAAAGTGGCACTTCAACTAGTGGGGTGGAAAATTAGGACAATTATCTGTCTCTCTGGGAAAACATAAAACTAACTTTCTGCTTCTTCCCATTCCCAGAAGTGAATCCTAGATGGAAACAAGTGCCACATATAATAATTTTATATTACATAAGTAAACTTACTTAAGCAACACAAATTAACCCATTTTAGAACTAAGAGTTTTGACTACCTATTTTTTAAATTCTATGTAAAAAATTATTTTAAAAATTTAAAGACATAAAATGTATCAAAAATCTTCCCACTAAAAGAACTCAGCCCCAGAGAGTTTAATCAGTGAATTCTATCAAACTTTGAAAGGATAAATTGTATGTGAACTTTTACAGAAAATAAAATAGGTGGGAACACTTCCAAGTGTATAATATTAAGCTATTATAACACTAATTTTAAAGAACCTGGCGATGATGTGCAACATATAGAACAAACTAAGAATTATCATATATACAACATTCCTAAAAATAATTTAGAATAGGGCCGGGCGCGGTGGCTCACGCTTGTAATCCCAGCACTTTGGGGGCCGAGGTGGGCGGATCACGAGGTGAGGAGATCGAGACCACGGTGAAACCCCATCTCTACTAAAAATACAAAAAATTAGCCGGGCGTGGTGGCGGGCGCCTGTAGTCCCAGCTACTCGGAGAGGCTGAGGCAGGAGAATGGCGTGAACCCGGGAGGCGGAGCTTGCAGTGAGCCGAGATCGCGCCACTGCACTCCCGCCTGGGTGACAGAGCGAGACTCCGTCTCAAAAAACAAACAAACAAAAAAATTTAGAATAAAGACAAGCCAGTGAAAAAATTAATACAGGCCATGAACACAGAGTTTACACACACACAAATCTCTAAAGTACAAAAAGATGGTCATCTTCACCAGTAACTACAAAAACACAAAGGAAAACAATAATAAGATTTTAAAAACCCATTATCTATCATATTGGAAACCATTTTTTAAAGTGACAGCAGCCAGCGCCATGGTGGCAAGAAGAAATGGGCGTGCTTGTAAACTGTGGAAGCCTGTCTGGGGAGGAGGAGAGTGAGAATGTCTATCAGAAATGTAAATATACTTAGACTTAGAAGCAGTCATTAATGTATATCAGTCTACACATCTAAAATAAATCATGTAAGTACAAAATAATGAAATAGTGAAGGTAAGAGCAGAAGTTAACAGAAAACAATGGAGAAAATGAACAAACCAAAAACTTGTTCTACATTAAAAATCCATAAATGTGATAAACTCCTCACTACATTGATCAAGAAAAAAGAAAGCAAACACAATCCACCAATAACAATGAAAAAGAAGTCATCACTGTAACTCCCACATATGTTAAAAGAATAGATAACAAGAGAATGTTATGAACTTAATGCCAAGAAATTTTGGGGCAAGATAGTCAAAATGAACAAATTCTTTGAAAAATACAATTTACCAAAATTGACTCAAAAAATTAAAAAGAAATATAAACACCTTTGTAAGTGTTAAATGAATTTATCACAAACTTTCCCACCAAAAAAACTCAAGCCCCAGAGAGTTTAATCAGTGAATTCTCAAACTTTCAAAGAATGAATTGAACATGAACTGTAATAGAAAATAAAGGAGGTGGGAACACTTCCAGGTGTAATTTATTAGGCCATTATAGCACTAATTTTAAAGAACCTGACAAACATTGCAGAAAAAGAAAATTACAGACTAGTGTCTTTCATAAACATAGACACAGAATTTTTTAACAAAATATTTGCAAATCAAATCTAATAAATTATAAAAATAGTAATACAAAATGACCAAGTAGGATTTTTCCCAGGAAAGCAAGTTTGCTTTAACTCTCTAAAGTCGATCGATAGAATTCATAATGTTAGCAGTTACGTAACACAAAAAAAGTATTTGCCAAAATCCAATACCCATTCATGATATTTGCCAAACTAGGTATGAAAGGGAACCTCTTCAATTTGATTAAGAGCATCTTTCTAAAACATCTACAGATAACATTACAGTTAATGGTAAAACACTGAACACTGGCTCCCTTAGGTTGAGAAACAGTCCAGTATTTCCAGTCTCACCACATCGATTCCATTTCACCTCTGTCCCCCGAGAAGCTCCTTCAACAAGAGCACTGGGATGCTCGTATGATTTGATGCCCCCATCTCAGGCTCACAGGGATTGAATAAGTTGGCAAAAACACAGGATTTAAAGCTGCTTCTGTCAAACTCCTGGGCCTGTCATCTTAACCACTACCAGTGTTGCTCAGCTGCTTCTAGAAATAGTAAGGATTTTCTTTTTTTAGAGCAAAACTGATGAAAGAAAGTATCTAATTTTACCTCTCTAAGGTCAAAAAAGGTTTCAGCTCTCTCCAACACAAATAGCACACACACCCCTCAGGCACCTGGCAATATTTTTTAAATCCCTCTAGAAATAACTATTCCATTGAAGGGACCATTTTCAGTGATGAGTCACCCCTTCAGTCTCCCTGGGTTTAATAATAGCAAAACCTGTTGGAAGTTAAAGGGGAAGGGGGAGGTGGGAGGAAGACGGAAGGAAGAGCCACCAAGGGCATCAGCCAGTCAGCCGGGGGAGCTGCTGAAATGTTCTCACCTGCTTCTCCTCTTATTGTCATGTTCCTTTTATGTCTTAATCTCTCTAATGGGGGTTAATACCAAAGGCCTGTTTCTGATTCTACAATCAAAAGGAGAGATAAGGGAGGAAGTTCTTCCTTTATGGTGTGCTTTGAAGGATGTGGTTATAGGGTCTGTGAAAGTAGACAGACCAAAAAAACAGTAAGATGTCAGGAAGCATCCTGGTAGAACCTCCTGACAGGACCATCAAGCATGCTGGAGGGGCAGGGAGGAAGTATAAGGGGTGCTTGGAGCCTGTGGTCCACCAGCAAGCCGAAAGCCAGAGAGAACCAAAATCATCCCCACCAGAACCGTCTGCCAATTCTCAGAACTTCCTGAGGCACCACAGTGTCCCATGGGAAGATTTTTAACATCTCACGGCATTACAGACAAGAATCTTGGAATGACAGATCCAGATAGAACACTGTGTAAAGATATTCCTCAAATATCTTCCTCCAGCCTCGGGATCTCCTCCTTTAGATCCACCACAGATGCTGTATTACACGTTTCTGATGGAAAAGAAAACTGAAATGAAAGCCACGTGAATGCCTAAAAAAATTATTTCTCTCTTTATATTATATGCTGAATTTTAAATTTTGGTTTTATGAATGAGAAACATAAACCTGACTTCAGAAAAAATTTGTGTTAATCCAGAATGGAGGTGGTGTTTTGCCATAAAAATATACATATATACCATTTGCCATTCAGAATTACATAACCACATCTCTTTTTTTTAAAAAAAAAAAAAGGAGAATGTAAATAACTTTGTTAAACAGTCAGGAATTATTTTATTTAATTCTCACAACATCTTTATGAGGTAGGTGTGATTATTCTCATTACTCAGAAGAGAATGTAAACAGTCGGTTTTCTCAAAATCATGCAGCCAGTGAGGGGAAAGCCAGGATTGAAGTTTGGGACTGTGTGACACTAAAACTGAGCTCTTTCTACCTCCTAGAAAGAGACAAAAGTGAGAAATATCACCTTGGGAAAGCAGACAGTGTATACAACCAGGAGACTTAATTTAAGCTACCTTTGAGGAAATGCAGGAGGAGGGGGCTGTATTTAGGGGAAGGTCCCCTAGGAAGCTGCTGGGGTGGGGGAAGGATGGGAGCAAGGGCCTGCCATAATTAAGGATGTGAAGACATCACTGGAGTTAGATGCACTGCTCTAATCACCACACACTTCCATCCCTGATTCATTACAGAACTGACACCAGATAAACTTTCCCAGGGCCTCCTGAAGTGGACAGCGCCTTCAGGTGGAACCCTAAACAACAAGATGGGTGTGAAGAGCGGCTCTCCTCAGCCCTGACCTATCTCTGTGGGGTATTTGATTCTCCACTGCAGTGATTCGCAAAATGTGGACTCCAGACCCGGAGCAAAAATCACCTAGGAGAATGCTGGCATCAAAATTTTCTCAGGCTTAACCCCAGGTCTACTGAATCCAGATCCTAGCTGTTCTGGTGGTGAAGTTGTATGGTAAAGACTGAGAGCTGCTGCTTCATGGCCTCCCCCACGCGTAGCACACAGCATTCTCCCTGTAAATATTGAATGAACGAACAAATGGTTATTTTTGCTGTGGCACAGTGCAACCACATGCCCCTATCATGGGCACCGAGGCCAGCCAGCAGAAGTGCCCCAGAGTAAGCAGTCACAAAAGCCAGTTCCCTAACAGTGCAGAGGGGCCCAGAGTCCCTGACAGGAGGCTTGGCCCCTCACGGTGAGGAAGCCTCCCCAGCCCCACTCCACGTCCACTGTATTCACTTCCCTCACTGAGCTTACTTTGCTTCCTAGGATTTTGGCGCTTTGTGGGGGACCTCTTTTAGCCTCTTGAATATTGTTAATTTGATCAAGTTTGTGTTTGTATCCTTTGGTGAAAATATGCCAAAGTTTTTGGTTTGCTTTTATTTTATTAATGTCCCTGTCTCCCTGTGCACATCGTAGATTGTGTCTGTTTATAACAGAAGTTCCTAGAATAAGAGGCAGACACAGGCCCAACAAGTCTCTATCCAAGCTGGTCCTGAGGAATCAGGATCTCAGTAGACCAGTGCCCTCCCTGAGACAAACGCGGCCAGTCACCTGTGAAAGCCTTATGGCCCTGCACCTCCAACTGGTCTCCTGCATGAGGCTTTTGCGATTGGAGAGATCCGCTCCCGGGAATTATGCCCTGAGTCTCTGACTGCCAGATTAGTGACAGGAGAGCACTAAATCATCTTGACCGAGGAGCCTGGGGCGCAGGTAAACAAGCGACATCTGTGACACGCAGATGACTTGTCCATCACGGGCGTGATCCGGGGTCGATGTCGGCCACTGGCGGGCGGGACACGGGCTCCTGACACATTTCTCATTATAACCCTGAGTCTTGTGTTATCTTTGGGAATAACACAATTTCACAATGAATATTTTAGAACTGCAGTGGACACTTGAGAAAAATTTTGAATCCACTTAAGAGGCACTATAGGACAAAAGGGGCCTAGGATCTCCCACACCCACTGGTTAGCACACTGTGGTATGAGGAGACTTCAGAAAGAAATGAGGATCCCAAAATTGTGTCTTTAACAAATTCCTTGAGGGGTTAGACACCAGCCCTTCTTGGTTTTATCTGCCCACGTCTCCCTCTGTCTTCCACACTTGTCCTCTGCCTTTGGTTCTGTCATCCCTTCCAGCCCTTCCCTATCTTGCTAGTCCATCTGAACCACCTTAAAGCTAAACAAGCTGACAGGGAGCCCTGAAAAGTAGACTGTAATCCATGGGCTAGGCCAAAATTAAGAGGCATAATCAAAGACTTTCCTAAGTCTAAAAAAGATAATAGTCCACGAAGACTAGCTCAGAAAAGCTGTAACCCCAACTGGCAGACACATCAAGTAGCCTGCAAGCTGGCAGGCCTTTAAGATGCAAAAGCCTTGATGGAAAGGTTCACCGTAGAGGACATCAAGGGCAGTGGTTCCATGGAACAGCTAACGAGTTTAACAGGGTTGCCAAGATGGGACCAGCTTTCTTATGGGTTATACAAGACAACAAACTTGTAAAGATTCCCTGAGGTCTTCAGTCTTGTAAGCAGAGGGCCGATGAAGCCATTGGAGGTTGGTAAGCATATTTACATACTCAGGCATAGACTCTGATGCCAGAGGGACCACAGCTTAGACATTTCTATTTGTCAATTGCTTAAAACCTGAAATCAGAGATTTTATTAGATTAAACTTGAGGACAGGAAATTACCCCCTTTGAAATTCAACTACAGCATCTGAAAGAATGTTTTGACAGTGGAAAAGATTAAAAATAAGCCACAACTCAAAATTACCTTTAAAGTCTCCAAATCAAACAGTTATATGCCCTAACATGTAGAAATAATTGCTTAACCCCACAGTAGGAGAATGTCCCAAATAAAGACTCTTGCAGACACTGCAAGCAAAGTACCATTGAAAAAACTGTTGGATGTGAAAGATAAGAAATTGAAGTAGAAAAATATTGTTATAATAAAAACCTTAGTTGAATTGAGTTTAACAAAGTTTAATTGACCAAAGAACGATTCCAGAATAGGCTCTGAGACTCCAGCTCAGCCACCTGGTGGAAGAGGATTTATGAACAGAAAAAGGAAAGTAATGTACAGATAACAGAAGTGAGGTGCAGAAACAGCTGGATTGGTTACAGCATGGTGTTTGCCTTATTTGAATATGGTTTGAACAATTGGCCGCCTTTGATTGGCCGAAACTCAGTGATTGCCACAAGAAGATGCTACAGTCTGTTTACAACTCCATTTAGGTTACAGTTCACTATATATAGGGAAATCTTTAGGCCAAACTTAAAATATATAAGGAGTCAGCTTTGAGCTAAATTTGATTTAACAATATGATGCCTGCTGGGTGCAGTGGTTCACGCCTGTAATTCCAGCACTTTGGGAGACCAAAGCAGGCAGATCACTTGAGCCTAGGAGTTCGAGACCAGCCTGGGTAACATAGCAAGTTTCTATCTCTACAAAAAAAACACAAAAAATTAGCCAAACATAGTGGTGCAGCCCCTACCCGGCTACTGGGGAAGACTGAGGTAGGAGGATCACTTGAGCCCAGGAGGTGGAGACTGCAGTGAGCCGAGATCACACCACTGCACTCCAGCCTGGGCAACAGAGTGAGACCCTGAGAAAGAGAGTGAGGGGAGGGGAGGGAAAGGGAGGGGAAGGGAGGGGAAGGAAGGGGAATGGAGGGGAAGGGAGGGGAAGGGAGGGGAAGGGAGGGGGATGGAGAGGGGGAGGGAAGGAAAGGATGCCCATACAGGAGAGAAATAAGTGTCTAGCTCCCCTCACTGTTGTACAGCCTCTCCCTGAGGGATGCCCAGGTGATGGACATCTTCAACGATCCCCAAACTCTCCACACCTAAGCCTCTAACTGACCCTCTTGGACATTTCTTTCTTTTTTGTGATGCCAGGCCTGCGGATTTAATTGAGATTTACTGTGTTCATGGGATTACCAGAAGACTGGTATGTCTGAAGATTTCTTCCCTGAAACCTGAAGATGCAAATTGTAGTTATTCGGAATACTAGCCTACCAATGTCCTTATATTTAAATCATATATATTTATTAAATCATATATATATATATTTAAAACGAAGATTGAATAATTTTATAAGGATCTAGACTCCCATGAGTGAAGAGTTCCACTGACTGGCAGAAGTACTGGTGCCAAGGCCATTACAGCCCGAACCCTTACAGAACCCTTTAAACTGAAATTTACAGGGAGGTGGAAAATCATAGAGGAAGATCAGATGGGTAGAAACCTAATCATCTTTGTACCAGTCCTTGTTGCACTCCTTTCTTTGGAGTTAAAACAGCCAGCAGAATCCCAGCACTTTGGGAGGCCGAGGCGGGCGGATCACGAGGTCAGGAGATCGAGACCATCCTGGCTAACACGGTGAAACCCCGCCTCTCCTAAAAATACAAAAAAAAATTAGCCGGGCATAGTGGCGGGCGCCTGTAGTCCCAGCTACTTGGAGAGGCTGAGGCAGGAGAATGGCGTGAACCCGGGAGGCGGAGCTTGCAGTGAGCCGAGATTGTGCCACTGCACTCCAGCCTGGGCGACAGAGCGAGACTCCGTCTCGAAAAAAAAAAAATAAATAAAAAAAATAAAAAACAGCCAGCAGATAATGCCATCAATTACCCAGCATATCACAGCTATAAAATAGCCTTACCAGTGATACCAAACCCCAATATCATCCTACCCTAGGTACCAAGTTCTCTTATTTCACAGTTGTACTTCCCTGTATGGATCTTTGCTCTCTCCAGGATTCCTCTAAATTAGAAGAGCCAATTTCTCTTTATTTTCTTCCTTGGAAGGTCAACAATATAAATGCAAATTGTGCCTCAGGATTTCGCAGAAGACTTTTATTGCTTTTCATAAATCTTAACCAAGACCTTAATCAGTTGCTTCAATGGGTTCTTATTTTTTCTTGAACTACTACATTTCTATACAACTTCACTAAGCTCATAGTATCAGGGCCCTTCCACTGGAAACATAACCATGAGTGGGCATTTTGGGATTTAAAATTAGCTCTTTAACAACTCCCTGTAAGAAATCTACCTAATTATTATAATGTATCCAGTTGTTTGTACACAAACATTCTGGACAAGCCCGTGGGGCTTTGACTCAGCCTTATGACTGTGATAGAGACCAACAGCTTACTACAACTTTTCCCTGATGGAAAAGGCATTTCTGCCTGGTTGCAGAGCAGTGGCAGCATCAGCTAAGCCTGTAGAGACCTAGGATTGCCTCAGAGCATAGTTGTCCCTGGTAGTATATATAATCATTGCCACTCATAGGGAAAATTCATCACTTTCAGCAAGTAGAAGCACCTCATGTGAACTCTCATCATGCCTGGAAACCTGCTATGCTTCTACTGGTAGAAGGAAAAACTCACAGTTGCTAATGTCTTCTTGGGAACTTTCCAGGCCTTAAATAAATTTCTAACAGACTCTCATAGAAAATCTAGATCAAATATCATTTGTTGATAGATCACATCTGAAATAGGATTTTCGGTTCTAAGAAACCCATGAGGGTATCAATTTGTCCTGGTCCTCAGGACTGGCATTTCATAACATGTCACAACTCATCTCTAGAGTGTCGCTTCTTACCAGAGGCAAAAGCAGTCCAAATGATGGAGCTCAACATACTCATTAAAGCCTGTCACTGTGGCTCAGGATAAAAGGATTGATGTATACACTGACAGCAGGCACACTTACAGGGAGACACACGAGTTGGGGAAGGTCTGGAAATAGATCAGCGGGAAGCCCAATTAAAAACAGTCACCAGATTGATGAACTCCTAAATACCCGGAAGCTCCCTAAAGCAGATGCCATTATAAAGGTAGAAGCACACACAAAGGAGTGTATTTAGAGGTGAAAAGAGATGCTCTGGGCAGCACGATGCTAGGCGGGCAGTCGTCCCTACAGCTAGGCCTGCTAACACAACACACAAGTGAATTATTTGACAGGTTCACAGACTACTGTGTGATATCAAAAATTGGTTCCAGAGTCAGACAAAAAGATATCAGTAATACTGTGGCTCTGTATTGTGTGAGGGTAATCTCCCCCACTCTTGCATTAGCCTTCTGGTGGTGCCATAGAACTTCACAAATGGAGCCTTGCAAACATTATATGGAAAATTACCCACCAGAGTAAGGTGTACCTAACTCTGGTAGGGAGACTGCTAAATTTGTGGAGTGAGTACCTAATGCATATCTCATTTGTCACCAACATGATCCTCTGAAAACTGTAATGGTAGAATATGGATAAGATACCAGCCCTCAAGACCTCCTTGGACACTTCCAGATGAATTTCATACAATCACCATCATCCTACCTAAAGAACTCCAGTCTACATCTTCAATATTAGAGGAACCCACTTCACCGAAACCATCATTGAGAAGCTTTGAAAACTCCTACCACTTACTCAAAAATTCCACTGTCTATATTATCTTTAATTTTCTTTTTTCTTTTTTTTTTTTTTTTGACAGAGTCTTGCTCTGTCACCCAGGCTGGAGTGCAGTGGCGCGATCTCGGCTCACTGCAACCTCCGCCTCCCTGGTTCAAGAGATTCTCCTGCCTCAGCCTCCCAAGTAGCTGGGACTACAGGCGCCCGCCACCATGCCTGGCTAATTTTTTTGTATTTTTAGTAGAGGCGGGGTTTCACCATGTTAGCCAGGATGATCTCGATCTCCTGACCTCAAGATCTGCCCACCTCAGCCTCCCAAAGTGCTGGGATTATAGGCGTGAGCCACCACTCCCAGCCTAGCATCTTTAATTTTCAGGAGAATTCTAGAATACTAGAGGACAAATATTAATTTAAAAGGTATTTATTTAATTCCCCTTTTTGTGGGACTTGGCATTATAGCCAGTATGGGAACCAGAATTGCTGGAATCACAAAAGCCTCCTTAGCCTATAGCCAAATCTCAAAGGAAATAACCAACAACATTGATGCCATGGCTAAAACCGTAACAACCATGCAAGAACAAATCGACTCTTTAGCAGCTGTAGTCCTCCAAAATCACTGAGGACTAAATATATTAACAGCAGCAGGGGGAGGAATTTGTTTAGCCTTAGATGAAAAATACCTCTTTTGGGTAAATCAACCAGGAAAAGTACAAGATGACATCAGACAACTCCTAAATCAACCCTTCAATTTATGGGAACAAGCCTCTCAGGGTTGGTTAGATTGGAAAGGAACCTGGAAATGGTTCTCCTGGGTTCTTCCCTTTTTATGCCCATTTGTCAGTCTCCTACTTTTTCTACTTTCTGGCTTTCTAAATATTTCATGTTTTCTAAATCTAATAACCTGGTTTGTCTCCTCTCCTGTTCAGGCCATCAAGCTCCAGATGATCCTCAATGATGGATACCATCCTCTCAATATTCAAGAATCACCCTCTACAGAAGACCCCTAGAATGTCCATCAGTGGGACATGACAGAGGTGAAACCTGCCCTATTTCCCTTGGCCCTGGCTGGATACTGCTTTTACCAACCCATGGAGCCACCCTGCCCTGACAGCTAGCAAGAGGCCAAGACCCGCAGAACGACCACCACTGCCCCTCTGTCAGCAGGAAGCAGTTACAGAAGACTGACCTTCATCCTTTTTCCCAAAGAATTGGGTCTGGGGCTCTTGATGGGGGAAATGTTTGAGTAGGTAGTTAGGCAGACATAAGCAGGGCAGGAGAGGGCCCTCCATCAGGAATGTCAGGTGATAGGTGTCTCACTAAAGAAATGATTGGTTGCAGCTGGCACCAGGAAATGGCAATCTCCCAATAAACAGAAAACACCTGAAACTGCTGATTAGCAGCTTCGTGATTAAGATCTTAGGAGTTGAGAAAGTGGGCTCAAGCATGCGCACTAAGAGGCAAAATGGTGTAATTTAACTGATCTGTGACCAACCTCTAGGAACCCTCGACTAGTAAGGGGAAAATGCCTCGCACGAGCATGCACACAACTTCAGTAAACACACTGTGCATGCGGCCCCTCCCAAGTGCCGGCAGGCCACTGTGCATGTGGACAGCCCACCCCAAGGGAAGAATCACAGGAGAAGAGATTCAAGACCCTGGAAGCAGGACAATGTATAAAACCCCAAGTCAGGCCGGGCGTGGTAGCTCATGCCTGTAATCCCAGCACTTTTGGAGGCGGGTGGATCACCTGAGGTCAGGAGTTCAACACCAGCCTGGCCAACATGGTGAAACCCCGTCTCTACTAAAAATGCAAAAACTAGCTGGGCGTGGTGGTGTGTTGGCGCACGCCTGTAATCCCAGCTACTCCGGAGGCTGAGGCTGGAGAATCACTTGAACCCAGGAGGCTGAGGTTGCGGGGAGCTGAGATAGTGCCACCGCACTCCAGCCTGGGCCACAGAGTGAGACTCCATCTCAAATAAATACATAAATTTAAAAAACTCCAAGTCAAAGGTCAACCGTGCACTTGAATCTCTCAAGTTGCCCACTTGGCCCTCTTCCAAGTGTACTTTACTTCTTTTCATTCCTGCTCTAAAATTTTTTTAATAAACTTTCCTTCCTGCTCTAAAATGTGCCATGCTCTCTCCCTCTGCCTTATGCCCCTCAGTTGAATTATTTCTTCTGAGGAGACAAGAAGTGAGTTGCTGCAGACTCGTACGGATTCACCACTGCTGAAAACTCTCTTCACAACAGGACTTATGCTTCTATGCTTAATGCTGCGATTTATATTCCCTTCTTAGTGTAAGTATAATGCTCGGCTATAACTCACTTGATTTATCTAAAACATACTGAGGCAGGAAAATAGGGTCTGGAGGCAGGGAGCATAATAAGGCCAATTCACACTTCAGCTATAACAGGAAATATCCTCTCCATACAGCATATGTTGTAAACGGCTCTGTAACTTCATCCTCTCCATTTCGATAGGGTGTACCCCAAGTAACAAATGGAATCCTCTAGGGGGTATTTAAACTCCCCAAAATTCTGTAACAGGGCCTTGAGCCCCTATGCCCAGGCCTTTCCCACAATGTGGAGTGTATTTTCATTTTCAGTAAAACTCTTCATTCCTTCCTTGCTTTGTTTGTGCATTTTGTCCAATTCTTTGTTCAAGATGCCAAGAACCTGGACACCCTCCACCATTAACAATACCATTGAGCCATCTGTTGGGTTTGGACTCACTTTCATTTGGGCAGTAGCCACTTTTTAATTGGCACCAATTTTCCTCTGGGTGCCACACAGTACCCTTTAGTTATTTAAAGGAATCAGTCTGTTTCCTACATAATTGGACACAGCTACTATGTAACATTTCATATGGCAAAGAGCGCAACAGACCAGATAGCCAAAAGCCCAAATCCCTTCTCAACTGCGAGAGAGACTTCTACCTTTACAGGATCTAGCCAAACTTTTATAGAAATAAAACTTAGGAACTAAGAAATGGAGGACAAGTAGAAGATGCTTCATTTTTATAAACCCTACAACCCTACCGTTGGGGGTGGGCAGTGCCAAAGCCCTTGGACCCCTAAAGGTTTTGCTGAAAAAAATCACTAACCTGAGGCAGATTGATTAATAAGAGAAAAGGCATACAAATTTAATTAATGTGTATACACGGTAGCCTTGAGAACGAAGAACCAACCCACCAGTGAAGTACAGAAACTTCTAGGCCATCTTGAGGTTACAGAAAGAATGTGGGTGCACAGTCAAAAAGCCCAAAACCAGGTCTTAGTGGCAAGACAGGTTAACGGCGGGAAAAAGGAAGAGGCCTGGTTAGCAAAGGTGGTCTATTATGTAGATGATGCCTCACAGGTAGTAGCCCTCAGAGAAAATAGATGGAAAATGTTTGTTTTCAGAACTTTAAAGATGTCAGACTCTCAGTTAATCTCTCCTAGATCTGGAGAAACCTAGAAAGGGAAGGCCTGGCTGCATTAATGAAGATTCTCTACAAATACAAATTCCACACCCCCCACAAAAGAAAAAACAGCTTTGCAGAGCCACCTCAGTCTGCTGGCCCTGCAGCTGTCATTTCAAAATATGTCAAAGAAATATACTTGGGGGTAAAATATTTTTATTTCCTTCAGAAGATCTATACTTAAGATTTATGACTTAAACAGAAGTTCACACTCTCTTACCATAGGCATATCAGATGATCTTTCTGGTTTAACCCTTTTCCCATTTACCGCAACAAGACTCACTGGCAGTGCTTGCAGCTGCAGCATTTACCCCGAGATAACTTTGCCACAGAATATCTCACTTTTATTATCAGTTTCACATTGCTCTAGTATATTGACTTTGTAAACAAAAGACATCATTCTATTTATAACATCCTGATTTAGTGGTGGTATTTCCATTTACAAAATAGAGTAATTCTCAATAGCTGAAAATGTCAAATCCTAGAAAACAGCATTCCTGTACATAATGTTAACATCATTCTTGAACATTTGTTGGCCAAAGATTTGATGAATCCGAGTTTTCCAAAATAGATGATTCGGATGATTCTGATGTTAGTTCTGTTTAGAAATAACTCCAACAACAGTTTTTGTATTTTATTTTTCACATTGAAAATGAGTCAGATTTGCTTCAGCCTCAAAGAACGTGTTTATGTAAAATGAAATGAGCGCTGGTAACAAGCTGCACTTATTTTTTCTAAACAGGAAAAGGCTTAAATTTCATTGCCTGATGCAACACTATGCTCAAGATAAAATTGTATGGCATACCAGATGACCACATAGGAGTACGTAGATGTCCCCATGACTTGAGTGATTTTCAGCACAAACCTCTTGGCTACTGCCTACAAATTAGACAGGGACTTGCTTTCTTGGTAAACTGATATCTACCTTTAGGATGCCCCATCCTAAAGTATCACTCAAGGCCCATTTTGGCATGTCAACTTACGTTCTTAGAAGAAGACATACCCTTTTAAGTAACTTAATTCATGAAGAAGGAAAACTGATCCTGAATTTGTGAACTTGACTCTCATCCTAGGCTGCTTTTTTCTTTCCACACACCTCCTCATGTCAAGCTTTAAAGTAGGCTTGTGGCCGGGCACGGTGGCTCACGCCTGTAATCCCAGCACTTTGGGAGGCCGAGGCGGGTGGCTCACAAGGTCAGGAGATCGAGACCATTCTGGCTAACACGGTGAAACCCCATCTCTACTAAAAATACAAAAAATTAGCCGGGCGCGGTGGCGGGCACCTGTAGTCCCAGCTACTCGGGAGGCTGAGGCAGGAGAATGGCGTGAACCTGGGAGGCAGAGTTTGCAGTGAGCAGAGATTGCGCCACTGCACTCCAGCCTGGGCGACAGAGCGAGACTCTGTCTCAGAAAAAAAAATAAAAATAAAAATAATAAATAAATAAAGTAGGCTTGGAAAGTGTGAAAAAATCTACACATTATGATTCTAAGAACTACAGGGGACTAGACAATGTCCCTAAGGGTATAGATCTCCTCACCAGCGAATTTCATGAGAGTGACTGACAGTAGTTTGAAAAAGGGCAGCCCTGGTCACACAGTGTTCAAGACAGCTCATGTGTCATCTTACGGGAAGAATGTTGTCCTTAATCTCACAAAATTTTCCAGAATCTTTAATATTCCCACAAGGAACTGAAAAACATATGAAGAAATCAGATGATCTTTCTTGTTTAACCCTTTCCCACTATGTCCACTACGACAGGCTCTACAAATCAAGGATGGGATATATTCCCTGGTTTCTTTGGCTATTCTTGGCTCCTAGCCTAAAAGTGAGCTATGCACTCTGATCATGATCCTTCTTCTTTGTTGATGAAAAGAGTAAATAAAACTCTGTAAACAAATTTTTTTTTTTTTGAGATGGAGTCTCGCTGTGTTGCCGGGGCTGGAGTGCAGTGGTGCGATCTCGGCTCACTGCAAACTCTGCCTCCTGGGTTCACGCCATTCTCTCGCCTCAGCCTCCCGAGTAGCTGGGACTACAGGCGCCCACCACCACGCCCAGCTAATTTTGTTTTTGTATTTTTAGTAGAGACGGGGTTTCACCGTATCAGTCAGGATGGTCTCGATCTCCTGACCTCGTGATCCGCCCACCTTGGCCTCCCAAAGTGCTGGAATTACAGCCACGAGCCACTGCACCCAGCCAAACTCTATAAACATTTTTAGAGGTTTGTTCTGAGCCATATATGAGTGATCCTGGACTGAGGCACACTGTCAAGAGGTCCTGGGAACATGTGTCCAAGGTGCTAGGGTTACAGCTCAATTTTATACATTTTAGGGACACAGAAGTTCAGACAAAAGTTATACATTTTAGGAAGACATCAACACATGTAAGATGTACCTTGGTTTGGTCCGAAAAGGCAGGACATCTTGAAATTCGGGGGCTGGAGTGGGAGATCAGGAGGGAGGTTCACAGGTCATTTACAGGTAGAACTAAAGATTTCCAATAGGCAATTTTTTGAAAGAGTTGGCTGGGCATGGTGACTCATGCCTGTAATCCCAGCATTTTGGGAGGCCAAGGCAGGTAGATCACCTGAGGTCAGAAGTTCGAGACCAGCCTGGCCAACATGGTGAAACCCCATCTCTACTAAAAAAAATAAAAATAAAAATAAATAGAAAAAATTAGCCAGGCATGATGGCGGGTGCCTGTAATCCCAGCTACTCTGGAGGCTGAGGCAGGAAAATCACTTGAATCCAGGAGGCAGAGGTTGCAGTGAGCCGAGATCGCACCACTACACTCCAACCTGGGCAACAAGGGTGAAAACTCCATAAACTCTACCTAAACAGTTGAAGTCAGCAGAAAGAAATGTTGGTAGTTAAGTGGGGTTGTGGAAGCCAAGGTTCTTGTTATGTAGATGAAGCCTCCAGGTAGCAGGCTTCAGAGAGATTAGATGGCAAATGTTTCTTATCAGACACCAAAAGGTGCCAGACTCTTAGTTAAATCTCTCCTGGATCAGGAAAAGACCTGGAAAGGGAAGGGATTCCTCTATAGAATGTAGATTTTTTTCACAAGAGACATCTTTGTAGGGCCATTTCAAAATACATCAAAGAAATATGTTTTGGGGTAAAATACTTCAATTTCTTTCAGAGCGTGCTGTCATGTGCTGCTACATTAGAGTCAGGTTGGAATTTGGTATCGTGTTGCTACAAAGAGTTTGTTTCATCAGTCTTAAGATTCTTTTTTAACGTTAATGCTGGTCAGTTGTGCCTGAATTCCAAAGCAGGGAAGGTATAACCAAGCATGTCCTACCCCCACTTCTCACCCCAGCCTGAACTAGTTTTTCAGGTTTACTTTGGAACCCTCTTGGCTGAGAGTAGGGGTCCATTCAGTTGGGTTTGGGCTTAGAATTTTATTTTTGGTCTACATCTTAGAATTTGCATGCTTTGCAGTATTCAGATGTGTAATCCTCCAGGTCTAAAATGTGTTACTCAGCCACTGTCTCACCAAATGATCCAACAAATGACCATTCAACAGACACTACAAAACATTATAAAGTTTGTTGAAACTCAAGTGACCTCCCACATAGCTACAGATACTGTGACCAGCAGTGTAGATCTAGAACAATCACTGCCCTGAGAAGGTAACCATCCCAGAATCTTGGTTTAAGTGTAACTAAAAGATGGGGCTGAGGAGTGGGGTTTCTATAATCCATAATATGCAAAACACACTGCACAGAATCCATAACTTGCAAAACGCATAAACTATACAGAAACTACATCTTAAAACACAAACCATTAAAGTTCCACTGCTTTAGCAACATCTGATTCAGACTTTGTTCTAGAAAAACAAAACCACAGTTTCAGCTATTGACTTGCTTCACACCAAACTAGTAAGTTCCCTAGTTTTTCTTTTTCTTTTTTTTTTTCTTTCTTTTTTTTTTTTTTTGAAAAGGAGTCTCGCTCTGTTGCCAGGCTGTAGTGCAATGGCATGATCTTGGCTCACGGCAACCTCTGCCTCCCGGGTTCAAGTGATTCTCCTGCCTCAGCCTCCTGAGTAGCTGGGACTACAGGTATGTGCCACCAAGCCTGGCTAATTTTTGTATTTTTGGTACAGACGGGGTTTCACCATGTTGGCCAGGATGGTCTCGATTTCTTGACCTTGTGATCCGCCCGCCTCGGCCTCCCAAAGTGCTGGGATGACAGGCGTGAGCCACCACACCCGGCCTAAGTTCCCTAGTTTCTAAATTCTAACAAATTGCTGCCAAGCCCTATCTACTACCTCCCACCTAAAATCACCCTATGTCAAACTTGCTCCAAAAGAACTCGTGTTTAATCTACTGAATTCCTTTGGTGAGGGCTCCCTCACCTGGCAAGTTTCTGATGAACTCTTGTTTTTCTAATCACAACAGATTTCTCTCCAACCATCTTGTGTGAGGCCTTTGACTGAAGCCACCTGGATGAACTTGAATAAAGATGTGAGTTGCTCCCATGTGGAGGTGATGGTCAGGGACCCCATATGGCCATCTGGATGACCTCCTCCTTGCCCAAACAGGAGAGCCTAGCATCTGGTAGGCACACATTTGCTGGAGAAAAATAAGCCACCAGGCCAGGTGCGGCTCACACCTGTAATCCCAGCACTTTGGGAGGCCGAGGCGGGTGGATCACTTGAGGTCAGATATTCAAGACCAGCCTGACCAACATAATGAAGCCCTGTCTCTGCTAAAAATACAAAAATTAGCCGGGCATGGTGGCAGGTGCCTATAATCCCAGTTACTTGGGATGCTGAGGCAGGAGAATCACTTGAACCAAGGAGGCAGAGGTTGCAGTGAGCTGAGATCGCACCCATGCACTCCAGCCTGGGGGTTAGAGTAAGACTTCATCTCAAGAAAAAAAAAAAAAGAAAGAAAGAAAAAGAAGCCACCAACATGAAATAAATAACATTTTGCTTAGGTAAACATGTATATTTATAACTGCCTGTTCATCTCAGGAAAATTAATGAGAAGCAAAAGCTTCAAATGCATAAAGATGTTCCTGGTTGATAATAAAACCGTTCTTGCAGAGCAGAGCCACAAGCTATCTTTGTGCTGGAAGTTGAACCAGGTAGATATTTTTTAATTTTCTTCATTTCTCTTCAACTTCTCCAGTCTTCTCCAAGGACAGACCATGGTACAGTGCAGACTTGGAGTAATTTTAACCATTACAATCGGTACAGAAGATGCTACAAGAAACACACCAGCAGGCTGTATGCAGGAAAGTGTCCAAAGAAACAGGGACACAGGCATTCAGGGCCTGTGCCTGTGAATAATGCAAGCTCATGGCTCTTTGGCAATAGGGTGAGAGCTCACAGAAGTCTCACCAGGCCCCTGCTTCTGCTGGGATATTGCCCAGAAGAATTCTATCTGCTCCAATAACACCTCCCTTATATCTACTTGTCTCTTATTCTTGATAAGGAACCAAACAATGCAAAGAATATGGGAAAGAACATTTCAGGCAGAAGAGCCAGCCCATGGGAACCTTAGTCGGGGAGTGGTATTCATGGAGAAGCCGAAAGACCATGACGCATGAAAAGAAAAGTGGCCTCGGCCGGGCATGGTGGCTCGTGCCTGTAATCCCAACACTTTGGGAGGCCGAGACAGGTGGATCATGTGGTCAGGAGTTCAGGACCAGCCTGGACAAGATGGTGAAACCCCATCTCTACTAAAAATACAAAAAAAAAAAAAATTAACCAGGCGTGGTGGCGGGCACCTGTAATCCCAGCTACTCGGGAGGCCTAGGCAGAGAATTGCTGGAACCTGGGAGGCGGAGGTTGCTGTAAGCCGAGATTGCGCCACTGCACTCCAACCTGGGTGACAGACAGAGACTCCCTCTCAAAAAAAAAAAAAAAAAAAAAGTGGCCTGACATGAGGCTGGCAGGGAGGCAGTATGTTGCTATCTTAGTATGAACGCTTTTCTAAGTTAATTAAGACAAGTTCATTCCCATTTACACCTCTGCTGCTGAGACATGAATCAAGTAAATGCCTTTTTTAAGACTGCTCAAACGTGTTTTCTGTTCTCTTTTCCCTGTCCTCTACTCAAGGAATTATCATTTACTTGCTTAATCATAAAACTGTGGTTTGCATTTGCATTTTTTGGGTGGTCTTTCTTCAGTGTCTCCTAACTGCACCTTGTCATACTTTGTTTCTTCTTGGCTTCTCTGCTTTTTGGGGTTCAGTTTTTTTAATGAGAACGGATCTTATTTTATTTTGAGCCAGAGTCTTTCTCTGTCACACAGGCTGGAGTACAGTGATATGATCTTGGTTCACTGCTGCCTTGACCTCTGGGTTCAAGGGATCCTCCATCCTCAGCCTCCCGAGTAGATGGGACTACAGGTGCATGCCACCACACAGGCTAATCTTTTTTAATCTTTTGTAGAGACAAGGTTTCACCATGTTGCCCAGGCTGGTCTTGAACTCCTGGGCTCAAGTAATCCTCTCATCTCGGCCTCCCAAAGTGCTGGGACTACAGGGATTAGTCACTACCCTCAGCCTAGAAAAAAAATCTCAGGACCCCCAAACTTGCTATGCCTAAAAGGGCTCTTAACTACATCAGTGAGAGGGGTCTTCAAGGAAGGAATAGAGCTTCCTTTCCTTCCTCCAGCATTTAGGGGTGCCCTAAACCTAGAATGGCCAAGAGCACCCAGTAGGTGATCTGGGAACCTGCCTGCTCTCAGTATGCAAACCACCTGTCAATTTAGCAAGAAAGTTTTTACCTAATTAGTCTGCATTCGTGAACTTTTAGAGCCTAGCCATCTGCCAGTAAAGAACTTGAGTTTAGTCAAAACATGGAAACCTTGAGTTAAATCAGCAAGAAAACAGAGTACCTTCAATGAAGTGTGGGGTGGGGGGAGGTGTCAAGGGTCATAACATCCTTATATTAAGATTCCATTGCATAATTTATCAGAAGTTTGTGCTGTGAAATCTGTAGGTCTGGTTTGTTGAATGAGGTAATGGGGGAAGTTGGACTCTTACTGGGCTGAGAAATATAAGGCTTCAAAGGCTAGTAAAGGGATTTCATTTTCTTTAGTCATATGGTTAGATAGAGGAACCTTGATGAGGAGATTTATGAGTTGCTTTCTCAGATCAAGAACTTTTTAGAATTATGACTCTCTCCCTAGTGGTTTGCCAGCTGCTGCATTCTTATTGATATAACAAAACATTTGAACATGCTGAAATTAACCTTTAGGAACAAAAAGAGAGGAGAGAGAGAACTACTGATTTCTTCAAGAAAGTAGACGTAAGCACACTGAAACTCTGTGCTGATACAGGAACCATCTGCCTAGCAGCTATGGCCCTGAAATCATTGAAGAAAGATAAAGATGCCTCTCCCTGGTAGGTACTCAGACGATTTTATATGACAGATGGAGTCTTCCTGCTGGGGGTCTTGAGGAAAAGCCACCGCCATTGCCTAGTTCAGACCGGAAAGTCTTCCTAGTCTATGCCAAAACATTACATCATCTTCTCAACATGGCTCCAGATCCCCTCCCAGACAACCCCCTTTACCAAAGGGTCAGAGCTGAGGTATCTTTGTGATTCTTCACCAAGAACTTTTGTATTGCACCTATTATTCACAACTCACATATAGGTGCGGGTGGTCTCTTCAGCAGCCAATGCCATGTATCAAAAGCACATAATGGAGAAGTCATATGACAGGTGATCAAGGGATCCTCCATCCTCAGCCTCTTGTCGTCTTTTTCTTTTCTATGTCCTTAACAACAGGAGGCTGATATATTCTGAAGACATGAGTTGCCATCTAAAAGAAGAGTAGAGTAAAGCAGGGAGTCTATGAGCTCTGGGATTTCACAGCCTAGGCTGCTCTGAACCTTTTGCCTGCCGTGTGGATTGGGCTAATGTTTTTTTCTGTCTTATAAACAATATGATTTCTTCGAGCACATATTTTGTATGGTATTTTTAGTCTTCTTCATTGGCAGCGTTGTTCCAAATTACAGTCCACCATTATCAAAACTGGAAGCTCTATAGCTAATTTCAAAAGATCTTTATTGACAAGACAGCCATTGTGCCAGCACAGAGTATTTTGACTTCTGAAAAAGAAAACCTATCCATAGCTAAGATGACAAGAGCCAAAAATTCAGAAGTTTTATACTTTGCCCTAATTTTTTTTACATCAGAATTAAATATCATTAATATTAGCCCTTTGCAGAATGGGAGATCTGCATCCCATGTGGACTGAGCTCTGGAGCTAAGTTCCCTGGTTCAAATCAAGGTTCTTCCACTTGCAAGCTGTATGACATTGAGTGTATTGTTGACCCTCTCAAAGCTTCATTTCCTCATGTGTGCAATCAGCATAATAGTTCTACCCTGTAAGGTTGTGATGGGTTTTAAATGGTTTAGCCCAACATCTAGCACATAGTAGGTTCTCAGTGAGTGTTACCTAGCGGTATTGAAAGGAACATGGAGTGAGTGGCATCATTTTGTGGAAAATTATTATTCAACTCCAAGATCTTTCTGAGAAATTGTTCAGGGATCAGTCTAGTGCATAAATCAGAAAGACCTCAGGAGTAATGAAGAAAGAGAAGACTTCCAACCTGAATACATTGTATTGAAGCATACACGTATCAAATAACATTTTTAAAAGGTAAAAACCCACAAAGATGGAGACAATGGGAGAGAATAACACCAGATGAGAGATGCAGCAAAATGTTAAAAATTGGCCGGGAGGCTGAGGCAGGCGGATCATGAGGTCAGGATACCAAGACCATCTTGGCTAACATGGTGAAACCCCGTCTCTACTAAAAAATACAAAAAAATTAGCCGGGCGTGGTGGCGGGCACCTGTAGTCCCAGCTACTCAGGAGGCTGAGGCAGGAGAATGGCGTGAACCCAGGAGGCGGAGCTTGCAGTGAGCCGAGATCATGCCACTGCACTCCAGCATGGGCAACAGAGCGAGACTCAGTCTCAAAAAATAAATAAATAAATAAATAAGTAAAAAATAAAAAAATAAACAGAAAGACGCTGGGTGCGGTGTCTCACGCCTGTAATCTCAGCACTTTGGGAGGCCAAGGTGGGTGGATCACGAGGTCAGGAGTTTAAGACCAGCCTGGCTGGCCGGGTGCAGTGGCTCACACCTGTAATCCCAGCACTTTGGGAGGCGAGGCGGGTAGATCACGAGGTCAGGAGATCGAGACCATCCTGGCTAACACGGTGAAACCCCGTCTCCAATAAAAATACAAAAAAAAAAAAATTACCCGGGCGTGGTGGCGGGCGCCTGTAGTCCCAGCTGCTCGGGAGGCTGAGGCAGGAGACTGGCATGAACCTGGGAGGCGGAGCTTGCACTGAGCCAACATTGCACCACTGCACTTCAGCCTGGGTGACAAAGGGAGACTCCGTCCGAAAAAAAAAAAAGTTAAAATAGAAAAAGCACATGGACAGTTGCAAGAGATACAGCAATGTAAAGAAAGCTAAAACCAACTACCTAAAAAAGCAAAGCCAGAAAGCAGCAAGTAAAATTATGCCCCCTAAAGTCTTAGAAAGTATAGGCATCAACCAATGTTGAAGATAAAGAGGGGTATGCTAAAAACAGCAAAACCGGTAGAAAGTATGAAGTAAAGGGCAGTTCATTCCCCAAAGGCACCTACTCTGACCAGGCAGAATACAAAAGATTTACTCTTTGAGAAAAAACAAAATCAGGCCTACGGGATCTGGGCCTCAGAACACCAGGCACAGAAAAAAGGAGGGACAAGGTAAGGGGCTAAATGCAGAAACCCCAAGAAAAATTGAGCCCCACAGTCTACTTTCCCTACTCAGAACTCAAAATCCTGGCAGCAGCCTTCTGGCCCACAGACAGAAGACTGTAAAATCCTCTCAGAGAAACTGACAGGCACAAAGAGTAACAGATACTGGTGTTTGGGGTCCCTCAAAGAAATCATTTGGTTCCCAATCAGTAATCCCACAAGAATTCCATTATTTAACCAACCACACACCCAGCTTCCAACAAGCTTTTTAGTGCCTCACTCTTCAATATGAGCGGACACATATACTGAGAGACGTTTTTATCAGTCAACATTTACTCAGTGGTGCTTTAGTAACAAAGGCAATGAATGAGTACAGTTTACAAAACCAAAGGCATCAACTTCTGGTTCCGGCTCCAGCATCTGAGGATCATGGAAGTCATCACCCCCATCACCACAGCAAGAAGAGAACAGAACAAACTGAAAATTATCAAGTCTTCTTAGACGCATCAGATAATTGAGACTTCAGGGCAATCACCACCTTAAAAAATAGGAGAATCAAGCAGGTATATACAGATAATCATAGCTTACCGGGAGCAGAAGCCTGCCCTGGAGTCAGGACTGGAGTTAGAACACCTAAACTGTAATTGATGAATTCCTGGAGGCTCAGGGTGGACAAGCTTAAAAGTTGAAAACTCCAGGGGGTACGGAGGACAGACACATGGGGGAAACCCATACTTCCATGAATTTTACTTCCAGGAACCCTACCAGGGTAGACAAAAACAAGGACACCATAGAAAATTTTAGCCTCTGGCACCTCTAGCTACAGCAAACAGTAAACACTGCCTAACTCCTAGCCAGATAAGCATCAAACCTCTCAGTAAAGATCTATTTAACTCACTTCCTTTTACCCAGTAAGTGATGTTTGGCTTGGAACAAAATATTGCAAGGCAGACAAAAAGACAACATACAGTATGAAAAGACGGAGCATCAGAGCCAGACTCTGATATGGCAGAGATTTTTGAATTATCAGATCAGGAATTTACAACCACCCTAGTAAGATGATGAGAGTGCTAAAGGAAAAAATGGAAAACGTGTGTAAACCAAAAATAAAATTCTAAGCCCCCCACCCCAGCCATCTGAATAGACTCCCTCCTCCGGGCCAGAGCACTCCAAAGTTAACCGGAAAAACTGCTTCAGGCCATGACAGGAAGGGGTGGTCAGACAGGCCTCATTATTTCCTCCTTCCTTTTGGAATTCAGGAAAAACTGACCAGCCTTTAGCATCAACACAGCCCTTAAGTCTGATAAGAAACATTTACAATCTATTGTCCTTGAAGCATGCTACCTGGAGGCTTCAGCTTCATGATAAACTGTGGTCTCCACAACCTCTCATCACAGCCCAGACATTCCTTGCTATTGACAACTCTTTCAACCAATTGCCAATCAGAAAATTTTTAAATCTATCTATAAGCTGGAGGCCCACGCTTCAAGTTGTCCTGCCTTTCTGGACCAAACCAATGTATATCTTAAATGTATTTGATTAATGTCTCATGTCTCCCCAAAATTATGAAATCAAGCTGTGCCCTGACCACCTTGGGCACATGTTCTCTGGAAGGTTGTGTCAGGAGCCACCAGTCACTCATATTTGGCTCAGAATAAATCTCTTCAAATATTTTACAGTGTTTGACTCTTTTTTCATCAACACATGCAAGAACAGGTAGGTAAAGTAAGTAGACAGATAGAAATTCTAAAAAAGAATAGAAAACGTTATATATAAACACTGTAACAAGTGAAGAATGACTTTGATTAGTTCAGCAATAGACTGGACATAGCAAGGAAAGAATCCGTGAGCTTGAAGAAATGTCAATAGAAACTTTTAAAACTGAATTGCAAAGAAAAAAGAATGAAGAAGATAGAATATCAAGGAACTGTGGGACAATTATAACAGGTATACACATAATGCAAATACCAGGAAGCTTGGAGAATGCCAAGCAGGATAAATATCAAAACATTCTACACTTAGCATATCCTATCAAACTGCAGAAAACTAAAGATAGAGTAAATATTGAATGAAACCAGAAGATAAAAATCACCTCACCTGTAGAGAAATAAGGATAATAACTACAATTGAACATCTCTTCAGAAACCATGAAAGCAAGAAGTGGGTGGAGTAAAATATTTAAAGCATTGGGAAAAAAAAAAAAAAAACAACACCAACCTAGAGTTCTGTATCCAGCAAAATTAACAGTTAAAAGTAAAGGATAACTAAAGACTTTCTCAGACAACTAAAAACTAAGGAATTTGTTGCCAGTAGACCTGTCTTGCAAAGATATAAAAATAAATTCTTCAAAGAGAAGGAAAATCATATGGGTCAGAACCTCAGATCTACATAAAGAAGACCATAAGAGAAGGAATGAATAAGGATAAAATAAAATATTTCATTTTTCTGATTCTGTTAGCAGAGAAACTATTTTAAAATGTTTATTTCAAGGCATTCAAGTTAACATAGAATCGTTTTCTGCTACATTTTAAATTCCACCTCAATTTTATTACAAAGTTTTCTTTGCATTTTTGTAGAGCCGGCTTCAACAGCAACAAAAGTTTTTTCAGAAATCTGGAATTGTTCAGAGCCAAAAGATGAAAGCATTTAAACAGCTATAGAAGGAATTTTTACAGGTTGGTTGTACTTGGTAACACAATATATTCTCATGAAACACATAAGTATATTGAAGAAAAAAATACTGTTTTTCTTTCCAAAATTGTGTTCAAAATATTTTGATTATAACTTTACGATTCTTAAGCATTTTCCATTTTTATATCATTGGTCCAGTTTTAACATAAGTATTAAATATTTTTAGTTTTAGGATACATTAATGTGTGTGGTGTTATTCAAACAGGAAACAGTAAATTGGCAGTTTTTCCTGGAAATATACATATTTTGCAGAAAATGCACAATTTATTACCAGTTTTAACTGTGGCTCTTTTTTAGTGGAGTAGCGATAGACAAAAGCAGGGAGAGTCGACACCATTTCTAGATGTCATAATAGTCTTTCTAGTGCCAGTGTTTCTCCAAGAGAAAGTGCCCTATTGTAGCAAATGAGTATTTTTATTTCAAGTTTATTTCCTAAGTATTTATGGCATATTTGCTTTCTGTATTATTGAAGTGACTACAAATTGCTTCACCTGCCAAATTATGATCTTAAGACAGGGCCCAGATGTGCAACAGAATGAAAAAGCCAGCAAAGGATGAAGTGTTTTTGACTGAGAATTATGTCCTGTCACATTCGCACCTTTGCAAGTTGTCCTCAGTGACATGACCACCTTTGGCAAAGTTTCAGGATACAAAATCAATGCACAAAAATCACGAGCTTTCCTATACACCAACAACAGCCAAGCCAAGAGCCAAATTGGGAACGCAATCCCACTCACGATTGCCACAAAAAGAAAAAAATACCTGCTGGGCACAGTGGCTCACGCCTGTAATCCCAGCACTTTGGGAGGCTGAGGCGGGTGGATCACAAGATCAGGAGATCCAGACCATCCTGGCTAACACGATGGAACCCCGTCTCTACTAAAAATACAACAAAAATTAGCCGGGCATGGTGGCACACGCCTGTAGTCCCAGCTATTCGGGAGACTGAGGCAGGAGAATCGCTTGAACCTGGGAGGCGGAGGTTGCAGTGAGCCAAGATCGTGACACTGCACTCCAGCCTGGGCGACAGAGTGAGACTCCATCTCAAAAAAAAAAAAAAAAAAAAAAAAGAAAAGAAAAGAAAGAATAAAATATCTAGAAATACAGCCAATAAAGGAGAGGAAAGATCTCTACAGTAAGAATTGCAAAACACTGCTCAAAGAAATCAGAGATGACACACATAGAAAAACATTTTATGCTCATGGATAGAATCAATATCATTAAAATGGTCATACTGCGCAAAGCAATTTACAGATTCAATGCTATTCTAATCAAACTACCAACATCATTTTTCACAGATTTAGAAAATTAATTCTAAAATTCACATGGAACCAAAGAAGAACCTGAATAGCAAAGGCAATCCTAAGCAAAAAGAACAGAGCTGGAGGCATCGTGTTACCCAACTTCAAACTATACTACAAAGCTAAAGTAACCAAAACATCATGGTACTGGTACAAAAACAGACACATAGACCAATGGAACAGAATAGAAAGCCCAGAAATAAGGCCACATGCACAAATACAATCATCTGATTTTCAACAAAGCTGACAAAAACAAACAATGGGGAAAGAACTCCCTATTCAATAAATAGTGCTGGTATAACTGACTAACAATATACAGAAGATTGAAACTGGACCCCTTCCTTACACCGTATACAAAAATAAACTCAAGATAGATTAAAGACTAAAATTTAAAACCTGAAGCTATAAAAACCCTGGAAGACAACCTAGGCAATATCATTCTGGACATATGGATTGGGCAAAGATTTCATAACAAAGACACCAAGAGCAATCACAACAAAAGCAAAAATTGACCAATGGGCTCCAATTAAACTTCCTAGCTTCTGCATAGCAAAAGAAACTATCAACAGAGTAAACAGACAACCTACATAATGGGAGAAAATATTCACAAACTATGTATTTGACAAAGGACTAATATCCAGCATCTATAAAGAACTTAAACACAAGAAAAAAACAATTCCATTAAAAAGCGGGCAAAAAGCATGAACAGACACTTTCAAAAGAAGACATACATGTGGCTAGCAAGCATGTGAAAAACTGCTCAATACCATTAATCATTAGAGAAATTCAAGTCAAAACCGCAATGAGATACCATCTCACACTGATCAGAATGGCTGTTACTAAAAAGTTGAAAAATAACAGATGCTGGCAAGGTCATGGAGAAAAAGAAATGCTTATATACTGTTGGTGGAAATGTAAATTAGTTCAGCCACTGTGGAAAACAGTGTGGTGTTTCTTCAAAGACCTAAAAACAGAACTACTATCTGACCCAGCAATCTCATTACTATGTATATAACAAGTGGAATATAAAGCATTCTACCATAAAGACACATGCATGTGAATATTCACTGCAGCACTGTTCACAACAGCAAAGTCATGGAATCAAGCTAAATGCTCATCAATCACAGATTGGATAAAGAAAATGTGGTACTTATACACCATGGAATACTATGCAGCCATAAAAAATGAGACCATATATTTTGTGGGAACATGAATGGAGCTGCAGGTCATTATCCTTAGCAAACTATCACAGAAACAGAAAACCAAATACCGCATATTCTTGCTTATCAGTGGAAGCTAAATGATGGGAACTCAGGCACACAAAGAGGGGAACAAGAGACACTGGGGCCCACTTGAGGGTGGAGGGTGGGAGAAGGGAGAGAATCAGAAAAAATAATTATTGGGTACTGGGCTTAATACCTGGGTGACAAAATAATCTGTACAACAAACCCCCATGACACAGTTTACCTATATAACAAACCTGCCCATGTGCCCCTGAACCTAAAAGAAAATAAAATTATGACAGAATAGGAACAAATGGTAATTCACAAATCGTTGTGAATAAACACATTTTTACATGTAATGTTTAAAAAATAATAGAAGAGTAATGTAAAGCATTCCATCAAATCCTAAATAAATATATACCTGTATTTTTCTGACTATTATCTGCTAGATAACAGTTGGTTCAAAATAATAACGAATTTGGTGAGTATAGCTTATCCATAAGTGAAATGAATGATAGCAATGTTACAAGGATGGGAGGAAGGAATTGGGAGTACTCTGTTACAGTGTACTTGCACTACCTGTGAAATGATACTATGTTCTTTGAAAGTGGACTTGGATTGTTTGTATATTGCAAACCCTAGGGTAATAAGTTTAAATGATTTAAGGAATTAATATGCTGAGAGGAGGGAGAAAATAGCATCATAGGAATTAATAAAATGCTCAACTAAAACCAAAGAAGTGAAAAAAGAGAAGACAAACGAAGGGCAAGGGCAAAGGACAGAAAACAATAAATATGGTAGATTTTAATCTAACTATATCATTAATCACATTACATGTCAACAGTCTAAATACATCAATTAAAAGACACAGACTATCAGAGTAGATCTGAAAAAACAATCCAACTGTATCTTGTTTTTAAAAATCCACTTTATTTTATTTTTACAGCATTGCTTCAATCACATTTATTCCCATCTTACAGCAATTCACATGAGTATAACATTGAAATTTACATGCTAAGCTGTCAGCTTTTCCATAGGTTAAAGAAATCCACTTTAAATACAAAGATACAGGTGATTAAAAGTAAGTCTTTTAATTATGCTAACACTAATCAAAAGAAAGCTAGATTAACTACATTGAGTTCAGACATTAAATTTGCTGTTGAGTCTGAAAACAAAGATTTGTTTCACATATATCTACATACACATATACACAAAAAACATATAACAAAATAAGGAAGAAATAGTCATCAAAATTACATCATCCATTTCTGCAACCAGTCACAGCTGGTGTAGGTTGAGCATCCCAAATCCAAAACTTCAAAATCTGAAATGCTCCAAAACCTGAAACTTCAGAGCAAGGAAAGTTATCAGGGATGATACGGTGTGGATCTATGTCTCTGCCCACATCTAATGTTGAACTGTATTCTAGGTGTTGGGAGGTGGGGCCAGGTGGGAGGTGATTGGATGATGGGGGCAGTTACTCATTAATAGGTTTAGCACCATCCCTCTTGGCACTGTCATCACAATAGTAAGTTCTCCTGAGATCTGCTCATTTAAAAGCAGGTAGCACCTTCCCCCCTCTCTCTTGCTTTGCTTCCCCTTTGCCTTCCGCCGTGATTATAACTTTTCTGAAGCCTCTCCAGAAGTCCGGCAGAAGTCGCCATGCTTCCTGTACAGTCTGCAGAACTGTGAGCCAACTAAACCTCTTTTCTGTATAAATTACCCAGTCTCAGGTATTCCTGTATGGCAGTGTTAAAATAGACTAACACAAGGGATAAAGAGGGGCATTACAAGAAGTCAATTCTCCAGGAAGACATAACAATCCCTAAGGTGTGTGCACCCAACAACAAAGCATCAAAACACACGAGACAAAAACAACAAGGAGAAATCATTAAGTACACTATTATAGTTGGAGACTTCAACACCCCTCTACCAGTAATGAACAGATCCAGCAGGCAGAATATCAGGAAGGACACAGCTGAACTGAACAGCACAATCAATTGATCAACTGTATCTATTTGACATTTATAGAATACTTCATCCAACAACAGCGATGTACACATTCTTTTCAAGCTCACATCATGGAGCATTCATCAAGACAGATCACATTCTGGGCCCTAAAACACACCTTAGCAAACTTTAAAGGATAGAAATCGTACAATGTCTGCTGTCAAACAATAATGGAGTTAAACTAGAAATCGTTAACAAAAAAATAGCTAGAAAATCCCAGAATACTTGGAGATTAAACAATACACTTCTAAAGAACACTTCTGGGTCAAAGAAGAAGTCTCAAGAAATGTTAAAATATTTTTAAGTAACTGGAAATGAAAATATAACTTATGAAAATTTGTGGGCTGCATTGAAGCAGGTCTTAGAGGAAAATGTATAGCACTGAATGTATATATACGAGAAAATAAGAAATATCTAAAAATCAATAATGTAAGCTTTCACACTAGGAAATTTTTAAGTGTAAATTATGTTCAAAGTAAGCAAAAGAAAACAAATAATAAAAATTAGAGAAAGAATCAATGGAATGAAAAACCGTAACGCAATAGAAAAAAATCAACAATATAAGCTGGGCTCCTTGAAAAAAATCATTCAAATGGATAACCATCTGGCCAGGAAAGAAAACAGAGAGAAGAGGCCCAGCGTGGTGGCTCATACCTGTAATCCCAGTACTTTAGGAGGCCAAGACAAAAGAATCCCTTGAGGCCAGGAGTTCGAGACCATCCTGGGCAATATAGCAAGAACCCCATCTCTATGAAAAGTAAAAAATATAGAAATTAGCCAGGCATGGTGGCATGTGCCTGTAGTCCTAGTTACATGGGAGTCTGAGGCAAGCAGATCTCTTGAGCTCAGGAGTTTGAGGCTGCAGTGAGCTATGATCATGCTATTGCACTGCAGTCTGGGTGACAGAATGAAATCCAGTCTCCAAAAAAAAAAAAAAAAAAAAAAAAAAAGAGAGAAGACTTCAATTTCTAATATCAGAAATGAAAGAAGGGGTGTCATTACTAATCCTATGGACATTATAATAATAATAAAGGAATGCAATGAACAACTCTATGCCCACAAATCTGATAACCTAGATGAAGCAAACCAATTCCTTGAAAGACATAATCTAGCAAAATTCACACTAAAAGCTTAATGTTACTAAGCTATACTCATAATTTAATATTATTAAACTATTGGTTTATAATAGTTAATAATCTGAATAGGCCTATATCTATTAAGAAAACTGAATCAATAATTAATAACCTTCCAAAGCAGAAAGCTCCAAGCCCACTGGTGAATCCTTTCAAACATTTAAGAAATTATACCAATTCTCAACAATCCCTTTCAGAAAATAGAAACAGAGGGAATATTTCCTAACTCATTCTATGAGGCCAGCATTACCTAATACCATAACCAGTCAAAGACATTATAAGAAAGGAAATCTAGAGACAAATTTGATAGATTATGAAAAGAGATGCAAAAGCCCCCAACAAAATATTAGCACTACAACCAACGGGCATTATGAACCAACAAGCCGTAAGCAGGAAACAGCTGACCACCAAACACTTATGGGAGGAGGAAGAAGATGACATCCTACAATAAAAGACCAGAGAAAGTAACAAGGTGCAGAAAACTGCTGAGAAGGGAAAAACTCTTCTATGTACAAGCAAAAAATCCTTAGAAACATCTCCCATCCATTCAAGAAAGCATTAAGAGAGAAAAGAGCAAAAATAATTGTCTGTTAGCACATACTGAGTAGGAAACAGAATCGGGAACAAAAGACCATGGAGGACTTTACCAGTGGAATTAGTACCACCCTGTGCATGATGCATCCCAGAGACCTAGAACCTGTCTGCCCCATCTCCAGAGGCAGCTGTGGAGAATGGTCAATCAAACTACCCCAACAGAGTACACCCACATTGATGATTAAAACAAAATCACCGAGTTGTAAAAAGAAAAAAAAATGGTAAATTGAATCCAACAATATAATAAAGATAATTATACACCACAACCAAATGGGATTTGTTCCACTGAGAATGTGAAAATGCCCCAGAAACAACTGATGAGGAATGACCCATGCAAAAAGCACATAATCAGAATTTCAGAATCTTTGGCCAAATACATTCTGAAAATAGTCTCAAGGGGAAAAGTGATCAGGAATAAGGATTTACCCAACTTCTAAGCAGAAACACAAGAACTTAGAAAACAATGCTGCAATTCAAAATTCTGAGGAAAATTTCTTCCCAATTTACAATTTTATAGCTCTCGAAACTATCAATCCTAGTAAAGGAAGAAGGTCTTTTCACACATGCAAGGTTTCAAATGTTTTACCTGTCATGCACAAGTGATCATGGATCCATGGGAGAGGGTTTGCTTCACAGCACTGAGAAAGGACGCCGAGAGAGGGAGTCAGTAAACAGAATTCCACACAAAAGAAATCTGATGGAAATTCCCAGAATAATAATGAAGATATCTAGTAACCAAACGTATAAGGTAATTTTAAATATGCAATCTCTTTATAAGAAAATTTAAAAGCTTTACTGAAAAACATTAAAGAAGATCTAAATATATGAAGTGATAGATCTTGTCATTAGACAGGCTCAAGGTCAAAAAATAATTCTTCCAAAATTAATTCATAGATTTAGTCTAAGTCCAGCTCAGACTTCAGTGGTGATAAAGTTTATAAGCTGGTTATAAATTTATTCTGAAATACAAATTGGCAAACATGTCAAAGACATTCCAAAAGAGAGCAATATGAGCCAGGTAGGCGTATGTAGAGCCTGCTGGCATGGAGACTTACTTTAAAGCTGTGCTAATTTAAGGCTCTGGGGGTGGAACGCGGGAAAGCAGCAAGCAGACGATCCTAGGGTTCCCACAGAACCAGTCAGAGTTCACATTTCCCCTAGCTGGAGTGGAATAAACCTAATCCAGAAAGGGTATCACCTCACCAGGGGTCAAAATAACCCATAAAGTAAGGTCATTTCAGTCTCAAAGGATCAAACCTTTTCCAGGTAATTTTTTTTATAGCCACTACAACTAATGTTTATTGAGAATGGGTAACATGCATTACAAATATTACCTAATTTAATGCTCTTTACAACCCTATAACTTAGGTATTGTTATTGTCTCTATTTTGGCAAATGAGGAAGTGGGGGCACAGAGAAGTTAATAACTTGCTCTAGGTCACACAACTCAGACATGGTAGTGCCAGAATTCATAAGGAGCCTTCCTTTTAAGATTAATGTAAGGTCAGAGATAGCCCTCAAAAAGTTTCTGGCCATATGGGAACTTATATTACTGCAGTGAAAGCAGCCCTTGTGCTAATTGGCACAAGATTACTAATTGGCAATTGTCACTTTCTGTGATCAGAGCCAGCAGCCCTGCTCACTGTTAGAGAGTTCAGTCAAAATGCTGACTCGTGGTTATTTTACTCTTCCATGGTTTAGAGGAAACAGAGGCCAGTCTGCTTTCTTCTATTAACATTTCCTATATAAAGTCTTCTATTAGCATTTCCTCTATAAAATAAACCTCATAAATCTCTACAAGGGGTTACATTCTCCATTACTCGGCTCCTGCATTTCTTTTTTTTTTTTTTCCTATAGGTTACTGGGGAACAGGTAGTGTCTGTAACAGGAGCAAGTTCTTTAGTGGTGATTTGTGAGATTTTGGTGCACTGATCACTCAAGCAGTAAACACTGCACTCAATTTTTATTCTTTTATCCCTCTTCCCCTTCCTACCTTTTCCCTCTGGGTCTCCAAAGTCCATTGTGTCATTCTTATGCCTTTGCATCCTCATAGCTTAGCTCCCACTTATGAGTGAGAACATACAATGTTTGGTTTTCTATTCCTGAGTTACTTCACTTAGAATAATAGTCTCCAATCTCATCCAGATTTCCCAGTAATTTGACTGCATCACAGAACAAGTCTCAGAAACATTTAAAAGAATATAGAGCAGTAAATCTAGCACCCAACAACATGAAAATGACAATGTTTGTAATGGGATCAAAAATTAAGGACCTAACCATTCAGAGGATAAAAATGACCCGTCACGAAAATAAAAATCAATCAACAGAAACAGACATAGAAATGACGTATTAGTGACTAGAAAAGGAGATTAAAACAGTTACTATAAATATGCACCAATGTTCAAAATAGTAAAGCATCCACAAAATTAGAAATATAAGAGGTATAAAAATGACTCAACTCAAATTTCTAGAAATGAAAAAGACAATGTCTAAGATTAAAATACACTGGATAGCAAATAACAACTTGGATGAATCTCCAGGGAATTATGCTGGGCGGGAGAAACAGTCCCAAAACATTACGGTATAATTCTATTGACAAAACATTTTGAAATGGCAAAATTTCGGAAATGGAGAACAGATCAGTGGTTGTCAGGACTTAGAGATGAAAGAGGTGATAGAGGGGCAAGAGAGAGGTGGGTGCAATTATAAGAGGACAGTACAAAGGGGACTTGTAGTGTTAGAACTGTTCAGTATTACAACTATGGTGGTGAATACCTGAACCTGCACAGGTGTTCAAATTGTATACAATGTAGTAGACACAGATAGAGACACCTACACACAGAGTGCAAGTAACACCAGGAATCTCCGGATAACATTGGTAGATTGTATCAATGTCAATATCCTGGTTGTGGTATTACAGTCAACCCCCTGTAGCCTGAGGTTCTGCATCTACTGATTCAAACAACTACAGATGGAAAATATTTGAAGAATAAAGCAATAAAAAATAATATAATCGAAAACCAATACAGCATAACAGCTGCCATACATAGCCTTTACATTATATTAGGTATAAAAGTAATCTAGAGATGATTTAAAGTATACAGGAGGATGTGGGTAGGTTATATGCAAATACTATGTCATTTTATATCAGGGACTTGAGCATCCATGGATTTTGGTATCTGCGGGGGTCCTGGAACTAATCCTGCTTGGATACTGAGGGATATCCCTGTAGTACAACTTAGCAAAATGTTACCATTGATGAAAACTGGGCAAAGCATACAAATGAGCTGTATTATCTCTAACAATAACATATGAATCTAGGGTCGGGCATGGTGGCTCACACCTGTAATCCCAGCACTTTGGGAGGCCGAGGCAGGCGGATCACGAGATCAGGAGACTGAGACCCCCATCCTTGCTAACATGGTGAAACCCTCTCTCTACTAAAAATACAAAAAATTAACTGGGCATGGTGGCAGGCGCCTGTAGTCCCAGCTACTGGGGAGGCTGAGGCAGGAGAATGGCGTGAACCCGGGAGGCGGAGCTTGCAGTGAGCAGAGATTGCGCCACTGCACTCCAGCCTGGGCGCCGGAGCGAGACTCCGTCTTAAAAAAAAAAAAAAAAAAAAAAGAACAAAGTACCAGTTAACTGTAGGTCAACATCAAGCCATCTAGTAAACATACCGTTTAATTCACACAAAAAAAGTGCAGCTCTCTGAGGGGACGTAAAAAATACGTTAGCAAATAATGGCCAAAAATTTTCTAAATTTCATGAAAACTATTAACCCACAGATCTAAGAAGCTCGATGATGCCTCACACCCCTATGGATCTTTTCAATGAAAACACAATGCCATATTGGCATGAAGGTAAATCTACAGATCAATGAAATGTAATAAAGACTCTGGAAATAGAAAAATGGAGAGAAAGTAATGTGGAAAAGAATAATCTTTCCAACCAATGCTGGATTGATAGAAAAGCCATATGCAAAAATAAATAAATGAATAATTCTCAACCCTTACACTTCACACCATACACAAAAATTAACTTAGAATGGATAAAGGATCTAAAGGTAAAACTAAAAACTGTAGAACTTCTGGAAGAAAATAAATTCTTAGTAATCTGTAAATAGCATGGGTTTCCTAAACAGAATATCAAAAGTTGGAACTACTACAGAAACAGAATTATAGACTTCATTACAGTTAAAATCTTTTGATCTTCAAAATACATTGTTAAGAAAATGAAAAGACCAGCCAACAACTGGCAGAAAATATTTCTAAAACATATGTCCAATAAAGAACTTGTATCTAGAACATACTTTTAAAAAACTCTTACATTTCAATGATAAGACAAGTAGCTCGATTTTATAAATAGACAAAACATTTTAACAGACACTTGGCCAAAGAAAATATATGGATAGTGCAATAGCACATGAAAGATGCATGACAACATTTGCCATTAAGGAAATGCAAAGTAAAAGCCCAGTGAGATACCACATGCCCACCAAGAATGGTTAAAATGTAAAAGACTGGTAAATGTTGGACAGAAAGTAGAGCAGCTAGAACTCTCACATACTGCTTGTGGAAATGGAAAATGGTACCACCACTTTGGAAAACATTTAGACAGCCTCTTAAGTAGTTAAAGATACACCTACCCTATAACCCAGCTCTTCCACTCCTGAGTATTTAGCCAAGAAAAATGAAAATATGTGTCCAAACAAATACTATTTATTATTAATAAATATGGGACATGAATATTTATGGCAGCTTTATTTGTAATTGCCAAACTCCAGAAGATGACCAAATGCTCATTACCAGGTGAATAAACAAACTGTAGTATACCCATAAGATGGAATACTATTCTGCAACGAAAAGGGAGCAGGCTATCGATTCGTGCAATAATGATGAATCTCGAAATAATTATGCTGAACGGAAGAGGCCAGACAAAAATAGAGTCCTGCTCCATGATTCCATTTATATAAGGTTCTGGATGATACAAAGTAATCTATTGTGAAAGAAAACAGGTTTGCCGCTTGCTTCCTTCCTTCCTTCCTTCCTTCCTTCCTTCCTTCCTTCCTTCCTTCCTCCTTCCTTCCTTCCTTCCTTCTTCCTTCCTTTCTTTCTTTCTTTCTTTCTTTCTTTCTTTCTTTCTTTCTTTCTTTCCTTTCTTTCTCTCTCTCTCTCTCTCTTTCTTCCTTTCTTTCTTTCTCTCTTTTTCTTTCTTTCTTTCTTTCTTTCTTTTCTTTCTTCTTTCTTCCCCTCTGTGGCCCAGGCTGCAATCTACTCGGCTCGCTACTGCCCGCGCCGCGGACTGCCTGGGATTGCCGCCGCGCGCCACCGCTGCCTGCTTTTTCTCCTTTGGCTGCAGGCGCGCGTTCGCCATGTTGGCCACGCTGGTCGCCAGCTCCCGACGCCGAGTGCTCTGCCCGCCTCAGCCTCCCGAGGTGCTGGGACTGCAGACGGAGTCTCGCTCACCCGGTGCTCGGTGTTGCCCGGGCTGGAGTGCAGTGGCGTGGTCTTGGCTCGCGGCAGCCTCCGCCTCCCAGCCGCCTGCCTTGGCCTACCAGGGTGCTGGGATTGCAGCCCCTGCCCGGCCGCCGCCCCGTCTGGGAGGTGGGGAGCGTCTCTGCCCGGCCGCCCCTCTGCCCGGCCTCCCCATCTGGGAAGTGAGGAGCGCCTCTGCCCGGCCACCCATAGTCCGGGAAGTGAGGAGCGCTTCTGCCCGGCCACCCATAGTCTGGGAAGAAGTGAGGAGCGCCTCTGCCCGGCCGCCCCATCTGGGAAGTGAAGAGCCCCTCTGCCCGGCCGCCCCGTCCGGGAAGAAGTGAGGAGCGCCTCTGCCCAGCCGCCCCGTCTGGGAAGAGGTGAGGGGCGCCTCTGCCCGGCCACCCATCGTCTGGGAAGTGAGGAGCGCCTCTGCCCGGCCACCCACCATCTGAGAAGTGAGGAGCGCCTCTGCCCGGCCGCCCCGTCCGGGAAGAAGTGAGGAGCGCCTCTGCCCGGCCGCCCCGTCTGGGAAGTGAGGAGAGCCTCTGCCCGGCCACCCATCGTCTGGGAAGTGAGGAGCCCTCTGCCCGGCCACCTATCTTCTGGGAAGTGAGGAGCGCCTCTGCCCGGCCGCCCCGTCCGGGAAGAAGTGAGGAGCGCCTCTGCCCAGCCACCCCGTCCGGGAAGAAGTGAGGAGCGCCTCTGCCCGGCCGCCCCGTCTGGGAAGTGAGGAGAGCCTCTGCCCGGCCACCCATCGTCTGGGAAGTGAGGAGCTCCTCTGCCCGGCCACCTATCTTCTGGGAAGTGAGGAGCGCCTCTGCCCGGCCGCCCCATCTGGGAAATGAGGAGCGCCTCTGCCTGGCCGCCCCGTCTGGGAAGTGAGGAGCGCCTCGGCCCGGCCGCCCCGTCTGGGAAGTGAGGAGCGCCTCTGCCCGCCACCCATCGTCTGGGAAGTGAGGAGCACCTCTGCCCGGCCACCCATCGTCTGGGAAGTGAGGGGCGCCTCTGCCCGGCCACCTATCGTCTGGGAAGAAGTGAGGAGCGTCTCTGCCTGGCCGCCCCGTCTGGGAAGTGAGGAGCGCCTCTGCCCGGCCGCCCCGTGTCTGGGAAGAAGTGAGGAGCACCTCTGCCTGGCCGCTCCGTCTGGGAGGTCTACCACGGAGGCCAGAAGCAATGTGGGGGCTGGACGTGGTGGCTCACGCCTGTGGTCCCGGCGCTCTGGGGGGCGAGGCGGGTTGATCACTTCGGGCTAGGAGTTCGAGACCAGTCTGGCCAACTTGGCGAAACATGAAAAATACAACAGACAAACCAACCAACCAACTCAGTGACAACAAAACAGGTCTACCCGGGAGTCATACTCTAATTTTTTCTATTTTCCTCCCTTTCTGATCCTTTATCCCACTTTCTTTTTCTTCCTCTTCCTTCTCCCTCTTCTTTGTCAAATAGAGGATTGAGTTATTATCACTGATCCATATAAAGTCCCTCTCTCATTTATTTTAACTCCCACCCCCCATTTCTATTCCCCGACTCCCATGTGTAACCTTCCTAATATGTTTGATACGCATCTTTTTGTTTGTATGTATTTTTAGAAAATGTTTATTGTTTTTGTGTGCAAAAAAAATTAATTAAAAAAAAGAAAAAGAAAACAGGTTTGCCGTTGCCTGAGATGGATTGCAGACACACGGAGAATCTTCGGTGGTGATAAATATGTTCATCATTTCGATTGTGGTGATGGTATCATGGGTGCACAATAAACATTAAAACTCATCAAATTATATACTTTAAGCAGGTACTGTTTATTTTTCATAATTACTCCCCAATCAAACTGGAGAAAATGAGCAAAAAAAATATATTTGGGCTCCCTTCCTGGTACAAGTCATTGTAACTAGGTGTGCAGTCATCATAAATTATTTTCTCAATCACGTGAGATCACATTCAAACAACATGTTTGTTCCTTCAGAAAAAATGGGGTCCCTGTTCCAATGCCTACACATTTTCCATCCGTCTTTAGAGGTGACAAAAACCAAAGAGTAAGAACATCCTACACACGGTCCTGAAGGATCGCTTTTATGTAAGATAGGAACATCTTCACTAGGTATGTATCTAGAGCAATTCTTACACAAGTATACCAGAATAAAAGCACAGATGATTTCTCAGCAACATTATTTTAAGAGTTCCAGGAAAAAAGCCTTTCCAGTTTGGGGTGTTTTTGTTTTTTTTGTGGGGTTTTTGTTTTGTTTTGTTTTTTGTTTTTTTGGCTATGAAATGGCCATAGGAGAAAATATAAATAAAATAAGTTATTGTCCCATGGTGGAATACTATACAGCAGTGAAAATGAACTGTAGCTACATCCCTCAGCATAAATAAGTCTCAAAAATACAATATTAAATGAAAAAAGCAAAATGTAAAAACACTCCAAACTGAGTATATCATTTAGAGATACAAACACAGGTGGTAAAACCAAGCATGACGGTCACCAACACACACAGAGTAGCTGTGCTGGTTGTTTATGGCCTCATTCCATCTGATTGTCCCGTGCCCATGGCGTACTGGTTGTTAAATATTTTGAATATTGTCCCTCAAAAAAAACTATAAAGAAGGCTGAGAAAATAGGACCACAAAATTCCATTTCTTCCCATATCAGGAAAGTAATGAGATGTAGGAAACGAAGACTTAAAAATTAAAGCTGTTGGTTATCTTCTATTTCTCATACTTGGTATTTTTTATTTTATTATTCTTTTACTCTATGTGCTCACATGTGCATGGCATGTGTGTATCTGTGTGTGCTCTTTCGGTTTTTAGGGGTCTTTTGCTTTCGTTTTGTGTGAAACCATTTATGTATGACCATAAATTCTCTTGTTTATATATTTCATGTGGCAACCAGGCTCCAAGATCACTTCAGTGGTCTTGTTTTCTGACATTCATGTCCTGTGTACTCTCCTCCCCCAACAGTAAGTGGGATAGGCTGTCACTGCAGAAATAAATGACAGTGTGTGGTGTCCACATCAAGGGCATAAAAAGCAAGTTCTCACTCATTCTGGAAGAAACCAGCTGCCATGCTGTGAGGAAACTCAAGCAGCCCTGTGGAGAGATCCGTGTGTCAAGGAAGCAAGGCTTGCTTCCAGCAGCCAGCAATAACAGCCAGCCATGTGAGTGAGGCATCCTGAAATTGGGTTTGCCTATTCCAGGTAAGTCTTCAAATGACTGTAGCTCCAGCTGACATTTTAACTGCCATTTAATAAGAGACCCAAAGGCAGGACCACCCAACTAAAAAGTCATGCCTTAATTCCTGACCCACAGAACATGGGTGACATAATAAATGTTTTTTAGTGTTTTAAGCATCTAGGTTTTAGGGTAATTTGTTATGCAGCAGTAAACAACTAATATATTTTGGAAGATGGAATTGGGATGTTACTGTAACAAAAACCTAAAATGTGGGAGATGCTGTGGATTTGGCAGTGGGAGGAAGATGGCAGGACTTTAAGGAATGTTAATGAAAGCCTAAAGGACTTTCAAGGGACTGTTGGCAAAAGCATGGTGACATTTGAGAAGGTTGCCTGTGAGGGCTTAAAGGAAACTGAGGCGACTCATTGGAAACTGGTGGTTATGCAGTGGCAAAACGTATAGCAACGCTGTCGTCTACAGAATGTGGAAAACAGAAAATGTATCCTGTGAACTGAGTTTTAAAGGTGCTGCTGATTTTTTTTTCCTGCTATTTATACTAGCAGGAGCTGTTGAACATTCCCAGCCTCTCCATCTCCAGATGGCAAAGATGTTAAAGGTAAGAACTGGCTTCTTATCAAAGATCATACATATCCAGGGCCCTCTCAAGAAAAGAAGATTGAAAGATGACATCCAGTGTGTGACTGCAAAATCCCAAAGAACTGTTCAGTCAAACAGTAGGACTTCTGCATATGTTAAAGGTGTTGCCATTCGGCAGTCTCAGTAGCAGCCTAAAGGTAAAGAGAAAGATTTATTTTAAAGAGATTTACGGGCATGACTTCTGTCTAATGGAATGAGCCCATCAAGGAGGCTCCTAGCTACTGGAAAAGAATTGCTTTGGCAGAAACATCAGCTTGGACTGAAAGGGACAGAGGAGTACAAAATGAAAAGTGGCTTTGAACCCTCAAACATTTGCAGACAGGAAGACTGAAAGACTACTCAGTTTCAAACGTAGTCTACAAAGGAGGAATGGCGGAAACATAGAAATAAGGCCGGCAGGGCAGAGCCAAGAAGGAGGGAGACTCATTCCCAGACAGGAATAGGACTGAGTCCTAGTCACGTAACTTTCAAACTGTGCCCGGATGGATTTCAGAATTGGTATGGACCAGTGACTCCTGTACAGCTCCCATTTCCCCTCTTTTTAGACGGGAACGTCTTAGCAGCTATCTTGTGCCTGTCACATCATCATATGTTGGATGTGTGACAGGCAAACAATTTGTCTCTTTCATTCATAGATTCTCAGATCAAGAGAAACTGGACCGGAGTAGCCTCAACCACACTTGGGCCTGATTCAGATCGTGAGATCCTGGATTTTTCAAGGTGATGCTTTTACAGGATGAGACTTGGGGGGCATGGAGATGACTGTAGTTTGCATGCAGGAAGGACACGAGTCACTGGGGGTGAGAGGGCAGACTATGGTAGCCAGTTTCCAAGAGAACCCGACCTCCTGGTATTCATACCCTGATGTATTCTCTTCCCAAATGAGCATGGCTTAAGGGTGTAACTAATAGGATATTGCAGAAATCATGGAGTATGACTTCGCAGGCTAGGTAACAAAAGATATTTTGGCCTACCCTTAAGTTCTCTGGGATCACTCATTAGTGGGGTAACCAATGGCCATGCCATGAGGACACGTCAGCAGCCCTGTGGAGAGGCCCACGCAGCAAGGAACTAAGGGCACCTGCCGACACCAGCCTCATTCCAGCCTGCCAGTCTTGTGAGTGGCATCCTGACATTCTATGACATCCTGAAATCATTGCTTTAAGCATCCAACTCTTGGGGTGATTTGTTAATGCAGTGATAGACAACTAGATTTTGGAATGCAGAAGAAAGGTACCTCAGTAACAAAAACTTAACATGTGGGAGAAGCTGTGGATTTGGTGGTGTGCAAAAGCTGGAGTGTCCACTCCCTGTACAAAGCTCTCAGCCACTGCAGTGCTGGTGGGGTCCTGAGTACAGCTTCATAAGAAGTTTTCAGTTAAGCCACTCCCAAATTCCTGGTCCACTGAATCAGTGCAAGGTAATAGATATTGCTGTTTAAGGCCACTGAGTGTTAGGTAATTTTTTTATGCAGGAATAGATAATGTTTCCTAATAAAAAATTTTATAAAAGAACAAAGTATAGGGAAGCAAAGGGAAACTGGAAAATATTGAGGAATGAAAGCAGAGGTAGCACATGGGATCTAAAACAACCCATTGTTTTACATAAATGGGATCATATTTTATTTACTATTCTATGACATATTTTATATTTAAATTTTATGCAATTTTTTTCAGTAAAAGGAAATGACATGGCATTTTCATGATTTTTAAGAAAGGAGTAGTTATTAAAATTTCATTGTGTGTGGTTTTCTATTTTTTTCTTTCTTTCTTTCTTTCTTTCTTTCTTTCTTTTTTTCTTTCTTTCTTTCTTTCTTTTTTTGACAGAGTCTTGCTTTGTCGCCCAGGCTGGTGTGCAGAGACGCGATGTCGGCTCACTGCAACCTCCGCCCCCCAGGTTCAAGTGATTCTCCTGCCTCAGTCTGCCAAGTAGCTGGAATTACAGGTGCACACCACCACACCCAGCTAACTTTTTGTATTTTTACTACAGATGGGGTTTCGCCATGTTGGCCAGGCTGGTCTTGAACTCCTGACCTCAGCTGATCCACCTGCCTCAGCCTCCCAAAGCGCTGGGATTACAGGTGTAAGCCACCGCACCTGGCCTATGTGTGCTTTTCCAAACAGAAACATTAGTTCCAGTGAAAGAAAAAAAAAAATTGGGGTAGACTGCACCACCAGGAAAGAAATTGAAAGTATACCACAATCAAAAAAATGAATTAACAACCTTATTTTATTCTTAATAAATGAGAGGATTTTTTAAAAATCCACCTACACTCCTACCACAGTGATAGTTGGTTTTATTTTCCTCACGTTTTTTCCAGGTTTTACTCAAATGTATTTGATTTTACACGGTTAAAATCAAACACACAAGTTTTATTCTTTGCTCCCTTAATGGTACATCTTACAGATTTTTCATGTTATTCCACAGACTTTACGTGTATCATTATTACAGATGTGTGACAGTCCCTTCAGTTTCTTCAATAATTTATATATTTCTCACTGTCCAGCCAGATGTGCAAAGAAAATGTGGATTCTTTATCCTTTATAAACACTTGGATATTCTCATGATATTCATGAGAGTAAAACCAACTATCACTGTTGGTTTTATTGTATTGTATCTATTGTTTAGAGAGGGGGTCTTTCCTTCGCGGCGCTGGAGGCCTGCCCTCCTTCCATGGGTCCCCACCTTGGATCCTGTCCTGGGTGCACGTTGGCTGGTTCCACTTAGTAAGAGTGAAATGGAATCCAGCTGAGAAATGTGACTTTCTCTTTAGTACGGTCATCCCTCCCAAAGAGCCTGGCTGTCTCCCACTGCTGGCAAACCCCACCTCAGCTCCTGCTGTGCGGCGAGGCCTCTTGGTGTCCACTTGTTACACTGCAATCCCACCTGCCCCCAGTCCAGGCAGCTCACCTGGCCGCTCTCATCTGCAGGGCCCTTCCAACCCCACTTTGGCAGACTTCTAGGGCAAGCTCCCCAGCAAGTAGCTCAGATCTACCCTGCATCCCTAGGACGTCGGGGTCCCTTCCCACGCCACACAGCAGCTGATGCCGTTCTGGCACTCAAGCTTGTGCTTCATTTCCATTTGTAATCTAGGGAAGGCCCCTGCCCCTGCGCTCTCTTCGCAGGAATTCTGAAATGAGCAAGGCCAAATGCCCTCTTCCACAGGCCTTCTAGCCAACCCGTCTAACGCACCTCCCTGCTGTGCTTCTGCATCCCTGCCCCTGCCCCTTCTGCTCCCAAGGTGGGAGGATGGGGAGCAAAACCGAAAAACATCTGGGAAAGAACGCAAAGGAAGACAAAAAGCAAGCAGGACCCTTACCACAGGAAATAAGCAGCTGAAATGAAGGGGGAAACCAGGAGCATTGATCGAGAGCATGGGGAATGGTCTAGTGCCCCAAACAAAAGTGTTAGGTGCCCATTGGCTTCAGCAACATGCAGGTACTGGGGGACCTTGAAATGATGCTGTTTCAGTGGAGTGGAGAAGAGAAAGTCAGCCAGCCTGCAGTGGCTTCAGGAACAAGTTGAGGCAAGAAAGGAAGACAGTGGATGTAGACACTGCTTTCAAGAAATTTGGCTGTGAAGGGAAGGAAAGATATGAGATACGGAATGCAGGTGGCAAATGCAGCATCCAGCATTTTTGCTTTTTGGATGGGGCAAAGGTAAATTCAACACTGATGAGAGCCAGCCAGTAGTGAGGGGAAGGCTAGCAATTCAGACAGGGTCTTTTCTGCAGGAGGGAGGTAGGGTTTTCTGCTAAGAGAGTAAGCAGCAGGGGCAGGAGGATCAAAGGACCCGGGCACCAAGAAGTTTGGAAATAGCTTCCATGCTTAACGCAGGAAAAGCGGAATGAAGACATACAAGAATTACCAAGGAGTGCTGGATGCCCAGGCGGCCTCAGCCAGCACGAATTGACTGAGGCAGTGACCTGGAAGGAGATGGGTGCACCTGTGTGCTTCCCAGCAAATCCCGACTTCCGGGTCCGGTCACAGAAGTGGCAAACCGTCCATGGTATGGATGACTTCAACCACCTACTGTATTTGTCAGTTCTCACCAGACCGAGCACAGGAGTTCGAGTAAACACGCTAGCTGGAGTGTAAGCTCCAGGAAGGCAGGACGGTGCTGCCCACCCTGACACAGCTGAAGGGTCCTTAGAAGTCACCTAGTCAAACCACTCCATTAACAAGGAAACTCCCAGTTTGGAGAAGGAGGCGGGAGTCAAAGGCAGACCTCCTGAGCTCCACTCCCAGACCTTTCGCCAGCACGGGGTGACCTCCAACTCCCTCAGAGAACACAGCCCTCCCCCTTTGGCTTCCAGCTGGAGCGTAAATTCCCGAAGGACAGCTTCACGAGATGCCCAGATTTGGTAAAACCGTAAAGCAGAAATATCATTCCATTTTTAAAGCAACACAACCTCCCCACGTGATAGTCAGCTATTTACTGACAAAGCTCACAGCTGCGAGGAGGGGCTCCCAAGGACACAACACCCTGTGCCCTGGGGTTTCCACGAAGATACATTCCTGGGTGTGGGCACGGTACTCCCCCCCTCCCTGCGGCAACGCGACGGGAGGGCACCGGCGCGCTCTGGGGTTCGGAACGAGGCCAGCAGGGGGCGATCTACACCACTGAGTGTTTTCCCAGCGCGGTTTGTTGTTTGGAATGAAATTCACGTGTGATCAATCACACTTTAAATATCTTCTGTAGCTAGCAAATATCAAACATTTGTTTTCTAAATGGTTTACACTCCTTAGCTCCCCCTTTATAAATTCAGTAGTAGAGAGGTCGTGGTGAGGGACAGAGAAGGAACACCAGACCTGGGTCCGCTGAAGAAACAAGCCCAACAGGAAACTCCCAGGCGAGACCGCTCAGTTGCCTCCCAAACACAGATGGAAGACAGGATTTTCTGGAATCACAGCAAAAGAAAAAAAAAAGCCCCAGCTTTGAACATCTCGACAGCAAATTCAATGTCTAGTCTTCATTACTGAGCAAGTTCCCTAAAACTTCAAGGAGGTAAGCACATCAAAAAAGTACTAAGTGTGAAACCCTGGGAATATAAACACATAAGAGACATCCTCCCTGTCTTTGAGGAACTGATAACAAAGGGGAAAGAAGATACTATCTCAGGAGTGCTCTGAGCATGGTTAAGGGTGATTCATCCCTATTTAATCAATATAGCTAGGGAGGAAGGTTCCAGTTGGGAATGAAAGAATAGATGGGACTCCAATCAGATTGTGGAGCACTGGAAACCAAGATAGCACATGTAGCCATTTTTAAGTTTGAATAGCAATTATCTTTCTAGTACATAATCAGGGTGCAAAGCTTATACCCCTCATAAAAGATTTTGCTGCTGAAGTTCAACTGCAGCTTCCAGATCAACACTTCTCCCCAACCAACCCACCTTTTACTTTGTCCCTCCCCCAGGGGGCTCAGGCCCACTACTGGGGCATCTCAGCAGGACATAAGCCAAAATTAGGCCATCAGTATCGTGCTTTGGAACGGATTTCATTCTCGATTTTTGAATCCCTTGAATCTCTGCGGTATTCTTAGAAAGGATGGTGTCCTTTATATAGCTTCCCATAAAAAGTGTCTGATTTGTCTGGATGTCCAGCACATTTTAGCAAACTCAAGCCTCTAGACCTGAGAGCTGGACCATTGCTTCTGCAACAAGGGAACGAACACAAAGCTAAAGTCAGACACAGGGATGGAGCCAGTTCCTCTGGTCTCATGTGTGTGGGGGCCTTCCTGTGCCAATGAATCTACCTCTACCACTCACCCCACCCCAGCTGCATCCCAATCAACAGACAGAGCTTGGTGTGGTGGCACCAGCTGTAGGCCCAACTACTCGGGAGGCTGAGGTGGGAGGATCACTTGAGCACAGGAGTTGGAGGCTGCAGTGAGCTATGATCATGCCCCCCCCTGCACTCTAGCCTGGGCAACAGGGAAAGACCCAATCTCTAAACAATAGATACAATACAAAACAGACACCAAAAAAGAAGCACCAGAATTTACTTTGTTCTAAAGGATATAGGCTTTGTCACTTCAACAGTCAGGTCATGGGAGTTCTCAGAAAGTGTTTTGACATTTGCTCCCTAGCAGAGGAAAGTCATTTGTGAAACTATTTTTAAACAGAAAAACTAAAAAGGTGGGGTGCCATCTCAGATGCTCATTAGACATTGAGTCCAGAGCCGCTTTGGGGGGTAAGACAGAGACACTGTGCTCTAAATACCAGAACAAGCATGAAGGACAGAAACCAAATCTGTGCAGCCAGTCCACTTCTTTAGGAAATTCTATTGTAAATACTTTGGAGCTGATGGACTCTCCTGTGTCATCTTCATATCATGAAACCTAATAAAGGTCTCCGAATGCCTGCTTCCCCAGCACCTCCACACAGTAACAATTTCTTGCAGTTTCCATTTCCTTCAAACCTCCCACTGTTGCTGCCACCCTATGGAAGATGATCTTATCTCAAATACTTCAGAGAAAATCTGAAGACACCGGTCAGGAATTCTGATGCATCCTGACGCCATTTCACCAGAGCCTGTGTGCAGCTAATGCCACTCACTGCATCTTTTTTAAAAAACAAAAAAACTAAAACGAGAGCCCTTTCTTTCTATCAAAAGGCAGCACTTCTCTAGATGCTTCTGAGTAGCCTGGCCCACCCGGCCTCCTCAGGCACTCCACTTCCTTTTTCCCTCTTTCTCATAAAACCTCAGCCTTTTCTCACAAAATGTCTCTCCATTGGCATCCGTGCCTGCTCTCCTTTGCCCCTGGGAGCCCCCCGGGATTTGGTCCCCTCCAGCTCCTTGCTCTCTCTTCCCATCGGAGCTTTGTTTTGATTCATCTGGCCATCCGTCTGTCCACTCTTCCTCAGCTCCACTCCTCAGCACCCCCCAGTCGGACATCCAGCCACTAAAACGCTCTCCTTTAGGCCAGCAGAGGCTTGCGTGATGATAAGCCTGCCATCTTGCTCAGTTTCTTCATGGCTCTTGGAAGCCTTGCACTCAGCTAACCATCTGTTCCTTCTTGAAACACCCACTCCCCGGCTTCCTGAGGAGCCACTCTCTGTTTACCCTCTGACCCTCTGGCCACATTTTCTGAGTTTCCTTTCAGAGCTCCTGCTCCTTCTCCCAGCCTAGTTTAAACATTGGAATTTATCAAAATCCTGCTTTCAACTCACTTCAGTTCTCACTCTGTGATCTCTCTTCACAGGTCTCACCCACTCCCATGGCTTCAAATATGTTCACAATGCCAAATTTCCGTCTCTCGACCCAATCTCTGCTCTGAATTCCAGCCCTCCAGATCAACTCCCAACTGCACATCCCCGTGTGAAGGTCTCACATTGCCTCAACCTCAGAAGGTCCCAAAAACAGTGTAGAGTCAGCCTCCCTCCAGCACAAGCTCCTCCCACTTCACAAAATGGTTCTTCCATGGGAAAGTCATTTGTGCTGAGGACAAACTCATCCTTGATCCCTTTGTCCCTCCCCAATTGCATCCAACATGGCATTGAGTCCTACCCATTCTGTGTCCTAAATATATTTCAACCTCATCCACTTTTCTCTGTCTCTACTCCCTGTAACCTAACCAAAGCAACTACCATTTCCAAGGCCTGACACTCCCAAGAGCATCCTACAGGCTTTCTTTCCCCCATCCGTGCTCCAAACAGCAGCTAGTTGGGAGAACATTACTTCCACAAACTTTTAAGTCACTGAACACCGTGATCTTTAGCGTGGTGTCAGGCCCCATGCAGTCTCACCTCCAGCCAGTCCTCCGCAGGGACACATGCCCCAGACACAGGGCTGTATTTTTTATTCTTGGGCGCCAAGCTTTCTCTGACCTGGGAGGTTTCTTTCATGGGTTTGCTGTATCTCTAACCCTCTTCTTTCCTACCCTCCTAATTCCCTTCTCCATCTCTCCTTCCCTTCTCCTCTATCCAGTCCAACCAGGCCAATTCTTTTCGTACCTTAGAGTCTTAACTTGAATGTTTCTTTCTTAGGGACATTTTTCTGATGGCCAACATCCTTAGAAAAGTTTGTATCCTGTTATGTATTCATAACATTTCTCCAACTGTGTGATTGCAACTACCCAATTGTAATTAAGTAATTACTTGTTTAAAGTGACATCTGCCTTTCTAAATGACCAGCTCCGTGACAGCAGGGCCTGTACATGGCTGGGCTCACCATTGCTTCCCTCCACCCTAGAGCAGGTCCTAACACTCTCAAGCCAGTAGATATTTGCCGAATGAGTTAATGAACCCTCAGCTCCCGCTATCGTGTGAGCAAGAGTTGCATCACACCTTCTTATGCACCTCTTCAAAGCCTCAAGGCCTCATGAATCCTTAGTCCAGCTCTTCATGGGCTCAGGAGGATGGTTGCAAGTCCCAGTCTGCCCAGGAAGCACTCCCAGTCACCCTTGTTGCCCTGGCATAATTATTGCGACCCCTCCCACCCCGGTTCACTCTCAAAGTGCTCCGGTTTGAACTATAAAAAATAGGCTCAATGCATGCTCTGATGGGCTTGATGCAGGCACAGTGTGAAAGAGGCCACATGCCTCTTGCCCTCAATGCTGGAGAGGTCACTGGTTGACACCACAGGTGATCTCACCCCTGGGGTGCATGAGTCCAAGGGTAGGGGAGTTAGCACCCCAACTGGAGAGGAGAGCCAGTCCAGGAATCCCCCCTTTTCCATGGCAGAAGAGGCATCCCCGGAACTAGGATGGTGTGGCTTCTCAGAGCCACAGTCCCAAGCTCCCTGATATGAGCTCTCTCCCTGTCTCTCTTCTTTATCCCCACCCCCTCCTTCCTTCTGCATCAGGCTTTGATTTCTAGAGAACCCAGATTAAAATGAGGATTTACTTCCATGTGGCCCTAAAGGGAAGAATTAGAACTGAAGAGTAGGAGAGCAGGAACATGGGAAGACACACTTTGGTTCAATACACAGCCTACCTGACAGAAGCACACATATGGAATTATCTTCCTGGGGGAAGAGTTCTCTGTCGCCATAGGTGTTCAGATAGAGGCTAGACAGTCACAGACGGGACTATTGCAAGGAAGAGCTCAGCATCCAATTGGGCTGGGTTAGCTTTTCATTGCCTTCCTATTGAGGATTCTAAGATGCAATATTTAATGAAAAGTCATTTCATATGTCTACCTTGCTTAGAGAAAGTAATTGAAATGTGGAGAGAAATTTAATTGGCAAACCTTATCCAAAGTATTGTTTCCCATGAATAGTCCGGCTCACCATGTGCTCAAAGAAGGGCATAATGGCCAAAAGATCCTGACTTAACAATGAAAAAAGGTACAATTATCCCCAAACATTTCCAGCTGACATAAATATGCACACCCCATCTAAAAAGTACAGCCAACCTGAAGGCCCCATTTGCTGAAACTAGTAACCCATTTCTCTGAAATCAGATGATTTATTTTCCTTTGAATGTATCATTTCTGAAGTAATAGGTTACTATTATTTTTAAGTTAATTTTTTTAAAGGTCTGTCTGAATGTTGAAAGATAAAGTTCACATCACCCTCCCATACTAGCAAGATAGAGTTTGGTATTGTTTTCAAACACGAAGTCACTTTCCTTCTCAGGGAACTGGCCTGGGAGTGTCTCGGAGAAGTTAAACGCAGTGTGGGCTCAGGCACAAAACTGAATAATGCCACTGCAACAACTTGATTCTCAGGAGAGAAAGAAGACTGGCTCGGAGTACATTGGTGGCTACGGAAACCGGCCTTATGGACACTGTAGAGATGTTTCCATCTAAGTCTGTTAAAAAAAAAAAAAAAAACCCAAGACTCCAGCAAATTCAGGCCTGTAAATGTTGGAAGCAGTTTGCTGCAGTGGTTAGGTTAAGGCTTCAAGGATACAGCTGCAGGAGGCTGCGTGGGTGGCGGCACCACGGGTCCAGAAACCAGGAGGGAGGGAAGGGGGGTGTATTCCTCCTGCCCAGCAGGCAAAGCAGTCCACCAGGTGGGCAGTGTCTCCAGCCCACAAGCTGGGTTTTCAGGGCAGTGCTCCAGCACCAGCAAGGGTCTGGGGTGCTAGACAGGGAAACTGAGGCAGAGACCCACCCACACAAACTGGAACAACTTGGCAGAGGAAAAGAAGACACAGGCAGATGCACACCTCAGTGCCTTCAGTGGGCACACAGGCACTCCAGTGCACCAGGGAGAATGATGAGAAGAACCAGGTCAGACCTCACCAGATAAGATTAGCCCAAGAACGAAGGGAAGAAAAATACCCAGGCGGGAACCCACAGAAATGTCAATGGAAGCAGCTAAGCAGGACACCCCTTGACACTTCTTGAGGCATGACTGACATGTGTCTGGACCTTGTTTTTATTTGAGTGCCCATTTGCCATTCCCAGGGCCTATGTCCTAAGTCCACCTAGAAAGCCCCGGCTCCCAAGCCTCTCTGAAGTGCATCATTTTTCCCACTGCGTGCACTTTTTGGCATCTGCTGGAGCTCGTGAAAGCATCCCTATAAACTTTAAAAAATTAATCAAAGAACAAAGGAGAGGGAGAAATGAAAATAAACCCAGCTGGTGGCACACTCAGCATTCATCATTAGGTCAGCAGCTCTCTGATCCACTTTGTCATAGCTGTTTGGTGCCAATTGCCCCAGAATCACATGGACCCTGTTACAAGATTATAGTTCCCCTTAACTGCCCTATCGATAACAACTTGAACATTACAAAACGTCAAGTTTCCCTTTGAGATATTCTTTCAGGTCCTGCATATCAGTGAAACTACTGACTCAGCTGGTCTGAAGGAACCTAGGAGAAGCTGACTCACCAAGGATGACAGTTTCCACTTCCTGATGAGTTCCTCCCCTTTTCCCCGACCAATCAATGACTCTAATTTTCCAGTCCCTCATCCTCCACGATCCCCTTAAGGATCCCAGCCCAGAACTTCTCTGGGAGATGGATTCGAGGGTCTCCTCCCATCTCTTTGCTCAACGCCCTGTGATCACGAAACTCCCATCTCTGCTGCAAACCTTGCTGTCTCCATGTCATTGGTCTGTGACTGCACAGTGAGCATGTGAACCTGTTGGTCCTGTAACAGTCTCATTGGAACCATTTCATGGAACAGCTTTTCCTTCAGATTGAGCTTGTCACAGGGACCAGAGTCACTGCAGAATTCAACAGTTGTCCTCCTCATTGCCCTCTTCTCTTCGATCAACCAAGTTTGCTTTTCAGCCAAGTTCTCCAAAATGAGCAATGTGCCATATTTTGAGCATTCATGTGAGCACAAGCAGTGAACAAGAATTCTGTGAACATCGGTTTTCCAGCTCCAGAACCCTGGGGTCTCTCCTACATCCATCTCTTAACTTCTCACTGAAGGCACTACTTCCCTCACCTTTTTACCTTTCCTCCCTCGTGGAAACAATGATGCTTCTTATAGCATCATACTGGGATTACGCTACCAGTATCCACGTACATCTATTCAAAAAACCAGATGGAAGCAGCCTGGTAACGGTGATGGTCTGGCCTAAAATGATCTAGGTCTAGAATTTATAAGTGGAAGAGAGCCCTGAATGTCCTTAGTTTAATTCCTGTATTCATAAATGTGAGGATTAAGAATTAAAGGGGCTAAGTGACTTGCTCCTTTGGATTTGCCCAAGGACCCATGGCTAGCTGCCAGCTAGTGGCAGCAATGGAACTAGAATCCAAATGAAAGTTTTTCCCATCTCACATACTCCCAATTTTTACAGAACAGATAAGGGAAAATTCACGGCACCACTTGGAAACCGGTTACTCCAGATATCTTCCTCTCCAGCTCGTGTCCACCAAATGACAGCCAATCACATTTGACAATGTACAAATCAACATTCACCCAGCACTTTCTGTGCACAGGGACTTTGGGGAAAACAGGAGAGTAAGATGAAGCCATTCCATTCCATGGCTCAAGAGCTCATGATCTAGTTGGAGAAGCGAGACATTCATCCAATAGGTCTGTCAAGCGACCACACGCCAGGCACTGCTGGAGACACTACAAGGCATGAGCTAAGCAGACTTGGTGCAGGACACGGACCACATGAAAGCAAGGCAAATAAACAGGCAAGAAGAGTTCAGATGGAGCCCATCAGGGGCAGTGTGAGGGAGAATGTCTGGCCACTCACAAAGATGGGGAGGCTGGAGGCCAGCTCTTCTCAGAGGTGTGATATTTGAGCCGGTATGCTTGGAGAAGAAATAGACAGCCTGCAAAAACCTGGGAGAAGAGATTTCCTGGGCCAAGGGACAAGGAGGCACAGGCCAGAGGAGCAGGTAACCAAGGAGGTGGAGGGTGCGAGTTAACCTCAGAGAGTCAGGCACAAAACCAGGACAGGCAAGGTTCATTTAGCCCAGGTGAGGAGTTTGGATTTTTTTCTAAGGGGCCAGAGGGCTTTATGCACAGGAGAGACATCATCTGACCATCATCCCAAAGCTAAAACAGAAGTCCACATGTAGACCGTGACAAATGAGTGTGCTGCCACCACAGAGGGACAGCTGAGAGGTAGCTGGGAGGCCGGCTGTGGGTGGCGGATGTGAGAAGGGGGACAAGGTCACCACAGAAGCATCACGAGGAAGGCACCTGTTTGCCTATTTCGGTGTCTGACCACACATTTGCTTATTTCCGGTCTTGGAGGGAATGGCAGCTTTTTTGTGACCCCAGTTACCTTTGTGTTTCCCTCCCCAGTGCTGAAACATACAGGCCAAATAATTTCCTTAACGTTCCTGTTGGTGGTGGGAGCATATGGAAGATGTTGCTAATTTGGGAAGAAGAGGAAAAGCTTTCCAAGAGTGAGGAAAAGCTTTCCAAGAGTGAGGAAAAGCTTTCCAAGAAGTAGGAAGAGCATGCAGAGACGCCCCGACAAGAGGCTTCATGCAAAGCTGGGGCAATGAACCCCAAGAAGTTTCCCACCAGGCACGGAGCAGAGTGGGTGGCTGGGGAGGCCACCAGGGGTGGACTCCTGGCCCTCAGCAGTCCAGCTCAGGGTGCCGCTTTATCCTGAGAGTATAGTGGGTTTCCACAGAAATCAATGCCTAGGAGTGAGGGATTGGGTGTGCCTGTTAAATGTCATTCAGGCTGTGGTATGGGGACGAGGCTGAATATGAGACAGAATGGAATGGGTGAGGCTGTCTGGGGGGTGTAACAGTGATTCAGGTGAGAATCAAGGAGCCCTCAACTAGGATGGACCAGAGGTCATTCACCAAACCTCAGAGTGGCATCCAGAATGTCACACTGCCCTCTTCACGTGGGCCAGATAAGAAACTATTAAAAGTAAAATAGCCAGATGCTCAGGGCCTTACTTTGTGGATGATGATTTAACACATAACACGGAGCACTTCCAACATAACCACATGCTAGACAATTTCCACCTATTGTCTTATTTGAGGCTCACAGCAGTCCTGACAATACATAGAGACTATGTCAGGAAGGAGGCCCAGGAAGCACAGCCGTGGCTGTCAGAGCCTGGCCGAGGTGGCTGGGTGGTCCCCACTGTGCTCAGAGTGTGGGCACATTGGGACCCCTTCAACAAAGCAGAAGGCAAGCGGCATCTCAGTGGACACCTTGCCCTGTTAACAGGGGAGTTGGGGGAAGCAGCCTTTAAAAGAATGCTGGGGTTGCCACCGGGTTTCAGACACCAGGAAGTCCACAGCCAGGTCCTGGCACCCTCAGCCTGAGCCTTCCCTGGCTCCCCTTAACTCCCTTCCTGTCCAAATTCCTCACTGCCAACCTCTTCAACTTTCTTATTTTCCAACCCTGAAGAGCAAGAGCAAGAGAGAGAGGTATTAACAAAAAGTGCCTTTTTCTGCCTGCAAAGCCCTCCCTAGGCTCTGAAACCCCAATCGCAAGGAAGGCTCTTAAACCTCACCACCCTGCCCCTCGCTTTCTGCCAGGCTGTGGGAAACCAATGCCTCCTCAACGTTTTTGCACACTCTTAAGGACACTTCATGGCTGCTCTCCATGCATCCCATTTTTTTAACACACCCTCATGCCCCTTGAGTCATGAAGTTTAACATTCTTTTCAAGTTTTCCCAAAAGAACCAACTTACACAAAAGCATTGATGAGCAACGTGGACTTTACAAATCGGTGTGTCTACTCCGATCCTAGCGGGAAACCTCAATGTCCACATTGGACATGCCCTTTGTTCTAAATCCCTTCTCATCTGCTTGACTCTTGGCTGAGGGGGCAGCATGGCCTCTGTCTCCTCTCATCCCCTGCCACCCTCTGCACAGCATCTGTCCTGGCACACTCCATCCCGAACGCAAAGTGATTCAGCCTTCCCATTCCTCACCTGGCGTCACCTCCCCAAACCCGGCAGTCCTTCAAGAAAGGAATACTCCATCTCAGCCCTATGCAGAAGATGGGGTAGCCATACCATATAAACAAGGGTCTTTAAATTTTATTATTTTATTTTTGCTTCTGGCTCTACACAGAAATCCAGGGTTGGGCTTCATTTTTGCTCAAAGATAAGTGTCTTCTACGAGGGTCCATGTTGCAGGAGATGTGTGAAGACCACCAGCCATGGCTTCCAAAGCGGGTTAATCCTGACTGGCTCTCACTCTGAGGAATTATGCCTTTCCCAGCTCCAAACCCAAGGGGTCTTACTTAAGAGGACAGGTCATCAGGGTTTGACCAAAACTTCTAATAATTTTCCCCCTGACAAGAATGCAAGCTGAGGATATTTTGAGGAATGAGACCGAAAGTAAAGAGAATGGGCTCAAAGGACATTACTAGAAAGTATCTGGGGAATAAAGAGATGTGATGGGGATTTGAGAAAGAGCAAGAAACGCTGGGCGACAGGATCGCCTTCATGGGTCTTGGTGTGGCCATATCACTCCTCACTTCCGAGCTCAGTGTGTGTGTGTTTGTCAGAAGCAAAGGTGCACCTGCCCCAAGGGTGGGTGACAGACAGAACACCCAGGCCACTGGGGAAACCAGCTGGGCTTCTCCAGGGGCACTGTCCCTGAGTGAGGGACTCTGCTGGCACCTGACTGCGATGTTTGCCTATAGGTCGTGGTCTGTTGCAATTAATTGGCTTAGGCAGTAAATCATAACCTAAGAGCACCCACTAAATGTCCTTCCAGGGCCAGCCTACTTGTCACCCGTGAAATGAATTCAAGCTTCTTCCCGAACAGAGAGGTTACATTCTAAATAGGTAAGAAGTCAGTCGCCAAATCATACTGTGGATCCCTTTCCTTCTATAAGGGTTTTATAAGCTTTAGCTCCCCCTGCCATTAAAAAACAAAACAAAACAGAAAAATTCTCCCAAGATTTAGAAAAAAGAAAAATTATTGTCTCTTATCTTCTGAGTCTTCATTTCCATCTCAGGGTTTTCTTATTTTTAGTCCTTTCTCAGAGCCCACACTTCAGCCAACCAAATTTTCTCTCTGGCAAACGTGAATAAAGCAAAACTGTCCAAAAACAACCAAAGAAGATCCTTGTCTTCCAGGCGGAAAGACCAGGGAGGTCCTGCGTGCAGCCCCAGCTCAGCCCTGAATCCCTCCTGCGCCTGGACAGCTCCGGAATGGAGAACACTCACTGACCCTCCCCCAGCCCTCTCAGTCTTTCCTTAACCTCAGCCCACCTGAAAAAGCTGACATGTTTCAAGGACTTTAATCATCTGATTAAACATGGAAAAGTGACAAAGAAAAGTCAGTTTTATAAAGTCTAGGTTTTGAGCCCCTTGTAGCTCATCCAGCATGTGGCTTCCCAGCTACCAAGGGTGTTGTCTGGGCTCTCCACTGAGAAAGTTCAACTTTTAAAATCTGCAATAACCTTGTTGTATCCACCCTTCTTTTGGGGAGGATCTTAGCAGCAAAGGTCACAAATTGAAATAATGACAGGGACCAGGCAGGAGACATAAAATGGCCCAAGCTGTCACCATCAGCCTCTCTAAGGAAAAGAAGACAGGGCCTCAGGGCACGCTGGGGCCCATTCCTCAGCCCCAGCCTCTTCTCACCACAGGGACACACACGCCCAAGGCCTTCTAGTCTTTTCCAGAGAAGCCAGAAACAATTTTTTTGTGTGTGAAAGTTTCCCATTTTAAAATGCCTCTAACCAATTCAAACTGTCTTAAAATGCTGTGGGAACCAAATCCCACATCTGTGCTGCTTAGGGTCTGCCTGCGAGGGGCTGGCATATTTTGTGGCTTAGCACAAGAGCCCCTCATGCATCCCCACCCCAAGGGGAGGCACAACTTTCCTAGAGTGCAAATTGTGCCAGCACCTTTCCACCAAAGTGCACCGCTGCAGCACCACCGCGCCTTCCCTCTGCCTCTCTTTTGAGAAATGCTGAAGGCTTTTTCTGGAATTGGCTATTGATGTGATTGTCATTCAGACTCACGTTTGCATTAATGCTCTCTTTAGTAAGTTAAGAATTTTCCTTTTGCTTTTTTTCTAGAAGGATGGAAAGAAAGGTGGACAGAGGGGCAGATACGCTTTATTTCTGAATTACAGCTCAAGATTCAGGTGCTTCATAGCCAGAAAACTCCCTAAAGTAGCTTAGATGGAAGTACAAAAGATACAATTTTTAAATCTGTCCTTTTCAGTTCAGTACAAGGAATATTAATTCTGCCTTTAACAGCACAGACCTAACTCTGTGTCCCAGGACTATCCAGCTCTCCCACCCCTAGGTCGGACCCCAGTCAGGTGGAGCATTTTGCTTTGGGAAATTTTATCTCAGGGATTCTTTTGTTTCTGGAGGACAGCTTTTAAAAATAGCCACATAAAATGAGGAAAATGACTGAAGTCACTGGCATTATGTCTGTCTTTTAGAAATAGTGCCATCATCACCTCAGTGCCACCGGGCACATGAGGGGCTCACAGGCCAGAGATGCATCACTTCTTGACCTGTACAGTTTTTATGTCTTGTTGGGGGCCTACAACCAAGCCTGACTTTATGCACCAGATCCCTCAGGTGGGACCCCCAGAAGTGCTCCTGATCTTTACTGGGGGCTTCGTGTCCCATCTGGGCCAGCCTGGGCCTTGCTTGGAAGTGTGATGTTGTAACATACCCTGGCAGAAAAAAATAGGCAGTTATATCACGACTGACATAAATGTGAGCTTTATTAAGTGCACAAAAGAAAACACTTAGATTTGTTCACTCAGGCAACCGTCTGAGGACATACCATTTACACAGTACTTTAAATTATAAAAGACTGGACCTGTCTTAGTGTAACTATTTGCCTTTTACAAAAGTACTCTCCCAGACATTATCTCATTTGATCCCTGCAAAACCCTCCAAGAGAGAAGACACTGCTGGGCTCCCCCTGCTCCTGTTTTGCCAGTCAAGATAGTGAGGTGGCCTGTCTAAGCCCCTGTCATCAAAGCGGTGCAAACAGAGAGCTAAATACCAGCTCAGGGCCTGTGGCTCAGGAACTGCGGCTTTCTCACCTTCCCTTGATGGTCTTCGGGTGCAAGGGCCCGCACCAAACCTAAACATTTATAAGAAAATGCAACAATTCCTGTTGCAAAGAATATTTTGTTGAATGGGTTACTGCATCTCAGCAAACACACTTTGGGGAGTGACAGAACAAAATCAGAAACCAACGTGACGCACAACGTCAGGGTCCATGAGATATTAGACATCCATGCCTGAACCAGGGAGCACCTGTGCCTTCGGTAGACATTAGTTGTCGACAAAAGACGTGATTAAGTAAAAAAAAGTTCAGTGGCGAAATAAATCCTGAAAATAATTTAGAGAAAGAGAAACCAGAGTGCTGTGTTTGGTAGCAACAAGTTTGTCAGCATGGTCTGAGAGAGAGAGAGAGGTGTCAGTATGGAAAATATTAGGCTAAAGAGCCAGAAATGCCAGGAGCCCCCAAAACCTGACTGGCCACTGTAGTTTCAGCATATAAAAGTCAAAGTCGCCAAAACTTTTAAGCCAGAGTCTGCCAACCAAATGTGACTGAGGCAGGAGTCTCAATCGATAGAGGTTTATTTAACCAGAGTTTAGGGATGTGCCCAGGAAAAACATGAGTTACAGGAGTATCTGTGATCTGAGCTTTCCAAAGAAGGTTGTGGAGACTCAGTATTTAAAGGGGAAAAAAAATAGCAGGAAGGAAGGAAGGGAGCGAGTGGAGGCACTAAGACAAATGGCTACACTTCCTTGTGAGCAATTCATGACAGAGGCCATGTGAGAACCTGGCTGATGGATGAGGCTATGACACAGGCTGGTGAAGTTGCAGTTGTCTGTCTGGGAACAAAAGAAAGGTGGTATTGTGTGACTCACTTCACAAGCTTAACTTTCCCTTTGGCATACTGAGTTTGGGGGTCCCAAGATTTTATTTTCTTCTACAAGACTAATTTGCACCTTCTGCAACACATGTATGCTAAGTGCTGGATAAAAAACACTGAGCCTTTAACAGATTCTGAACAGAGAAGGGCTCATACTTTATGGTAAGGACTCGAAATAAATTAAGAGGATACAGAGCCAGAGCCTGGCAGGGAGGCATTGTGAGATAGGAAAATGAGAGGTCATTTTGCTGAGCCCTAGATGACAGCTGCCGGAGGCAGGAGCTGACTGTGGGTTCTGAGGCAAGTGACCAGCCAGCAGGGCTGTGGAGTCTAAGGCAGGTGACCAGCCATGGCTGTGGGGTCTGGTGGGGGCGGCTGGCCACAGGCAGCACAGCAGGGCTGGAGGCAGACATGGCTTTCGTCTGTGTTCTAATTCTAACTGCTTTGTGGAGAGTAGATTGGAGTCAGGCAAGCAACCAAGAAAAACGGCCAGTGCGGCCCACTTGAGAGATGCCTTGGCCCAGCAGGGCTGTGAGAATGGGAGCGTGGGTGGTGGACCTGAGCCCCGAGGCCCCTCGGCCCTTTCCTCATTTCAGATGGGCTACTCAAGAGACAGAAGCCAAACAGATTTGACAGATGCTGCCGCCCAGGCCCAGAATCTCCCTAGAGACACCATCTTCTCCTTTCCTCCACCAGCTGGCCAGGCTGGTCAGCAAGACCAGACTCGCTTCTGCTGGCTGAGGCTTAGCCACACCCTAAATGTGCAGAGTGTCAGCCTGATGTGGGAGGGGAGGGTGAACAGGGTGGACTGGGCCTCCAATGCCATGCCCTGCACCCTATCTTTGCCTGCTCCCTGCCTTTCAGGGCAACTGGAACCCACGCTGCAGGCTGGCCCCTCCGGCCCTCCTCATTTACACCAAACATTTGTCTGGGGAACTGTGAAGCATGAAGAGGAAGGAGTTCGACAGTTTGCCGCTCTCTCGACCTTCCCTCTCCCCCAGCCCCAGCCTGTGGCGTGCAGCCCTGCTGGCGCTAACCTTCCCTGGTTACTGTCCTCGCCTCCAACTGCTGCAGAACCAGCCTCTAACTGCCTGCATTTCCAACTGCTGCCAGCAACTGCCACTGACTCAGAACCTTCTCAGGGTTCTTGCTGCGATCCAAGCTGAGCTCAGCCCCTCCACCCGTCTTTTTCTTCTTACTCTCCTTGAGCTCTCCGGTCTCTGCCCAGACCTCGCTGGTTCTCTCAAGGTTTCTAACTGGGGCTGAGGGCTGGCAGTTATCTTCAAGTGCGGATCTTGAGCTTTCTCAACACCCAAGCCTTTTGAAGACCCACCGAAATACGCTGTCAAAAACAGCTCAGGACCACACGACAGTCTCTCTTAAAAAGAATATTTTGCTATGGAAGCAGAAAATCAAATTCTCACATCAAAATCACACAAAGGTGCTCTGAAGCCAGCTCTGCCCTGGGTGGCTGCCCTCTCCCTGCCGAGCTCACTGGGCCTTCTGCTGGCCTGGGTCCTCTTGTCACTTGATATATCATTTCATCCTCCCCCCAGATACCACACTCTCTCCTCTTCATAGCCAAATTTCTTGAAAATTTTGCTAATTGTTAGGCGCCATGAGTATATTTTATCACTTTGGGACGTAGCACTGAACAGCTCATTCTAAGGCTCTGTTTGCGCTCTTTGTATTGTCAAGCTCTGTAATACACAATGGCGCTACAAAGACAAATTTAGACACCACACCTTTAAGAAATTCAGAGGGACCTAGGCAAAGTGCTCTGTGAAAACACAGAAGGAAGCAACCAGCAGCCTAGAAAGGTCTGGAGGGGGTCCTCTAAAGAAAAGGGGCTTGAGTTAAATTGGGAACGGTGAAGAGGAAGTCCCCAAGAAAGAAAATGGGAAAGACAACAATGATGGCTTTCATGGTGAAGACAGTGGAGGGTCTATCAGACAGCAAGGCCGAGATCGCGGCTGGCTTCAGAAGCCGCCACCTGGAAACCCCCAGCACTGTCCGGGTCTTGCCTCTGCTCCTCTTTGAGCATGCATTTCCTTCTTTTCTCTCCATGACCGGCGTCCCCTGATGCCCCTGGGCTGCCCCACAGCTCCTGAGTCTGCACGTCACGTGCCAAAACAGAGGAGGAATGGCTTTCTTGATACTAATTCTTGTACCAAGAATGATTCATCTACAGTCAAGGCTCCACCCTGACCCGATTAAGCATGGCTAAAGGGATGGAGTCAGCGCAAACACGCCAGCCGCGCCCACGCTGGTAGAGGGGTATCGTGGTCTCCAAGTGAGGCAGGCAGTGGGCTGAGCCTACCCATCAGAGATGGATAATAGACTGGAGCTACCACAGAGTAGGTTTTGATTTTAAATCTTTGCTCCTATAATAAGCTTTCTCTGAACCGGGAGAAACAAACTCCCTCTTGTGCTTGGGTCTTTGCCACTAGGCTCTCTGGGAACCACTAAAGTAAGAACGAGCTGTGTACCTGTACAGATCCGGAGGCTCGGCCCTCCCTGCCTGCCTCCTGGGTGTCTGGCTTGATGCCTGGGTCCAGATGTGGCGGGCAAGGGAGAGATTTTGCCTTGGCCCCTGAAGGTACTCTGAAAAATAACTGACATGAGGCAGATTGATTAATAGGAGAAAATGCATACAAATTTATTTAACGTGTATCCACAGGAGCCTTCAGAATGAAGTCCCAAGCCCCCAGTAAGATATAGAAGTTTCTAGACCATCTTGAGATTATAGAAAGAATACAGGCTCAGAGCATGACCAAAACCAGGTTTTAGAGGCAGGACAGGTTATGGCCAGCAAAGGTGGTCTAGAGGAAGTCCCTCATAATACAGCCCCAGAGGAAATAGATGGTAAATGTTTCCTTTCAGAACTTTGGAAGTGTCAGAGTCTCAGTCTCTCTTAGATTGAGGAAAGGCCTAGAAAAGGAAGGCCTGGCTGCAACAAAGGAGATTCTCTGTAGATGCAAGTTTCTCCCGCAAGACAGCTTTGCAGGGCCATTTCAGTCTCCTGGCCCTATGGCAGCCATTTCAAAAGAAGTCAAAAAAATATATTTTAGGGTAAAATATTTCGACTTTCTTCAACGATCAGTCACTCATTTGGTGATGCTGTTGTTCCCAGGAGTAGGAGCCCTCCCAAACCCTTCCTAACACCACCTCCTTACAGGGAGCTGCTGCCATGAACAGAGGCCCCCATGCTGACCAAAGCCATGCCGGGCTTCCGCAGAGAGCACTGCCGGGGATCTCCCTCAACCATTTCCAATACTGGATGGGTGCCGCGCCCTGGACAGCTGCCAGGATGTTGCCAAAGCCTGCCACACCCAGTGGACCTACTGTGTTTCTGATGCAGATGACCTTGTCTCTGTCCTGGAGTCACGCATGACCAAGCTGTGCTGCTGCTTTTCCAATACTCTTAGGGAGTGGGGCTCCACCTTGCTCCTTTCCCCCTGCATGGGAGGGTGCATTCCTAAAACTGAAGCCTATCTGAATTACCACATGGTATGCTGGCAAGCCAGGATTTCCAGGGAGGAAAAAAGGAGAACAGAGGAGAAAAGAAAAAGCCCTTATTTCTAATATTTCCTCATTTCCATGATGTAAATACTCCCACCTATGGCCAGTCCCACGCTACAAATATGATGTCCCTGCACTGGGGCAGGGTGGCGTAGAAAAAGTTGCAAATGTCAGGCCCTCGCAAGCCCGGGGAGCCTGCCATAGCCAGCACCTACCCTCGCCAGCCCCTCCCTGGGGATTTGTCTGAGCTGCTGGGAGCCGTGATGCTGGCTGTAATGACTGTCCATCTCGAGTCCCCTGCTCATAGGGTCTTTCCTCACGCGTGGCCACATGGCCCCTCAGGTCTGATGGCACTATCTGCCACTTCCATGACACATGGGCTGTCAGTGACTCTGTTTTCAAACCGCAGCAAGAGCTCATAGTCGTTTCCCTCAGGGTCTTCCTGCAGTGCTGGTGTTGCACCCAGGAAGCAGGGCACATCACCTTCTTCCTCTCCTTCCCCACACTTGAAGAATCTGCTCTGGGGATAGGTGGCCAGATAGGGTGGGGGATGCCCCACTTTCCTTGTGAATGCTTCTCAGCTCTCTTCTCAGCACTTTGCCCAGTCACTTCTTCCTTTGGGAGATCATGATTAAAATAACTTTCATTCATTCACTGCTAGACACTTGGGTTTACAGTGAATTAGAAAAACAAGCTTCCTACTTCCAAGGAACTTGGGTTTAGTTCCTGTTCCCTGTTCAAGAGTTTCAGTCATGCTAAAAGCCACTTACTGCTTGGGAAAGCTTTCCAGGCAGAGAAAAGGGCAATTGCAAAGGCACAGAGGCAGACACCGACCTGGTATTTAAGGAAAAGAAAGAAAGTCTGAGAGAGCGACGGAGACATTTTGCAAGGGGAGTGGCAGAGTGGCATGAATCAGAGAGGGGCAGAACCAGAGCTTCAGGGTGCGCAGTCTGAGGAGAGGAGGCAGGGTTTTCATTCCAACTGCAAAGGGAAACAAAGGTTTAGAAGATGTAGAGTGACATTATTGTATTTATATTTTTAAAAGATTACTGAAGCCACTTTGTACTGGAAGCAGGGAAATCATTTGGATTAAGTTCCTACAGAAAATCAAGTGCAACGAGGTAGCCATTTGAATGAGGGTTGAGGGAATGGAGACAGCACTGGAAGTATTTGAGATGCAGACTGAAGGTGGAAGTGACAGGACTTGATCACTGAGTTGATGTGGAGCAAGAGAAAGAGAAAGGAAGCCTCCCAGTTGTTTGGCTGGAGCCCTGGATGGGCCGTGGCGTCCTTCTCTGAATTGGGGAAGAGAGGAAATGGAATCGAGTTGGTGGGGGCAGTATGAATCCACTTTGCTCTGGTTAAAACAAGATGCCCATTAAACACCCAAAAGGAGATGTCAATTAATGAAGTATAGGAGCCTGGAACCCAGGGGAAGACATGAGGACTACAGATGGAAACATGGGGTCACCAACATGTGGGCAGAGTGTCTCCCACAAAGCAGGAGTAAAGTGAGAAAGAGAAATCCACAGCAGCAGAAAATAGGGGATCCTCTCTAACACAGGAGTGACACCACACTCAGCAATGGCTCTTCTTGGTATTTACCAAAATGAGTTGGAAAGCCATGTCTGCACAAAAACCCTCACACAATGTTTACAGCAACTTTATTCATAATCACCAAACTATGGAAGCAATCAAGATGACCTTCCATAGGTGAATGGCAAACTGTGGTACATCCAAATAGTGGAATATTACTCAGCTCTAAAAGAAATGAGGTATCAAACCATGAAAAGACATGGAAGAACTTTAAATGCATATTGCTAAATGAAAGAAGTCACTCTGAAAAGGCCACACACTGTATGAAACCAATTCTATGACCTTCTGGAAAAGGCAAACCTGTGGAGACAGTCAAGGATCAGTGGTTGCCAGGGGTTGGGGGAGGAGGTGATGGGCAAGGCAAGGAGGACTTTTAGGGCAGTGAAACTATTCTGTATGATCCTTTAATGATGGATGTGTGTCATTATAAATTTGTTCGAGCCCAGGACCAAGTGTGGTGGCTCATGCCTATAATCCCAGCATTTTGGGAGGCCCAGGCAGGTGGACCACTTGAGGTCAGGAGTTCAAAACCAGCCTGGCCAACATAGTGAAACCCCATCTCTACTAAAAATACAAAAATTAGCTAAGCGTGATGGCACGTGCCTGCAATCCCAGTTACTAGGGAGGCTGAGGCAGGAGAATCACTTGAACCTGAGAGGCAGAGGTTGCAGTGAGCTGAGATCATATCACTGCACCCCAGCCTGGGCGACAGACCCAGACTCAGTCTGAAAAAAAAACAAAAATTTTTGTTCAAGCCCATAGAATGTACAACGCCAAGAGTGAACCCTAATATAAACCATGGAATCTGGGTAACAATGGTGTGTCAGTGTAGGCTCATCAGTGGTAAGAAATGAACCACTTAGCTGGGGATGTTGACAGGGAGGGAGGCTGTGCATGTGTGGGGTGGGGTGTGTGCGAACTCTCTGTACCTTCTGCTCAGTTTCACTATGGACCTAAAACTGCCCTAAAAAACAAAGTCTGTTTTTTTAAATTAATTCATTTAAACCAATAATACTGCTTCTAGCAACATTTGCTAAGGAAAACATCAGAATGAATAACAAAAATAACATATGTCTAATGATGAAGTGTTATGTAATAATTAAATTTTGTGTTTTCAACCATGTAATAAAATAGGAAAAAAAGATGGAAAAGGAGGGAAAATATCTAGGCTGAGGCCATTTCCTTGTGAAGAGAGAGCCCCAACAATTTTCATTAACAGATGGAGGGCACCACCCATCCAGGTGGGAGCAGACGGAAATCGAGAGCCACTTCTGAAAGAAGACAAAATTGATCATGCAAAAGTGTTTGAATGTGATCAGAGGAGATTCTTAACGCTGGTGGAGGGAGCGGGGCGGAATGTGGAGTGGAATTAGTAATAAGAACATAGAAAACCAGTATAGACAAAAGGGATTACTTACTCAGAGGAAACATAACAGCATGTAGAAGTGGAAAAGCGATTCTGTTTTGCTAACTGGCTGACTGGTAAATGTAATTTACCTAGTCATAATAAATACCAAATGGTGGTCTAAGTTTCAGTGACACTCTCTTGGGATTTCTGAGAGGGCATGACAAGGGAGTGTGATGTGAAGGGTCGGGTTTGGCGTGGAGGGTGAGCAAGAGGTGATAACAGGAGCTGAATTCCCATCTTCCCCAAAGGGAGGCCCAAAGATTATGCCTGAAATGGAATAATCAAGATGTAGGAATGTCAACATGGAAATCAGAAGAATAAAATAATTTTTTTTTAAAGAAGAGCTAAGAAAGTTGAAATCGGTTACTTCCTGAGAGTAAGAAATGGGTGGGAAGACTGGCAGAGGAAAGCTAGGTTTTCATACACATTAGAGAATAATTTGCCTCTAAATGATATGTATATAACTTTGAGAAAAATAAAACTAAACAAAAAAAAGTTTCTGAGAGATGATGTGTCAGACACAGCACTACAGCTGATAAGCACTGGTATCTACTGAGTGCCTAGTGTGTGCCACGCAATGTTCTAGGCACTAGAAATACACCAGTGAGTGGTCAGACACACGCACACACCCTTCCAAACACATACATGCCCATAGGTTATCCAGCAGCCCACCATGTGTAGTGTGAGTCATGACATTGGGTGCTCACAGCTGGAGGCTGGTGTGAGATGAGAAGTGACCAGAATAGGAGCCAAGAGATCTGAAAATTGTGAGATGCGTCAGGCTTCATCGGCTTGTCCAAATGCTGCTTCTCTGTTTCAGTTGTTAAATAATTATTTTCATCACACCCATGATATTTAAAAATACATTCACAGTTCACTGTTTATGCAGTTAAATTTTATACCTAGTAATTCATTTAATACCTCATTTTCTGAGTACTGTGCTAAAGTATCTCCCTGAGCAATTCACCATGATAATCTTGGATTAGATAAATGAAATTACCAGAAAATGTCTCGTGTAAATTTCATTTTTTGCAATATTTTATCAATCATTAAAGGAACACATAGTTATTAAGTTCTCCCTTTACTTCTTGAGTTCCTTCTTACTGGAGGTGTAGCATTTGGGTGCTTGTTTTTAGTTTTCTTATTGGTGTTTTTCTGGCAGAGTCTGAGTAGAAAAAAAAAAATCAAGAATCTAAGTCCATGTCCACAAGCGAACTATGTGGGGTACTACACTAGAACATAAAGCTATTTTGCGCAGGAAATATTAGTGGCTTTACAATTAGAATTAAACAGATAGCATTCCACTTTTAAAATTTTTAACTGGCACTAATTTATGTATGTATAGGGTACAATGTGATGTTTTGATTTTTGTTTACATTGTAGAATGATTAAGTCAAGCTAATTAACATATACATCACCTCCTATACTTACTAGTTTTTTTTGTGGTGAAAACATTTGAGAATCTACTTTCACACCACATAAGGAAGGCTTAGCCACAGCTGCTCTTACGCTGATGTAGGATGCCCTGTGACTCTCCTGGAGTGTTATGAGGAGTTGCTCTCAGGCCATTTCTCACCTACCTTCTATCTCACAGAAACTCTCTCTGAGAGAGTTTGCATCTCCTCCTCCTAAGTCCTGATGCAGTCTGATGATTTTGGGCTTGCCTTCTCCCGCACGGTCTAGCTGTAGACTATGACACTGTTAGTGACAGCATGAAATTAACTCCTCGGCCACGGGCGCTGCACCACTCGTGTTGCATTGTCACCTGCCCCTGATGTTCTGGTATTGTCTCTTGTTCTGGTGTTGGGACAAGGGATGTTGTGAGACATCACCTTTGCTATTCTTGATTTTGTGGTCCATGTAAGTCATAAAAGAAAAAAGAATCTATTCTTAGCAATTTTTAAATATAAAATACAGTATGGAGTTTCCTCAAAAAACTAAAAATAGAATTGCCATATGTTCCAGCAATCCCTGTACTGGGCATGTACACAAAGGAATTGCCATCAGTATGTTGAAGAGCTGTCTACACTCCCATGTTCACTGCAGCACTACTCACAGTAGCCAGGTTATGGAAACCAGTGTCCATCAATGGATGAGTGGATAGAGAAAATGTGGCATGTATACACAATGTAGTACTATGTGTATATTCACATTTTTAAGAGTGCACAAAAACTGCCTTCAAGATGCAAAGCTCCTCCATGTCCACTTGCACCTGGGTCAGGTTGGGGACAGCCCTCATGACAGCCATCTGGCCGTGGCTGTGAGAAGCATTCTGGGTCAGGTCAGTCAGTCTCTGTCCATTGACCCACAATGGGAACCAGATGCATTCTCAACTCACCAAACACTCCCTCCAGGGGTCCAGCAGGGCCTCACTCACTTCCCAGATGGAAATGCCCTTTCAAAGTGCCTTCCCAGGGAACTCTTCAAGCACAGCTCAGCTCAACTATTCTCCAAATCAGTGTCCTTAGATTGTTTTGTTCACTCAATCAGAGAGAAAATATTTCAGTCCCAAACCTTAATGTGTGTATCTTTATCAACTATACTAATTAACATATCATGATCGTTATGAAACATACACACAGGACAGTATGAAATGAATCTAGATAAAATATGTACTTTTTAGAAAGAGATGTACTTGTTTTTTTGTCTGAAATCTCAGGAAACCACTGTGCACAATCCCTGAGAGTATTTACTCATGCCTCAGAATCCCTCGGCTACCTGAACCATGGGAAGAAGTAAATATATCCCTCCTGGGTCTTGGGTTCACCTCAGTGCCTTCCTCTGCACTGCTGGAGACATGGAATAAGCCAATGCCTAGACTGTCTGTGGCTTGAACTAGATATCACTGTATGCAAGAATTACCTATAATCCCACTACTAAGACACAACTCTGCTTATACTTTAGAATGCAGTTTTTCAGTGACTGTCTACACATCAATATGTTTCTTTTCAAAATGTTCTGTTTTAAAGTTCCTTTTGGAGGGCTGGGCATGATGGCTTATGCCTGTAATCCCAGTGCTTTGGGAGGCCGAGGGGGAAGGATCGCTTGAGACCAGGAGTTCAAGGCTGCAGTGAGCTATGATTGAGCCACTACATTCCAGCCTGTGCAGCAGAGCAAAACCCTATCTCTAAAAACAAAACAAAACAATGACTGGGCGTGGTGGCTCGTGCCTGTAATCCCAGCACTTTGGGAGGCTGAGGTGGTTGGATCACCTGAGGTCGGGAGTTTGACACCAGCCTGACCAATATGGAGAAACCTCGTTGTCTCTACCAAAAATACAAAATTAGCCAGGCGTGGTGGCAGCCGCCTGTAATCCTAGCTATTTGGGAGGCTGAGGCAGGAGAATCGCTTGAACCTGGGAGGCAGAGGTTGCAGTGTGCAGAGACTGCACCACTGCACTCCAGCCCGGGCAACAAGAGCAAAACTCTGTATCAAAATAATTAATTAATTAAAAGTTTCTTTTTTCATTTATCACAAAGATTTTCCATGCCACTAAATTTTCAACATTCTTTGTTACCATAATGTTGAATAATTTACTTAATTTTTTATACTTCATGATTTTTAAATGTTCTATTGTGGACATTTTCAAACATAAACAGGATAGTTTAATGAACCCAAATGCATTCATCACTCACCTTCAACAATTTTAAACATTCTGCTATATTTATCCCTAACTACCCACTTCCCACACCCCATTAAAGTTTAGTTGTTTTAGGTAAAATTTATATATACTGCAATGCACACATCTTAGTTGTACAGTTTGGGAAAATAGATAAATCAGAGTAACCCATATCTGTATCAAATAGTGAACATTTTTCATCTCCCCCAAAGTTCATTCATAGCACTTTTCATTCAGTACCATGCACCAGAGGTAACCATTGTTATAATTTCTTTTCAACTTGAATTAATTCTGTTCCAGAACTACATATAAGTGGAGTGTGTACTCTTTTGTGTTGGCTTTTTTACTCAGTATAACATTTGTTATACTGAGCATATAACATCTGAGATTTATTTACATTGTGAAATGTATTAGTCGTTTCTTCTTATTCACTTGCATTTTGCTGATGACTAAAGATGTTGATCACATCTTCATTTGCTCATTGGTTAATCATATACCTTCTTTTGTGGAGTGTCTGTCCAAATACCTTACTCGTGTTTGAGTTCTCTTATTTTCATTGGTTTACAGGAGTTCATTGTGGGTATAGGTATTGCAAATACTTTCTATCTATTCATATTAGTAGTATATTTTAACATGCCATTTTGAATTTTATGAAGTCAACTTTATCAGCTTTCCTTGAATGGTTAATATTTCTGTCCCATCAAAGAAATCTTTGTCGGTCTTAATGTCACAAAAGATATTCACCTACGTTTTCTTCTAAAAAAGCTTCATAGTTTTAGATTTTATCGTTAGGTCTGTATTCAATTATTGATTATTTGTGTGTGATATGAGGTGGGAGACAAGGTTTGCTTTTTTCTAATGTGGACATCCAGTTGTTCCATCATTGTTTGTTGAGAAAACTTCCTCCCATTAAGTTATTTTGGCACCTTTGTTGACATCCAACAGACCATGTTAGTGTGGGTCTATTTCTTCATTCAGTTGTATTTCATTGATCTGTTTGCCAATTCTTATATATCACACTATCTTGATTACTGTGGCATTATAGTGAACTTTAAAGGAAGGTAATGTAAATCCTCCAGCTTTGGTCTTTATCAAAATTCCTTTGGATATTTTGGGTCGTTTCCATTTCCACATAAATTTTAGAATCCGCTTTTCAATTACTATGAAAAAGCCTTCTGGGATAACAATTGAGATTGCATTGAACCCACAGGTTAATTGAGAAAATAAGCACCCTAACACATTGAGCATTCAATCCATCACAGCTCATACCCCTCCATTTGTTTAGGTCTTTAATTTCTCTCAGCAATGTTTTGTAGTTTTCAATATAGAGGTTTTGCACATCTTTCATCAAATTTATTCCTAAGTATTTCATAGTTTGGGATTCTATTGTGATGAAAATTTTAAAATTTCATGTTCCAGTTGTGTTGTTGTTGTCTTTTAGTATACAGCAGTATAATTTATTTTTGTGTACCTTGTATCCTGAGACCTAGCTAGACTCACATATTAGCTCTAGAACGCCTTTAAGATTATTCCTTAGTATTTCCTATATAAACAATATGTCTTTTGGGAATACAGACAATTTTACTTTTTCATTTCCAATCTTTACACTTACAAATTCATTTTCTTGCCTTATTGAAATGGCTAAGACCTCAAGTGTAATGTTAAATTAAAAGGTTGAGGGGCCAGGTGTGGTGGCTCACATCTGTATCCCAGTGCTTTGGGAGGCCGAGGCAGGAGGATCGCTTGAGGCCAGGAATTTGAGACCAGCCTGGGCAACACAGTGAGATCCTGTCTCTACAAAAAAAAAAAAAAAGAAGAAATTTGTTTTAATTAGCCAGCATGGTGGTGTGCACCTGTAGTCTTAGCTACCCAGGAGGCTAAGGCAAGAGGGTCACTTGAGCCCCGACAATTAGAGGTTATAGTGGGCTATGCTCATACCACTGCACTCCAGCCTGAGTGACACAGAAGAGAGACTTTGTCTTTTAAAAAAAGAAAACTGATGAGAACAGACATCCTTGCCTTGCTACCAATGTTAGGAAGTTTTCAGCATTTCACTATTAATTAATGATGTTTGCCGCAGGATTTTAGTGACTGTCCCAATATCAGAAGTTTATTTCTGTTTATAGTTTTTTCTAAGAGTTGGAGTTTTTTCATAACTTGATATGGACTTTTTTCAAATGCTTTTTCTGCATCTATTGAAGTAACTATGCCAGTTTTTGTTAGCATAGTAATGTGGTGAATTGCATTGATTAACTATTAAATATGAAATCAACCTGGCATTATGGGGATAAATCCCACTTGGTTATAACATATTATTTTTCTACATTGTTGGATTGAATAATATTTTAAAGTTTTTTTGCATCTATGTTAATGAACCATCTTGGCCTAAAATTTTCTGATTTTATATTTTATGTCAAGTTTTTGTGTTAATATTGTGTTGGCCTTAAGTCACAGAGTATTTTTTTTCTTCCTCTGTATTCTGAAAGAGTTTGCATAAGATAGGTAATATTTCTTCCTTAACTGTGTATAGAATTCATCAGTGAAATAATCTATACCTGGAGTTTTCTCTGTGAGGGCACTTTTAAAGCAACTCTAATTTCTTTACTATATATACCACTATTCAGGTTTTCTGTTTTTTTCTTGTACTAGTTTTGGTAAGCTGTATTTTTTCATTTGTTCATTCCATCTAAGTTGTCAAATGTGTTGACATAAAGTTGTTTATAATCTTCCCAGGTTATGATTTTGATACATAGAGACTCTATAACACTATACCCTCTTTTAAACCTAATACTGGTAATTTGTGTTTCTTTGTTGTTAGAGATTTATTAATTTTGTTAAAGTTTTCAAATAATAGTATTTTGCTTTCCTCATTTCCTCCTGGTTTGTTTTCAATTTCTTTGATTTTTGCTCTTCATTATTTCCTTCTTATTTTGGGTTTAATTTCTTGTCTTTTTCTAGACTCTTAGGGTGGAAATGAAAATCAATTATTTTAAGGCTTTCTTCCTTTTGAATGTAAGCAATTAAAGCTATGAATGTTACATCTAAGAACTGCTTTAGCTACATCTCACAAATTTTGATATGTGTTATTTTCGCTGTCTTTAAGTTTGAAATACTTCTCATTTCCTTGTTATTTCTTCCTAGAATCACAGTTTATTTAGAAGTTTATTGTTTAATTTCCAAATATCTGGGGACTTTCTACATACTTTGCTGTTATTCTCATTTAATCCCATTGTGGCCAGAAAGCATGCTCGAAGATGCTCAGTATTTTATAATTTGTTGAGACTTACTTTTGGCCTGAGGTCTGCTCTATCTTGGTGAAAATTCCACATCAACTTGGGAAGAGCATTTTGTCCTTGTTAGGTGTAGGTTTCTATAAATATCAGCTCATTAGAGATGGCTTATACTTCAGACCTTCTGGTTTTTTAAGCATGTTAAAAGATCCAACTAGGACTGTGGATTTGTTTGCTTCTCCCTTTTGCTCTTTCAGATATTATATTTTGAATTGCTGTATACACATTTATATTTGTTATGTCTTCCTGATGTTCTGACCCTTTTCAACATGATGAACCAGTCCTCTCTGTTCTCAATAAACCTCTTATCTTGCAGCCTATTTTGCTTGATGTTAATATAGACACTCTAGGTTTCTCACGGCTGATGGTTCCATGTCTAGTGGGTTAAATAGTGCTCCTCCATAATTCACTTCCACCTGGAACCTCAGAATGTGACCTTATTTGTAAATCATATTTGTAGATTGTAATTAAAGTAAGGATCAAAATGAGATCATATTGGATTAGGATGAGCTCCACATCCAATAAGACTGAACTTATAAGGACACACAGGGACAGAAGAAAGAAGGCCATGCAAAGACAAAGCCGAGATTGGAGTGATGCTGCCATAAGCCAAGCCAAGAAGAAGCCACCAGAGGCTGAAAGAGGCCAAAAAGTATCCTCCCCTAGAGCCTTCAGAGGGATGTGGCCTTGCCAACACCTTGACTTTGCCTTCTGGTCTCTAGAACTGTGAGATAATGAATTTCTGTTGTTTTAACTTTCTCAGCTTATAATTTCTGACCACAGCCCTAGGAAATTAATACAGCATGTACCTTAGTAAGTTTATGCTACAACATAATATCATGGACTGAGTGACTTAACAATTTATTTTACCTCAGTTCTAGAAGCTGCCAGTCCAAGATCAGAATGCCAGGTGGCTGTCCTCTGGTGGGGTCCTCTTCCTGGTGAGTAGATGACCACCTCACTGTGCCCTCACATGGCAGGAACAGTGTAAGCAAGCTCTCTGGTGTCTCTTCTTAAAAGAGCACTTATCCCATCACGGGGCCCCACCTGCAGGACCTCACCTAACCCTAATTACCTCCCAAAGGCTCCATCTCTACAAACCATCACACTGGGGGGTTAGGACTTCAACATATGAATTTGAAAGAGACACATTCAGTCCATAACACCGTGGTATATATTTTCATTCTTTTTACTACTAACCTACTTGTGTCTGTATTTAAGGTGTGTTCCTTATAAACAGCACTGAGTTGGGTCTTTTCTTTTTAATCCACTCTGACATTCTCTGGTCCTTTATTTTGGGGGCGGCAGCAGTTAGTCCATTTATATTTAATTATAGTTGAATTTAAATCTGCCACTTTGATATTTGTTTCCTATTCAGTTCGTTTGTTTCTCTCTGCTCCTCCTTTCTTTGGGTGTAATTGAATCATTTTGGTATTTCAGTTTTATTTCCCTATTGGCTTTTAAGACATACTACTTTGCATTATTTTTTAGTGGTTGCTGTAGGGCTGCATTTTACCAAATGATAGCTACTAACTAATGTGGCTATTTAAATTTAAAATTTAAGCTAATTAAAATTACATAAAATTAAAATTTAGTTCCTTAGTCACAAAATCCACATTGGAAGTGTTCAATGAATATGTGTGACTAGCGGCTATCTTATATACGACAAAGCAGTTATAGACTATTTCTAACACTGCAAAAAGTTGTATTGTGACTTATCACAATCTACTTACAGTTAATATACTATTTAACATAGAATATTGGGATTTTGTGAGCATATAATTCCTTTACCCCCATCTTTTGCAACATTTTCATATATTTCACATATATTTCATCTATATACATCATAAGCCCACAATACTAATATTTTTTCTTGAAGTGGAGTATGATTTTTTAAGTTTAAAAGGAAAGAATATGGCTGGGTGCGGTGGCTCAGGCCTGTAATCCCAGTACTTTGGGAGGCTGAGGCGGGCAGATCCCAAGCTCAGGAGATTGAGACCATCCTGGCTAACATGGTGAAACCCTGTCTCTACTAAAAAATACAAAAAATTAGCCGGGCGTGGTGGCGGGCGCCTGTAATCCCAGCTACCTGGGAGGCTGAGGCAGGAGAATGGCGAGAACCCGGGAGGCGGAGCTTGCAGTGAGCCGAGATTGCACCACTGCACTCCAGCCTGGACGACAGAGCGAGACTCCGTCTCAAACAACAACAACAACAACAAAAAAAAAACAAAAAAAAAAGGAAAGAATACATATAGTCTTTATATTTACCCACATATTTACCATTTCTGCTGATCTTTATTTTTCCCCTAATCTGATACCATCTTTAGACATATACCTACTAAAGAGTTCCATTTACCATTTTTCATAGTGTGGGTCAACTGATGACAAATTCTCTCAGATTTTTATCTTATTTTTTACCTTTATTTTTGAAACATAACTTCGTAGCATGTAAAATTCTAGGTTAATCATTGTTTTTCAGTGGTTCAACTGTGTTTTTCTAGTGCCTTTTGGCCTTTATTGTTTCCAGTAAAAAGCTAACATTATTCATATGTTGTTTATCACACATAATGTCTCTTTTTTCTTCAGCTGCTTTTATAATTTTCTCTTCATATTTGTAGTTCAGCAATTTTACTATATGTACATAGGTCTGATTTTCTATGTATTGGTCCTGCCTGTGGTTCATTGGGTTTCTTGGATTTATAAATTGTCTTTTACCAATATCAGAAAGTTGAAGCCACTATTTCTTCCAAAATTTTCTTTTTCCTCACTTCTTTAGACTCTGCACTTATATTAGACCAGATTATATTAACCAACAGGTCTCTGAAGATCTGTGTGTTTTTCTTCCACTGCTTTTCTTCCATCTGTTTTTCAGATAGGATCATTTCTATTGATCTATTTTGTAGTTCCTCAATTTATTCTGTCTTCAATTTGCTGTTAGGCACCTCCAGTGAATTTTTACTTCAGTTATAGTAATTTTCAATTTCAGTATTTCCATTTGTTTCTTGTTATGCTTCAATTTCTTGCTGAGATTCTCCATTTGCTCATTTATTATGTGTATTTCTTCTTTGAAATATGTGAACATATTTATAATAGCTGCTTTAAAATCCTTGTCTGCTATTTGTTACAGTTGAGTCATCTAGGCATCGATTTACATCAAATTTTGTGGGTCATATTTTCCTGTTTCTGTGCATGTCTAGTGTGCTTTTTGTTTGACACTGGACATTATGAATGATACATTGTAGAGACTTGTAGTTCTGTTTTATTTCTCTAATGAATGATTTTCGTTTTCTTATTTACTATAAAAAGTTCACTTGGCTTGACTCAGACTCCACGATCTGTCTCCCCTAAAGTGAGAAGCACCTGAAATCTTTGTTCTTCTTTTCTAGTATTTTGTCAGGCCACTGAGGTCTCCCCCATCCATTGTTGTTCAGTGATCTGCCAAAGATTTGAGTAGATTTGATATACAAATGTGTGGGGGTCACACCTCTGAAGTTTCTTTCCTTCTAGGATTTCACTGCTAATGGTCTGTTTTTTCTCCCAGCTCCAAATTGTATTCTGTGACATTTCAAGTCAGAAAGTACAGCCAGCTTCATGGGCCTGTGACCTGCAAATTCATACAAGGGCCATGCACATGGTTTAATGTTCTGCTATCACTGTCTTGAAATTATTAGTTTTTCAATGAGGGGCCACATTTTAACTGATGTACCTAAGTATAAAAATCCATTCGAGGCCTGGTGTGGTGGCTCACGCCTGTAATCCCAACACTTTGGGAGGCCAAGATGGGAGGATCTCTTGAGCCTAGGAGTTTCAGATCAGCCTATACAACGCAGTGAAACCTCATCTTTACTAAAAATAAAAATTTAAAAAATTAGCCAGGCCTGGTGGTGCACACCTGTAATCCTGGCTATTCTGGAAGCTGAGGCAGGAGGATTACTTGAGCCCAGGAGTTCTATATTGCAGTGAGCTATGATCATGCCACTGCATTCCAGCCTGGGTGACAGAGAGAGATCCTGTCTTAAAAAAAAAAAAAAATCCATAAAATATTTGTTTTCATTTTCAGCTGGCTTTAATATACAAACAAAATATTATCCTTCTTGTATGATATTGATAAAGTTTAGCTAATAAGTTATAATAGAAAAGCAATTGCTGTAAGTCTCTTGGGTCTCAGTTTCTTTAAAAGCCTTTCCTGCCTCACACACTACTCTTCCCCATCTCGATTTAAACAGGACCTTCCTTTAAACTCTGAGAATCCTGTTTTTTCCCTTCATGGCATTAGCGTAATTTACAATTAATATATTTACCTGTGTTTTTATGATTGCATATATTTCTACCTCATTAGTCTATAAACTCCATGAGGACCCCTGTCTTTGCCTCGCCCAGTACCAACAAGAATGCCTAGCATACTGTAGGCACTTAATTAAATGGATGAATGGATAAATGGATAGATGGATGAGTGAATGAATAGCGAAAATGATAGTGATATTTAGTAACTTTTTCTATTTTCCCAAGTTAGATTTTCTATAGTCCTCTTTTCTTTTGCTCAAATATCTAAAAGTATGCCATAATTTTAGCAAAATTTGGGGAACAATGTTAGGTCAAAAGTAGTACATGTATGCACATTTGTTATTAGTAGGACCCCCAAAAGAAATGTGAATGCCAGATCTCCAACTTCTTGATTTAAAAATGTAATCCAGGCCCGGCGCAAAGGCTCACGCCTGTAATCCCAGCACTTTGGGTGGATCCTTCGAGGTCAGGAGTTCGAGACCAGCCTGGCCAACATGGCGAACTCGTCTCTACTAAAAATTCAAAAAAAAAGAAAAAGAAAAATTAGCTGGGAGTGGTGGTGGGCGCCTGTAGTCCCAGCTACTCAGGAGGCTGAGGCAGTAGAACCACTGGAACCAGGGTGGCGGAGGTTGCAGTGAGCCGTGATTGCACCACTGCACTCCAGCCTGGGCAACAGAGCCAGACTGTTTCAAAAAGAAAAAATGTAATCCAATGTAGTATTTACATCTAGTGCCAATGGGTACAGTGCACACTGTGCTGCATGCTGTGTTTCATTAAGCAGCCTAATCTGGTGTGTTAATGAGAGATGTATTTAACTATCAGCTATAATATTCCATGTCATTTTCCAAGGAACACATCTTACAGCAGGTTTTTCACAAGCTATATTGAAATGTTCACCTGTTGCAGAAGCTCTATAAGATGCTGTGCATTCAGCGGGAAATAACCGAAGACATAGCACCTCTGGCAGGCTTGTTTCTCAGCGTCATGGAGAGAGCGCACCCAGTCTGAAGGCGCATCTGCTCCTCTCTGCGCTACATTGTGGATTAAGAAAATACAGTGTATAATCTCATATTCTCATTTCACCAAATATAAATAGTACATGGCAATCATATGTGCTCGGTTTTCATTTTTAAGGGTGGAGATTTTTGAAAATGGTGTCGTGGACCAGACTCCACAATTGGAGATTTTTGTAGAGGTCAAAGGTATAGCACTATTAAAGTAGGGATAAAGATTGTGCAGACGTGTGTGTAAGATAATGAGCAGAAAAGGGAGTGGCAAGGTGCAGAGATCTCTGCAAGCAATGGATTGGGGAAATTGAAGGCTTTAAAGCCACGGTCTCTATTCCTACACCCAGCTTTCCGTCTTCAGTTACTATCGCCCAAGATCAAAGCCACCCGGGTTTTCTGATCGCCGCAACTGCGGCTCCAGGTGCTGACTGCACAGCCACTGCGGCACTGTCCGCAGCTGCGCGCCGGGCTCAGACGGCATTATTTACGGTACAGAATACTCGCCCGCGCGACGGTATTTACGGTAACGGGGACCAGCCTGGGCGGCAGTATTTACGGTAACGAAAGCCAGCTGTATTTACGGTAGCGAGGGCTGGACTGGCGGCGGCATTTACGGTTACGGGGGCCGGGCTCGCGGAGGCCCGTCGGTTCTGCCCGCTCTGGGCGTTATCAAGTGATCTCCAGCCAAGGCGGCCGCCACCCCTTGCACCCAGCAGAAAATGCGAAATGGCCCTCTGGGGCAGTGAGGGGCTGTGGCCCTCGGCCCCGGCCTGCCGCACCCCCTTCCCGCAGCTGGCTGACGGCAGCGCCGAACAGGGTCCGGGTGCAGCCCCCTCCCGCCCCTCCGCAGGGGCGCCGGCCTGAACTGGGCGCGGGAACCAGGCCGCCCTCGGCGCCCAGCCTGCCCTAGTCCCGCGCGCCGCCCTCGCTGTGCCGCGCCCACATGGGTCTGTGCTACAGTCTGCGGCCGCTGCTTTTCGGGGGCCCAGGGGACGACCCCTGCGCGGCCTCGGAGCCGCCGGTGGAGGACGCGCAGCCCGCCCTGGCCCCGGCCCTGGCCCCAGTCCGGGCGGCCGCAAGGGACACGGCCCGGACCCCGCTCCCTCGGGTCGGCGAAGGGAGCCCGGCATGCGCTCGGCCCAAAGCAGACAAGCCGAAGGAGAAGCGGCAGCGCACCGAGCAGCTGAGCGCCGAGGAGCGCGAGGCGGCCAAGGAGGCGAGGAAAGTGAGCCGGGGCATCGACCGCATGCTGCGCGAGCAGAAGCGCGACCTGCAGCAGACGCACCGGCTCCTGCTGCTCGGTAGGTCCCGGCCGCGAGGTCGGCTGACGCCCCGGGGACAGCGCGCCGGGCCCGCGGGGGCGGCGGGCACCGGGGAGCGGCGGCCAGAGGGGCTCTTGAATCCAGGTACTGGACCCGGAGGGGCGGCGGGCGCGGACGGGCTACAGAGCGTTTAAACTGTGGGTGGAATGGTTCCCCTGACCTAGCCGGGAGGACACTACGGGCTGATTCTGCTCCTCCCAGTGCCTTGAGCTTACTGCCGCTCGCTCGCTCTAATTAATGAGCCTCTCTGGGAAGTCTCCCCCTCCATTGATCACCTTCCACAGGGTCTAATCCCCGGGGATGTCTACCCTAGCCTCTCACTTCCTGCTACACGAGGAGGCTAGCAGTTTGTTTTAAGAACACAGATGAAAGGAGATTTATAAGGCCTTTTAGCTTGACCGCAAAGCTTTTATTCCAATCACAGTGTTGTGGGTGGGTGTGGCCTGCTGCCTTTTGAGAAAGAACTTGAGCTGCACTTGAATTTTACTGTGGAAGCTCAACCCCGGCTCTGGGAGGTTTGCTCCGCTTGAGAACCAGCGGCACGAAAGGGTGGCGGGCCCCAGGGTGCTCGCTGTGTAACTGCGTGCAGGAGGGCGGGCTTAGAATCCCAGCGTTTTCAAGGAACCAAATACTTGCTCTCCTAGTAGTATTTTTCAGAGCTTAGCTATAGCAAGTACGTGTGCTCCTGCAACAATTAGAAAACATGGTTCTATGCACTCTACCGTAGAATGAAAAAAAAAAAATCACGATTTCCTGATACTACTTGTTGCCTTTTAAATTTTAAGACAAAATAATCATAATTGGGCTTTTGATCGCAATTTTGTGAGATGTAAGGAAGAATAGTTCAGGTCTGTGCTCTCTGCTATGCATGGGAGAAGGAGCTATTCCATGACTTTAGCAAGATGCCTGCTTATAAATGAATGCAACTTTCATTTAAGATCTAGAATACAATAAATATTGAGTTTGAGAGGACTTGTCCACTGCAAGAATGAATAATTTAAAACAACATAAACCTAGCTGTTGTATCCTGGTGAAATATCTAATTTCTAAAGCAAAGGGAAATGTTTTTGAAGAAACAACAACAACAACAACAAAGAACAGTAAATACGCAGGTTATCTCAACAGGGACGCGGGCTGAGCAGTAGCAGAGCTCTCCCCTCCAGTGCTCACCTCCATAAATCGCAGAGCACACGTTTCCAGAGGTCTGAGGATACAGAAGTGTAACTTTAGAATTTCATACCTGTTAAACCATTGTTGGTGTGTGAGGGTAAAATAAATCTTCAGATATGCAAGTACTCAAAGTATACCCTCATCCCCATATTTTTCTGGAAGGAAACTTAAAAAAAAAATAGGACACAGCAGTGGCTCATGCCTGTAATCCCAGCACTTTGAGAAGCTGGGGCTGATGGATCACTTGATCTCAGGAGTTCAAGACCAGCCTGGGTAACATAGTAAAACACCATCTCTACAAAAAAAATACGAAAATTAGCGGGGTGGTGCGCTGGAGACCCTGTCTCAAAAATAAATAAATAAATAAATAAATAAATAAATAAATAAATAAAAGAATAGGGACAAGTCTCACTATGTTGGCCAGGCTGATCTCAAACTCCTGGCCTCAAGTGATCCACCCACGTCAGCATCCTAAAGTGCTGGGATTACAGGTATGAGCCACCATGCTCTACCTGGAAAGATATTAATTGGAAATTACTTCAGCCAAAATTTTTTAAATGCATCAAATTAAAATAATTCAAAAAGGGGAGAATTTTTTTAAAGGGGGGAGAGAATTGTCATCTCAAGAAACTAACAATAAGACAAATAGGATCAGGAGTTGTGACAATATAGTGTTGTTTTAATGTGATTATACAGTTGAGCATAATTTTAAAATAAAAGGATATGAGAAGCAGAAAATGCTTTATATATAATAAAAATTATTAGACTATGAATCTGTGAAAAACAAATGTGATGAGATATGGTCTGAAGAATAGAATGGTGAACTCTAAAGAGTCAGCTTCTTGTAACACATTTCAAAGTACTCTTTGAAGACATCATCTCATAGCCTCATAGAGTTTATATATCAGCATCATATCTAAAATAAAATCAAATGACTCACTTTTCAGGGGGAGTGTATTGTATCCTCCACCCAGCGATATCTACACTAAAACGCATACTGTTAGATGGGGTTGACATTGTTTATCAATTTTATATAGATTTGGGTTAAACACACAAAGCTTCTTGATTTTATTAGGCTTTAAAATGGTTTTAGCTGGAAATTTTTGAGTCAGAAATATGACTTCTTGACCATTAATATCCTCAGATAATTACTTATGCTGCCATTGTGTTTAACAGCCATTTATTCTTGCTCACTGACCACATTCATTTGTTTATTCTGGAAATGTGCACTGAAAGCTGGGCGTTGGGTTCAGAGACCTCAGACCCAGGGAAGGTGCACTCGCTCCAGCAGTGTCTTTTTTTTTTTTTTTTTAATCCCAGCACTTTAGGATGCTGAGGTGGGCAGATCACTTGAGGCCAGGAGTTCAAGACCAGCCTGGGCAACATAGTGAGACTATGTCTCTATTTTTTTTTTTTTAGACAGGATCTGACTTTGTCAGCCAGTCAGGAGTGCAGTGGTGTGATCATGGCTCACTGCAGCCTGGACCTCCCCAGCTCAAGCAATCTTCCTGCCTCAGCCCCACAAGTAGCTGGGACTACAGGTACATGCTACCACGGCCGACTAACTTTTGTATTTTATATAGAGATGAGGTTTCACCATGTTACCCACGCTGGTCTTGGACTTCTGAGATCAAGTGATCCACCCGTCTTGGCCCACAGTGCTGGGATTACAGGTGTGAGCCATTGTGTCCAGTCAAGTGCCCTTTATCACTCCATGCCTGCTAGTGTGAGGTGAGTCCCGTCTCCCATCATGATGAATCCTCAAGAAGACCTTCCCAGAGTCCTCTAGTGGAAATAAAGGTTTAACTCCCTGTGTCCTGTGAATTCTTTGTGCTCCTCTCATGGAGCACTGGGGTACATCGCTCCATAGGTGTCTTGGTGCTCTGTCTCCCCCATGGGGTCAATCCTGATGACTCAGCTTTCTTTCCTGCACTGGACGTAGCACCCCACACAATCCTCTGGCAACAGCACAAGAATCTGGGAGCCACTGTGACTATGAGGAGATATGGTCCTGTTTTAATTTTTAGGTGGAGCATGGTTGAAGCATGCCATGGCTGGATTTTAAGCAGGTGCAGAGGTGGGATGGAACTTTCCAGTTAGAAGGCAGTGGTCAAGACAAGGAATCATGGGGTCCAAACTAGAGCAGTGTGGTATAGTAGGAGTGGGGAACTCACGGGCTTGGGGAGCAGGTCAGATGACTGGGTACGGAGGGTAGGTAATGAGAGGAATTCTCAGATAACTCCCATGGTCTTGAGCATGAGGTATGTGTTAGTCAGCTTGCTTACCTACCAAAATACAACAGGCTGAATGACCAAAAACAGACGTTTATTTTCTCACAATTCTGGAGGTTGGAAGTCTAAGATCAAGGTGCAAGGTGCCAGCAGGGTTGGTTTCTGGTGAGGGCTCCCTTCCTGGCTTGCAGACGGCCACCTTCTCACAGTATCCTCACATGGCCTTTCCTCTGTGTGCACACAAAAAGAGGGAGAGATCTCCAGTGTCTCTTCCTCTTCTTAGGAGGACACTGTGGGATTAGGGCCCCACCTTATGGCCTCATCTTACCTTAATTACCTACTTAAGGGCCCTATGTCCAAATACAGTCATATCGGGGGTTAGGGCTTCAACATATGAATTCAGGGGGATGGGAAGCACAATTCAGTCCATAACAAGGGCTAAGGCAGGGAGTGCGTGCCCTGTCTAAAAGGGACAGCTGCATCCTGGCTTCATCCCACTGTTGCCTTGTGAGAACACAGGCCCAAAGTTGCCAGGTCTTTGGAATTTCTGAAACCTACCTATTTTTAAGCATTTGCTCAAATTAATAAAATGTAATCTGCATGGCTAATACAGTCATGGGCTGCTGGCTCTTACTGCTGATCTGACCTAAGTCACACAGACTTTTCCGCAGGCTGTGCACCAGGCTTTAGGGGCTCACGCACATGAGAGACCATTGGCAGGGGCCCTCGGTCTACACCAATTAAAAGCATACTTGATGTGAATTGGTGTGAATCAAAATATTTAATCTGCCAAATGAACACATATAGCAAACAAAGCTGTGTTAACCATTCTTCAGGTGAATTTTTCTGCTGTTCATGGAGTTGTAACAGAGTGAATGCCATTGATTTTTCTTGATCTTTCATTGACTATGTTCACTACCTTCCTATTGGGGAAGGGTTATCACACTCCACTCAACTACTCTTTTAATATGATTCTTTTCCTGGATTGTTATTCGAATTTTAAATCCTCAACTGTAGATAGGATTTGTGTTTTTTACTTTTTTCAATTATTTCTTGTTATAGTTTGTGTATTTGCTATTTCTCTGTCTGGAATACATCTTTCAAGAAGGAAGCAATCTCTTTGGGACATTTGCTGGTTTCTTTTGTATCAGAATGCTGGCATGATTTTAATCTGTGTCTTTAGTTACTGTCAGAGGAAGTGCCTGGTGCACACATGCTCAGACACGTGCACACACACACACACACACACAGACACACAGGGAAAAGAAAAAAAACAGAAGGAATATTCTTCACTCTGGGGTTTTGATAACTTTTTTCCCAAGTAAATGTCTTTCTTAATGAATGCAGAAGTGACCAAGAAAAGACAATAGTTTTGGAGTTGTGCAGTAGCCTTGGGCACGTCCTTATTAACTTGCTGTCTTCGTTTTTTGCCGCAGTCTCCTGTGGCACCGTGGCTTTCAAAGTCAGAAGAAATCCCAATACTCTGGCTATTCCTTATGTTTCTGAACTCACAAAAGCATAACACATCCTGGCCGAGCGCGGTGGCTCACGCCTGTAATCCCAGCACTTTGGGAGGCTGAGGCGGGTGGATCATGAGGTCAGGAGATCAAGACCATCCTGGCTAACATGGTGAAAGCCTGTCTCTACTAAAAATACAAAAAAAATTAGCCAGGCACCTGTAGTCCCAGCTACCTGGGAGGCTGAGGCAGGAGAATGGCGTGAACCCGGAAGGCAGAGCTTGCAGTGAGCCCAGATCGTGCCACTGCACTTCAGCTTGGGGGACTGAGCAAGACTGCGTCTCAAAAAAAAAAAAACCACGCATAACACATCCTTACAGCCTTAAAGAGAATGCAGTGATGTTGTTGCATTTAAGTCAAAACTTCTATGTGGTATAACTTGTTATAGACTGTTATAGCAATGATACTAAAATTTTATAGGCTGGAAACTGCCGTTGTTTACATGAAGCCTCATTTCATCCCAGGGGTTTATCTCGTTCTTTCACCTGGCAAAACACCGGAAGTTCAGAACACTCTGTCAAAAATGCTCTCTTGGACTTGTCAACCCTCTTGTGTTTATTCATATGATTAATACTGGCCCTGAAAACAGGTAGTTGTGTCACTGGAATATATGACCATTTTATGAACACTTCCTTCAAAATTTGGGGACATCCTACTACCCACTAAAAGATACGGAGGGGCGTGTGTGATGGTTAGAGCACAGCACTGGAGTCAGACCTTGTCCGAGGCCCTTAGCACCCCCATCCTCCAGTTGCACAAACTTAAGTACACCCCCCAGAGCTTCAGTTTCCATCTCAATGATAATCCTAATCCCACTGGCTTATTGAGAGGAGTAAATGAAATTAATTGAAATAATGTATATAAATTCACATAATGAGATCACACATCCTAGCAAAGGGCATCCAGCCCCAGGTGCACACAGCCCTCTGTGACTGAGCCAGGATCAAGCCCAGGCAGGCTGGCTTCGCCAAACAACATTAGCCAGTGACTGTGAGGCCAGCTGGAGGCAGCTGCAACAGTCCAGTTGAGAGATGTGAGGAGGCTGGGCACGGTGGCGCAGGCCTGTAATCCCAGCGCTTTGGGAGTCTGAGGTGGGCGGGTCACCTGAGATCAGGAGTTCGAGACCAGCCTGGCCAACATGGTGAAACCCCATCTCTACTAAAAATACAAAAATTAGCTGGTTACCAGCTAACTTTTAATTAGCTGGTGGTGGGTGCCTATAATCCCAGCTTCTCAGGAGGCTAAGGCGGGAGTATCACTTGAACCCGGGAGGCGGAGTTTGTAGTGGGTTGAGATCGTGCCATTGCACTCCAGCCTGGGGGAGAGAGCAAGACTCCGTCTCAGAAAAAAAAAGAAAAGAGAGAGATATGAGGAGGCGACCTCATTCAGATGCGGTGACAATGACAGGAAGGGGCAGACATGTCTGTGGGTGTGGGCAAAATGGAATCCGGGGAACCTGGTGACTGATGAGATGGAGGGAAAGAAGAGCATCTGGGTGAAGAAATGTCACTAAACCCTTCAGTAAAATGGCAAGGACATTCTCCGAGTAAGGAATTTAAGAGGAAGAGGCAGTTGGAGGGAGAAGAGAACAGTGAGCTCCAGTCTAGATGTGTTGAGACTGAAGGGCCTTGGGTGTCCAGCGGGCAGTGGCTGCAGAGCAGCTGGGCATTTGCCTTGGGTCTCAGAGAGGCTGCAGAGCCAGAGATGGATGTGTCACCCAGAGTCATTAGTGCACTGGCCAGGTTGGACATGCCACCTGGGGACCACACGCCACCCGGAGAGGACACGTCACCTGGGGAGGACGTGCAGAGTGAGAAGGGAAGGGAGGAGGGCCCAGGATAGGAGGCCGTGGGACTCCAGCCTTTCAAAAAGGGCTGGAGGAAGAAGAGTGTGAAGAATGACAGAGGGCTGGGAGCAGCCAAGAAAGGAAGAGGTTTCTGGAGGAAGGCAGTGGCCAGCAATGTCACTTGGGAGCTCAGAGATAAAGAGGGCTGAGGCTGGGCGCGGTGGCTCATGCCTGTAATTCCAGCACTTTGGGAGGCCTGGGCGGGTGGATCATGAGGTCAAGAGATCAAGACCATCCTGGCCAACATGGTAAAGCCTCGTCTCTACTAAAAATGCAAAAATTAGCTGGGCGTGGTGGTGCACGCCTGTGATCCCAGCTACTTGGGCGGCTGAGGCAGGAGAATCGCTTGAACCCAGGAGGCAGAGGTTGCAGTGAGCCAAGATTGCGCCACTACACTCCAGCCTGGGAGACAGAACAAGACTCCGTCTCAAAAAAAAAAAAAAAGGCAGTGTGCAGGTTCATGGCCTGGTGGGTGCAGGAGGCTTCAGACTGGAAGGGACAGGAAGACACTGAAGCAGTGAGGGTGGCTGCTCTTGGGAGGACTTTGCTGCTGGAGGACAGAACAGGTGTGCCCACTCCTGCACCCTGTGCCATCCAGGAAACAGCCGGGGTGATGACGGATGAGACTGGAATGGTGGGTGCTCCTGGGGATGAAGAGAAGAGGGCAGGAGAGGAATTGTCGATCTTTGTTTGACCCTGGCTGTGCATCCGCTTTCTAAACACTCAGGTGCCTGGACTCAACCTCAGCTCCTCCAGCATAAGTGACTTTCCCTGCTGATAGTGTCAGACTAATGTGTCATTTAGAGGGAAATTCTTTAATGGCAAGCAGGTTTTTCAGTTGAGTTGAGACCAAGATACCTAGCTAATTCAGGTATCTAGCTAATTTAATTTGTCTATGAAAAGTTTCCAAAGATTAGCATTTTCAAAGATAAGACCTAACTCCAAGGGCCTAAAATCACCTCATGATATTGAAAGTGATAATCAGAAGATCTCCAAAACTCCACTGCATAAATCTGAATAAGGAGCCCTAGCTGATTATTTCTCACCTCACAGCACCCAGGATAATTTACTTTGAGTCTACATTTATATGTTTTTAATTTTATTTATTTATTTACTTAGAGACAGAGCCTCTCTCTGTTGCCTAGGCCGGAGCAGTAGTACCATCTTGGCTCACTGTAACCTCCACCTCCTAGGTTCAAGCGATTCTCTTGCCTCAGCCTCCCAAGTAGCTAGGACCACAGGCACCCACCACCACACCCGGCTAATTTTTTTTTTTATTTTTGTATTTTTAGTAGAGACAGGGTTTTACCATGTTGGACAGGCTGGTCTCAAACTCCTGACCTCTGGTGATCCACCTGCCTCAGCCTCCCAAAGTGCTGGGATTACAGGCGTGAGCCACCATGCCCAGCCGGGTCTAAATTTATTAATACTTAGTTGTTGGGGTTTATTTTTTTTTTTTTTTGGTTGACTTTAAGCTGAAACCAACTCTTTTACTGAAAAACAGAAAATTACCTTCTATCAGCTAAAGCAGTGACTCTAAGTGTGTTTAGGGGTCAAGTGAAAACTGTTCCCTGTTGTTTCAGAATTCCCTTGCTAGGGATGGACAGACAGCGCACAGAGGACTTTTAGGGCAGGGAAAACCGCTCCGTATGATACCATAAGAGTGGACAATGTCACCACATACTTGTCCAATCCACAAAATGTACAACGCCAGGAGGGAACCCTAGTGTAGCCCTTCCAGCCCTGTGGACTGGGTGACAGTGATGCATCAGGGTAGCTTCATGGATTGCAGCACTCTGTGAGGGATGTTGCTGGTGGGGAGGCTGTGCCTGTCGGGGCAGGGAGTACATAGCAGCTGTATTCTGTACCATCCTCTCAATTTTGCTGTGAACCTAAAACTGCTCTAGATAATAGGCTTTTTGTTTTAGTCACTTACTAAGAAAAGAAGTCAGTGAAGGATTTTGTCCTTGAATTAGGATCCCAAGAGGAGGAGCTGGTGGAGAAGAAGAGGACACCACAGTGGCCATCGCAGAAGGGTCTAGGGTTCTTCTAATGAGCCCGTTTAGGGGCCATAAGCTGATGGCCCTACTCTTAAAAAGCCCAGGTCAGTTAACCGCAGCAGGAAAGATAGCCCATTATTGAAAGCTGTGGTTTATGAATAAAAAAGCATCATTTAAAGACTTTTCCAACTGCAGTTCTGGGGTTAAATTATTCTCAGCAAATAAAGTCCTCTAGACATGCATTGAAGTGTTAGCACCTGACGGGAGGGGCACACACACACTGCTCCTGCAGGCCGCTTGGCTTGGCTTGGCCCTGTGTCCCATCCTGTAAGGCTGCCCTAGCTCTGCCTCATCAGGAGGAATCACAGGATTGTTGCCCAGCTGTTATCAGGTGTTACACCAAATGCCACTGAAGGCGCGAGTTAGGGAAGCCACCCATCAAAATCTTCAAGGGTTAGACAGCTCTCTTCAACCCTTCCTGCTGTTACTTCATTTGCCGATCTGGGAAGATGTTATTTAGTGAGAGGCACGTCAACCTGCCGACTGGTGGAGGATCGAGGAAGACAGTAAACACACTGTGGCATCTGCTTTCTCTAATCCTAGCAGAAAAGCCTTGGAGAAGATGTAGGTTGCATCACTGTGCTTTGGATTAATGCTCACTTGGTGTGTTCTTCTGTAGTTGAAAAGTGAATTTTCTTTCTGAGTGAGTGAACTTCTCCCAGGAAAAGCATAAGAAGAGAATATTTTGACATAAACAGAAAAATAAGGTGCAATGATACCCATACTTTGAGTCACAAGGGAAAAGTTCACTTTATTCATTGAATCCCTTATATTACTCACCAACTGCAAACATTTGCATCTCTGCAAGGGCCTGCTCTGTGCAGGTGCTTCTCTGGGTGATGTGGAGATCCCACAAGGCAGAGAGCACAGCCTCAGCCCTGGAAAAGTTCACTGTGTTGTTGAAGAGAAAGGACAAGAACCTAAGAGAAAAATACCAGTCTGAGCCTGCACGTGCTCGGAGATAAATGGCAACAGTGTGGGTCAAGAACATGAGTCCCGGGATTCATGTGGAACCTCTCAATAACATGATGGGCATCCCCCTTCCTTAGGATATTTTATGAGTGGGGAGGTACAGAGGAGGTGGGAACTTGATTGTTTAATGTTAATGCTTGCACACAAATGCATAATGCTGGCCAGGCGTGGTGGCTGACACCTGTAATCCTAACGCTTTGAGGGGCCGAGGCGGGTGGATCGCTTGAGGTCAGGAGTTCGAGACCATCCTGGCCAACATGGTGAAACCCCATCTCTACTAAAAATACAAAAATTAGCCAGACGTTGTGGCGGGTACCTATAATCCCAGCTACTCGGGAGGCTGAGGCAGGAGGTTGCAATGAGCCAAGAGTGCGCCGTTGCACTCCAGCCTGGGTGACAGAGCAAGAATCTCAAAAAAAAAAAAAAAAGCATAATGCTGTTATTGATCCTGGGTGCAAACTATGAGCAGAAGCAGCTGTGAAATCTGCTCCAAGTTTGCACCTGGCAGCTGGTTTCCTGTTCATCAAGGAGCTGCTGAAAGAACCCAGAAGCACCCACAGCTCCCAGAATGTAGCAGCAACCTGGAGTGTTTACCTAATAGAACTAATGCTTCAAGAAGATGAAGAAAGTTTGAGCAACAGCGTGCAGTGTTATCAAATGGGAAGGAGACTGCTCCTTTTATCTCCAGCCATCAAAGTGCTCCACAAGTCAATATTAGGAGCTGCATTTTATAGATTGCACCATCATGGGAAGCTGGAGATTGTAAATCGGCATGAAGAAAAAAAAATGAAACGTTTATCCTTTTTTTCCCCAAGAAATCCACACATTAGAGAATCACTGAAAGGAAGGTGGATAAAAAGCCACAAAAGGGAACCTTTAACTTGGCTGCAGAGCAGCATTTGTGTTTTACAGGCACTTCGGGAGCATCTAGAGAGCGTGATTTGGAGTCTGCTGGCCAGGAGGCCACAGGAGAAACACAGGTCAGCCCCAGAATCATGGAGCACACATTTGCCTCGACCCCAGCTGTATTTTCTTTTCTGGGAAAATATCAGCCACTGGAATTAGGCCAGACACAGAAATCTGTAGATACAAAGCTCGCCAGCAGAGCAAGACTCAGAATGCAAGAGTGGCCCCAGGGAGGAATCAGGACCGAGCAAGAGGCGAGTGCTGATCCCAGAGCCGGCCTCCTTCTTCCCTGTCACCCTCAGAGGGTGGTGTAAATGAACCACAAGCCCGCAGCTGTCCTGGTGAGGAAGCCCAGAACAAGGCCCAAGCCAGCATACCCCAGAGAGTTAGACTGCGCCACACATCAATCAGCTGTTTGATTTGTAGAGCAACTTGTCAATTGAGAAGGACGTCAGTGCTGTGTTACAGGCTACTATTTGTTTATTCAGTAGCAATTACTGACATTCAGTAGCACATCTACCACATTCCAGGTTCTATCAGGCTTCGGTCTACAAACTGAAGCTGTCTCAGGAGCTGTTCTGTGTGCTCAGGAGCTTATGACCTTGTGCGGGAGACAAAGGCATCAACCAGCCATTGCAGCACAGCATAAAATACATCCATGCAGGCACAGAAGACGGTGGGAGCAGCTCTCGCCCCAGTGAGAAGGGAGGCAGGACTGAGGAGGAGGGCAGCAGCTTCCAAGAACCTTCCCACTTAAAAAAAAAAAAAAAAATAGCCCGGTGCGGTGGCTCGCTCCTGCAATCCCAACACTTTGGGAGGCTGAGGCGGGTGGATCACATGAGGTCAGGAGTTCCAGACCAGCCTGGCCAGCATGGCAAAACCCCATCTCTACTAAAATTACAAAAATTAGATGGGCATGGTGGCACGAGCGTGTAATCCCAGCTACTCGGGAAGCTGAGGCAGGAGAATGACTTGAACCCGGGAACCGGAGGTTGCAGTGAGCCGAGATTGCGCCACTGCACTCCAGCCTGGGCGACAGAGCAAGACTCAGTCTCAAAAACAAAACAAACAAAAAAAACCGTGTTTGTAGAGTATAGTTCTGTTCTTAAAATCGACAGTTTGCGAAACCCCTCATTTTGAGAGGCTCATTGGAAAGCAGCAGGTGCCACACGGAGCAAATGAAAAACAAAACTCTCTGTGCATAGTTTTATCGAAACTCCTGCATCTGCTTTAAGTCTGTTTAGTTGAAAATCCATTTAGAATATGCTCTAATTGATATATGTGACCTATAAGGAAGTGTCCCTCTTTTTTAAGAAAATATAGAAACGTGTTATTTGTTATAGGTTTTCATTGTACAAAGAAATTCAATGTGCTGAAAAGAACCAATAAAATACGGATAAAGTAGTGCCAATTAAGAAACAGTTATGTGACTCTTTATCTCTGAAATTATTTTAACTGGTACTTTGTTTTAGAATTACTTTTTAATGTAACAGCCTCCTGAACATCAGCTATTTGATAAGCGCTGCATGGAACTAAAAAGCATGCCGAGCTGTGGTGGATCCAATATACTTTGCTGTGCCTAATGGAGGACGATATTTAACTCTCAGATCCATTTCCCTTTTTTGCTCTAATGACATTTTCTCAGAAGTAATGCTCTCCACCCTTGGGCTTGGGTACAATAATGAGCTTGGAACAGGGGATAGGAGGCCCAGTGTCGATGGGCACACACACACACACACACACACACACACACACACACACACACACACACAGAGTGAAGTGCAGGAAGCTCTGTGGCCGTGTCAGCCCTTGCTGCCTGGGGACAGATGGAGGCAGGCTGCACCCTAGTCTGTGGCCTCAGAAGAAAAGCATCTTAGTTCTGCTGGTGGTGTTCAGCCTCAGCCTTTCCTTCACCGAAATTCCTACAGGTTATCCTAACTTCAAATAGGATAAATTAATTTTAATTTTTTATACGGAATGTTCGTTTAGGAAAACAGAGGATGGGTTTCTAGAGTAATCTCAAAATCCTGTTATTCAACCCACAATACAAAGGAAGCAGCATTGGTGTTCTTCCATGGAGCCTGAACATCATGGGTCCCACAGTGAGTCACAGCCTTCTGCACTCCCTGATCACACAGTGGGTCACACCCTAGACCCGTGGGTCGTACCACGGAACACATCGTGGATCCCACATATGGATTATACCCTAGGACACGGCCTGGATCACACAGTTTATTTGGAATTAGAGCTTGGAATGCCAGGAACAGCCACACAGTCACCCTGGCCTCCAGAGCAGGCCTTCCGCTGAACCCTTTGCTGTGGCTTCACTATGCCCTGAGCAGTCCAAGGCACAACTAATGGCCCGGGGTCTTCCGGCTGAAAGTGGGAATCGTGAGGAATGGGCCTAGGGTGATCAGTGAGCAGTAATGATAAGTACCCCCGTCTGTAATATGTGCTCCAACTCCTGCTAACCCACAGGTACAGAGGGAGAGCAGCTCAGCTATCTGGCCCGCTTCCGGGCTCCCTCCCCAGTTTCCAGACCCAGCCACGCAGCCTACTCTGGGGTCTTTGGACTCCATCTCTTACGTTTTTGTCTCCTTTCTTCCTTAATATCAGTATTTTCTTTCAGTTTCTCCTTATCAAAGCTTGCTCATACCCAGAACATTTTACTCGTTCCTGTGAAATTATTAATGGAGGTGAAGGTTAAGTCCATTACCAAATTTTTTTTAATTTAACAGCTTTTTTGAGATATAGTTGAAATGCATACAGAAAACAGCACATATTTAAAGTGTACAGTTTGGTTAGTTTTGATGTGTGTATACACCTGAGAGCATATCCATCACCTCTGAAAGTTTCCTCCTGCATGTTTGAGTTGATTATTTTATCATGGTAAGAACACTTAACATGAGATCTGCCCTCTTAAAAAGTTTTTAAATGTACAATACCATACTCTTCTATATGGGGACAATGTTGTACAGCAGAGCTCTACAACTTAATCATCTTGCATGTCTGAAAGCATGCAACTCCTTGAATAGCAACTCTCCACTTCCCTCTCTCCCAAACCCTAGAAATGACCGTGCTACTCTCTGCTTCTGTGAGTTTGACTATTATAAGTCCTCATATAAATGGAATCATGCAGTATTTCTCCTTCTGTGACTGGCTTAACTTAGCATACTGTCCTCCAGGTTCATCCATGTTGTTGCATCTGGCTGCATTCCCTTCTTTTCTTTTTTGAGGTTGAATAATATTCCATTGTATGTATGTTCCACATTTTCTTTCTTCATTCATCTTCCAGTGGACATTTAGGCTGCTTCAGTATCTTGGCTATTGCAAAAATTGCTGCAGCAAACATAAGAGTGCAGCTATCTCCTGGAGATTCTGATTTCAGTTCTTTTGAATATGTACCCAGAAGTGAGATGGCTGGATTTTATGGTAATTCTATATTTTGATTTTTTTAAGGAATTTCCATACTGTTTTCCATAGCAGCTGTACCATTTTAATTCCCACCGGCAGTGTACAAGGGTTTCAGTTTCTCCGCATCTTTGCCAACACTTACTAACTTTTGTCTTTTTGATAATGGCCATCCTAACAGGTGTGAGGTGATATCTCATTATGGTTTTGATTTGCTATTTTCCTCATGATTAATGACATTGAGCTTTTCATATACCTGTTGGACATTTCTATGTCTTTTTTTTTTTTCTGAGACACAGCCTTCCTCTGTCACCCAGGCTGGATTGCAGTGGCGCGATTTCGGCTCACTGCAACCTTCGCCTCCCAGGTTCAGGCGATTCCCCTGCCTCAGCCTCCTGAGTGGCTGGGATTACAGGCTCCTGCCAGCATGCCTGGCAAAATTTTGTATTTTAGTAGAAGCAGGGTTTCACCATGTTGGCCAGGCTGGTCTTGAACTCCTGACTTCAAGTGATCTGCCCACCTCGGCCTTTCAAAGTGCTGGGATTACAGTGTATGTCTTCTTTAAGAAAGGTCTATTCATGTCATTAGCCCATTTTTTAATCTGGATATTTGTTTTTTGTTTTGTTTTGTTGCTATTGAGTTGTAGGAGCTCTTTATATATTTCAGAGATTATCCCCTTATCAGATATAAGCATATCTCAGAGATATTGCAGGTTCAGTTCCAAACCACCCCAATAAAGTTAATATACAAAGAAAGTCACATGAATTTTTTTCTCAGTGCATATAAAAATTGTGTTTATACTATACTGTATCTATTAAGTGTGAAATCACATCATGTCTTTAAAAAAAAGCACACCTTAATTTAAAAATATTGATAAAAAATGCTAACGATCATCTGAGCCTTCAGTGAGTCCAGATCTCTTTGCTGGTGGAAGGCCTTGCCTCGATATCAGTGGCTGCTGACTGATCAGGGCAGTTGTTGCTGAAGACAGTTTCTTAGACTAAGACAACAATGAAGTTGATCACATCAGTTAACTCTTTCTTTCATGAAAGATTTCTCTGCAGCATGTGATGCTTTTGATAGCATTCTATTCATCGTAGAACTTTCAAAATTGGGGTCAGTCCTCTCAAACATGCTGCTTTATCAGCTAAGTTTATGGAATATTCTAAATCCTTTGTAATAGTTTCAACAATGTTCACAGCATCTTCACCAGGAGAAGATTGCATCTCAAGAAACCTCTTTCTTTGCTCATCCATAAGAAGCAACTCCTCACCCATTAACATTGTATCCAGAGATTGCAGCAATTTAGTCACATCTTCGGGCTCCACTTTTAATTCTAGTTCTCTTGCTATTTCTACCACATCTCCAGTTACTTCCTTTACTAAAGTCTTGAATCCCTCAAAGCAATCCATGAGGGTTGCAATCAACTTCTTCCAAATTCCTGTTCATGTTGCTATTTTGACCTCTTCCCATGAATCATGAGTGCTCATGATGGCATCTAGAATTGTGAACTGTTGCCAGGTTTGTTGTTGTTGCTGTTGTTTTGAGACAGGGTCTCACTCTGTCACCCAGGCTGGAGTGTGGTGGCATAATCATGACTCACTGCAGCCTCAACCTCCCAGGCTCAAGTGATTCTCCTGCCTCAGCCTCTCGAGTAACTGAGACTACAGGCATATGCCACCATGCTTGGCTAATCCAGAAGGCTTCCAATTTACTTTGCTTAGGTCCAGTAGAGCAATCGCTGTCTATGGCACTTATAGTGCTATGAAACATATTTCTGAAATAATAAGAATGCAAAGTAAAAATTACTGCTTGATCCATGGGCTGAAGAATGGATGTTGTGTTGACAGGCATGAAAACAATATTAATCTCCTTGTACACCTCCATCAGAGCTCTTGGGTTACCGGGTGCATAGTAAATGAGCAGTAATAATTTGAAAGTAATCTTTTTTTCCGAGGGATACGTCCCAACAGTTGGCTTAAAATATTCAGTAAACCATGATGTAAGCAGATATGCTGTCATCCAGGCTCTGTTTTTCCACTGATAGAGCACAAACAAAGCAAATTTAGCCTAATTCTTGAGGACCCTAGGATTTTCAGAATGGTAAAGGAACATTGATTTCAACTTAAAATTACCAGTTGCATTAGCACCTAACAAGAAGTCAGCCTGTCCTTTGAAGCTGTGGAGCCAGGGATTGACTTTTCCTCTTTACTTATGAAAGTCCTAGGTGGCATTTTCTTCCCACAGAAGGCTGTTCCACCTCCATTGAAAGCTGTGGTTTAGTGTAGCCACCTTCATCGGTGGTCTTAGCTAGATCTTCTGGTTAACTTGCTGCAGCTTCTATATTAGCATTTGCTGCCTTACCTTGTACTTGTATGTTATGGAGACAACTGTTTTCCTTAAACCTCGTGAATCAACCTCTGCTAGCTTCCAGCTTTTCTTCTGCAGCTTCCTCGCCTCTCTCAACCTTCCTAAAATTGAAAAGAGTTAGGGCCTTGTTCCGACTTAGGCTTTGGCTTGGGGGAATGCTGTGGCTGGTTTAATCTTCTATCCAGACCACTCAAACTTTCTTCAGTTCAGCAATGTGGCTATTTCACTTTCTCATTAGTGTGTTCACTGGAGTAGCACTTTTAATTTCCTTCAAGAACTTTCTCTTGGCATTCACAACTTGGCTGTTTGGCACAAGAGACCCAACTTTGGGCCTGTCTTGGCTTTTGACATGCTTTCCTCAGTAAGCTTAATCATTTCTAGCTTTGGATTTAAAGTGAGACAGTCTTCCTTTCACTTGAACACTTAGAGGCTATTGTAGGATTATTAAATGGCCCTGATTTCAATACTGTTATGTCTCAGGGCATAGGGAGGGCCCAGGAGAGGGAGAGAGATGGGGGAATGGCTGGTCAGTACAGCAGTCAGAACACACACACCATTTATCGATTGAGTTTGCCATCTTATATGGGTGCTATACGTGACACCTCAAAACAACTACAATAGTAACATCCAAGATCCCTTATCACAGGTCATTTTAACAGATATAATAATAACGCAAATATTTGGAATATTGCAAAGATTACCAAAACGTAACACAGAGACACAAAGTGAGCACATGCTGTTGGAAAAATGGTGCCAATAGACTTGCTCAACACAAGGTTACCACAGACCTGAAATTTATTAAAAATCTGTAAATTTGTATAAATGCAATATCTGCAAAACACAATAAAGTGAAACACAATAAAACAAGGTACGCCTTTATGTGGTTTACACATATTTTCTCCCATTCAATAGGTTGCCTCTTCGTTCTGTTGATTGTTTCCTTTGCTGTGCAGAAGCCCCTCAGTTTGATGTCATCTCACTTGCCAATTTTGTCATTGTTGCCTGTGCTGTTGGTGTCATATCCAAGAAATCATTGCCAAGACCAATTAATATCAGGAAACTTTTTTCCTATGTTTTTGTTCAATAGTTTTACAGTTTCAGGTCTTACAATTATGTCTTTAATCCATTTCAATTTACTTTTTGTGTGTAGTATAAGATAAAGTTCCAATTTCATTCTTTTGCATCTGCATATACAATTTTCCCAACACCATTTGTTGCAGAAACTATCCTTTCCTCATTTTATATTCTTGGCACTCTTGTCAAAGATCAATTGACTATATTTGTGGATTTATTTCTGGACTCTGTATTCTCTTCCACTGGTTTATGTATCTATCTTTATGCCAGTACCATATTGTTTTAATTACTATAATGTGTAGTATGTTTTGAAGTTAGGAAATGTGATGCTTCTAGCTTTGTTCTTCTTTCTCAAGATTACTTTGTCTACTTGGGGTCCTTTGTGGTTCCTTCTGAATTTTAGGACTGTTTTCTCTATTTTTGTAAAAAAAAAAAAAAAAAAAAAAAAAGTCATTAGGATTTCCCTGGGGATTGCATTGAATCAGTAGGTAGCTTTGGGTAGTATGGACATTTTAACAATATAAATCTTCCAATTTGTGAACATGGGATTTTTTTCCATTCATTTGTATCTTCTTTCATTTCTTGTATCACTGTTTTGTAGTTTTCAGTATAAAGATCTTTCTCCTCCTTGGTTAATTCCTAAGTGTTTTGCTATTTTTGATGTTGTTGTAAATGAGATTGTTTTTTAATTTCATTTTCAGATAGTTCATTGTTTGTATGTAAAACTGCGACTGATTTTATACATCAATTTTGTATCCTGCAACTTTGCTGAATTCATTTATTAGTTCTAATAGTTTTTTGGTGAAATTTTTATATTTTTGTATGTATAAGATCATGCCATCTGCAAGCAGATAATTGTACTTCTTCCTTTTGAATTTTGATGCTTATTATTTCTTTTTCTTGCCTATGTGCTTTGGCTGGGACTTCCTGTGGTGTGCTGAATAGAAGTGATGAGAGTGGGCATCTTTGCCTTCTTCCTAATCCTAGAGGAAAAGCTTTTGCTTTTTCACCATTAAATATAATATTAGCTGTGGACTTTTCACATACAGCCTTAACTATAGTCAGTTAAATTTATTCTATACCTAGTTTATTGAGAGTGTTTAATCATGAAATGGTGTTGAATTTTGTTTAATGCTTTTTTTGTATCTATTGAGATCACTGTTATTTTTATCCTTCACACTGTTAATGTGGTGTATCACATTAATTGATTTACACGTGTTGAATCATCCTTGCATTTCAGGGATAAATCCCACTTGGTCATAGTGCTGTTGAGTTCAGTTTGCTAATACTTTATTAAGGATTTTTGCATCTGTGGACATCAGAAATGTTAGCCTATAGTTTCTTTTCTTGTAGTGCCTTCATCTGACTTTGGTATCAGCATACACTGGCTTCATAAAATGAGTTTGGAAGTGTTCCCTTTATGTTATTGATGACGCGGTTTACATCTTTTTATGTTGTGTATCCATTAACACATTTTTATATAGTTAGTGTTAATACTTTGTCTTTTAACTTTTAAGTTAGAAGTAAAATTATTTACATATCAACATTACAGTATTCTGTATTTGTCTACATATTTACCTTTACAAATGAACTTTATACTTTCATAGGCTTTCTTATTGCTGTTTAGTATTCTTTCATTTCAACTTGAAAAACTCTCCTTAGCATTTCTTGTATGTCATATATGGTGGTGATGAATACCCTCAACTTTTGTTTGGGAAATTTTTTCTCTCTCCTTCTTTTTTTGGAGGATAGTTTTGCCAGGTATAGTGTTCTTTGGTTGGCACTTTTTTCTTTTAGAATGTTGAATATATCATCCTACTCCTTCCTGACCTGAAAGATTTTTGCTAAGAAATCTGCCAATAGTCTTATGAGGGCTCCCTTGTGTATGACAAGTTGCTTTTCTCTTGCTGCTCTAAAAGTTATTTGTCTTTGACTTTTGGCAATTTGATTATAATGTGTCTCAGTATGAACTGTTTTTTTTTTTTGAGATGGTGTCTCGCTCTGTCATCCAGGCTGGAGTACAGTGGCGCAATCTTGGCTCACTGCAAGCTCCACCTCCCAGGTTCACACCATTCTCCTGCCTCAGCCTCCTGAGTAGCTGTGTCTACAGGCGCCTGCCACAGCACCCGGCTAATTTTTTGTATTTTTAGTAGAGATGGGGTTTCACCGTGTTAGCTAGGATGGTCTCAATCTCCTGACCTTGTGATCCACCCACCTCAGCCTCCCAAAGTGCTGGGATTACAGGCGTGAGCCACTGTGCCAGGTCCTCAGTATGAACTGCTTTGGCTTTATCTTGTTCGTGATTCATTGAGCTTCACGAATCCAGATATCCATTTCCCTCTCCAGATTTGGGATGTTTTGACCATTATTTCTTTTAATAAGCTTTCTTCCTCAGTTTCTTTCTTCACCTTCTAGGATTCTCAAAATGTATATATTGGTTAGCTTAATGGTGTCCTATAACTTCCTTAGGCTATCTTCAATTTTTCATTCTTTTTTTTTTCCTTTTTACTCTTCTGACTAGATAATTTCAAATGACCTGTCTTTGAGTTTGCTGATTCTTTCCTCTACTAACTCAAGTCTGCTCTTGAGCCCTGTAGTGATTATTTTCAGTTCAGTTAATATTCTTCAGCTTTACAATTTGTGTTTCGTTCTCTGTTTTATAGTTTCTATTTCTTTGTTGATATTCTAATTTTATGCATACATAGTTTTCTGATTTCACTCAGTTGCCTGTGTTCTGTGGTAACTCTCTGAGCTTCATAAGATGATTATTTTTAATTCTTTGTCTGATCTCTGTTTATAGATCTCCATTTCTTTAGGGTAGGTTACTGGTGATTTATTTTGTTCATTTAGTTGTGCCCCATTTCCCTCTTTCTTCATGTTCCTTATAGCTTTATGTTGGTATCTGTCCATTTGAAGAAACAGCCACCGCTCCCAATCCTTATGGACTGGCTTCAGCAGGGAAAGATCTTCACCAATCAACCTAGCTAGAGATTCTGGGAAGCTCTCAAACTTTTTCTGTGGATGTGTCTTCCCTGGACTTGTGCATTTTAATTATAGGGATTTACTGGTTTCTTTTTTCAGGAGCCCATAATCTCTTGCTCCTTCTGGTGTCTCACTACTATACCATAGGCCAGGGCGCCCCACTCTTCTCCCTCCCTCCTTCTGGTGTCTCACTACTATACCATAGGCCAGGGCGCCCCACTCTTCTCCCTCCCTCCCTGGGGAGAAGTTGCGAGTTTTGCACCTTTTCCCAGTCAGGCAGAGCTGTGCTGGCCACAGCAAACTAACTGCCCCTTTTCTTTGTTCTTAGCTTCCCTCAGGGATTTAAACTATTCTTTGTCCCTCAGCACTCTGGGTGAAGCAAGATATAAATTGGTCCCTTGGGCAACACATAAAAAATTCAGAGTTGGATATTAATTCCACTCTGTCTTGGGGAGAGTGTGGCCAGGGTGGTCTTTCTGGGCACTGTGCTGTGCCAGCTTGGGGGCAGGCCCGACATGCATAAAATGGAACTGCCCTTTTTACCTCTTTTAATGCAACTGCTTTGGCTTTTTACTTATCTGGAGTACTGTGACTTCTTAACTGCATTCTAGAGCTCTCATAAAGGTGTTTTGGTCCATATATTTTGTTACATCAATTTTTCAGCGGGGCAGTAAATGAGGACTGGGACTTTCTATTTTGCCATCTTGCTGACATCACTCTCAAAAATAAAATTGTATTATTACATAGTTTAAACTCAAATAGAGACCAAAGGATGGTGTGTGAACATTTATAATTTTTTTCTACAGAGTTACCAGTCCAATTGGAAATCTCTGATTTCTCTCTCTGTCTCATTTACTCCTTAATCCTCCCTAGCAAGCATGGATTCTTAGTTATTCAGTTCTCCCTCTACAGGAGCAGAGGACGTGATTAGACCTGGTCAGGTCTCTCAGAAAAACATATCTACAAGGTGAACAGCTTTTTTCCTTGCTCATAGTAGCTGCCTTTCATAGACTACATTCCCTGTGTCATTCACTATCCTGTGTTTCCTTCGTCTTACCTGAAACTCCCTCGTGGGCAAGGGATGAGAGAAGTGAGAAAAAGAAGGAGAGGGAAGGACCCCCTCCCAGGTCAACTAGGAATGACCAGTCTCTGATGTCCCCAGCCCATGAACACCATGGAACTCCATATGGGGCAACTGCGCTGTTTGCAGACCACTGTGAAACACTGATATGTTTAATTCCTTCATGCGAAGAACAATTTTATCAATAAAAACTGTGTCCACAAGACATGTGTGTACAACACGAAGTGACTTCTGTGAGCACAGGGAGAAAACAAATGAAGGCCACCCAAATGAGAACAAGCAGAGGCTATTTATTTAGAACTTGCTATAGCAAAAGAGTTAGTGACCATCACTTGTGTTCGGCAGACTGAAAGACAGGCAGATGAGTGGGAAAGCTTTTTAGTGGAAAAAGGAAAGGCTTCAGATATTCCCTGATTGGAGGCTGTTGGCGTGAGGAAGCTGTAGGCTGGCTAAGTACAAAGGGGACATCCCATGCAATCGATTAGCAGAGCATCTTTGGGTTTCTCCAGTTGGTCGTAAGTAGGAGCAAAAATTAGTCAAGTTGTGGCCATTTGGAGCCACCTGTTACAAAGGTTATTGTTTGGCTTCCTGGAGTGGTTGCTGTTGTACTGGATACTGTCAATAGTAGTTGCCTTCCTAGGCCAGTTGCTGCAGGTTGTGGGTCAGACTATATATATTTTTATATGTAGCCTGGCCATTGCCTGTTTATTCAGTCCCTCAACACATATCTAGAGCGAAAACAATCATTTAAAAATAAGCAGAAAACCTCTGCTATACAAGGAAAGAACAGGCTCTAGGGCCAGGACCTGACTTGATTTCTGGCTCTGCCACCTCTGGCGTGTCACTGAGCACCTCCGAGCTCCCTTTCCTGGAGCATAAAATGAAGATGGGAATGTCGTCCAGAAAAATTGTTACGAAAATCTGCAAGGTGAGACCCATGCACAGAGCAGGGTCTGGTGATTGGGGTCTCCTGCCCTCCTTTTCCTGTCACTGCCAAGTTCACACTGAGGTCTAAAGGGCGAGGCCTAACACCTTCTCTGTCCTTGACACATTTGCATTTTATCAGGGACAAGGCCCAGGTTTGAAAAAACGGAACAGCTTCAGAGTTGTGGGATTCTTAAGGGGCATCTCCAATGCCAGCAACTAAACTGCATCACAAAAGTCAGGGAAGCTTGGATTGTGGTTTCTCCCACCCTTCCTATAAATACTTCTCTTCCTGGGGCCTGCCCACTAGGTACCCCTGCCGTATTCCATCAGTGAAACGCATGAACCAAAAAGTATTTGAGACAGATCTCAGTCGGTTTAGTTTCATTTTGCCAAGGTTGAGGACAGCCCAAGGAAAAAAGACACAAGTCACAGTAGGATTTGTGGACTGTGCTTTTTCCAAAGAGGATTTTAAGAATTTTAAAGAGGAAAGAGCAGACAGGAGGGGAAGGAGGGAAGAAAAAAAGGGAGAGTGGGTGCTGAGGTGAGTGCTCACAGTCTTGTGAGGCTTTGCTGAGTGCTCACTGAATCCACATGTGAAAGGAGGGGTAGAGTTATGTTAATTATGCGTTTGTCTCCCGCTCAGTAAATCTGCATTTTATATGAGATAAAGGAAATGTGGAGTAGAGGAAGAAGTCAAATACGCATATTTCTCAGAGGAATGATTTCTAGTCTTGTCTTTGTCCTGTACCTGTGAAGATACACTGTTAATTTGTATTGTCAGAGTGAAACGAAACAAAACTCCGTTTTAGGGCTCACAAAGAATTTCCTTGTGAGCAGTTAGTGAGGGAGGCCACCTGGGGAGATAGGTGACCTATCTTCTGTCTTTGTAGCCATCTGTTTAGGAACAAAAGGAAGGCAGTTTTTGTATGATTCAGTTCCCAAGTGTAACTTTCCCTTTGGCATAGTGAGTTTAGGGTCCCGAGATTTTATTTTCCTTTCACATTAAGGATAGCTAATGCTGGGTGTGGTGGTTCACACTAGCACTTTGGGAGGCCAAAGCAGGTGGATCACTTGAGCCCAGAGTTCAAGGCCAGCCTAGGCAACATGGTGAAACCCTGTGTCTACAGAAAAATACCAAAAAAATTAACCAGGCATGGTGGGGCACGCCTGTAGTCCCAACTACTCAGAAGGCTGAGATGGGAGGATTGCTTGTGCTTGAGCCCAGCAGGTCGAGGCTGCAGTGAGCCATGATGGTGCCATTGCACTCTGGCCTGAGCAACAGAGTGAGATCCTGCCTCCTAAAAAAAAAAAAAAAAAAAAAAAAGAAAGAAAGAAAGATAACAAGGCCAGGCGCAGTGGCTCACGCCTGTAATCCCAGCACTTTGGGAGGCCGAGGCGGGCGGATCACAAGGTCAGGAGATCAAGACCATCCTGGCTAACACGGTGAAACCCCGTCTCTACTAAAAAAATACAAAAAATTAGCCGAGCATGGTGGCGGGTGCCTGTAGTCCCAGCTACTCGGGAGGCTGAGGCAGGAGAATGGTGTGAACCTGGGAGGCGGAGCTTGCAGTGAGCCGAGATTGTGCCACTGCACTCCAGCCTGGGCGACAGAGCAAGACTCCGTCTCAAAAAAAAAAAAGAGAAGATAACAAATGAGCACAGGGATTGCTGAGCAGCTTGCAAGTTTAAATAAAGTGGTCAGGAAGGCTTTGTTGAGAAAGTGGACATTTTAGCCAGGGTCTGGAGGAATCAAAAGAGGGGACCAGGTCATTCTCTGGAGAAGAGCAGTGGGATATGGCGAGCCAGGTGCAGATGCCCTGAGGTTTGCGTGAACTGATGCGTTCAAGGAATAAGCCACAGGCCCGTGGTCAACCAAGGAGGAACATATAAGGTGCTAAAAGGACCTTGGGTTTTACTTTGGCTATTTGTAATAATTCAAGCAGCCAGTAGAAGCTGGGAGCAGGGTGGGTGGTAGTAATGGAGTGATGAGAAGTGGTGAAGTTCTAGATAGAATTTGAAGGCAAATTAACAATTTGCTGATGAACATATGAAAAAAAAAGCTCAACATCGCTAATCATTAGAGAAATGCAAATCAAAACTACAATGAGATACCATCTCACACCAATCAGAATGGCTATTATTAAAAAGGCTATTATTAAAAAACAGATGCTGGTAAGGTTGTGGAGAAAAAGAAATGCTTATACACTGTTGGTGGGAGTGTAAATTAGTTTAACCATTGTAGAAAACAGTGTGGCGATTCCTCAAAGACCTAAAAACAGAACTACCATTCGACGCAGCAATCTCATTACTGGGTATATACCCAAAAGAATATTAATAATCCTACCATAAAGACACATGCACGCGAATGTTCATTGCAGCACTATTCAAAATAGCGAAGACATGGAATCAACCTAAATGTCTGTCAGTGGTAGATTGGATAAGAAAAATGTGATACATATACACCATGGAATATTATGCAGCCATAAAAAAGAATGAGGTCATGTCCTTTGCAGGAACATGGATGGAGCTGGAGTCCATTGTCCTTAGCAAACTAACGTGGGAACAGAAAACCAAATACTGCATGTTCTCACTTATAAGTGGGAGATAAATGATGAGAACACATGGACCCATGGAGGGGAACAATATACACTGGAACCTTTCAGAGGGTGGAGGTTGGGAGGAGGAAGAGGATCAGGAAAAATAACTAATGGGTACTAGGCTTAATACCTGGGTAATGAAATAATCTGTACAATAAACTCTCAAGACACAAGTTTGCCTATATAATAAACCTGCACATGTACCTCTGAACCTAAAATAAAAGTTAAGAAAAAAAAAGAAATCAGTCTTAAGCAAACACGCTAAACAAGTCTACTAGAAATAGGTATATGGATTGCTTATATCTTCATAAATACATGACAGTGTTAGAAGATAATTTAATTTACTACTAAGAATACAATCAATTATTAAATAAATAATGTACCAGACAAAATACCTAGCAGTTTAAAAAAAAAAGTTGCATTCTTTATCAGATTACCAAGGTAATACATGTTCACAGGGGGAAATTTGAAAAGTAAGGATAAAGAATAAAAAGAAAAAGAAAAGAATCTTATGTGACATAATCATTTATTCTTACATTTTCTTAAATTTTTAGTGCAAATCGTCATTCATTTTTCAAGAATCTGAAAAATGATTGGCATTTATCATTATCTTTAAGGTTAGATAGTGACATTTGATTTAAGTCATTCAGAGACAATCAGCCATAATGCAAGTGTGCTATGTAATCAATACGGCAGAGTCAATAGGGTCAGGGATTTTACATTCTGTCTTTGTTTCAAAGTTTTGGTAATATGATGCACCTTTTATTTTTCTAAATATGATTATAAGTTATTTAAATGGAATAATGTTTATGAAAGACCTCTCAACGTCCTTTATAAAATCATTCACAGATTCATCTCTTATAGCCAAAAAATCAAAACTGTACATGAAAATGGATTTTCCCCTGCTCTATCTACTTGCAAATAATAATTAGATCACAACCATCCTCTAGCTAAGGTTTCAATCACTTTACCGCCAGTGGATATTTGTTCTCAGTGTTTCTCTGAACAGCATTAACAATTGCCCTAATAAACCAATTCTAAATAAGAGAATTGTACTGTACTGAGACGATGATCTGTGACTTGTTTTATTCCTCCTAATAACTATATGTAGTGAAGAACGGTTAATGTGTTCTTTTCTGGCTTTTTTAAATTATAGTTTGTCTTAATGGTCTCAAAATTTCATGATGAATATTTTGTCAAGTTGTTTCCATTTTTAAAGCCATGACTTTAGAAAGCAAATTTAATACAACTGCCATGAACTAAATGGTACACAAACTAACAAAAAGAAAATAAAAAATTTGCTGATGAATTGGATGTAAATAGGAGAGAAGGTGAGGAGTCAAGGCTGATTGTCATTTGGTGGGGACAGATAGAGCTAAAATGTATTGAGGACCTCATATATGTACTATATATTCTCCAAACATCACAGCTATTTAAAAACATTATAACTATATAAATAGTTGAAACTGTTGTGTCTGAATTCTATCATTAAAAAAAATGTATCCTCACAATTTAAATGAAGATACCAGTCACGTGATGGTTGAGGATTGAAGGAGTGGAGGTGTTTGATGTGGATTTTTTTTTTTAATTTATCTTCTTTACAAATGACAGGAAGACTGACAGCAGCAAAGATGTATTGCAAAACAGTCAGGGTTACCAGATAGTCATGTTATTATAAAAGGTACCTAGTATTGCTGTATTTCAGCCTGAGTTTAGGTGGATAAAATCCAAGTCCTCGGTTTCTTCCTTTGATGACACTGGCATTTTATTCAAACAGAGGGAAACTGAGACCATCAGGCGGCTGAACAGCTGAGCCTGCCTTAAATACAAGTGGAAGAAGAAATCCACGAAAATCTGGGTTCCTCTTATCTAAGTCATGCAATCTGTTGATATTAAATTGCTTGTGCCCTGGATGTGTAGTTGGGTTGTAGCTTTTGGAGACAAATCTAGCACACCTACTATTCCTTGAAGCATTTGAGTGGCTGATGCCTCACCCTGGAAGAATGGAAGCAGGCTGCCATGGACAGTGCAGAGCTGCGCTCATACCATGCTGCAGCGGCCATGGACAGTGCAGAGCTGCGCTCACACCATGCTGCAGCGGCAACATCAAGACATTTACAGCAGCATGTGTGTGCGCCAGCAATAGAGTGCAAGAGACAGATGTCCCTGGGAGTTGGTGGACCACACAGCATACCTACTTGCTGTTTTTTGCTTGTGTTCCACAGCAGGGCTCCTCAACCTTTAATATACATTTGAATCCCCAGGGATTTTGATAAAATGCAGATTCTGATTTAGTAGGTCTCAGGTGGGGCCCACAATTCTGTTTTCCCAGCAAGCACCACATGATGCTTATCAGGCTAGACTGTGTATTTTGAATAGCAAGGTGAGTCTAGACCAGGAGTTAGCAGACTGTTTCTGTAGGATGAATAGTTTAGGTTTTATAGACTAAGTGGTAAAATCAAAGATTATTATGTAGATACTTACGTAAGAAGAGAGAAAACAAATTTCCACCAAATTTTTATTAATGAAATCTAAAACATAAAATATAACAAAAATAATTGTGTACAATTTTTTGTAAGATAAGTCTACTAATAAAAAGAATGAAACTGTTTTGGGGGAGGGATAACATTTCACTAAATTAATGTTCAAAGTAAGTGCTCCCATTATCAAAATCAATAGCAAATGTCATCTGTCAATGCTGACTCGTAGTGCGACGTTATGTGTTTCATCTTTGCAAATGTCTTTTCACTCAGACAGATACTGCCAAATATGGATGTCAGTGCACAAGCTTGTGATTTTTAATTGAGCATATTCATCATTTGGAAGACATCTATAAATTGTGTTTGATTCTTCTCTTGATATCTGCCTTCTGTCATTGCATAACATTGCGAACTAACCACTTCCAATTGAAATTGAAGTGGAAGCTTCTCAATTGCACAGTTAAATGGATGTCGAAATTTGGAAATTTCCTTTGTACTTTTGTCAAGTTGTAAAAAGGCTCCTGGGATTGTCATTTGAGCTTGGAAAATATTTCTGCTGCAAATTTGTGTGGAAATGGATAGCTCACTTCCTATTTTACCTTTTGACAGCACAGTAAGTATGCAAAGCACCTTGACATTGTTTATGATTCAAGCAACATAAATATCCCTAAATAACTTTATTGCAATATAAGATTTGCATATGGATGCAATTTTACCTTATAATTTTAGGTAGAATTACTTAAGAAACAGGTCTTCAGCAAAAGCCAATTTTCAAAGCAATTCAGTGTTCAATAATGGAGAGTGTCAAAGGTTCTTCTCTTCCAGAAAAGTGTTCATCTCAGCTCTAAGTTCAAAAATTCACAATAAAACTTTACCACTGCTAAGCCACCGTACTGCTGTAAGCTAAGTCAGGATACTCAGCTTCTGTTTTTAACAAACATTAATGAAACTGACGATGTTCACAGAAGTAAATTTCACTCCTGATGCTAAGGGTTCAAAAACTCATGACAGATTCAAACATTGTCTGCAGAGCACTTGCTAGTGAATAGTAAGATAAATACCGATGGGATTTTAAAACCTTACATTTAACAAGCTTTGTAAATTTGTCCAACTAAACCTTTTTCTGCTCCACAGATATTTTTACCACCATCAGTGGTCACTCATCTTAGTGGATTCCACTTATTCAGGTTCACTGAATTAATTTTCCTTAATGTCTTTGAAAATAGTCTCACCGGCCGGACGCGGTGACTCAAATGCCTGTAATCCTAGCACTTTGGGAGGTTGAGGTGGGCAGATCACCTGAGGTCAGGAGTTCGAGACCAGACTCGCCAACATGGTGAAACCCCGTCTCTATTAAAAATACAAAAGTTAGCCAGGCATGGTGGCAGGTACTTATAATCCCAGCTACTCTGGAGGCTGAGATAGAAGAATCTGTCTCTGGTAGCCAGCCACCATGCCTGGCTAATTAGAGTCTAACATGCCTGGCTAGTTAGAGTCAGGTTTTCACGATGTTGGCTAGGCTGGTCTCGAACTCCTGACCTCAGGTGATCTGCCCACCTTGGCCTTGAACCCTGAAGGCACAGGTTGTGGCGAGCCAAGATCATGCCGTTGCACTCCAGCCTGGGAGACAAGAGTGAAACTCTGTCTCAAAAAATAAATAAATAAATAAATAATAAATAAAATAGTCTCACCATAGCTGATTCACAAAGCCAGTTCACAGAGGCTAAATTTTCAGTTCCTTTGAACTCAGCATTGACTCCTTGAATAAACAGTAACAACTGAGCATCATCGGTGTTAACATCACTAGCCAAGGAAAGCCACTCAAAATTATTCACCTTGGTTTTGAATTGACAAATAATGTTGTTCCCGACATTCTCAATTCTCCAAACAACTGTTCTCGCCAAAAGACTAACAGTTTATTTTCTCTGGACACATTTCTTCAGCAGTTGCAATCAAACATGATTTAATTAACTTACCACCAGCAAATGATTTTTCCTGCTTGGCTAACAAATGAGCCACTCAGAAACTTGGGTAAAGAAAATTCTGCTGTGATGAGGCATTCCATTTTAAGTTTTCTGATTTTTCTGACCATTGCTTTTCTGTGAGTTGGGGATATTGTGGAGAGTGGTAGGTCTGCTAACAGTGACATGTATTATATATTCTTCTAGCAGAGATATAGCATCATTGCATAGTACAACAGTGCTTTGCCATGTAATTTGTTAGCAAATAAAGCACCCTTCACTGTACCATAAAGATGGGAGGCTCTAAGTCCACTTGTTGTTTCTTGCTTTGACAAAGTAGGTATTTACTGATAATAAAATGTTGGCCGGGGTGGTGGCTGACACCTGTAATCCCAGCAATTTGGGAGGCCAAGGTGGGCAGATCACCTGATGTCAGGAGTTTGAGGCCAGCCTAGACAACATGATGAAACCCCATCTCTACCTGAAAATACAAAAATTGGGCAGGGCGCGGTGGCTCAGGCCTGTAATCCCAGCACTTTGGGGGGCCGAGGCAGGTGGATCACCTGAGGTCAGGAGTTTGAGACCAGCCTGACCAACATGGGGAAACCCTGTCTCTACTAAAAATACAAAATTAGCTGGGCGTGGTGGCGCATGCCTGTAATCCCAGCTACTCAAGAGACTGAGGCAGGAGAATCACTTGAACCTGGGAGGCGGAGGTTGCGGTGAGCCAAGATCGCGCCACTGCACTCCAGCCTGGGCAACAAGAGCGAAACTTCGTCTCAAAAAAAAAAAAAAATTAGCCAGGCATGGTGGCGCATGCCTGTAATCCCAGCTACTCCAGAGGCTAAGGCAGGAGAATCACTTGAACCTAGGAGGCAGAGGTTGCAGTGAGCCAAGATCGTGCCACTGCACTCCAGCCTGGGTGACAGAGTGAGACTCTGTCTTGAAAAAAATAAAAAAATAAAATGTTGTAGTCTGTACAACATGAAAACAGGCCAAGGCCACAATACATAAATGGAGGATTGTGGCTGTGTTCCAATAAAACTTTACAAACACTAACATTTGAATTTCGTATAGTTCTCACATGTCATGAAATCATCCTCTTTTTGTTATTTTGCAGCCATTTAAAAAATGTAAAAATCATTCTTAGCTCATACAAAAACAGGCGGCAAGACAGATTTAGCCCACAGGACTTGGTTTGCTAATGCCTGGTCTAGACTCTATAGACAACCCCAAGCATATGAACAAGATATTCATTCTAAAACGTCATTTTATCAAGAACAGTAACTACCCCCATGTATTACTATGAAAGAGGCACATAGTGCTATTCAAATACTTATCAAGTACATACAGGAACCTCAGCAGGTCCTTCACACACAAGGTGGTGTCATCCAGGCACCCTGAAGTGCTCCAGCCCTTTGCATTAATATCCCAGAAAAGGAGGCGGGGCCCTGCAAGAAGCCCAGCCCCCTCCCGTGATATCTGAGTGTCCTTGGAGGTCCCACTCCCCTTTCTTCTGTCCACGGGCCCTGGGAGTCACTCCCCTCTTTTCTGACACAGCCTGTCTCTCCTAGTGGGTGGCACAGTACAGGAGTGGACCTAATGGGAGTGTGGCACCTCTTCCCCACTCTGCACAGACCCTTTTCTACACAAAAAGAATTCCCTTCTCTTCTGAGCTGAAAGGCAGGCTTGGCTTGGGATGAGAAGGAACCGGTCTTCGGAAGGGGGTCGTACCCTCTTGGAGAGAGTGGAAAATAGCTGAGAGCCTATTGTAGTCATTTCCTCTTGCTGCTGTCTTGAATTACCGCAAACCTAGTGGCTTGAAACAGCACAAATTTATTATCTTACCCGTCCTTAGGTTAGAAACCTGTATTAGTCTGTTCTTGCATTGCTAGAAAGAAATGCCTGAGACTGGGAAACTTACAAAGAAAAGAGGTTTAATTGGCTCACATTTCCACAAGCTGTACAGAAAGCATGATGCTGGCATTTGCTCAGCTTCTAGGGGGGACCTCAGGAAACTTACAATCATGGCAGAAGGCAGAGGGGGAACAGCACTTTACATGGCCGGAGCAGGAGCAAGAGAGAGGGTGATTCTAAACAACGACATCTTACAGAAGCTCATTATTACAACGACAGCACCGTGGAAGGATGGTGTTAAACCACGAGAAACCACCTCCATGATCCAGTCACCTCCCACCAGGCCACATCTCCAACACTGGGGATTCCAATGTGACATGAGATTTGGTGGGGACACAGATCTAAACCATATCAAAGCCCTACAGGAGTCTCCCTGCACTGGGGTCAGGGTCAGCAGGGCAGGTTCCTTTTTGGAGGCTCCCAGGGAGAATTCACTTCCTTGCCTGTCCCAGCTGCTGTAGACCACCTGCATTCCTTGGCTGGTGGCCCCTTACTCACCTCCAACACCATCAGCTTCTCATGCTGTTGTCTCTGCTTCTGCCTCCTCCCTCTCCTCTTCCACTTTTAAGGACCCTCGTGATGGGGTGGGTCCCACTAGAATAATCCAGGCTCATCTCCCTTTCTCAAGGTCAGCCGATTTGTAACCTAATTCCCTGTGCCAGGGAGCCTGACATATTCACAGGCTCTGGGAGTAGGATGGGGACACCTTTGGGGCCCAGATCCTCCAGCCACACCCTTCCTCTGCCTGGGCACCCTACCCTGCTTCTGCCCACACACTCTGCCCTTTCTCACTACAGAAATTAAAAAGCATCTCGTTTGCTAGTGTTTTCTCTCTGTTTCTTTTTGTCTCTCTCTCTCTCTCTTTTTTTTTTTTTTTTGTCTTTTTAAATTTCAGGCCATGATTAGAAAAGGGTTTCAAGCAGTGCTCTTCAAAATTCACTGTACATCAAACCACAGGCGGTCTCACGCAGATTTTGATTGTGTCTGAGCTATACCCCGGGTTTTGATTCCTTAGGCCTGAGGTGAGGCCCTAGGAGTCGCATTTCTAGCAAGCTCCCAGGTGACGCTGATCCTCCTGTTTCAGAAACTTTGAGCAGCACGCTGTGGATGCCAGCCTGCTGCTGTGTTGAGAGGTGGTTTGACCACACTTTGATGGTAGCACTGTGAGTGTGCTGGGCATTTGGCGTTATCAGTCTTGGCTTCTCAGCATCTGAACCTGGCTGTATTTGAGAACTCCCCTGGCGTGTAAGCTTTTACAAGCTCTTCCTCTTATGAGGCAGAGCCCTCCCCGCAACTGGAGAAGCTGAAAAAGCCAGACAGGCCCTTCCCAGCCCCTAAGGCAGCTGCGGCTCAGCTGACAGCAGACACCCCAGTGGACTCACTGGCCCCACCCTAGAAACCAGCACACCAAGAAACAGGTGCTACATTCAGTGCCACATTCAGTGCCAGGGAAAGCAGTGGTGGCAGTTCTGGCCGCTGGTCCAGGGTCTGTACTGTGATGTACTGGGCTGCTTTGTGTGCACCCAAGGCAGGGGCAACAGCTCGCTTCCCTGGTTTGGTTCTGCTCTGTCACTGTGGACGTTGTACCTAGCTACAGAGACTCCAAACTCTGGTCTGCAAGCAATCTATTTCTTTTGAGTTTTGTTTGTTTTCTGTTTCATTTTTAGAGGTTTTTTTTTTAAGAGCAATTTTAGATTTACAGAAAAGTTGAGCAGAAAGTACAGAGTTCCCATTTACCTCCCCCCACAGGGTCCCCTATTAACATCTTGTATTAGTGTGACATATTTGTTACAATCAGTGAACCTGCACTGACACATCGTCATCACCCACAGTCCACAGTTTACATTTGGGGTCCACTCTTGGTGTTGTACATTCTGTGGGTTTGGGCAAATGTATAAGGCCATGTATCCACATTATAGTATCACACAGAATAGTGTCACTGCCCTAAAAACCCTCTGTGTTTCACCTGTTCACCCCTTCCTCCCCTCCAGCCCCTGGAGCCACTGATCTTTTCACTGTCTCCATGGTTCTGCTCTTTCCAGAGTGTCACATCCTAAGAATCACAGAGTGTGCAGCATTTTCAGGCTGACTTCTTTCACTGAGCAATGTGTGTTAGTATAATTTGTATTCACTTCCTAGGACTGCCCTGATAGAGCACCACAGGCTGCGTGGCTTATACAACAGAAGTGGACTTTCTCGTAGTTCTGCCTGCTGAAAGGATGTCCCTTCCCCACTGTCCTTCAGCGATGTCCCAGAAAGACGCTGCAGTGCTGCAGCTGTCCTCTTAGCGGGGGTGCTTGCAAATCGTGCAGAACCATCCACACACATGACCTGAGTCTTCTTTTCCTCTGTCGACTGATTGTAGGGAACTTCCAATGAGGCTGTAGGTGCAGGCAGGGGACCGAAGGTATGATAGCAGGAGTGGGGATGACAGGAATTTGGGCCACTTCTGCATATAACTTCCTGGTGCCTTCGGGGCCTGCTCAGGCCCAGTCACGACTACCCACTTCCATTTGATGATGGAGTGCTGCTGTGCACGCCTGATGTTATAGTGTCAACCCCCAGCACAGGTCCCGTGGTAACTCAGTGGCCTGTAGTCAAGCATTCAGCGTCTACAAAGACCCAGGAGCAGGCCAAGTGTTGTTTCTTAAAAGGAAAGTCCTTATCCCCAGAGAGTGGTAGTTCCTTACTCCAAAATCCTAGAGACTTGTGCTGCAATTTGCTTGTAGGGGCCTGCCAAAGGCTCCAAACAGCATCTCCATCTGCCTGTGACACCTCAAGCACTGTGGGATCTGCTGGGTCATATGGCCCGAAGGGGAGAGCAGCTTGCACAGCAGCCTGGACATGTTGCAGAGCCTTCCCTTGTTCTGGGCACCACTCAAAGCTAGCAGCTTTTTGGATCACTAAATAAGTGAGCTGGAGTCACACACCCAAACGTTCGGGGCTGCCTCCCACAAAATCATGTATTGAAGTCCTAACCCGCAGCCTCTCAGAATGTGACTGCATTTGGAGATTGGGGATTTAAAGGGTAATTAGGATAAAATGAGATTAGGATGGACCCTAATCCAGTATGCCTGTTGTCCTTATAAGAAAAGGAGATTAGGACACAGACAGGCACAGAGGGAAGACCATGTGAAGACCCAGGGAGAGGACGCCATCTGCAAGCCAGGGAAAGAGACCTCAGAAGAGACTAACCCTGCCGACACATTGGCCTTGAACTTCTAAGCTCCAAAATTGTGAGAAAATAAATTTCTGTTGTTTAAGCCACCCAGTCCGTGATACTTTATTATGGCAGCTCTAGTAAACGAATATATCATCCTTTTGGCTTTTCCAGAATGTTGTATTGTTGGAATCATATAGTATGTAGCCTTTTCAGACTTCTTTCACTTAGTAAAATGCATTTAAGGTGCCTCCATGTCTTTTCATGGCATGATAGTTCATTTCTTTTCATCATCAAATAGTAGTTTGTTTATTCATTCACCTGTTGGACATCTTGGTTGCCTCTAAGTTTTGGCAATCATGAGTAAAACTGCTGTGAGCATTTGTGTGCAGGTTTTTGAGTGGATGTAAGTTCTCAACTCATTTGGGTAAATACCAAGGAGTGTGATTGCTGGATCATGTGGTAAGAGTATATTTAGCTTTGCAGGAAACTACCAAACTGTCTTTTAAAGCAGCTGTAACATTTTGCATTCCCACCAGCAATGAATGAGAGTTCCTGTTCCTCCACATCCTCACCAGCATTTGGTGGTGTTGGTGTTTTCAATCTTAGCCACCTTGCCTGTGACTGTCCGGTCCCAGCACCATCTTTTGAAAAGACTATCCTTTCTCCATTGACTTGCATTTGCTCTTTTGTCAAAGATCAGTTGACGGTATTTCTGTGGGTCTGTTTCTGGGCTCTCTCTTCCATTGATCTGCATGTCTGTTGTTGCACCAGATCACTGTAGCTTTATGTTATAGTGAGTCTTGAAATCATGTAGTGTCAGTCCTCTGACTTCATTCTTCTTCAATATTGTGCTGGCTGTTGACTTTCCCTTTAGCACATTCCTTTTCTGACTAAATTAGCCAGAGTTGACCTCTGTTAAGAATTTAATAGGCCTTGGTGAACAATAATTCACCATTTCCACTCTATCTTCTTCCTCTTTTAGGATTCTTAGGAACCTAGATTTCTTGGATTCTCTATTGTCATTTCAGATTTAAACAGCAAATGCCACTGCTTATTAATAACCATTTGTGCAAATCTCTGTGCTGTGAACACTGATGAATATAAGCAAATCGAAGTGGACCGCAGAATTCAGTGAGCAGAAGAAGCTGTCTCTGAGCTCCTGGGCCTCTGCCCCTCTCTGGGGCACCTCCGCGCCCTGGGGTTTCTTCTCCATGTTTATCCTGGGATCTTCTGATCCACCGTGCCAGTGGGCACTTCCTTCCTGGACGGTGGGTCCTTCTTTCCTTTTCTGCCTCTGGGGTAGGCTTTCAGCGTGGAGTTGCTGTTGCTCTGTTAATACCCTCCCATGCCTGAATCAACCATGTCCTAATAGAATTATGTAACCATGAGTCAAAGCATGAGATTCATCATCAAAAACAGACGGGTAGTGTTAAGTTCCACAACAAAATCACACTGCCTTCATTGTTTGTTTTAAAATAATCAAAATGAATCCTAGCCAAAACCCCAGTGTTTAAGACATAAAATCAAGCCTGCGCTGGTTGGACAGAATGGGACAGGTTGTAGGGAAAAGTAGTCTTTTTTTTTTTTTTTTTTCTTAAGAAGGTTAGAAAACATTTGAGATCAGGCAGCAAAGCTTTCTTTAGTGACACCAGGAACGAGGCTGCTTGGGGTCCTCGGTAGCAGCCTCTGCGTGTGTCCTCCACACCCCCAGCCCTAGTCCACGCTGGGTGCCCCTCCCTCCTTGCTGTTCAGTGTAGGCCCTTCCCTGCTCACACCCTGTGCCCTCTGCTCTCACTGGGTCCCCACTACCACCCTGTCCAGCCCTGCAAGTCCCCTCCCTGGGCTCAGCAGCTTCCCGGTGCACCCTCTCTACCAGCTTCTCTGCTGCCCTCCATCTGGGCGGAGCTGCAGGGTGTCAGGCATCCCAAGCCTGGGAGTCCCCACACTTTCCCACCTGCCTTGTGGGGTAGCAGCCCCAGACCCTGTCCCTGCTGCCTCTCACTCCAACTGCACTTCTTCCCTCTGAGGCCGTGTCCTTCCCCCCTTTTTCCTGGGCCATCTTTTTATTTCTTTATCTACCAGCTACCTTTTCAAATAAATGTGAACCCTGGAGTTTGAGACCAACCTGGGGAAGAGACCCCTCTCTACAAAAAATAAAAAATTACCTGGGCATGGTGGTGCCCATCTGTGGTCCTAGCTACTGCAGAAGCTGAGACAGGAAGATCACTTGAGCCCAAAAGGTCGAGGCTTCAGTGAGCCGTGTTTGCACCACTGCACTCCAGGCTGGCCACAGAGGTAGACCCTATCCCTTAAAAAAAAAAAAAAGAAAAGAAAGAAAAGAAAAGAAAAAGAAAAGAAATTTGAGTACAAAATACGAATTGGTTCAACGAAAATATCTTTTACATCACAGTGCAGGAGGTGGAGGTGTAAAGAGGGCACCTCAGGACGCAGCAGGTGAAGGTCCTATCCACAGTAGGAAGAGGTGGGGGAATGTGCCTTGGGGTCAGCATCATAGGGGCTTGAGCCTCGCCGCCGTCTTCACTGGGTGAGCCACCCTGAGTCACTTCTGCAACTTTGTGTCTTAGTTTCCTGGGAGGATCCTTGTGGGATTACATGTGAAGCCTCTGGACACTGATCGCATTTGGCTTCCCTTCCCAGAGGCCCATGGTGTAACAAAGAACCAGCTTAGTTGCTCACCTCACGTAGAGTCCAGTTAAAAACAGTGACTTGTGATACCAAAAAAGTGGGCCAGGCATGGTAGCTCATGCCTATAATCCCAGCACTTTGAGAGGCTGAGGGGGGCAGACAGCTTGATCTCAGGAGTTCCAGACCAGCCTGGGCTACATGGTGAAACACCGTCTGTACAAAAAATACATAAATTAGCCAGGTGCAACTGTAGTCCCAGCTACTTGGGAAGCTGAGGCAAGAGGATTGATTGAAACCAGGAGGTCAAGGCTGCAGAGAGCCAAGATGGTGCCACTGCACTCCAGCCTGGATGACAAAGTGAGATCCTGTGTCAAAAAAAAAAAAAAAGAAAGAAAAAAAAGTGAATTTATTCCAAAGCTAGCTTTGCAGGGGCACAAAGTGTCCTGCCTTTAAATGTGGCACTTCCCCTTTGGAGCAGAAAGCAGGCATTTTTATAAGGTAAGGGAGGAAATGAGCAAGGGCAGGGCCCCCTTGCTATGGGGCAGTTGTTACCTACCAGGCAGTTATCTATGGGGCAATTATCTAACAGGCAGTTGGGTTGGCACCTTCCTGGGCAGAAATAAGTTGTAAAGGTGGCCAAGTGGGCATGCTTTCGACGTGCCCTCCTTAATGGGTGTGAGTTCCAGGGAGACACCCTGGAAGTGAGAGCTCCACTGGGGGCCATGCTTTGGTTGCCATCAACTGGCAGCTCTCCAGGAGATATCCATCTAGGATTTAGATGAACTTGCCCTGTAGGGAACATCTGGTGAAGGGGAGGTGAAAGGTTATATTTGCATTTCTAAAAGGCGAAGCAAAAAGCAGGGAACAGGGGAAATCAGGAGAGGAGAAAAGAAGAGAAAATAGTAAGAAAATAATTAAACTATCTCTTAGAAAAATGAGGGTTATTGGCTACAAGAGAATGTCCTGTCTACGGCTTTCCTAGCGTGAGCTCAGCCTCGCTGCTCAGGAAAACTCCCCAGTCCGACGCTGGTCACGATCCTTGAGCCACAATGTCGCTGGCTCTCCAGGGGGATGGTGTAGCCTCTAGAGCCTCAAGCCATTTTTAGATGGAGGCCTTTCCCCTTTCTGAGGTTTTGCCTCTCATTCCATGTTGGGGCTTTTCTGCTTTGTTTATAAGCCGTGGAGGAGCTGATCGGCCTCGCTCAGGAACTGGGGTTTTTGGAATTGCCTTCCTGGGCTCTCGGCCCTTCCCAGTCCACAGCTCTGACATGCCTTGTCGGTATCCACACACTCCACGGTGACCCGGCAGACTGGCCTTCGTGTTGAATGTCCCTTTAAGAAGAGATCTAAAATGCCCTTTTCCGAGAGTGTTGATACTTGTTTTTAAATGCTGTCACCTTGAAATGAAGTCCAGGTGATGGACACAGTTTCTTAGGTAGAATCCATGTATTCTGTTCTCTTTTTCCCCGCTCGCACCTGTCTCCCATCTGACATAAATGAAGCCTCCAGGCCTGCTGTCCTCCTCCATCCCTCCTCACCCAGCCTACTTCTCCTGGCTGACAGCATCAGCATTCACTCCTTGGCCTTGGCTGGTACCTCAAAGGGATCCTGCCTCCTGGCTGTCTTTTGTCACCCGCACCCCGCTGGTCACCCTGACCTGACAACCATAACTCCTCCTGTAACCACCTAATGGGTTTACCTTGCCTGCTGCCTAGACAGAGCCGATTTATCAAGACAGGAACTGCAATGGAGAAAAAGTGATTCACGCAGAGCCAGCCGTGCAGAAGACCAGAGTTTTATTATTACTCAAATCCGTCAGAGTTTTTAAAGATAATTTGGCGGATAGGGGCCTGGGAAGTGGGGAGTGCTGACTGGTCATTGGAGATGGTATCATAGGGGGTTGAAGTGAGTTTTTCTTGCTGTCTTCTGTTCCTGGGTGGGATGGCAGAACTGGTTGAGGCAGATTACCAGTCAGTGGTGTCAGCTGATCCGTGGAGTGCAGGGTCTGCAAAAATATCTCAAGCACTGAACTTAGGTTCTACAGTAGTGATGTTATCCCCAGGAGCAGTTTGGGGAGGTTCAGACTCTTGGAGCCAGAGACTGCATGACCCCCAGACTGTAATATCTAATCTTGTAGCTAATTTGTTTGTCCTCCAAAGGCCGACTGGTCCCCAGGCAAGAATGAGGTCTCTTCGGGAAAGGGCTATTATCAACTTTGTTTCAGAGTCAAACCATGAACTGAATTCCTTCCCAAAGTTAGTTTGGCCTACACCCAGGAATGAACAAGGACATCTTAAAGGTTAGAACAAGATGGAGTCAGTTAGGTTCAATTTCTTTCACTGTCATCATTTCCTCAGTTATAATTTTTGCAAAGGCGGTTTCACTCCTTCTACCTGGTCTAGGCCCTTTCTTCTCAACCGAGCAGGACTGCCAAGACACCCAAACTGGCTGTCCTGCCTCTAAACTCTGCACTCCATTTATTCCATTCTGCAAGCTGCTGCTGGCTATCACCACAAACAAATCTAAGGAGCAACTCTTACCCACACCAGTATGCCCTGTGCGTCCCCCACAGCCCGACCTTGCTCTGCTCCTTCCTGAACTCGTAAGATGCGCTCACCCTCTGTTCACTTAGTGTATCCCCAACTCAACCTGGAGGCTGATGTCAAGACATGCTTCCTGGTCAGGCGCAATGGCTCACGCCTGTAATCCCAGTACTTTGGGAGGCCAAGGTGGGTGCATCACATGAGGTCAGGAGTTCGAGACCAGCTTGGCCAACGTGGCGAATCCTCGTCTCTACTAAAAGTATGAAAACTAGCCAGGCGTGGTGGCACGCACCTGTAATTCCAGCTACTCAGGAGGCTGAGGCAGGAGAATTGCTGGAACCTGGGAGGCGGAGGTTGCAGTGAGCTGAGATCACGCCACTGCACTCCAGCCAGGGCAACAGAGCATGACTCAGTCTCAAAACAAACAAACAAACAAACAAAAAAATGCATCCTATTTCTGGCCTTTCCTGACCTTCTACTCCCAAAGCATCTTATAGTCACTATATTCTAACATTACCTCCTTGGGGTGGAAGCACTATTTTTGTTTCTGTCTCCAAAAAATATCACAGGGCTTTTATATGACTCATCTTTGTGCCTTTAGTATTTTGCATAAACCTTAACACAAAATAGGAGCTCATTAAACTTCCACAGAAATAAAATATTTCTCCTTTTCCATAAGGCCTGCCTGAAGATATGAAAGTATTTTCTTAAAGCAATTTGTCTGTTTAATGTGGTTTTAATAATGCTTCTCTAAGTTAAGAAACATACATCCTGCTGGCACATTTCACAGAGACTCAGAGAAGGCACTAATGACAAAGGAAGCCACCCTTCAAGCTGGGAATAACAGCAAGGGAACAGTGTGATGACAAAGGACGCACAGAACATGCGGTAGCATAAGGAGGAAGAAAGTGCCCCTATCCACTATAGTCCAAGGAACCGGCACACCTTCACACTCCAGAAGACGGAAGAAGGAAGCGTGTCTTCACATTGTACCATGACAACAAAGGAAGTGCCCTTCGTGTGCTACAAACTGCTTTAACATTGGGTTTGGGCTGGGCGCGGTGGCTCATGCCTGAAATTCCAGCACTTTGGATGGCTGAGGCGGGCAGATCACGAGGTCAAGAGATCAAGACCATCCTGGCCAACATGGTGAAACCCTGTCTTTACTAAAAATACAAAAATTAGCTGGGTGTGGTGGTGCACGCCTGTAGTCTCAGCTACTTGGGAGGCTGAGGCAGGAGAATGGCATGAACCCTGGAGACAGAGGTTGCAGTGAGTTGAGTTCATGCCGCTGCACTGCAGCCTGGGTGACAGAGTGAGACTCCGTCTCAAAAAAAAAAAAAAAAAAAAAATATATATATATATATATATATGTATGGTTTGCTACTGTTCCAGTAACGGATGGGCTACAGCTTCTGCTCCCCTCATCTTCTGCTTACACCAGGACCCCAAACGGAAATGATAAGCCTGAAACTCAAAGGCAGAATGTTGGATGTGGAGGCATTTATTGAGCCAATTGTGTAAGGATATTGTACATCTCTTGTTTTAATCCAGACCCTTTTCCATTGTAAATGATAGAATTCCAACTCAAACAAGTGTAAGGTAGAGAGGAGGAGTTTTTTTGACTCAGGTAATCAGGGTTTTAAAAGCAAAAAGTGGGGAAAGAGAGTAGTCTGATACAAAATTATTTGTCAGGAATTTTCATTCGTTTACAGAAGTAACATTGATTAGTAACTGGCTATACATTTTAACTTACAGAGTGTGGGTTATGGTGTCCAGTGTGGCATTGTTAAGTTAATTTATAGCTATTTGTGGCAACAGAAGGCAGTTTTAAGAGATGAATACAGGCTGGCCTGATGGCTCATGCCTATAACACCAACAATCTGGGATGCTGAGGCAGGAAGATCACTTGAGGCCAGGAGTTCGAGACCAGCCTGGGCAACATAGGCAGACTTTGTCTCTACAAAAAAATCAAAAATTTAGCTGGGTGTGGTGATCTGTGCCTGTGGTCCCAGCTCCTCAGGGGGATCCCTTGAGCCCAGGAGATTGAGGCCACAGTGAGCTATGATCACACCACTCCACTCTAGCCTGGGTGACAGAGCAAGACCCTATCTCTTTAATTAACAACAACAACAAAAGATGAATACATAGCTCAAAATGGTGATGCAGGCAGGGGGTGCGGTGGTGGGGGTAGGGCATGATTATTGTCTCATTTTAATGTCTCTCTGAGCCTGATGATTTAAAAGGACTCACATTCTTCAGGCAAAAGTTATTTACTTTTGGAAGTCCACCTGCTCTCACAGCCAGTGTCACGTAAGCTCTCTCCCCTGTCTTGATTCTGCCCTCTTCTGGCCGCATTTTCACACTTGCTTCCAGGAGCTCCACCTTCACGAAGTCTCAGCAGCACAGTGGAGAGAGGCTCCGGGGGCTCCTTGCAATTCTGAGTTGGACAATTCAGGCGGGAGCTTAGAATTGTTTCTAACAGGTGTTTGCTCTTGTCCCAAACCTCAAAGTTTCTTTTTAAGATAAATCTGTTTAATAGTTTCTAAAATTATTTCTGAACTTCATTTCACCCTCAGTCTGCGCAGACATTGATTCCTTCGCATTGTTCTTTTATTTTCTTACAGTGATGATACAGACAGAAATACAGATACTTGCTACATCTCTGTAAGAAAATGTAATATTCCTGGATTCCTGTCTTAGATGATGAGTTTTATGTTGTGTAATACAAATCAATATTGCAAGCAAAAGACATTTATACATTTTGAAAACAAATTGTTTCCTTGGGAGCCTGCTGATAAAAGACTGACTCCTCTTGGGAGAAATCACTCAAAGCTCTGAGAGTTTAAACACACTGGGATGGGATGGACGGGTTAGTACTGGTTAGTAGATAAAGTCTCCTCAAGAAACATCAGAGCCATTTGGGTGGGGGAGGGATCTCTGGCATCATATTTTTGATTTGCTCTTTGGTCTTTTTTATTGATGATTTGGTATTTGGCTGCAAACGAGATAGTTAACCTACATTTCTGGAATCCTGGAACTGAACATTTAGAATATGAAGACTGTGAGATCGCAGGTTCATAGATGTGTTGGGTACAAGAGAAAGGGGCCATTTTTTTCCTGGGCAGTTAGAAGGAAAACATGCTTCCTGCCTATGGAGCAGTGGCCTGAGCGCTCCTCCGGCCCCACCTGTGTGGCTGTCCATTCTTTTGCCCACTCTGCCTTCCCTAAGCACAGTGAACCAGCTAGAGGATGCTCTCTGCTCACCAATTCCAAAGCTTCCTCGGCTCCCTCTGCCCTTGGAATCCCTCTCCCACACTCCTGAGTAGCCAGATCCTCTCCAAATTTAACGGTCGATTACAAGTGTTACCCCCTCTTTGAAACATTTTCTGACCCTCTGTGTTGGAAGTTCTCTTCCTTAAGTTTCCACTCGTTTTATTATGTACTTCCTTCATAACACTCATTATCTTTTATTGTAGATATTTGTGAGTTTCACTTAAATGCATTAGCAGATTGTATATTCTGTGCGAGTCATATCCATTCTGATTCATTTCTGTATCCTCCACACCACCCAGCAGAATCTGGCATAAAATGCTGTAAACAGGAAAACCAAACCCTGTAAAATATTTTATTAATAAAGAGGTTTATTCTGAGCCAGTGTGGCTGCCCACGGCTGGGAGAAAACACAAACCCAGGAAACCTTGATTAAGTGGCCCCGAGGCAGTCGGGTTACAGCTTGATTTTACACATTACGGAGACTGGAATTGCAGGTAAAATCATAAAGCAACACAAGGAAATTCTACGTTAATTTGGCCCAAAAAGGCGAGACATCTGGAAGCAGGGGCTTACAAGTCATAGGTGGGTTTTAGGGATTCTTTATTTAGTTGGCAGTGGGTTCAAAGAGTTAAGTTTTTCTTTTCTTTTCTTTTCTTTTTTTTTGAGATGGAGTCTCGCTCTTTCGCCCAGGCCAAACTGCAGTGGCGCTATCTCGGCTCACTACAAGCTCTTGCTTCCCAGGTTCACACCATTCTCCTGCCTCAGCCTCCCACTTTTTTTTTTTTTTTTTGAGGCAGAGTATCCCTCTGTCGCCCAAGCTGGAGTGCAGTGGCGTGATCTCAGCTCACTGCAGCCTCCACCTCCCAGTTCAAGCGATTCTTCTGCCTCAGCCTCCTGAGTAGCTGGGATTACAGGTGCCGGCACCATGCCCAGCTAATTTTTGTAGTTTTAGTAGAGATGGGGGTTTCCCCATGTTGGCCACGCTGGTCTTGAACTCCTGACCTCAGGTAATCTGCCTGCCTCGGCCTCCCAAAATGCTGGGATTACAGGTGTGAGCCACCGTACCTGGCCAAGTTAAGTTTTTCTAAAGACTTGCCGAGCACAGTGGCTCACACCTGTAATCCCAGCACTTTGGGAGGCCAACGCAGGTGGATCCCCTGAGGTCAGGAGTTCGAGACCAGCCTGGCCAACATGGTGAAACCCCATCTCTATTAAAAATACAAAAATTAGCCAGGCATGGTGGCATGCACCTGTAGTCCCAGCTACTCAGGAGGCTGAAGCAGGAAAATCGCTCAAACACAGGAGGAGGAGGTTACAGTGACCTGAGATCGCGTCACTGCACCCCAGCCTAGGTAACAGAGTGAGACTCCATCTCAAAAAGGAAAAAAATAAAATAAAATAAAGACTTGAAGTCAGTACAAAGGATGCTTAAGTTAAGGGGGTCAGCTATCTGTCATGTGATACTATACCAGAGTCAAATTGGAAAGTAAGCCATGTCATATCGGGTTAATTAAAAACAAACAAACAAAAACCTTTAGCAAGCTTTCATAGTTTGCAGCATGTGACTTAACCCTTGCCTAGCATGGCCTTAGGTCCTGTTTATAATCTGGTATTTTATTGCCACACAGAATCTATTGTGTTAGACTGATGATCTCTGTTTTAATGTTAATTCCAGTCATTTGTGCCAAAATTCCAAAAAGAATGGGGTATGAGGTGTGTCTGACTTCCCTTACCATCATGGCCATGAATTCAGTTTTTGTTGTTGTTGTTTTTGAGACGGAGTCTCACTCTATTGCCCAAGCTGGAGTGCAGTGGTGTGATCTCAGCTCACTGAAACCTCAGCCTCCTGGGTTCAAGCGATTCTCTTGTCTCAGCCTCCGGAGTAGCTGGGATTACAGGCCCATGCCACTACGCCCAGCTAATTTTTGTATTTTTAGTAGAGATGGGGTTTCTCCATGTTGGCCAGGCTGGTTCTCCAACTCCTGACCTCAGGTGATCCGCCCACCTTGGCCTCCCAAACTGCTGGGATTACAGGCGTGAGCCACCGTGCCCGACCGGGAATTCAGTTTTTAAGGTTTTTCTGGAGTTACCCTTGGCCAAGAAGCTTCATTCAGTCAGTGGGGGGCCTTAGGATTTTATTTTTAGTTTACAATAGGTCGAATATAACCCTTGACAAAACAGAAGAAAGAACGTAGAAATCCCACTACGCAATTGAATTCCAATCCAGAAAGATTGCCATTTGTTCTTTTATTTCCCCAATGCAGAAATAACTCACATATCATGAATTCACACCTCTTAAAATTGTACAATTCAGTGTGTTTAGCATATTCACAAGGTTGTGGAACCATCACCACCGTCCTTGGGAGCCCACTGCTGAAGGACTGGAATATCTAATTCCTGAATGTTTTCATCATCTGCAAAGAAGCCCTGGACCCATTAGCAGTCACTCCCCGTTTCCCCTCCTGCTCTTCCTCCCAACAACCATTAGTCTATTTTCTCTCTTTGTAGATTTGCCTATTCTGGACATCTGACATAAATAATCATATAATATGTGGTCTTTTGTGACTAGCTTCTTTTTCTTAGCATAATGTTTTTATCTATGTGTCACATACATCTCTACTTCATTCCTTTTCGTGGTTGAACAATATTCCATCATATAGGTATACCATATTTTGTCTATTTATCATTGGTGGACATTTGTGTGTTTCTGCTTCTGTGCTTTCATGAATAATGCTGCTATGGACATTTGTGTACAGGTTTTTGTCTAAATATATGCTTTATTTCTCTTGGGTATTACCAGGAATTGGAATTGCTGGGTCATGTGGTAACTGTATGTTCAACTTTTTAAGAAAAAGGTAAACAGTTTTCCAATGTGGCTGCATCATTTTACTTTCCCATCAGCAGTGTATGAAGGGTCCTAATTTTTTCCACATCTCACCGACACTCGTTACTATCTTTTTTATTATAGCCATCCTAGTGGATGTGAGATGTTATTCACTGTGCTTTTGATTTGCAGTTCCCTAATTAATAATGTTGAGCATCATTTCTTATGCAAATTGGTTATTTGTATATCTTCTTTAGAGAAATGTCTGTTCAAATCCTTTGTTCCTGTTTTAATTGGGTTATTCTTTTATTGTTGAGTTGTGGTAGTTCCTTAAATACTCTGGATACTAGAGCCTTTGTTCTCAAGCACACATAACTCTACACTTAGTCTGTCCTCACCTGTGGGTATCTGTTCAAAAAAGAATAGTGTCAAGTTTTGCCCCGATTTTATCATTTCAATTGTGTTGTATGTTAGCAATATTCAATGCTAACAAGTTTTAACTACATGGTTGTAAATATGGATCTTCCCAACATTTACAAATGGAGGAGGGATACACGGAATGTTCAAAAGAAAATGTTAATATGCTTTGAAACATTGTTTTGTCCATGTAAATGTTAAATCAGCAGAACCCAGTAACTGATGAGAAGCACAGTAAGTTAGCTACAGCAATCACATAAGCAGAAGCACAGGGAAATTCACGAAGAGGGAAACAGCAAAAATAGAAAGGCGGGAACACAGGAGTGGGTATAGGGATGCCTATAGTTATGTATTCATGAAATAGGAGCTTTCTGGGCAGTGATTAACTGATTTGTCAAAAATTGCAGACAGCAAGGAAAGAAGAAATAAAACTTGCTTGGAAGGAAGTAGTGTTTTCTGGTCCGCTGTGGACACCTGGACATGTGAAGAGAAGACGCTGATCTGTGCTCAGAGTCGGGTTGTTTCTCGAACGGCCGCCAGGTGGCGCTGTGGCACAGGGGCGCTGGCGAGGGAAAGGCTCCTGCAATGCACCAAGCTGCGCCCGGGCACAGGGAGCCGTGGACTGGGAACTTGGAAGTGTGGGCCTCTCGTGCTGTGTCTGAGGGAAAGCTGTCATGTGTGAAGCTCCTGCTATATAAAAGGGTGAGCTGTTTCCCTCTGCTCACCCTTTGAACTGCTCTGCCTGCTGAATGCTGTACCCAGGTGGCGGAGAGCAGAGGCGAAGATGGGAGGTGAGGCCAGTGAGGCTGGGGGGCTTGCTGGACACAGCCAGTTCTCCAGAGCTGGAGCTAAATGGCAGCAAGGTCCCAGCCTCTCAATGGTGTGTTCTCATTTTCCTCTTTTGGAGGTGTTTTTTCTGTCTTAAAAAACATTCCAAGTCCATCAACGGATGACTGGATAAAGCAAATGTGGTACTTACACACTATGGAATACAATTCAGCTGTAAAAAGTGTAAAATCATGTCTTCTTGACGGTAATTCTCTAAGTGAAATAACTCAGAAACAAAAGTCAAATGCCACATGGTCTCATAAGTGAGAGTGAAACAATGTGTGCACGTGGACACAGGAGTGGAAGAACAGACATTAGAGAGGAAGGGTGTGAGCGAGGGAGGGACGATTACTTACTGGGTACAGTGTACGCTATTCAAGTGATGCCTACATTATGCTCTATATCCATGCAGCAAAACTGCACTTGTATCCCCTATGTCTATCACTGAAAAAAAAAAGAAAAAAGTCCAAGCCCAGAACTTGGGTGTGCGTGTCATTCTGCACATTCCTGGACAGGTCCTGTGTCCGTTCTGCAGAACTGCGCCATCACTTCTCTCCTGGAGGAGGCCGCCAGCCACACCAGAAGGGATGAAGATGTGGGGTGACCTCATCCTTTTTGAAACAGCTCTTAGTTCAGATGAAACCGTCTTTCCAGAGGCTTGGTGGTTTCTCGATGGAGCTGGGGGTTAGGGAAGAGCAATAAGCTTTTCTTTTCTTTTTTTTTTTTTTTTTTGAGACAGAGTCTCACTCTGTCACCAGGCTGGAGTGCAGTGGCGCGATCTCAGCTCACTGCAACCTCCACCTCCCAGTTCAGGCGATTCTCCTGCCTCAGCCTCCCGAGTAGCCAGGACTACAGGCGAGGACCACCACGCCCAGCTAATTTTTGTATTTTTAGTAGAGATGGGGTTTTCACCATGTTGGCCAGGATGGTTTCGATTCCTTGACCTCGTGATCCACCCGCCTCGGCCTCCCAGAGTGCTGGGATTACAGGTGTGACCCACTGCGCCGGGCCTAGATTTTCTTTACAGGACAGGATCAAATCACATAGAATGGATTCAGTGGAGGCAATCATGTCTGGGCTCCGAGGGCTGGAGCATGGCTGTGTGGCTTAAATGACTGTCCTTGGAGAGCAGCAAGTTCTGAGAAATTAGCAATAGCTTGCATTCTAGATAGCATGGGAGTTTCATAGGCTTGCCTAGGACTCTAAAGATCTCATGGCATCGTTCAACAGGTGAGGTTTTAGGTTGCAAAGGGAATACTACCAGACCCTCAGCAGGACCACTGCTGGGGTCATTCTGTAGTTCACTCAGTAAGCATCAATGATCTGATGAGCATGTAGGAAATAGCCTTTGGGGGGATTTATTCTACTGGAAAAACCTGACATTCTCAGAGAACCACAGCAACCAGGCAGGAAGCTAAAGGGCAAATGGCATTTAGACCAGCGTCCCCTATCTGATGCAGGAGTGGTTGAACCAAGTATAGAACTGGTTTGATGGACATGCAGAGAAGTGGGAGGAGAGCATCCTAGATAAAGAGAAAGGCTGGACTCAGGTGGGCACAGGGAAAACGCCAGGCCGACGTGAGGATTGGTGGGCATTTGATAAGGTTTTGTTTATTGTTTTTGTGGGTTTTTTTTTTTTTGAGATGGAGTTTCACTCTTATCACCCAGGTTATAGTGCAATGGCATGATTTTGGCTCACTGCAACCTCCACCTCCCAGGTTCAAGTGATTCTCCTGCCTCAACCTCCCGAGTAGCTGGAACTACAGGCTCGCACCACCACACCCGTCTAATTTTTGTGTTTTTGCTCGCACCACCACACCCGTCTAATTTTTGTGTTTTTGGTAGAGACGGGGTTTCACCATGTTGACCGGGCTGGTCTCGAACTCCTGACCTCAAGTGATCCACCCACCTTGCCCTTCCAAAGTGCTGGGATTACTGGTGTGAGCCACTGCGCCTGACCTGATAAGGTATTGATAAGTCGTATTAATAAGTGAGTTGAGCTCAATGAAGAGAGTGATGATGAGGAATGGATCGTTTAAATAAGAGTAGCTCATTGGTCTCTTTAATTAGAAAAGAATGTGACCAGGTATGAAGCTCACACCTGTAATCCTAGCACTTTAGGAGGCTGAGGCCAGAGAATCACTTGAGTCCAGGAGTTCGCGATCAGCCTGGGGAACATGGCAAAACCTCGCCTCTACTAAAACTATAAAAAAGTTGGCCAGGTGTGGTGGCATGCACCTGTAGTAACAGCTACTTGGGAGGCTGAGTTGAGAGGATTGCTTGAGCGCTAGAGGTGGAGGAGTTTGCAGTGAGCCGAGATTGTGCCACTGCACTCCAGCCTGAGCCACAGAGTGAGAACCTGTCTCAAAAAAAAAAAGAAAGAAAGAGAGAAAGAAAGGAGGGAGGGAGGGAAGGAAGGAAAGGATGGAAGGAAGGAAGGAAGGAAGGAAGGAAGGAAGGAAGGAAGGAAGGAAGGAAGGAAGGAAGAAAGGAAGGGGAAAAAAATGCAGGGTCACAGTAAAAAGTTCAGAGAATGGAAAAGGACAAACAGCAACATAGGAAACGCTCCCTTCCTGGGTCCCAGTTGTTTATCGGACGCCTTGGAGCCCTCCCCCTGTTCATATACAACAATCTATTAACATAGTGATTTGATATGCAGAGTTTACTACTCTCTGTCTTGTACCGCAGCCTACTCTGGGACTTAACGTGCCAGTACATCTCCAAATCTAGTCTATTTTCTTCCCACAGAGGGAGAGACTTCTTTTATTAAAGATACTTCTGGCTGGGCATGGTGGTTCACATGTAATTCCAACACTTTGGGAGGCTGAGGCGGGAAGATTGCTTGAGGCTAAGAGTTCCAGACCAGCCTGAGCAACATAGTGAGACTTCGTGTCTACAAAAAATTTAAAAATTAGCCATGCGTGGTGGCACACACCTGTAGTCTTAGCTACTCAGGAGGCCAAGGTGGGAGGATCACTTGAACCCAAGTGTTAGAGGCTGCAATAAGCTATGATCACACCACTGTGTTCCAGCCTGGGCAACAGAGCAAGACCCTATCTCTATTATTTTTTAAAGATACTTCTTTGTGGTTTTATTTTTTTGTATATAGAAGTATTAGTTTTATTTTAAGTAAGATTTAAAGTATCACATACCTTTAAACTGCATTTGTACAGCAGTTGTTTTGAAAGATTTGTACTTGACTTCTGCAGCCCCTGTTTGCAGAAGGTGCTTGGTGTGTCTGAGAGATTGAGCCTTGCTGTTTAGAAGCTGCTGGTGGTGATGATAACTTCCTCTAGCTCATGAAGAACAACCTTCACAATCATTTTCCCATGTCGACTGCAGGGTGTAAATTCCCCAGTTGCGTTAGAAGAGAAACAGGACAGCTAAATGCTGTGTGATCCTGGGCCAGCCCCTGGAAGAAGGATGGGGAGATTGCTACAAAGGACACTTGGTTCTGTTAGCAGACTTTGTATATGGACAGTTGATTAGTCAATAGGACTGTAGCAACATTTGTAGTTATGTAAGAGAATCTCAGCCTTAGGAAATACATATGGACAAGGGCATACTGGCTCCAGCTTACTTTCAAATGGTTCAGGGGAAAAAAATGTGTAAATACGAATATCAAAACATACAGATAGGGAAAGTATATGACAAAGCAAATGTAGCAAAATGCTAACAATTGAAGTAACCGGGTGAAGAGTATGTGGAACATTTTTATACTATTCTTTCTGTGAGCTTGGAATTATTTCAATTTTTTTAAATTTTGTGGATGCATAGTTGGTGTATCTATTTATGGGTTGCATGAGATATTTTGATACAAGTATCCAATGTGTAACAATCACATGCGGGTAAATGGAGTATTTCAAACTTTAAAAAATACATTTTGTTAAATATTCATCTGAGGACTACTATATATACAATGAGCTTACTGTGCATGTTTTAATCATCTTTGCAGAAGAGAAAATAGCTTGCTTCATTACAATAATGCCTACCAATGCTTTAAATTGTGTATATTGTTTTCTAGTCAAATTCTAAGAATCCTAAGGCATTTTCTCATCTCCCTGTCCCCGACCTTCAAGTCTGATCAGCCCCCAAGGTCTTCCAAGTCTCTCTGAATGTTTCTCTCTTCCACTCTTCTGAATGTCTGTTGCGCTCACCTCTCTGGCTGCACCTCAGGGTCTCTGCAGTGGGTTTCACTGCCCTCCTGCCCACTCTCCCGGTCTCTCCAGTCCACTGGTTCACCTTCCTTCTGAAAGCACAGCCCTTGACAGATCAAAGCCGCCCAGACCTGCCAGTGTGCCGGGGCCACCCACACAGCAGTGCAGGTTTCTATCTGCACAGGGTCATCTGACCAGAGTAGCCATGGGGACTGAAATCCAGATGCCTCTGCTCCCCAAGCCCTGTGCTGGGCACAGGGACATATCAGCCCAGAGGAAGGGAACCATTTGGGTGAGAAATCTGGCAGAAAACAAACGATCCCCTCAAAACAGGTTACTGAAGAGAGCTTGATGAAGGCATTCAGCCTGGCATGGGGGAACGGGGGAAGGACCCTGACCTCCTATCCTCACCCTGCCATTCCCCCTGCACCCACAGGAGCTGGGCCAGGGAACCCAGTGGAGGCTGTCTGCAGAGCCAGCCCCCTGGGCCGGAGAGGGTGGGTCTGCAGGCCAGCAGAACCCCCAGCGTCCAGGCTCTGCTTCACAGAAGGCAGTGGACCTGGGGCTGACAGACCTGCTGGTAGCTCATCACTCAGCAGATGAAAGGCTGACTTGCATTTCCTCTTTTAATATCAAAGCCTCCCACAGACCCTACTTCCAGGCTTTCTCTCTTCTAGCTCCTCTGGCTGCCGGGCTCCCAACGTGATCTTAGCCTGCACCACCCACCCCAAAAGTCCCACTGTTCCAAGCAGGCCCCAAAGGCCTCCCCCAGGGTTTAGGCTCGTGCCCAAGCACAGCCTGGGCCACTGGACCCCTGGCCCTTGGCTTCTGTGTCTTAACTTCTTGTAGCATGCATTGGCCAGGCCAGGTCTGCTGTGGGCAGCAATGTCTCTGCTGGAACACCAAGCTCCCCGAGGGGAGGGCTGTCACCTAAGACGGCCTGACCTCTGTGAGCAGAGCCCAGCATGGCACCTTCATGACCAGCTCACTGCCGAGGCAGACATGCCCCAGCTCCCCGTATCTCAGCTCACTGCAACCTCCACCTCCCGGATTCAAGCAATTCTCCTGCTTCAGCCTGCTGAGTAGCTGGGATTACAGGTGCCCACCACCACACCTAGCTAATTTTTTGTATTTTCACTGGAAATAGGGTTTCACCATGTTGGCCAGGCTGGTCTCGAACTCCTGGCCTCCAGTTATCCACCTGCCTCGGCCTCCCAGAGTGCTGGGATTACAAGCACGAGCCACCACGCCCAGCCAAGCCTTTCCTCTTGAAGCAGTTATTCCCCAGGGAAAAGGAGGAGGCACTCCTTCCAGGCAGAATTGAAAAATTGTGTGGTGTGAGTCCGTGCAGAGCGGGTGAGGATGAGGAGGATGTGCGGGTTGCCAGGCAGGACGGCAGTGACCTGGGGGACTCAACGCCCACAGAACCTCAGTGCTGCAGAGGAGCCCACTGCTCTTTGCCACCTGACGTCATAACATCTTACTGCCTTATTTCATGCAGTCAATGCATCACCGAAGTACACGAGCAGAAACACCATGATGGTGTCTGCTGCCCACTGAATGAGGGCAGGTGAGGACCCAGAGAGTGCCCTGCGCAGCCTAGATCCCTGGGGGCACTTGGTGCTCAGATTCAGGGAAATTCTTACAGAACAGAGCATCTGAGGCTGTTCTCATTATTCAACTTTTCATTTGGAAACAATCCCAAACTTAGAAAAAAGTTGCAAGAATAAGACTTCAAAGGCTTCCTAAATGCCCCTCACCCAGGTTCGCCTCTTGTTCACATTTCCCTGTGTGCCTTCTCATTTGCATACATTCTGTAGATGTGCAGGTGGAGGTGTAGACAGGTGAATCTTTCTCAATCTTCTGAGAGCTTGCTGTGGCCATCATGGCCCTTTACTCCTAAAGGACGTCCGTTGTGTTTCTAGGGGCAGGGTGTTTCCTTAGGTGACCATGGTACAGTTCTCAAAATCACTCGATTGGACATTGAGACAATAAGTGTGTCTGACCTGTCATCATCTGCACAGCAGTTTCATCGGTCGGCCCCTCTATGTGTTCTCCAGCATTTTCCCCTCCAGGATTGGAGGTATTGCACTAGGGTGTCATCGCTCCTTAGCTCTTTATGACGTTGGCATTTGTGAAGAATACAGGTCCCTATCCTTTTATTTTTTTAATTTTAGGTTTGCCCGATGTTTCCTCCTGACTTAAATTCAGTAAATACCTTTCTGGCTAGAACACTGCATACACTCTGTGGTGTCCTTCCCGGGGTCTCACCTGTGGAAACCTGTGATGCCCACACCTCCCACATTGGTGGGGTCAATTGTGATGACCCAACTTGGTGTCCAGTTTCTCCACTGTGTGGTTACTCTTTTTTTTTTTTATTTTGCCACTAATAAGCACCCTATGGGGAGGCACTTTGAGACCATACAGCCCTCTTGCTCCTCATTAAAACCTCCCCCTGCCTTCAGCATCTGCTGCCAGTTCCACCTGACCCATGCTTCCCCACGGTGGTCGAAAAGGATGTGTCCCCTGTCCCAGCCCTCCTTCTGCATTCACTGGCTGCCTTTGGCTAGAGTCCTCCCTTTTCTATTTATTTATTTATTTATTTATTTATTTGTCTGTTGTTGGCAGGGACACCTGACAGGCCTGTAATTTTCAGTGGCTTAGAATTCGTTACAGTACTTAACTGTTTTGGTGCTCACATCATCCCAGATTTGGCCAAATGAGAGCCCCTTCAATCCAGCTCTTGTGTGCTAGTGGTGTGCCCCCAGAATTTTTGGGCACTTCCTTACTTTCCGACGTAACAGTGTTCCAGGTTTAGCTCATAGCTACCCTGCCCTGCCCACTCCACACCCCACACCCCCAGTTAGCTATTTCTCTAAGGATGACCAAGATCTGGGTACTGTCCCTGCTTGCTGTTATTGGAGAGTCTTAACTTCTTGGCATTTCAGCAGACAGAAGTAGGAAATACATGCATGTAGATACACAGGGACAAACATACACTGGCCCACAAATACACTTGCACACACCCATTTGTGGACAGAATCATGAGTGTGTCCATGTATATTTTAGAAATCATGAGCTCATACCAATTCTTGCAATTCCAGTCCATCCCCACAGGCCTCTTTCTTGCGTCTCTTCATTCCATATGTGTGTGTTGCCTCTTCCTTTCTGAAAATCCTGGCTCTCATTCACAACATAACACATTTCTTCATTTGCTCAACCATACAATACAGCTAAATTTGTTTGGGATTCGTGTGCAATGAGGGAATCCCTTTTGAATGTCAATCTCAACTTACCCATAGTTTAAATTCATCAAATGTTGCTACGTAATGACAAATAAAAGCAAACCATGCAACGCAAACATAGACAAAGATGAAGCTCTGTGCCCCTTCTTCTTTGTCAACAGCCCTGCAAGTTTGAGGATGAGCCACTCCAGCTTCTCTGAGAAAGGCTCATAGTTCCTACCTGGGATAAGAAAAGTTTATGTTATGTTTAATTGCATAGACAATTCGATATTCTATTACAAGGAATACTGTTGCTTTAAACTCTGTAACTAAACCAAATTCTAAAAGAAACCAGTTGCTAAGGCAACTGGGCAAAGAGATAATTAATTCATCAGTCATTATATGCAGATTAATCTGCCTAACTGAGTGGGAAAGGAGGTAGGCTTGTTTGATTTTTCCTTTTGGAATTAGTAGAAGAGAGAAGGGTGTAGTTTTTTAAAATCCGTAAGAGGCCTCAGAGTTCATCCGGGAAAGGGTGGAGGCTTTGGAATCCAACAGAACTCTACCCTTTCAGACCCCTGTGAAAGCTGTGGACCAAATTGTGGGCAATATGGTGCATTCTATAATCATCAAATGAGATGCTGAAAATAAAGCACCTTTCAGTGTCTTTTAAAAATGAAGAGTGACTTACAAATATTAGCATAAATTTCTCTAAAAAAAATGAAATGATGTTTTTTATGCACTTGTAGAATTGACCACACAAACTCCTCTGTGCTCCCACTGTAATCATTACAGAACTCAGAAAACTTGACTGCAGGTCCATCCCTCTCAACTAGACTATTAAATTAATGGGATCAGGGACAGTGTCTGATTTATCCTTATAATCTCAAGGCATGGAAGTGTGCTAGATGTATAGTAGGTGTTCAAAGAATGCTTTATGATGAATGAATGAATGAATGAACATGCATTGCTTTAAATGCACCTCAGAGCCTCCATCTGTCCCCCAGGCTCCATGTTGTCACCTGCTGGTGTAACAGTATAATTGCAGTAAATGTGTCTAAGAACAAGGAATTGAAGTCACTCAGCTGTCACCAGGAGACTGTCTCCCATAATTGCTGTGCTGAAAATTCTACATGTGCATTTTGTTCTTTTTTATTTTGGTAAAATATATGCAATATAAAATGTACCATTTAAACCACTGTTAAGAGTACACCGCAGTGGCATTAAGTACATTCGCATCATCGTGCAATCTTCACCACCATCCATCACCAGAAATGTTTCATCCTCCCAAACTGAATCTCTGTACCCGTTAAACACTAACTTCTCATTTCTCCTCTCTTCCCAGCCCCTGGATATCACCATTATACTTTCTGTCTCTACCACATTTTGCTTACCCATTCGCCCATCACATGTACATTTTTGTACAGTTCCCAGTATGCTTTGTTACCCGTGTGTTCCCAGCCAGCAGCTTACCCTGTGCTCAGCTGAATGTCACAGGCCCTCAGTGGGTCTTTGTTGACCGTACTATAGTTCGTTGTTCATGTGTCTGCCCAGCAGAAAAAGTTAGGAAATTCTCAAGGATGTCCGCATGCTGCCTCATGCAGAGGGATAAGATGGATATATATTAGTTCTATTCCTATTGAATGATCGTCATAATTACCACAGTCCACTTACTGGGAGCTTGATGCAGTGAATCAGTTCATCTGATACTCACCACAGCCCCATGAGCGGAGTACTGTTACCCTCACCCATGCACTGAGAAGGACAGAGAATACAAAGAAAGGGACCTCTGCTGGCATTCTTGTTCAGCAACCACTATGCTGCACCCAGTGGAGGGGCTGCCTCTTAAGAAAAGTTTCCGTGCCAAGAACACGAACCCTGTGGCTCATATGCTCACCCGACCTCTGAGACTGAGTTTCATTGTCTGCCAACCTGCCTCCTGGGCGATACCAGTTCCCTTCCCTCTGCCTATCCTTCTGCAGTGCCTTCTAACCTGAAATGTGCGCCTTCTCTCCATGTGGTCTGACTCTACCACTCCTCAACACCGGCCTTGGATGCCGCTCCCATGATGAAGCTTTGCCCGATTCCAAGGACCCTCACACACCCCTCAGCGTCCCTCCCACGCCACCTAGCCCTCGGCTCATACCCATCCTCGAACAGTGCCCTCTGAGTGAGTGGGCTGTGTTAGTCCTATTTGCTGAACTGCACAGAAACTTACGAAATTGGTCTTAGAGTGTTCTTACCCTTTCTGGAGTACATCTCTATGGGTGACAGCCTGTAGGTAGCAATATCCACGTGTTCAACTACTTGAATCTTCCTTTCCTTTTTGTGCGGACACGAAATCGGACTCTACAAACCATCTTCCCTTATGGTATATCCTCACTTGATTTGCTTAAAATGTGAGAACAGTGTGAGGCAGGCAGACAGACAGACATTACTGAATTCCAACACTGGATCAGTGCTAGTTCTAGGATTCATATGGAATCAGGTGTTAGCCTAGGGGCCACATGAGATCAGGTGTTGGTGCTAGGATTTACACAGAATCAGGTGTCAGCACTGGGATTCATGTCACCACGCCTTTGATTTTCCACAGGAGCGCTCACTAATACAAAAAAAAAAAAAAAGAAAAAAAACCCACCACTGTTAGGCATTTAAAATGCAGACCACATTGTTCCTCTGTCTTTTTGCTCCAAATCAAGGGACTTTGTGGAGTCTGACTCACTTTATACAAAAATATGTTTGTGAATATAATTATTTGAAGAGTAGAAAAGTCAGGGTATCTAGAACTGTCTCTAAGTGCTAAAATTATTGTTTATCATAAAATATTCCTTCAGAAAGAAACTGCTCATATATATGGTAGATTTGCTTGAAAAATTTTTACATTTTACTTCATCTGATGTTTGTTAATTAGTAAAGAAAGCACCATCTTTAAAGCTTTTTAGACTGGTTTTGAAACTTCACTTTGGTATTAAAACACATTGGCTAAAAAACATGTGTTTGAATATCTGCTGTAGTCCAAAATGCTGCTAGGCTATTTGAGGTTAAACAGCAAATTGAAACAGATGGGGTTGCTGATTTTCACTGTTCAAATGCAAATTATTGGGCACTTTATTTGATTTCTAGTTTGTAAAATGTGTTTTAAATGCAACTTTGATGTGTGTGGTTTCTCTTAAAATACACCAGTGGTCCCCACACCTGCCCTTGCCTCACAGCCTGACCATATTTTTGAATTGTGAGACCTTGATAGTTCATTCTATTTGCAGGTTCCTCTTGTTATACTTTGTGGGATACGCTTTTGTTTGGTTTTATTTTAACATATTCAATGGACTTTCCACCTTCTAACACAGTAATTAAACTCCTATCTGTACCACTGAGTCCAGTGCTTTAGTGGGAATATTTCAGTTCTGGATTTTTGGACAAGGGGCGAAGTCAGAGACATGTAACCTACTTTTCCTACTGATTCAGTGTTATTTTCGTTTTTAAAGCTGTGAGTTAAAGAAGAATGTGTTATTCTCCTTTACAGATGACACTTCTAAAACCTCCTTAATATTACTTTGGTTATAGGGGTAAGAAAAATAGAAGATAAATTATTTCAATACATTCTAAAACATTTGATCACAGATTATTATGTACAGAAAAGGAAAATGGAAAAATGTTTCCCTGCTTTTCTCTAAAAATTGTTAAAATTTTTATCATGATGTTTTTTAAGTGTATTATAATTAGGTCACAGAATGATCTCTGCTGCTAAAAATGAATGATCATCTACTCAGGTTATTTCCACCAAGATACTAAGGAAAAAAAAGAGAGATAAAACAACAGCAAGTTGTTTAAAATGTCCCGAAGGGACCCCCAGCTGAGGGCTGTGTGCACACGGGTCACTCAGTGGCCACAACTCCAGCACCACCCAGTTGTTTGCAACTCTCGGGCTATAGCTGTCGGCTTCTTGGAGCATTGTTAGTGCATAGAATTTAGTGACCATTCACCTTTCGTAAACTGTTTTGTTCCTCAGAGACAGAGTCTCGCTCTGTCACCCAGGCTGGAGTGCACTGATGCAAACATGACTCACTGCAGCCTCGACCTCCTGCGCTCCAGCAATCCTCCTGCCTCAGCCTTCCAAGTAGCTGGGACTACAGGTGCATGCCACCATGCCCGGCTAACTTTTGTAATTTTTGTAGAATTGGGGTTTCGCCATGTTGCCCAGGCTGGTTTCAAACTCTGGAGCTCAGGCAATCTGCCCCTCCTTGGTCTCCCAAAGTGCTGGGACTACAGGTGTGAGCCACTGTGATGGGCGTTAAAACTGTTGATGTACCTGTTCCAGAAGTCTTAATGCAGTTTTCATCTTTAATAACCTTTAAAGTATAAAGACTACAGAAGACCAGTTATTACATGTTCTAGCTATTGTTTTTTTATTAAAATTTAATGTATCCACCATCTTGTGCTATACATACGTCTAGTCAGTTTTCAAACTTGATCAGCATCTCCTGCTTGGCCTGTTGTGAACTGAAACAGCTGCCTTGAATTTTTTCATCCTTTTCATCCAGTTGTTAATTAAATTTCTGTGGGGGTGGGAGGCTTCTTATAAGGGGAACAAATTTCCTTCTTACTGCTATTGGGGACTTGACCTCAACTAATCAGAGAACAGGTGACTTTTTTTTCAACATTTGCCATCTTCAATCAGAAGGACTGAAAGAGACCAAGTTTTTAAATTATTATTCAAAATTTACAAAACTAAGTATAAAAGAAATTTGAATAATTAAACTTTCAAATGCGCTAAGACTTCTGAGATGCCTTCTGCAGCCCTGGCCCTGGCTGTCCCCTCCAACCTGACCCGCTGGTGCCTAGTCTCTTCCATCACTTTTGAATAAATCACTTAGAGACCATGGCTTCACTGCACCATGTATGACATTTGGGCCCTCTTTGGCAGTGACGACTGCCTTTCTGTTCACACGCATTTCGTTTTGAGAATGCCAATGGACACACCAACTGCTTCTTTGGATTTCACCAGTTGGCAGTGGTTGATCAGCTATTTGGAATGCAGCCAATTTGAGTGAAGAAATATCCATATTTGTAGCCCTGTTACAATAGTGAAAGCTACAACCACAGAAAAAGATGCAACACCATTTTGAATTTGAACACCAGACCAACGTGAGTGGTGAGATAATCGTCATCTTTACGACAAAAGAGGGATTGAGTAAACAGTTTGTATGTTGGATGATGTGTTTGCAATTACTTTGCTAGATACTGCCAATAAGAAAGTGTTCTTGGGCAGAGATACCTAGGGAGTTGAGTTTTGTTTAAAGCCGTAACAGAAGATGGATTTTGGTTGTGTGTTCAGAAGCTGAAGTTCTTGTCCCATTGGAGCACTCCATGACTCCCCTTTTAAAAGTGGAGCCTTTTCCTCTGGGACACTATGGAGTTTTGGATTTAAAGGTAAATGGCAAAGTTGCATCTGTGGAAATGGTTAAATATCATCACTGTAGGCACAACCTCTGCATGCCCTCTGTGACAATGTGGAGAAGCTCTTCTCAGGTTTAGAGACAGAAACTTTGAAGAGCAAGCTTTGGTTCCTTTTTAACAATGATCTTAAGAAGAATTTAAGGCCGGGTGCAGTGGCTCACACCTGTAATCCCAGCACTTTGGGAGGCCAAGGTGGAAGGATCACTTGAGCCCAGGAGTTTAAGACCAGCTTGGGCAACATAGCAAGACCCTGTCTCTACAGAAAATTTAAAAATTTACCTAGGAATGGTGGCACATGCCTGTAGTCCCAGCCACTTGGGAGGCCAAGGCGAGAGGATCCCTCCAGCCCAGGAGGTTGAGGCTACAGTGAACCGTGATTGTGCCACTGCACTCAAGCCTGGCAGCAGAGTGAGACCCTGTCTCTAAAAAGAAGAAAGAAGAAGAAGGAGAGGGATAAAAAGGAGAAGGATAATTTTGACAACAGACAGAAGGATAGGCTCCATTTTATTAGGGGCTTGGACTCTGGCTTGGTTGCTGCCACCCAGGTGAAGCAGCTGAAAGAGATGCAGTAGAAAATACACTCCCCAGACATTTGTGACTGGCATGGAGGGCAGCCCTGATTTATTGGTTGCTGGAAGAGTGGCAGATCATATTGGAAGTGAACATCATGAAACCCTCTTGAACTCTGAGGAAAGCACTCAGGCTCTGGATGAAGTTATATTTTCCTTGGAAACTTAGGACATTACAACAGTTCGCACTTCAGTAGGTAAGTATTTAATTTCAAGTAGATTTGGAAGAACACAGATAGCATGGTGATCTTCTCTGGACAGAGATCAGATGAACTTATGCAGGGTTACATTTATTTTCATGAGGCCGAGGAGAGAGAGGCCTTTGAAGGAGCTCTATTTGTTTGATGTTCTCAGTGCAGATCGGACTGCCCACGCTGCCCACAGCCTTGAACTGAGAGTCTGGTTTCTGCATCATCGATTTTCTTCCTGTTACATGTCTCTGCCACCAGAAATGAGAATTCCAAAGATGAGGTGGAGAAACAGCTCCTGAAAGAGACATTTGAGGACTCCAATCTGATACCCTGAAGAGATTCTCTGGGGAACAAAAGCCTTCAGGGATAGAATAAGAATGCCTGGTTTAAGGTGTTATAGGAATATGTTGAACATCAGGTTGAAGACGCAATGACAGCAAATGTGGGCCAGAAATTTCCCTTCAATATCCTAAAGCCAAAGAAGTCTATTCCTGCCCTTGAGGCTTGAATGCCACTACCCAGGCAGGGTGGGGTGGCTGAGCCAGTACCGCATGCCCACATGGATCGATGCCCGCTCACTGACCCACTACAAGTCAGCTGCCTAAGCCTAGGTGCTCTCTGAGCCAAAGAGCAACAGCCGATGTTCTCGTTGTGAAGGGTAGGGGTACTGGGGATGGATAGGGGGGCAAGGAAAATCAACCACCCAGGCCTACTGGGGTGTGAAAAAAATAAAAGTCTTAAATTTAAAGAAAAAAAAAAGAAAAAGACTTCTGAGACATCCTGTATGTATTAAACTTCAACAAGAGTGAGGAAACAACTGTTTTACTTTTGTGCCTTTCAAATTCTCCATGAAGTGACCAGGACCTTCTCTTCCTGGCTCTGGCGCAGTCAGCCTGGACCCTCTGCCCGCGGCTCCCAGGGCAGCCCTGGGTCCCCGCAGGTGGGTGTGTTGCTGGGGAGCGCAATGCTGCTGCAGCAGTTGCCTAGCAACAGACGCTCACATTGGTAGCCGACGCCACTCTGCTCTCGGTACCCTCCCCACCAGCCCTGCTCCCACTGCTCCAGGTGGCCAGCTGGTACACCTGATGCTGATCCAATGGTTCTAAACACAAATGAGAATCGGTTTCCCAGACCAGACTAGAAAAAGGTCAGGTGATTGGGTTAAAAATTTTTTTAAGGTGTGTTGAATTCCTACCTGAAAATAGGCTAAGATTGGCTTTGCATTTTTCATGAGAAATGTCTCGTCACTGTATAAGGAAAGTGCTTTTATGTTTTAGAGTGTTGGCAGTGTGTTGTGGCACACAATGCAGGTAATAGTGCGAATGTTGCAGCCAGGCTACAAGGGTCCGTGTCCCAGATACTCCTCTTACTCAGCCTCTCAGTCTCTGTAAAATGATGATGACAATAGTTCCCACCTTTTAGGGCAAATACCAAGTAAATTGTTCCATGGAAAGGATTTAACCCAGTGCCAGCAATCACTCCATAACTAGAAGCAGTTTTACAGCACACACATTATCATTATATTATTAATATATTAACTTCCTGGGTATATTTTGGTACGTTTTTCATCACATCTGTTTACCTAATCCTTCTTAAATTTCAAATATAGAATTTATCTTTAACACTGTTGCTAAATCTGAGCAAGTGGAAATCTTTTGCTATATTTTTAGGGAAACTAAATATCAAACTTCCTTAAAAAATGTGACTTCTAGGTTCTAACATAATTCTCCCTTTATAAGTTTTCAAGGGATTTATTTTGTCCCCTGCTCTCCAACATTTTATAGAAATCTTGACATTAAAAAAAGTTGGCAAATCCTTATAAAAATCCCACTACTCTATGCTTTTTTCAAAAAAAAAGCATAGATACATACATTTTCTGGCCAGGCGCAGTGGCTCAGGTCTATAATCCCAGCTCTTTGGGAGGCCGAGGTGGTTGGATCACTTGAGGTCAGGAGTTCGAGACCAGCCTGGCCAACATGGTGAAACCCTGTCTCTACTAAAAATACAAAAAATTAGCTGGGTGTGATGGCAGGTGCCTATAATCCCAGCTACTTGGGAGGCTGAGGCATGAGAAGCCCTTGAAGCTGGGAGGCAGAGGTTGCAGTGAGCTGAGATCATGCCATGGCACTCCAGCCTGGGTAACAGAGCCAGACTCTGTCTCAAAAAAAAAAAAAAACTTACCTTCTGACTGCCCCACTAGTCATAGCGCATGCTGGGTTGATATTGCCACGTGGGAATATATGTGTTTACACACTCACAAGACGTGAGCTGTGGAAACTGTGCTAAACAGTCTCCTTCCACAAAACTTCAACTTTTAACCTAGCTCAGAATGGAGTCTGACACTGTATGTTTGCTTCTGCCTATGTCTAGAAAAGTAATTCATTGCATTTTTAAAATGTATTTTTATTTTCAGTAAGAATATTCATTGAAAAGTACTATATTGAACAAATATTTTTTACATGTGGTCATGACATTCCTTTGATGAGAATTCACACTTTGAGCTGGAGTTATCTTTCGCTTTCACGACGTCATTCATTCCCTTGACAAATATTCCCAGAGCATCTCCTCTGGGTCAGGCACTGAACCAGGTACTGGTGTGGCAGGTACAAGGACAGGCTCAGCCTTGGCCCTCAAGGAGTCCACAGTCTAGTGGAGTTTTGAGGACACAGTTAAACCATCACAATGCAAGGTGATGGGTGAGACCAGAGGAGACTCTGGTGCTCCCTTAGAGCTTGAGAAGGTGTGGCCTAACCCCCAATGTGAGGGAGGCAGTGAGGCCCAGCTTGAGGCTGGAAGGATAACTAGGGGGGTTGACCCAGAAAAGAGAGTCCCCAGGTATTCCCAAGACACAAGCAGCACATGCACCTGACCAGCCTGTTCAGGAACTGAGAGTGTTAGGAGGGTTGGGGTAAGCCCTAAGAAGGGGAGAGTTTATACCAACCCCACCAGAAGGACCAGGCCCGGGGTTTGTAGATGATGGGGACAGTGATGTGGCTGGATTTGTACTATCGCAGTGGCAGCATTGTGCAGGGTGCACTGAAATGAGACAGCAGGCAGTGGAAACCGTCCGGAGGCCTCTGAAATCCAGCTCTGTATTAGTAATCTAAGACCACAGCAGTGGCAGACGCCACGGAAAGAACAGGACAGATACTCAGGAAACGGACCCAACGGGATGTAGTAACTGTTGGGGTTTGTAAGAAAATGGAATCTGGCATAACTCCCATCGTTCTGGTTTGGAAAATTAGGGGCCCTTATTCCAGAGAAAGAACTGAGAAAGGAGCAGGTAGGTGGTGTGAGGGTGGCACGGGGCATGAGCTCAATCCTTGGCAAGGTGAATTCCAGACACCTGCGGCACCGTGGGGGCGGTGTGTCTGGGGACGGTGGTGGCCAGCAGGATGGGCTGGGTTAGGGATCCGCGGTGGGCACGGTGAGAGCTGAGTGGGCAGAGTATGGAGGATGCAGTCAGCCCATCAGGAAGGTGTGTGGGTTGAGAGGCTGTGCTGTGGGGAAGGCACCTCGGACCCCTGGGTGGAGGAGCCCGGATGCACCGGCCAGAGGGACAGCCTGAAACCCAATGCAGTCTCTAGGAGGGATCAAAGCAGGAGCCACAGAGACGCGAAGAAAATAAAGACCAAAATTCATGGATGAGACTTAGCCCCTGGGGGGCCCTAGATGACCTTGATGAGAGTATTTTCCCTATGGGGTGAATGTCGAAGCCAGGCTGCCAGGGACTGAGGTGGGAGCAGCAGGAGGCGAATACAGGCGGGGTCGGACGACCTTTCTAACTCTTGGCTGCGGTGGGCAGGAGGAAAACTGGTGGAACTAACAAGGGGCGTGAGATGAAAGGTGTTGTGTGGTTCTGGTGGGACAGAGTTGAATGTGTTCGCTTGCTTGAGGGAAACCAGCCAGTAGCAGGAGAGGTTGAAGCAAGAGTGGAGAGGGGAAGGTGCGCTGGGTGAGGGGCGAAGGTCCATAGGGCAGCGGCGGGCCTGAGGGTAGGGGAAGCGCCGCCTGGGGGGCCGGGACGGGCTGGGGTCTGTTCTCCTGAAGAAGGCCAGCTCCGCAGTGAAGAAGACCGTGTAGGTTTCTTGCAAGGTGGAGGGACTCGACGACAGAGCTGAGCAAAGGCAAGTAGACAGCGCAGCGCCAAGCTGTCAACTGGGAGCAGCCACACACAGGGAACAGTGACTTCTCCACGCCCACGGCTGGTGTCCACGACTTCGGCCCGGCCCCCTCTTCTGACCTCCTTCCCCCAAGTACAACACTCCAAACGCCAAGCTGCCGGCTGCGGCCCTATTGGAGGGGTCTCGGTAACGGAGGGCAGGTGCCAGTCTCGCGCCCTAGTTCATTCCTCTGCTACAACGCCAAGTTCGAGGCCACAGTGCCTTCTGGAAGAAAGGTAGTGCTGCTTGGGAGCACTGCACAGGAGAAACGGGGGCTGGAGGTAAAGACAGGAGGCTCGGGAGGCGGCGACGTGGGCGAGCTGGAATAGTCTAGAAGCTGAGCGGAACAAAGGCGGTGTGACTGGTGAGCCTCGGAGGGATCCTCCTCCCTGCTAGAATATGCATGATCCTGCGCGAGTCTTCGCCCGCCAGGAGCAGGGACGCGTCCGAGCCAACACGGAGCGCGCGCCCAGACGCACTTTCCCGGCTCGGGGTGCAAGAGAGCCAGGCGGCCGCGGCGCGGCGGAGGGGCTGCGGGCCCGGAACCCAGGCCGGTCAGCGTGTAAGCGCCCCAGCCGGCCGGGTTCCGTGGGGGGTCAGCTCCCTGACCCTTCCAGCGCGGTAGCGCCTCTCCGAGAGCTCCGGGACCAGCGGCCCGGCCGCCCCCAAAGCCAGCCTCCCTCTCCCTTCCCCGCACCGGGATCCCAGACCAGGGAGGGGGCGCACGTCCGACGGCTGAGGAATAGCGAGGCGCGAGCCGGCCCGGCAGGTGCCCATCGTCGCCCTGTGGGACTCCGGTGGCACGCTCTGTCCTCCGCGCCACGCTCAGCCACCACCCCGGCTGGTTGGGACCTGGCACCCAGCCGAGCGCGCCGCCCCCTCGGGGACCCGCTGGGCGGGGCTGAGCGAGGCTTGCAGTGCGGGCGAAGGGACGCGGGGCGAACCCAGGGCGCTGCGCCACCTCGGCTGTCTCCAGAGGAGACCGGCGCCCTCGTCCCCCGTCTCCGTTCATTGTGCCGTATTCATCCAGCAGATTTTAAAACAATTCTCGTTTAAAAAGGCATTTTACTCCGCGCGTCTTCCTTACAGCCATTTAGTTGGGAGTTTGCGGTGGGCAGGGGGAGGGAGAAGAAACGCCTGCTCTGAATCGGAAAACACCGAAGAGACCAGACCATCTCTTTCAGCAGCAGGAAAGAGAGGAGCCGTCGCAGGAGCCGCACACGTCTCCAACTCTCTATTGCTTTTTGCGCACATTCCTAACTTCTGACGTCCATCCCAGCGGGCAGGCATGGGGTGTTTGGGCGGCAACAGCAAGACGACGGAAGACCAGGGCGTCGATGAAAAAGAACGACGCGAGGCCAACAAAAAGATCGAGAAGCAGTTGCAGAAAGAGCGGCTGGCTTACAAGGCTACCCACCGCCTGCTGCTCCTGGGTAAGGCCGAGGGGCGCGCGGCGGCTCCTGGCCCCAGCGTAGCGCACAGCCAGGAGCGGCGAGCGCCGAGCTGAGCGGGCAGGGCCGGGCGAGGGTCGCGCGCACCTCCGGGCGGCTGAGCTCAGACGGCGGCCGGGGCGAGCTCCTCCAGCCAGGAACCCAAGTGTAGGAAATCCCCGTGCTGGGGGAGGAGAATTGCTCAGACCTGGCTAGTGGTGAGAGATGGCAGCAATATCCGGACACAGATCACAGCGTTCTTTGTGTTTGTTTGCAGGGGCTGGTGAGTCTGGGAAAAGCACTATCGTCAAACAGATGAGGATCCTGCACGTCAATGGGTTTAATCCCGAGTAAGAATGATCAATTTCGGTTTTGCTTCCAAACTGCATGCAAACTTCATCTCTCTCCCAGACGTCCCAGAAGTGCTTTCTCTAAACAATTTCTAGTTATTTGATAATGGAGTAGACATTCAAGGGGGAAAAAATTAGATATTTGCTGTTGAATTTGGTATATTTAGGCAAATCCTTTTTCTGCTACTGTCTAATGAAAACTTGCTTAACAAAATATGATTTATAGGTATTCTTGGGGTATTGATCTGTATTACTGGTATTGCTCTGAGCACACTTAACCAATATCTCAATATATTTTTTCAGTATAATATTATTTGTTTGCATCTATTTCAGTTTATAACTGTCAACATATTATCCATGGGATGGATCTAGGTAAAATACATTTACAAGTGTAACTGCATCGTTATATTTATATGCAATATCCATAGCGATTTTGCCTTGTTTTTGTGTAACCTGCATAGTTGTTTAAAGCTATAGGTTTAAAAAAAAAAAAGTGTGCATTCAAGTTTGTTTAGAGTACAAATTAGAGAAGGAGGGTGCTTTCCTTTCCCAGATAAAACCTTTGCAGATGTTGTCTTGGGGGTCGATACTGACCTCTAGTGAAAGCAGTCTAGGTCAGTGCTGTAGCTGGAAATTTAAAATCCCACTCAATTGATTGGCATCAGTGCTAAGAGTAAATTAAGCTAATAACAACTCTCTTTCAATACAGGGAAAAGAAACAGAAAATTCTGGACATCCGGAAAAATGTTAAAGATGCTATCGTGGTAAGGACTTTTTTAAATGATTGTTTACTAGAAAAGTCAAGTGCTCTTCATTCTAAAACCGTGTAGACAGAAATTACATATTGTAGATTATCATACATGGAGCCTAAATGTTTATCCATATTTTTTTCTTATTCCATTTTAGACAATTGTTTCAGCAATGAGTACTATAATACCTCCAGTTCCGCTGGCCAACCCTGAAAACCAATTTCGATCAGACTACATCAAGAGCATAGCCCCTATCACTGACTTTGAATATTCCCAGGTAAGAAATGCTTACTGAAATATTCTAACTAGTGAAAGATGGAACCATTTTTAATAAGGTTTCTTATTGAGAATCCATATTGATACTAATTCATTATTAACTTTCTTCGAAATCCAGCTCTCTAAATGGATAAGAGGAATACTTATTCTGTACCAAAATATTTGTGTTTGTTAAAAATATTAACTATGGCCAGGGGCGGTGGCTCACACCTGTAATCCCAGCACTTTGGGAGGCCGAGGCGGGCGGATTGCCTGAGGTCAGGAGTTCAAGCCCAGTCTGTCCAACATGGTAAAACCCCATCTCTACAAAAAATACAAAAAACTTAGCTGGGCATGGTGGTGTGCGCCTGTAATCCCAGCTACTCGAGAGGCTGAGGCAGGGGAATTGCTTGATCCAGGGAGGTTGAGGTTGCAGTGAGCCGAGATCACGCCACTGCACTCCAGCCTGGGTGACAGAGCGAGACTCTTGTCTCAAAAAAAAATTAATTAATTAACTACAGTGGGATTGCAAGAAATGCTTTTATGAGTGTATGGGGAAGGCTGATAATCAGGAAGGCAGCATATCTTTAAGAAATGCTGATGATGCTTTTTTTCCTGTTTGTATTCTTAAACTAACAATTAAGCAGTTTCCCAGATAAAAACAGTAGAAATTACATGAGTAGAGAAAAATACTTATGGTAGATAATTGCCTCCATGGGAATTACAGAAAGAGCAGAATTCAGTTTACTTTTAAGATGCACAGTCTTCAGATCAATTGAGAAAAGAATGCATTGTATAAAAAATGATAGCATGGATCACTTCTGAATGTTTATCATATTAAAATGCAGTTTGGTTCACATCTGCATTATTTAGGGCTGCTTTTCCTAATCACTTGGATGGCAGTATTGCTTATGCAAAAGAGTGACATCAATGTTAGTTTTCTCTCATTTTTCAGAATATACATTTCTTTAAAATATTTGGTCATTTCATGAAGCATGTGTCAAAGGAAAAGTATTTGTTAAGCTTCTCAGAAAGTCATTTTCATTTTTGTTACAGTGCACCAGAAGTGAGTGTGTGTGTGTGTGTGTGTGTGTGTATGTGTATTCATCAATAACAGTCTTTCAAAATTTGTATTGCCTGGCATGGTGGTTTGGAGACATTTTTCATTCTTAGAATCCTCTCTTTTAAGGGAAGCATGTGGAGAAACCAATATGTAAAACAGAGAGACCCTGCCCTGCCTGCAAGGCCTGTGGCCCCCGGCTCACCCCACCCCTTCTCTACAGAGCACCATTGTCCTGTGGGCTCTGTATTGGGATGGCCAATAAGAATGACTTTGTTTCTTCATTTGTTTGTTTGTTTGTTTTGAGATGGAGTCTCGCTCTGTCGTGGAAGCTGGAGTGCAGTGGTGCGGCTCACTGAAAGCTCTGCCTCCTGGGTTCACACCATTCTCCTGCCTCAGCCTCCCAAGTAGCTGGGACTACAGGCACCTGCCACCACGCCCAGCTAATATTTTTTGTATTTTAGTAGAGACGGGGTTTCACCATGTTAGCCAGGATGGTCTTGATCTCCTGACCTCATGATCCACCCGCCTCAGCCTCCCAAAGTGCTGGGATTACAGGCATGAGCCACCGCACCTGGCCAAGTATGACTTTTTAAAAAAGCTTTTATTTTCATCCTTTAATATGATTTTTGCTTCTGATAAGCATGCCAGTGTAGAGCCAGTGATATCTGTAGAATTTCTAAAATGGAGGAGTGAGGAGTGGCACACTGGCTGGAAGAAGGGGCTGGGCATCTGGCCCCGTGTCTTTAACTATATGGCTTGGAGAGGGCAAGGAGTTGACATGGCAGGGGAAGGGGTAGGCAGAAGGTGCTCCAGCCACACCAGGATCCTCTGCTAACTGGAGGTGCAGATGTCCTCCCAGTTCTCACTGATGCTGTGTACACTGGCAAAATCACCCAGAACTACATGGTCCTGGTTGGAATCAGGAGTGATGTTCCCTTTCAACTTCAGATTTAGACATTTATAGAAAAGCATCTGAGTTCTCGGATTTATCCTATCGTGTTTGCCTAGAAGTAATCATAAAACATCTTATATATTTGGGGGAAAATGCTATTCTTAACATCTAGTGAGAAATTAAACTTAAGATTAATCAGTCCCATGTCTTCTTTCTCCTGTTCATGACAGTCTCACGGTTGATGAGGCATCCCATATTTAACCCCAAATCCAGAAACAATTGGTAACTCCCACCTGTATTATCTAAGGAATCCAAAACATCTAATTTGTGAAAGTGTTTTTGGAGCTAAATCATGAACACTTTTAATTAAAAACTTGAGAAACCATTTGCTTTGAATGCATATATTTTCTTATAGATAAATTAAGATTACTTAAAAATTATCAGAAAGCATAATTAATTATCATTACAATAAAGGAGAATTTAGCACCAGCAGATGCAAATGTAATTACAATGCTCTTTCAGAGGTAATACTTTTGTGGGGGTTAGTTTTACTGGTGTTTTTTAAGCCTAACATTCTGTTGTCTTAAATGTCTATGCACATGTCAAATGAGAGTATATTTTATATATATATTTATGTATATTTATATATTTTTAATATAGCCCAGACTTATATAAATCAGGAAATTAATGTTAAATATGCAACATTCCTTCTGAAAATGCTATTTTTAATTTTAATATGCACAGAATTTTAGTGACATTTATTTCATAGTGCTTGGAAATATTTATATTACTTATCTTATTAAATTATGTAATTCTTGGGGCCGGGCGCGGTGGCTCACGCTTGTAATCCCAGCACTTTGGGAGGCCCAGGCAGGCGAATCACGAGGTCAGGAGATCGAGACCACGGTGAAACCCCGTCTCTACTAAAAATACAAAAAATTAGCCGGGCGTGGTGGCGGGCACCTGTAGTCCCAGCTACTTGGAGAGGCTGAGGCAGGAGAATGGCGTGAACCCGGGAGGCGGAGCTTACAGTGAGCGGAGATTGCGCCACTGCACTCCAGCCTGGGCGACAGAGCAAGACTCTGTCTCAAAAAAAAAAATAAAATAAAAAATAAATTATGTAGTTCTTGGTTTCATATTTTGATGATCCTCATTCAGAATGATATCAAGACAAATCTGACTTACATACTCCATTGGAAAATTAACTTTTATTTAAAAGAAATATATGTTTTTTATAAACATACAAGTAGAGCTAAATCAAGTATTTTAATAGTAAACAAAACACTGTTTTACTCAATCCAGTACTTTTTTGAGATTGAATCCTTGAGAAAGCCTGTCAGTGTCATGGTTCAATTATATGAGGGTCTTAAGTTAATTTTCCTGTGGGGGTAAGATAACTTTTGAACCAAATACATTATATTAATGTTAAAAATTAATTTTAGGATTCTTCAATTTAAGAAGGAAAAGGAGAAGAATAACTTAAAAACAGACATCTTGAGAATTTTCTCTGAGAATGTTGCACATGGGGGAAATACGAGTGGGTTGCTCTTTGGGTCTCTTGCTCTCTGTGGTGTCTTTCATTTGAATTTCAGTTGAATTCCATGAATCTGAAATTGTAACAGAAAGCAGGCAAACGTGGTTAGTACCTATCAGCCAAGGGCTGCTGTGGGGAGGTCAGAGAGACTCGGAGCTGGATCTTATCATTGGCCTTACAGGCCAGGTGTGTCCGGAAACACAAAGCTTTGGAGGGTTCTAAGCAGTGGAGCCATGAGATCTCATTGTGTTTCATCAAGATCACTCTGGCTGTGGGTGGCGAACGGATTGTGGGGAGGCAGGAGTTGAAGGAGGGCAGCCACTTCGGAGAGTAGTCTAATAATACAGAGGAAAGGTAATGGGACAGCTTGCGTGGGAGGAGATCATGGGGGTGGAGAAAAGTGGCCTGAGTTGGGATTTATTTTGGAAACAGAACCATTTAGACTTGTTGGCATGTGGATGTCAGTACTGAGGGGAAATAGATCAATCAAGAATGACTCTAAGTGTTTGGGTCTGAATTTCTGCATAGAAGGTAGAAACAGGTTGGGAGGAGGCAGGTATGAGGAGGTTTTGTTTTCCTGGTGAGTTGGAGATGACTATTTCGACATCTAAGTGGAGACACCAGGTGGAGAGTTGGATGCGTGAGGCCCCAGGAAGAGCCATTGCAGCAGGAAGGGATGTCAGAGGTGTGCAGTGCTGACTGGGGCGTCAAGACAGACATTAAGGTAAAATGGCTTTGGCAGCTTCAAGGTCACCGGTGACCTTGATAAGGACCCAGGTGGAGGGTATTGAGGAGAAAATGTGATGTGAGTGGGTCCAGGTGGCAGCGGCAGATTAGGCTTTCTGGAGGTTTTGCTGTGGAGGAAGGCTGAGGAGCCAGGCAGCAGCTGAAAAGGTAGGCAAGGTCAAGAGAGGGTTTCTTTAAGATGAAAGATACAAAACCCTGTCTGAATGAAAAGGGCTGGAATCACTTGGTAAAGCAGGAGAAAATGACAATACAGAAGAAAGAGGCTGTGTATGGCAGGAGTCCAGTCCTCGAGAAGGTTAAAAGAATGGGGTCCAGAACAAAAAAGAACCAGACCACCTCCCCAATTGAGAAGGCAGAGAACAGGTGCAGACGCAGGTGTTTTCAGATTTGGTGGCAGAGAGGTGAGGGAGGGCTTGTTAGCAAAGGCTTTATCAAGCAAATTGTGAAAGCAAATTGGTAGCTTACATGAGGATGATCGCCTAGTTTTGCAATTATCCATAGACTGGTATTGTTCAGGTTATGATGAACAATGATGGATGATAAAGTTCTTGTGACCTTGAGCTCACGTGATACAGTTATTCCCTTCACAAGCCAGAACTGTAAAGGGGAGTTTCATACCAGGTCAAAGCAAAAAACAAAAAAACCCCAGTTATCTTCATAGCGAAACGGCAGGACATTTGCTGCAGAATAATGTGAAATCTTTGGAGACAAGGTCAGCATATGTTAAATTTTAATTTCAAATGAAATAACGCAAACATATTTTACAACACATAAATCACAATAGAAAAGTACTGGGATTAGCTACAAATAACGAATTGACAGTTGCCTGATCAGAGTTTTTCTCATGAATACACCCAAAGCTTCAGGTTATCTTTGTTCAAGGCTTGACTCCCCACCGTAAGCCCCTCACTAGTTGGCACCATGTCTTAGCAGCCAAATTCTGCATAGCAGCCAGCAGATGCAATGACGCAAAATAAATAACCTTAAGTGATTATGCTAATACATAGATTAGCTGATCATTTATGAAATAGGAAAAATAGGCCGGGCGTGGTGGCTCACACCTGTAATCCCAGTATTTTGGGAGGCCAAGGCAGGTCAATCACCTGAGGTCAGGAGTTTGAGACCAGCCTGGCCAACATGGTGAAACCCCGTCTCTACTAAAAATAGAAAAATTAGCTGGGCATGGTGGCGGGTACCTGTAATCCCAGCTACTCGGGAGGCTGAGGCAGGAGAATAGCTTGAACCCAGGAGGCGGAGGTTGCAGTGAGCCAAGATCGTGACATTGCACTCCAGCCTGGGCAACAGAGTGAGACTCCGTCTCAAAAAAAAAAAAAAAAAAAAAAAAGGAAGGAAAGAAAAGAAAAAAGAAGAAAAATGTTGTGGTTGCCTCCTCCAAAAATCCTTTAGCACCATATCAAGCAAAATCACTGTTGAATTCAATTGAGTTATTCATTTGTTTGATTTTTATTCTTAAAATGTGGATACTTTATTAGCTCTTTTCAAATTGTATTTTGCTAGTTTTTTCTAAGGGGAAGAGGATAAATAAGGCTAAACAAGAAACAGAAAAGCAGTCTGATCTGTTGGTCAGTACTCTATCATTACCACCTGGTGTTTCCTAAATTATTAGAGAGCAGAGGTCAGTGTTTTGCCTTCCTCCCAGGTGAGAGCTACTCTGTCACTTTCCAACAGCAGCCCCAAGTCAGGAGGCACCCTGTGTGGCTAATCTCTGAGTGTTCGGTCAGTATGCAGGCAAAGGAGGCCACAGTGGCCTGGGCCAAGGCCCCGGGAGCCAAACGGCCTGGTGTGACTTTGAGCAAGTGGCCTACGCTCATTGCAGCTTGTGGCCCTGCATAGAGAGCCAAGTGCGGTGCCCAGCCCAGGGGGTGCCATGCAGAGCCTCAGCGGCTGCTGCTGCATCTCCTTGGGGGATATGTGCAGAATCTCCAGAATGCGGTTAGATTCTTCCACACAATATCTGTGTTCCCTCTCCAAGCTTGTCTCTATCTCCTACTAGAAGGCTTTGTGCTGTGGGTTTTCATGTGTGTGTCTTTTTTTTAACCAACCAAGCTGAAGCCCACCGTGTAAATCAGGTCAGCATGAGTTCCTCCACGCAGCCTATACTTGGGTTCCCTGCACCCTCGGTGACCATTCCTGCCCAGCACCTCATCAAACCCACCTCCCAGCGCCATCAGAAAATGATGGGGCTGGCTGTGTTCGCTCCCTGAGGACCAGGCCTCTTTCTCCACCGCCTCCTCTCCCCACAGCTCGCTCTTGGAGTGCATCTCCTGCTGGGTGCACTGCCAACAATCTCCAGGTGCCTGCTAACTTAGGTTATAATAGAATCCTCCGAATCCACTTCAGTAAGGACCTGTGGGCACAAGAAGTCAGGGGACGGGCCGACTGGGATGTCACAGTGTGAAAGAACATGAAGTCCCCACACATACAGCGAAACAGCAACCACCTAATTCAAAATGATATTGAAATTGATTGCCCCACAGCTATCCTGTTCTTTGCCTTTTGAGCTAGTGAGGTCTGGTGCATGTTTTATGGGAGAAAGGCAACATTTGAGCTGGTGTAAAAAGGGCACAGTAAACTTTTGCCTTCTGCAGTACACTGAACCTCTTAAAGACGTGTGTATCTGGCATGGAAGGAAAAAGTACCATGTTTGCCTTCGAGTATTTTCAGATGTAATTAATAAATGGAAATTTATTATAGGGGCCCGCTTAAGGTCTCACTGCCCCTCTGCTGGGTCTGTCTTGAATGGGAGTCACTGGGAGAAGGGTCTTTGGGCTTGGCGCTTCCCCTGGATCTTCATGGGGGCTGAGGCAGGGCCAGTAAGGAGCCCCTGCAGGGGGACACAAGGGCGGACAGGGCGCAGACACCCCCAGGCCTGGGATTCTGTGGACAGGATGGTGTCTGTATCTTGAAAGGGGGTCTTAAGGGGAGGTGTGGGGTCAGCCCAATCTGTGTTCAAATTCTAGTCCTGCCAGGCCCTGTGTGTGTGACCTTGAGCACATGACCTCATTGCTATCTGCCTTTTCTCAATGGTACAGTAGAGATGATGGCAACACCTACTTCCTGTGGTTGATGTGAGGATTAAACATGTTAACATCTAAAACCGTGGCTGGGACATGGGTGGTACAGCTTTAAAATGAGCAATCCTGCTCTGCCGGAGGAAGTGGAGCAGAGCTAGCGCCATTCTTGGCCTCGCCTGTGTTGCTGGGCCTGGTTGGTGGGTCCACCTCAGTCCACCCGGCCCCCAGGTCCCGTGGTCTGACATGGCTTACTGTCCACTCCCCTCTGGATTCACGGGGAGTCAGCCGCACCCCTTAGCCGTCACCGCCTGCCCCTCCGCCTCAAGCCAGCATTTATAGGCAGTCCCTTCTGTCCCATGCCAAGAGCTGACATCCCTAACACTTCACAGCCCTCCTGGGGGAAGGCACCCCTAGTTATCCCCAAAGGAAGTGAGGCTCCTGACTGCTCAGGAATCCTCATTCCCGTGCCCTCTCGGAGCACAGGTTCTTAGGTGGGAGTCCCCCAGGCTCCCCGGTAGGTTACCGCGGACCTCACTTCCTGCCTGTTCTCTGTTACCAGCAGGCCTCAGAGCTCGGCTCTCCTTCTCTTTCTCTAGCTTATTTTCAGTTGGATTTTCTTTGCTGACATTGGCCTTGCTCTTTCCCACCATTTCGGCTTGGTCTGTGTCCTGCCCTTCTGATGCTGTGGCTGGCCTAGCCTCAGGTTCTTTGGGGCTGCCTGGAACTCCCCTGGATTTTGCAGAATTCTGTGGGATTTTTCACCTGGCTCCCTAGGCCTACAGTTTCTGCCCAGTTTTGCTGCAAGTTCCAATAAGCTGCAGCCTCATTCTTTTGTGCTCACCGCAGTGCACCTTTGCTTCATGCTGTCTAGTGGTAGAAAGGTGAAATGCACCCTGACTGCACCCCTCAAAGGGAGATCATGCTAAAATAAATATTTCACAAATAGTTAGATGTCCTAAGCCATGTTCTTTGGTTTTTAAAAAAGTCCTTTTTTAAAAATGCACAATAATCTTTCTTGTTCTAATTTGCACACCTGGTTGCTGGAAGCGGTGAACACCTGTGTCTTAGGCTCAGGCTGCCATATTGATTCTATAGAGCCTAACAGAAGTCTCACTTTGCAGAGGAAAACAGTGATGTGTGTTGAAAATAGATGGTGCATGAGGCCTCAGGGACCATTTGGCCTGACAGCCCCAGCTGAGGACAGGGAGGCACAGGAGGTGGAGAGGGAGAGGCAACATGGAAGTTGATTTCATTTGCCAGCTGTCCATGGAGCTTCCCAGTAGTTGGCGAAGATGGAACGTGTCTTCCTGAGCCACCTGTCTTTCCCATGAAAGGTTATCATCACAGAGTAGTCCATAAGCAGCAGTTTTCAGTGGGGCCACATGGAGGTCCCGAAGCTCTTCTGCCAGCACTGTGGAGGGGAGGCGGGTGACATGGAAGAGGTCACGTGGACTGCCCTTGCTTCAGTAATTATTCGGTACACATATTATCCATCTTCCTATTGACACCAAGACGAATAAGGAACAGCACTTTTCTACCTCTGGCAGGGATACAGGCTTAAGAAATACAGGTGTGTGATGCCACATTTAAGGAAGTTCTTAGGGCCACCTGGGGACACCAGTGCAGCTGGCGTCACACTAAGCTGAATCTTCCTTGAATGGAAAGGGCTTAGAGGGCAGGTGGACATAGGACAGTGCTTCAGGGCAGGTGGCACCTTCGGAGCCTGCAGACCAAAAGCCCAGTCAGGCTGCAGCGGGTTAGGGAGAGTCCTGTGAGCCTGGCCAAGGGGCCTGGGCTTCCTCCTCAAGGCTAGGGAGAACCATTCCATGGTTTTCTTCGGGGGAGTGACAAAAATGCAAGGTTTTTTTTGGAAGGATCACTCCCGAATTCATAAAGAGTCCAGGCTTCGTATCTGCTGTGGGGATGGTGCTCTGGGAATTTGTCTGTCATTGGACAAAGGGCATTTCCTGTGCCAGAAACCTGCTTCCAGGTCTCACATGGCTTGTGTCATGATATTAAGGAGGAGAGAAACCCCCAGTGAGAATGAGTATTGTATTATTCTGCACATCTGAGATGCTAATAAAAGGAATTTTTATTATTATAGTAAAACTTTTCAGTTAGATACATTAACCATATTAGAGCTTCAATAAAGATACTTTTCTTAAATTCCGTTTTTTTCTTTGCAATATTATCATAAGAGGTACTCCTAATCAGTGTTAGCTTTTTATTTTGAAATGATTTTAATCTTTACCTGAACAATACAAAAGTAGTACCGAAGACTCCCATAGGTCCTTCACCCAGATTCATCGATAGCTGATGTGTGGCCACATTCGTGCTCTCACTCTCTCTACACTAACACAAATTTTTGTGAATGATTTGAGAGTTGGTTGTAGACATCATGCCCCCTTGCCTCTGAATACATCAGTGTGTATTTCCTTAGAATGAGGACATCCACTTCACTTCTGTAACCACAGCACAGGTATCAAAATTAGGAGATTTAACATTAATACAATATCTTTTTTTTTTTTTAACAGAGTCTTGCTCTATCTCCCAGGCTGGAGTGCAGTGGTGCAATCTCAGCTCACTGCAGCCTCCCAAGTAGCTGCGACTACAAGCATAGCCCACCACCATGCCTGGCTAATTTTTGTATTTTTAGTAGAGATGGGATTTCACCATATTGGCGAGGCTGGTCTCAAACTCCCGGCCTCAAGTGATCCACCCACCTCCCAAAGTGCCGGGATTACAGGTGTGAGCCACCACATCCGACCATCATTTTGTAATCAACAAACCTTACTCAGATTTTACCAAGAGTCTCAATAATAATATAATGAAATAATAGCAGTAACAATAGTAATAAAAAATGATATTGGTAACTCTGGTCAGTAATCCAATCCAGGATCAACCATGACATTTAACTTCCATTTCTCTCTACGCTGTAACAGTTGCTCAGCCGACCTTTTTTGTCATGACCTTGGCCTGACATTGACTTTGTAGAACACCCACACTCAGAGTTCCTTTGAGGTTTTGTGTTTGGAGCAACAGCAGAGAAGTGATCATGAATCCTTCCTTCTCAGTGCATCTGTGATGTTAACTCTGGTCACTAGTTAGGGTGGGGTCTACTTCTATATAGACGCCCTTTTTCCCTTGATAATTTATAAGTAAATTCTAGGAATGTTTTTTGAAACTGTACAAATATCCTGTTCTTTTTTTTTTTTTTTTTTGATACAGAGTCTTGCTCTGTCGCCCAGGCTAGAGTGCAGTGGCACCAGCTCGGCTCACTGCAACCTCCTCCCTTCGGGTTCAAGCAGTTCTCCTGCCTCAGCCTCCTGAGTAGCTGGAATTACAGGCACCTGCCACCATGCCCAGCTAATTTTTTTGTATTTTTAGTAGAGACGGGGTTTCACTATGTTGGCCAGGCTGGTCTCAAACTCCCAACCTTAAGTAATCCGCCCACCTTGACCTCCCAAGGTGTTGGGATTACAGGCGTGAGCCACCATGCCTGGCCCAAATATCCTGTTCTTATCAAAACTCACACTCTAGTTTTCACACACCAGTAGACTTGAGCAATAAATATGTAAGGGAGAAAACTGCTCAATCTTTTGACTTTCTAAATACTATGATTAAAATAAAATAGGTGACCCATGCCTGTAATCCCAGCACTTTGGGAGGCCCAGGCAGGCAGATTATTTGAGTCCAGGAGTTTGAGAGACAAGCCTAGGCAACATGGTGAAACCCTGTCTCTACAAAAAATACACTGGGTGTGATGGCTCCCACCTGAAATAGCAGCTCCCTGGGCCTGGGAGGCAGAGGCCACAGTGAACCATGATCGAGCCACTGCACTCCTGCCTGGGCGGCAGAGTAAGACCCTGTCTCAAAACAAACAAACAAACAAAAAAAAAAGAAAAGAAAAGAAAATGGATATAAGTTCTGTGTAGCTAGGTGGGGTGGGCTGGAGTCAAAAGAAGCAGGCATATCTATGAAAGCTGAATATAATTGACTGTACATACTGAAGACTTTATTTTTGTTAATAAAAGGAAATGGTTAAAAGTTGTTTTACATCTACTCTTCAAATATCTATAAAATCAGTTGATGTTCCTTATGGTTAACAGCACAGACTGCCCCATAAAAATACCTGATTAAAAAAAAATTAGAAAAAGAAAATGGAGATGGTGATGCTGCTTTAACATAATAAAAAATGCATCATTTCATCCTCTTGATAATAAAAGCACGTGGAGGACCAGCCACGACAGCGACCTCTCAAACTCACCAGCACACCAAGAAATCGGGGCTTGAGCCACATGACCATTTTTATCTAAAGTGTTTTTTCTTACAGAAAATGAATTAAAGGGCCACAAAGTAATTAAGGCAACTTTTTTTGATTTTTAAATTTTTTGATGGATATATAATAGTTGTACATGTTTATAGGGTACGTGTGATATTTTGATGCAAGCATACAGTAAGTTATCAAATGAGAGTAATTGAAATATCCATCACCTCAAACATTTATCATTCCTTTGTGTTAGGAATATTCTAATTCCAGTCCTCTAGGTATTTTGAAATATACAATAAATAATTAAGTTATGGTTGCCCCATGGTGCTACTCAATACTGTATCTTACTCCTTCTATGCATCTGTACTTTTGTACCCGTTAATCATTCTCTCTTCACCCACCTCCCCACTATTATTCCCAGCCTCTGGTAAGCGTCATTCTATTCTCTACCTCCATGAGGTCCACTTTTTAGCTCCCACATAGGAGTGAGAACATGTGATATCTGTCTTTCTGTGCTTGTCTTATTTCCCCTAACACAATGTTCATTCTATCCATGTTGCTGTAAATGACAGGATTTCATCCAGTTCCATCCATGTTGCTGCAAATGACAGGATTTCATTTTTTTCATGGCTGAATAATATTCCATTGTGTATTTGTGTACCTTTTTTTATTATTATTTCTTGGATAGGATGTCTTTGAAACTTCAAATCCTTTGAAAATGTGAGGCTGAACAGAAAAGATTTTTGTTTCCAAAGTTTGCCTCCAGTTTGAATGTATTGGAAGTTTGTTGCTTGGTTTACCCAAAGGAGAAGCTCATCTCTAAGGACAGTTGTTCTTTTCAGAAGACTGTGGCATTAAACATACCTTAAGTATTAGAGCATTTTGTTCTTATCGTTGCAAGTTTTATATAACTGAGAGAAAATATTTTGAACGTCTTAGCACTCTCTCAGGAATCAGTAGAAGGAGCAGAGCGAGGAGGCTATTCTTATGCCAAATTAAGACTTAAATGAGTCAACACGTGTGGTTTGTGAGAAACGCACACTAGGTTTTAAGAGGCAGAATAATGAAGTTGTTCTTGAGAAGGTTCCTTTGAAACACTGCCTTTTTTATTTTTTAGTTTTGCATGAGAATGTCATCCATGAAGGTGTGGGAGTTTTTTCACCTTTAAAATAATCTCATACTTTTTTTATCCTGTCGTCTTCATGGCATAAATTGAATTAAATCAACTGTATGCATAACATTCTCACTACAAAAGCAATTCCATTTTTAATTTGTGTTTGTGTTTGTTTGGATAGGAAATGTTTGTGGATGGCATAAAATCCAAAAGATAGAAAGGAGCAGGGAGGGAAGAGGCTGCTCCTGCCCAGCCCCCCAGAGTCCCCAGAGACAGCCAGCGTGGTGTTTCAACAGAATGGTTGGCCTTAAACTGACTTCGAGTCCCCAAAGGGCGATCTTCTCAACCTACTTTTATCTTGTAGTGAAGAGAATCTGTTATAAAATGTTACCGTAGTTAATCTTGTTAGTATGGGGCAAATATCTAACCTGAATTGCCAAGTAAATGTTTTCCAAGTGAAATTTAACAGTAGAGTAAATTAGCTGGAAACTGCTTGGGTGCTGAGACCAAATGCCTGAGTACTTAACTGCAAAAATATAGAACGATTTTATTAGACAACCATGAAATACTGGTGTTTTAAAGTGTAAAAGCTGCAGACTTCCTCACTGAGGGAGATCATAAATTGAACAGTTAAGCCAGGCAGGACGTTTGGAGGGCAGTTGACATAGGTTCAGCGTGGCTAATAACCTGTGATAGCATTTGGTAGTTCTTCGGGACATTTCTCTAACTTTTCAGGTCCTTGTTACATGTCATCTTTCTCACACGAGTTTCCTGTTCAATCTGTACCCAACCCGTATTCTTCCTTTTGGCTTTAAGACATTCTGTCCCTCCCATACCCATTTGTATTTTACAGACCCAGTTTGATATTTCTGCCCAGGAAGAAATCCCTGACTTCCCTCCCATATGCCATGCTTGCACACTTGCACTCTCCATGCCCTTGGCCTTGCACGCTTGCTCTCTGTGCACCCTTAGCTCACACACTTACATTCTGTGTGCTCTTGCACTTGCACACCTGCTCTCTGTGTTCCCTTAGTTTGCACAATTGCACTCTGTGCATTCTTGCACTTGCACGCTTGCTGTCTGTGCACCCTTACACTTCCATGCTTGCTGTCTGTGCACCCTTACACTTCCATGCTTGCTGTCTGTGCACCCTTACTTTTGCATGCTCCTTCCCACCAGGTCTTGCTCTTACCATCTTCAAAACCCTGCCTTGCCTGCTTTTTTTTTCTTCCTCTACCTGAAACACTAAGATTGCATGCTGTATAGATGTCCTTATTTAAATATTGATTTGCCAAAGGTTAGTCTTGAGCACTTAGTCAGTTCTTAGTAAGACCAAAATAACTAAAGAAACAAGTTATTTGCCCCCTTTTAAGTCCCTCCGATTAACAAGGCTAGACTTATTTAGAAAGCACATTTATGTGTCATATTTGAAATTTTTTATGCCTGACCTTTGATTCCTAAAGCTCACAGTATGATGAGTCATGTAGAGTTTTTCCACTAAACATGCCTTTACTGGGGATAGGAACTTGACATGGCATTTGGCATATAGTTATGCTCAGTAAATGTACATAAAGCTACGTATTTGTCAACACCATACTCAGGACCATGAGTTACACAAAGAAAGTGTTAGTTATGACCTCTGGCCTCAAAAGCCTTACCACTTAGTGAAGGAAAGGATGTCTGTAATATATAATGTATAGGCCGGGCACGGTGGCTCACACCTGTAATTCCAGCACTTTGGGAGGCTGCGGCAGGAGGATCACCTGAGGTCAGGAGTTCAAGACCAGCCTGACCAACATGGAGAAACCCCTGTCTCTACTAAAAATACAAAATTAGCTGGGCGTGGTGTCACATGCCTGTAATCCGAGCTACTCAGGCAGCTGAGGCAGGAGAATCGCTTGAACCCAGGAGGCGGAGGTTGCGGTGAGCTGAGATCACACTACTGCACTCCAGCCTGGGCAACAAGAGCGAAACTCCGTCTCAAAAAAAAAAAAAAAAAAAAAAAGGCCGGGCGCAGTGGCTCACACTTGTAATCCCAACACTTTGGGAGGCCGAGGCGGGCAGATCACGAGGTCAGGAGATCAAGACCATCCTGGCTAACCCGGTGAAACCCCATCTCTACTAAAAATACAAAAAATTAGCCAGGCATGGTGGTGGGCGCTTGTAGTCCCAGCTCCTCGGGAGGCTGAGGCACGAGAATGGTGTGAACCCAGGAGGCGGAGCTTGCAGTGAACCGAGATCGCGCCACTGCACTCCAGCCTGGGCCACAGAGCAAGACTCCGTCTCAAAAAAAAAAAAAAAATATATATATATATATAAAACATATATATAATATATTATATTATATATATGTTATATATAATATGTATAATATATAATGTGTAATATAAAATATAATATATAATGTGTAATATAAAATTAATGAAGAATAAAGCATGTAGTTTAATGCTAACTCATGTGGTATAGACTAGACATTCTGTAGCCATTCAGAAAAGAAGATTAATAAGGACTATTGTGCTCAGACAAAAGTCTTCATTGTTGCACTTCGTACAGTAGGGCTTCCTGGGAAGGTAAAATTGTCATCAGCAGAGCCTAGCCAGGAAGCCATGTTCCCATCACAAAATCAAGGCCACTCCTAGCGTAGCAGCATCAGTTTCTCAGGTCTGGGGGACAGTAAGTTTTGGCTAGAGCTCAAGAATGAGCCCTTGGTCTACAAACTTGTTCCATGATGTTCAGAAAAACGGAGAGCATCATCTTTTAGCTTAAAGTGAATCCACAGTTGTGGCAGTTAGTTTATTACACATGCACATAATTACTTAGCGTTTAAAGAAACATTGGTGAAGAATATGTTCAGACAAATTGAAGTATGTATTTTTTTATTTCATGAAGCACATAAGTTTATGGCAAAAAGATAAACAAATGTTGGTTGCTTCAGTCATTTCCATTTCCATTTTCTCATCCCAAGTGGAGGTAAAATGATCCTTACTACAATCTTGCTTATCCTACCTATTTACACACATGTCTAAAATATACACACACAGTTACATGCAGAGGCTGAATCATGCACAAAATACATAAATGATGAACATTTTTTTAAAAATATTACCAAATATTGATGGGATATGGCAGTGTTGTTTTTGAAAAATATGTAACATGACTTTAATATTTTTATAGTTTTCAGAATTAGAATCATAGGAAGGGAAAATGTTTTAACTAGATAATTCAACTTTTTATGTGTCTGTAGTGGTGTACTATAAAAGCAAATTATAGAGTATTATTAAATATTTATAATAATTTTTAATATTACCTACATTATGAATGTAACTAAAACAAAGTGTGAGTTGTACATTTTTAATTGAGTTGTTTCAATAGCTGGAAGCATCCTGAAGCATTATATTAATTTTTGAACTATTTGAATTCAAACTGAGTATGATTTGAAAATAAATTAATAATTTAAAAACAAAAATAAAAATATTACCAAATATTAAACTTAGCTCAATGATTATTCTCAGAAACATCTGAAAAGAATGATATTTTCATAGCAAAACCTTTAGAATCATCTCTGAAAAAAGAAAAAAGGGAAAACATATTTTCTCTTAATTTTCCTCCCTACTGCCACCACCCATGTGAGAATCATATGAGTTTGACCACCCATTATTCTTGATTGTTTCTAGAGCTGTCTATGCAATCTCAAATGAGTAATTTTTAACCAGAGTATTTGTAGAAAAATAACAGTTGTTATTTGAGTTTTCATTTTTATTAAAAATAATGTTAAAGATTTTATGGCATTATTATCAGGTTGCATTTTTTTTAATCCACAGAAGTGTACCATTACCCTAAAGAATACCTTTTAAATTATTGGGCGGTTCCTATCTCCACTTTCTCAAGCTTAAATAATCTCCTTAAATAATCTAAATTTTAGATATTATGTAAGTGTTCTAATACTTTACATATTGAATGAAGATATATCATTTTAAGGTATTTAGTTTTAAATTTAAGTTTTTTAAAAATAGTTCTTAAGGTGTTGTGTGTTTACTTTTTTTGTTAAATCACGTGGCATCAGCTGACATCTTTAACTGCTTGAAAGAATTAAGCCAATAAATATTATCATGGCCAGGCGAGGTGGCTCACGCCTGTAATCCCAGCACTTTAGGAGGCCAAGGCAGGTGGATCACCTGAGGTCAGGAGTTTGAGACCAGCCCGGCCAACATGATCAAACCCCGTCTCTACTAAAAAAATACAAAAAATTAGCCAGGCATGGTGGTGGGCGCCTGTAATCCCAGCTACCTGGGAGGCTGAGGCAGGAGAATCGCTTGAACCTGGGAGGCAGAGGTTGCAGTGAGCTGAAATCGTGCCACCGCCCTCCAGCCTGGGCAACAAGAGTGAAACTCTGTAAAAAAAAAAAATATATATATATATATATATGTATCATTAGTGTTTCTTATTTCTTTGGTTAAAATGTTATAATGAGTAGTATGTTATATCATCATGTGAATTTTCATAACTTATTGGAAGTTAATGTATTTCAAATTAAACATTATCAGTTTTATCTGAATAGGCATTTCATTTTTTTTCTAAATGATGACCTGATATGTGTCAGGAACTATGTTTAGCATTGGAAATACTAAGCTGAATTGTGTACACCTGCGGGAGTTCTTGCAGGGCTCACAGAGTTTAAACCCCTAGGACACACTGTCATGTTGGCAAGGGGAAGGTGGACACAGCCCTTTGGGAGAAATAGTGGTGCTATCCCAGGGAAGGTGAGGGGTGGCCTGGACTTTGAAGAATGGGTGAGTTCAGCAGGTAGACCAGGGATAGTGGCAAGTGCAGTGTGGCCAGCACAGCCCTGTGTGCAAATTTTTTTTTGTTTGTTTGTCTTGAGATGGAGTCTCACTCTGTCCCCCAGGCTGGAGTACAGTGGTGTGATCTCAGCTCACTGCAACCTCTACCTTCTGGGTTCAAGTGATTCTCCTGCCTCAACCTCCCCAGTAGCTGGAATTACAGGTGCATGACACCACACCTAATTTATTTTTTATTTTTTATTTTTTTTTAGTAGTAGAGATTAGGTTTCGCCATGTTGGCCAGTCTGGTCTCGAACTCCTGACCTCAGGTATCTACCAGCCTCAGCCTGCCAAAGTGTTGGGATTACAGGTGCCCTGCCCTTGTGTGCAAATTAGGACACCGCAGAGATGCTCCTTCTCAGAAGTGCCCCACATCATACAAATCATTACAAGAGCATCTAGCCCTACAGGAAGATCATGGAGAGACATTCTCAGACTTTTTATTACACTTGCTCCACTGTAAAATTTTATGGTATGAATACAGTATGAATATTATAGCAGAAATAAATAAAAACACCAGGACAGATAATAGGAAAGAGTTATAAGAAATTCAGGAAATGTATGTGCTTCAATAAAAAGAATGCTTTAAATTGTCCTAGTTGATTTTATTGAAGGTAAATTTGAAATTCCATACTTAGTATTTAAGTCAAATTACCACTCATGCTTCTCTTGTGGTTATCTTTACTGAGAAATTTAAGAGACTACATCTTTGCAGGTTTCTCACTTCAATTCCATGCCCATCAGTTTGCCCCCAGCACTATCCTGTTCCAGGTGATCATAGGGCCAAATAGAGTTGACGTCTCCATTGTGTTTTGACCAAGCCTCCCCATCTGTGCTCTTATGGTGGCTTTGCCTTGAATCTTAGCATTTCAGCTGGAAGCGCACTCAAGTGTGTCTGATCCAAGACTTCCTCTACAGATGAACAGGGCATTAGCACAGCGCTCTATGAGACTTGTCTAGGGTCATCCAGATGTGCTGACCTGGAGGCAAAGCCAGGACTAGAACCGAGTCTCCCGATTCCTCATCCAGTTCTCTTCTTGTCGCCTCCATTCATGCAGGGTGCGGGTCTGCATTTATACAGCAGAGTTTCATTATCTATTAGGTTGAACTATTAAAAATTGCCAATATTTGGCCAATTTTGAGCTCTGATATGGCAGTTTCATACGGTTCAACCTGATAGATTACATGTCACCTGTCAGTCTCTCATTACAGTCCCTTACATCCCTGTCCTGGGAAGACAGCCTTGCCATCGAGTGGTAGGTATCCTCCCTGCGGACAGAGGCACCGTCACAGTGGGCCCAGCCCTGCCCTTCTATGCTACAGGCTCAGGTCTGCACCTGCCTTTGTGCTTCACTCTCAGCAGTGACATCTGCTGCATCCCTCACTTGCCACCATCATCTCTACTAGGAGCCTTCCCTGACCTCTGAGATGAGAGGCAGCCAGTTCTCCCAAAGACACACAGCCCCTGGGTTGTCCAACACCAAGGTGTCCCCTTACCAGGGCTTGCACGTCTCATGTCCACTCCCCACCCATAGTTACCCATTTTTTGTGGCTAAGCACATAACATGCTCACTTACCTACAATTGCAACAACTAGAAGTTAGAGCAGTCTGTTTAAAAGGCTTTGTGTAAATCAACCTGAAAGACTCCTGGTATATGTTGGAGCAAGAGATAAACGGGATGACACACTACATAACCAGTCTCTGAAATGGTCCCCATGGTAGGCTTGGTATTGTTTCTTGAGGCTCTTTTTTGAAAAGAGAGGAAACCAAATAGTACCAAAAATCTCATAATAGGCCAGATGCAGTGGATCATTCCTTTAATCCCAGCACTTCGGGAGTCCGAGGTTGGAGGAACGCTTGAGTGCAGGAGTTCAAGACCAGCCTGGGCAAAATTGTGAGACCCCGTCTCTACAAAAAATCTTTTATAAAAATAAAAAAAAATAGCCGGGCATGGTGTTGCACGCCTGTGGTCCCAGCTTCTCGGGAGGCCAAGGCAGGAGGATCACCTGAGCCCAGGCAGTCGAGACTGTAATGACCTATGATTGCAGCACTGTGCTCTAGCCTGATGACAGAGGAAGACCTTGTCTCAAAAGAAAAATCTCACAATAGTTTTATGCATATGATTATATCAAAACAATCACATCTGAGTAATTTCGGTGACTACAGTAAAAGTTCCTTAACATTATGGTTAAGAGTGCAGACTTTGCAGCTGGTCTCTCCTCTGCCTCTTCCTGTCTATGTAACCTTGGTTGAGTTAATTAGTATCTCTGTGCTCAGTTTCCTCTTCTGTAAAATGGGGATAATAATAATAATGCCTAGCACATGAAGCTTTTTGGAGGAATTAAATACAATAATACATCTGAAGTGCCAGGCCCTGTGCCTGGCACACCTTAAACATTCAGTAAATGTGAGATGTCATCCTGGTCACCCTTCACCATGCGTAATGTTATGTGTGTGTGCTGCCTTTTCAGACGTTGCCGAGTGCTGAAGCCATGCACGGGGCCCAGTTTGACTCGGCACTTCTTGGTGTGGCTGAAGAACAAGCCTGGCTCTGAATTAAGAGTCAGGCTGTGGTGTTTGCAGGGAACTTTCTCTGCCTTCTGTCACTTTTCAAGGCTTGGCATTGCATGGGAAGAGTCAACAAATACTATATTCTGCAGAAAGTATTGTGGTCTGAAATAGTGTAGACTAAAATATAAAGAAAAACCAAATTGGGATTTTAAAATGCATGAGAGCCCATCCAAAAGAGCTACCTACGCCTTGGTTTTCCTCTTTTTTGGTGAAGTTGATAAATTGGCTTGATACCAATGAAAATGGTGACCACTGCTTGAACAGCACTTCATGCCAAGAACTGCCCTGTGTATCTGCAGCAATCTTATGGGTGGAGAATGGTGGCCTCATTTCATATGTGAGAAAACAGAAGCCCAGAGAACATAATTGACTTGCCCCGAGTCACAGAGCTGGGTAGAGGATGGTTCAGAATTTGAGCCCAGGCAGCCTGATCCCAGAGCCTGTCCCCCTGTGTACTTTAAGGTGACCTTTCTGAGTTTAAGAATCACGGGTCCAGGTTATACACCATATCAGCCTTGTTGCAGCTACAAGCTTGGTCTGGTCACTTCAACATCCCTCATTTTGATTTTTGTTTGCAGAGTTTAGGTCGATAAACATTGCGGGTATATTTCTACATCTTATTGAGGAAATAATCAGTCCATGAGTGCCTATAGCTCACTACAGGAGCCATCTATCTGGATATGGGCAGGGCTCACACAGCCCAGGCCATCTTTCAGTTCTACATCTGATGGACAGCAACTCTTCCTGCGGCAGAGGCTGAGTGGCCATCGCTCGGCTCAGCCCAGTGTGAGGCAGAGAGTCCTACTGAATCTGCCCTTGACTAATGGCTTCTTTCTAATTCCTGATTTACTGAAGACAGCCTTTCTGTCTTGAAGGAATTACTCTGTGGCATTTCCCAGTCTTAGCAAGTGGTTCTGGGGAGGCCCTGATGAAAGCACTGTGTTCTGGCGAACTGAGAACCAACTGTGGACCCTTGCTTTGTTTGAGGGCCAGGGGGTGGCCAGGAGGGTTTCGCTCCAGAGCCCACACCTTGCCCATATGCACACACTGGAAGGAAATATTTTTAAACCATTGGTTTAACCATTGAATAGTTAGCTTTGTAGTACTTACTCCTCTGAGGTTTTACGCAGATGATCTCACTTAATCCACACACATGCACGCCCCCGTGTAATAGCCACCATGGCGGTCCCCTGACGGGGTAAATACATGGCCCGTGTCACACAGCATGTGCAGCAGGGCTGGGACTTGGCGCCAGAGCCTACACTCTGAGCCACAATGTCTAGGACCTACCACCTCACCCAAAAAGATACCTCTAAGTCTGTGTCAGATTAGAAATGAAGAGGGGACAAATAAAAGTACCGTGGACAGCAAGAGAAGAGGAAGATGCACATCAGAACTCAAAAAGCAAGTCCCTCAAGAGGCATTCTGTGTGGGGGCAAATTCCCAGGGGTTCCCAGTGTCTACAACACAAATACAGTGACTGACGCGAGATCCTGGGTCCTCAAGGAGAGAGAGGAGGTGAAATTCCAGTGGTTTCATTTCGTAAGAAGGCAGAGATGTATGGAATGCTTCAGGAAGATTTCCATTCAAGAGTTTATGTGGGAAAAAAGTTTTATTGCTGAAAGAATGATGTCCCTAAGTATCCAGACATTTCTGATTTGGATGGCTAGGCTCGCCAGAATGTCATTAACTAGGATGTTTGCTCACCTAGCGTTTAACTGTCATAGTTCAAGCCTAGAGAAAAGGTGTCTCCGGATGGGAGCGATTTATAATTCGCCCATCCATTGTCATCCATGGTTGCCCAACTGATAGCTAAAAAATCAGCAGCTTCCGCCTCCAGAGCGCCTCTTTGCTCAACGGGACCTTGCGAGTTTCCAGTGCAAATCTGACTCTGCTGGCTTCTATGCCACTTTCTCTTTTTTAATTCAGTTGCCCATGCTATTCTTTTGGTTTCTCTAGCCAGTTTGGTTCTGACGATACAAAATGTCTTTGTAGATAACAACAAGATTTCAACTTACTTATTAGAAAAAAAAGGAGTTCTACACTCTTGAGAAGTTTTTTTAATGTATAAAGAATATGTTAACAAAAAGAAGGTTCACACTTGTAAGAGCATCACACTCTGTGGTGTGTAAAATAAGAAATAACTTCCATAATAAGAATTTATGCCAGGCAAAGTGGCTTATGCCTGTAATCCCAGCATTTTGGGAAGCCAAGGTGAGAGGATTGCTTGAGCCCAGCAGTTCAAGACCATCCCAGGCAACATAGCAAGACCCCATCTCTACAAAAAAATTTTAAAATTAACCACCCATGCTGGTGCACACCTGGGGTCCCAGCTACCTGGGAGGCTGAGGTGGGAGGATTGCTTGAGCCCAGGAGTTTGAGGCTGCAGTGAGCCGTGATTGCACCATTGCACTCCAGCCTGGGCAACAGAGCCAGATCCTGCCTCAGAAAAAAAAAAAAAAAAGAATTTACACCTTGCAAATGCAACAGTCTTCTCTTCATCCTTGTACTTTGTCAAAAACTTTAAGATTGTGTTTTTGGAAACACGCTCTTCTCTTCACGACTAAGACTTGTTACTGGATTGTGTGCTGCGGGTCCCTTTCCAACGATCAAGCTTCTCTACCCTTTGAGCTGGTAGTCGTTAATGCTTTCCAAGAGGTCATCCCAAGAATGGAATGAAAAAAATCAATACATCATAAAAGCATGAAGGTGGTAGTATCAATGTAAAAGCCATTTTAACTTTCCTCAACATCAGAATTGGAAGGACAAATACCTCGTTTGTCCTTTTCTTTCCACTCTTCTATCCCTTGGTCCTCTTTAAAAAAATTAATATATGATATGTATGAATAAATGCAGAGACTGTTAGTGTGATTTTATAGATGGTGGGAGAGAGATGGGAAGTGATGGGCTTTGGCCAAGTTTTCAGCACATTATTGGTAGAACCAAGACTGGAAGCTACATCTCTTTCTTCCAGGACCGGTATCGTTACTACTCACATGTCAGACAACGCTGAATTTGGTGAGAATTTCTCACTTCTAAGGGATAATGAACCATACAAAAAAATGACATTCAGCTCAGCTCCTTGTGTTACTCTAGTTGACCTGCTTTAGGAACTCTGCCAGTGCTGGATCTGCACTCTCTTTGAAGGCCTCCTAACAGGTATTCAGATGACTGGTTAAGCTTTAGAGTGCTGTGTGTCCAGAATACAACAATACATGCTACTTGACATGAGAATATAATTCAAGGCATGTAAACAAAGATACATTGATCTTCTAAGCAATATGTTCATTTGAACAGGACAGTTGGCATGTTGATGAAAAGAGGCTTCAAATCTTAACAATTACAAATAACTTTTCCTTTTGCCTGAAATGTAATTAGCACTCTTGAAGTATTTTGCTGGATCCCTTTCTTCATGCTCTTCTTAGCAAGTTGTTTAGTCAAAATCAAGTAGGTAAACTAGATGGGTGTATACACATGTTAAAAGTTGTTTGGGATTTCAACCTACCCGGAAGAGCAGACCCTCGCCTAGCACTCGTTACATCCTAAGAGCTGGAGACATACGAGCTCCTGGGATCTTCATGACACCCCCATCAGGAGGAGACTACCAGCGTCCCTGTCTTATAGACTAGACAAAGGCAGTGCAGGAGGTGAAGGTCACACAACTAGTCAGTGATGGGTTGAGGTTTGGAGTCCCAGAGTCTGGTTCCAGCGTCTGTGCCCTTCGCCCCTCACTGGGCTGCCTCTGGGTACAGAATCAGCACCTCCCCACCAGCTTGTGTTGTGCCTGAGATTCCATGGCATCACTCGCTCTCCCCTGCAAGTTACCATGTCGCCTCCAGACATGTGCTGTTCGGAGAGGGACTCTCATACTTACCCATTACATATGTATGGTGAACAGTGACTGTTGAGGAAGGGAGGGAGAGCTGTTGTTTGATTTCCTGCCTTAAGAGTTGAAAAGTTTTTCATTTGACCACTAGTAGTTTTCACCCTTGGAACAGACAACCATGGTTGAAGATCAGAGAAGGGTTAAATCCTCAGGAACATCTGAACTATGACCCACCCGTTCATGGTTTTATAGGTAAGGTTACTTGTGTGCTAGGTTAAGTCCCACTTACTCCTACTATTTTTAGTTATTTCTTCAAAAATGGTGTCAGCTGCAGGCTGAGCGAGCATCCCCTAGGTCCCTATTCAAGTTTCCAGAGCCTGGAGTAACCTCTGTAAAGGCCACATGATGTTACAGAGAAACACCACAAAAAGAGTCTTAGCTTCTCCTCCTCTCACAGGTATTAGTGACGAAATCTTGGGAAATGTGACTCAGTGTCTGGAGCTTTAGTTGCATCCTCTGTATAAATGAATGCTAGGCAAGATGATCTCGGAAGGCCCATGCAGGCTCTGAGAACCAGTAGAATTATGACAAAGGTGTTATGGGGTCAATGAAGTGGGTGCATAGAAAACAAAAATCCCCTTTCTCAAGAACCCATTTTTATCAGTTCCCATCATGGATTGGGAGATACATTCCAGGAAGAATTTTATAGATAGTAACCTTATCTATAAAACCGTGAGTGGGTCATGGTTCAGATATTCCAGAGAATTTAACCCTTTTCTGATCTTCAGCAATGGTTGTCTGTTTCAAGGGTGAAAATTACTAGTGGTCAAATGAAAAACGTTTCAACTCTGAAGACAGGAAGACAAACAACTGTTCTCCCATCCTGCTTCAACAGTCACTGTTCAGATACATTTCAAGAAGAATGTATCTCCCAATCCATGATGGGAACAGATAAAAATAGGTTCTTGAGAAAGGGGATTGTGGAAACTGTGAAAAGAGCCAGAGACAGCGTGTAGAGGTGAGGAAGGACCAACTCTTCCTGGCCCAGCAACAGTGGCATTCATAGAGTGGAGAAAAATACACTGCAGTGTGGAGAATGGGCCTCGTGCTACTGCGAAATGGAAAGCAGGAGACTGCAAGGGGTAGTTAGCATGGAAGCAGTGTTCTCATATACCAAATCTATACCTTGCTGATAGTTTGTCATTGCACCCAGAATGTCCATTATTAGATTTCTTCCCACCAGTGGCAAATAGGCATTATCTGTGCTTCTAACTGCACATTACATATATGTGGTAATGCAGATTGTGAAGGCAGGATGGAACAGCAGTCATTTGATGGCCTGTATTGAGACTGATGGATAGACTTTCTTACAGACAAGAAGAACCTGCTGACTAAAGCTTGTGTGGCAGGGGTTAAACTTCCTGGAGCAGCCTGAAAAGAAGAATTATCCGGAATAATGGGGTGTCCTTTCAGTTCACTCTGACCTAGCTCCAGGATAAGCTTGACCATCCTACAAACAATCACATCGAATAGTCCCTCAGTTCTTTGGGGAGTGAAAATGCGGGTCAATGGGAATAGAAAGATGGGAGTTATTGGCTCATGCACTCATTCAAGTAGAATTTCCTGAACACCTCTCCTAGGCTGGGGGTAGTCTGGAAACTGGGGGATCACAGTGAACAAGATGCAGTCCCTGACCTGAAGAACACAATTTATCCACCAAACTTTTGCTGAGAGTCCATCATTTTCACTTGAATACTCTTGCAGTTTTATTCATTTCCTTGCCTCATACTACAAAAATTTAATTGTGCAGTCATTAACAAAAATTAGGATGGAAAATATCAACCTGGGGTTGTTTTTTCCACTCATATGGAGAAGGCTTCTTCAGCTTACTGAGCCAGTAAAAGATGTCTGTCATCATTTGCTGTTGATTGTGGCATATATACCATTGCAACATGCATCATTAGCGCAGTTAGTACCTTGTTAAAGTTTTTGGCTTTATATCTTATTGTCTTAGGGTCTCAGATGGTTTGCGTTACATTTCTCAGATGTAATACAGATATATCTCTGTGACAAGTTTCTATTTTTAATTTTTTTAACCTCTTTTTATGTGCAGTTACCTAAAATTATTCTATAGGGACTTGACTCCAATCCCTGAAGTAGAGGCATTTTTGCATAGTCAGGTTCCTGCTGTCTTGTCCAGGGACTTTTCCTGTGTGCTGTGTTTATATATTTGATTCCTAACACATAAGACCTTTTTCGGAGCAAATATCCAAGTTTGTTTTTATTATGGCTCTTATATTTTTTAAAAAAGATAATTTTTTTGTCAAATGTAAGACATGCCAACTCTCGGTTTTAAATATTTTGAGGTCTTCAAAAAATGAATGTTTACAGTTTTGTTGCCAGAACCTCTCTGGCTCTTTAAAATAAAAATATTTCAGCTGTAAATTGGAAGATAAGTCCTCTATCCAAGCAGTTTTTCAAACCTGTTCCAATCAGCTCCAGTAAAGTGTTGTACAATGGACTGAATCCAAAATGAAAAAGACTGGAGTCCATTCACAACCAGACACGGTCTTAGCCAATCTGCCTTTGGGTTTTCACATCTGTAAAATGATTATATTAATACCAACCTCATGGAGTTACACTGAGGAATGAATTAGATCACAGGCATGAAAAAGCGCGGTATGGTGAATAACTCAGTAAATGTGAATTATTATTGTTATTACTGTTGACCAAGTTCAAATACTAGAACCAGAAAAGGACTTGAATTACAATGAAAATTAGCCAGAAACACAGAAGACTTTGACATACACATTTCTGATCACTCCAACCCTAGGAGTCCATTCGTAGGCAAGACTTAAGTCACACTGAAGTATAAATGACTGATAACAGGCTACTAATCTGTTACTCTACCAGATGCCTTTGCATTTACTGAGAGCCTTGACTACAGGATTGAAACTCTGCAAGATAAATTTTAAATATCAACCACTGAATGAGGATAGTGCTGACCAGAACTACCAGTGTTTCTTACAGCTATTTCAAATTAAGACTTTAAATATAGGGAAAATTTGGTTGTTTTAAATCTACATTTACACTCACAGGCATTCTTTTCAACATGCATTATCTGTGGTAACTGCAAATAAAACATTCCCCAATTCATAAATAAAAATTGGACTTAGAAACACCTAACCATTAAACTACAGCTCTGAACAACTCTTAAAGTTCCTTTGTATTACCCAAACCAGAAAGCCCAACCTGGGATTGAGAGGGGCTTAATATACACCTTTGAAAATATAGAATTTCTGTATCTTATAATAGATATGCACATTTAATATGATAGCATTTCTCCTCCCATACACCCCCACAGCCTCAAAAATCTATTATTAAACACTGCTACATCAAGAATGGAGAAAAAGCAGCATTTTGTAGAATTAAACATCATATTGCTTCCAAAAACGAAAAGAGAAGTTGTAGACATTTCCTTAGTTAATTGCATAAATCTTTAAAAACATCATTTTATGTAAGGAACAAATTAACAAATTACTGAGCTCTTATCTAAACTTTGTGAGAATTATAAGCTACTTTGTGCATTTAATCATTTTATATACTGAGGAGCTGTATTTGATAAGTAATATGGAAAGGAAATTCTGAATAGTACACAACTGAACCACCAAGCTACTGGATCTCTGTTTAATCCTCTTTCGAGGAAAACTTAGGAGATGCTACTGCCAAAAGGGGAGAGGTCACACCAGATTTTAAAATTAAATTTGTTTAAATAAACAAAATAGGTATTATAATTAGCAATATATAACAGGAAACATGTTCAAGAATATTCATGGTGGCACTGTTTATAACAAGAAACTGGAAACAACCCAAATGGCCACTAACACGACAATGGATACATAATATGTGGAATATCCACACAATAAAATATACATCAGTGAAAAGGTAGGCCAGGCGCAGTGGCTCATGCCTGTAATCCTAGCGCTTTGGGAAGTCGAGATGGGCGGATCACTCGAGGCCAGGAGTTCAAGACCAGCCTGGCCAACACGGTGAAACCCTGTCTCTACTAAAAATACAAAAATTAGCTGGGCGTGGTGGCAGGTGCCTGTAATCCCAGCTGCTTGGGAGGCTGAGGCAGGAGAATCACTTGAACCAGGGAGGCGGAGCTTGCAGTGAGCCGAGATGGTGCCTTTGCACTCCAGCCTGGGTGACAGAGCAAGACTCCGTCTCAAAAGAAAAAAAGAAAAAGAATGAATTACAGCCCCATGCAATGACATGGATGGATCTCAGTATTATAATGTTGAATGAAGAACTCAAATGTTAAAAGATTACATATAATATAATCCTCTTTTGTTTGTAAAGTTCAAAAAACAAGCAAAACTAAGTACTATATTGTTTAAGCATGCATGTATTTGTGATAAAAATTTTTGAAAGAAGACAGAATGATAATCGTAACATTCAGGATAGTAGGAGAGGAGGCAAGGGTGGAAGAGAGATGGGGTATGGAAGAGATCATAGTAAAATATTGGTTATTGATCCTGTCTTACTAAGGAGATGGGAGGGGGCTCATGGGTGTTCATTTTATCATTGAACAAAAAAATAAGAAAATGAAAAAGGACCATGTAAGAGTCAGTGATGACTGTGTGTCATTAACCAGATCTATTCACCTATTGTCCACATTAAAAAGAAAATTTGTTTTCTTTTTTTTTTGAGACGGAGTCTCGCTGTCACCCAGCACTTTGGGAGGCCGAGGCGGGCAGAAAATTCGTCTTCTAATTTAGAAACATGTATCTTTCTTCATGCTGTGTTGTCTTTTAAAGGAAAAATTTACATAGATGCTACTGAAAGGGCTGTGAGCATAATGCATGATAAAGAGAATCATAAATCTTAAGAATTTTGAGATTTGTATTTATTATGAGAGGTGACAGTGCTTCAAGATTTGCACCCACAAAGTCACTGAGGTTATATCCCCATAAAGCCAGACTCTGACTATGCAAAAGACATGGTAGAAGATCAAGCAACGTTTGTAAAAGTAACTAACTCTGTCATTCTGTGAATTTCACATCACATTCTGGCAGTTGTTCTTTTGTTAATTAGACTAATTCCAGAGGTGGGTCATCTCCCATTACTTTTTCGTTCTGGATATATTCCAGGTTTAATTTGTTGACCACCTCACATTCAACAGAAGTGAGTGTCAAACAAGGCTGCTCCCTAGAACCAGGCCACCTGCTTTTAGAGCCCAGCTCTCCTCTTCCAAGAGGCAGTGCCTCTGTGTGCCTCAGCTTGTTCCTCTCTTGAATGGGCATGATAATGGTACTTACCTCAGAGTTGCTGTGAGGGTTAAATGAGTTAATATATTTAATACATAAAAGACTAGGCTCAAAGTTTGAACATCATAAGTACTCTATATTAGCTAATCAGAAGAAAAACGTTATTAAATCGGACTTTTATATTGTGCCTGCAAAGCCAAGAAACTCTACTAATCTCACTGTGATGGCATCACTACACTTAACTGTGGTGAGACTTATGTTAGTGAATACATCCTCACTCCAGCACTGACCAAACATAGAAAATAGAAATAAAATGTGAGCCACCAATGCAATCCACATATGCAATTTTGCATTTTCTAGCAGCCACATTTTTAAAAAGTAAAAAGAAATCAGCAAAGCTAATAATATAACACTGTATATATATCCAAAAATATTATTTCAGCATGTGATGTTTAGAAATTTCCAATTTCTGTGCTCTTTTTTTCATTAAAAATATCTTCAAAATCTAGTGTGTATTTGGCATGTCTGGCACATCTCAGTTTGAGCAAGCCACATTTCAAGCTCAGTGGCCACCTGCTGTTAGTGGCTACTGCAGAGCATATGGAGAAAGGAAATAATGACTTCTTCCTTCCCAGCATCAGTGTTAGTGGGGAGGAAAGGCACAGGCCAGGTGAGAAGCTCCATCTGTGCATGTTCATTGTCCTGCGAGGCAGGAGGGTAGCCAGCTACTCCAGGCCCCCCAGTACCTGCTCTCAGGGTGAATGTCCTTCATGTCTTTGTGGCCCAGCAAGCCCATGCAGGGCAGAGAGTAGCGTTGCCTGAGTACTGGACACTGCCAGGTGCTTAGCAGCTGTGCTTCCTAATGGTGGGGACCAGTGTACTTGTCTTTGGTCTCCCAGTGCTGACAAGAGCCTGTTGCTCTTTTGGAGACTTCACTGCAATGTGTTTCTGTCTTCAGGTCAGCAGGCGAGGTGTCCACTCTAATGGGCCTTACCCCTAATCTGACTGCTTCTAAGTCTCCCTTGTCATCCACCATGGCCTCAGCATGGGGAATGAAACCAACCACGTGGCTACAGGTGTTGCGGCAGCCAACTGTGTTCTCTGTGTGTGCAGGAGATGGAATGGTGAGGCCTTACCTCGCCACACCTTCATAATGACACTCCTGCACTTACCAAAGCTGCCACAAGCCTAATGCTGTGCTTTTGAAGCCTGTTCTTGATGCCTTTGCCCAAAAAGAGCCACATGATTATGTATTGCTTGAGCAGAAGCAGATTGTATAATTTTGTTCTTTTCATTTTATTTTCTGCATGAAATTTTTAGGGCATTTAGTAATTCACTGAAAACATACAAATTAGCATTTTGTTTCTAAGTCAAGAAGTTGGCTCTGGTCTGTGTGTGTTTAAAAGGAATGTATTATGAATCTGAGTAAAAGACATGAAGAAAGATTCTTTCGGCCTCAGTGGAATTGAAAAAAACCAAAAGCCAGTACCTGGTCTCTGAGTGTGGAAGGAACTGATTGTGCGTGCTCTGTTGGATTATGAGAAAGATGCATGGGCCTGGCTGTCCTGTACGTATGGGAGTCAGAAAAGTGGGAGGAAATATATGATTCATGGTGTACAAAGAATTGAGTTTAGAAAGGGGGAATAAACAAGAGGAATTACTCAGTCACTACTATTTAAAACAGAATCAGAAGACAATTAGCACAATGGTGTTGGAAGAAAGTTCCAGATAGTATAACATTTTTAGTTTCTGCGAAGTCTGGAATTGCTGTGATTCATACTTTTTCTCAGTCCCACGCTCAGTTTTCGTCCCCTCTCAGCCATTTGAAATGTGCACCTGTCTTCCCCCTACCTCAATCCAGTCAAGTCTTTTAGATGGTTTTATATAAGATTTCATCCCAGTGGAATTTGGAAATTAGTCTAGAAAGCTGAAGGTGAGAGGGTACATGAAAGTTGGGATAAAGATGAGGTCAGTGCTCCTGGATTCTGCACCCTTTCCCATGATATCATCCTTTAGGGAATCCCTGAAAATGTGGAATGGGTGTCCACAAGGCAGATGGAAGTATGGGATGCTCCGTGGTGAGCCTGTATGCCTCCAAGCTCCCAATAAGTAGAACAATGGGAAATGCAAATTGCAGAAATCTGGAACAAGGAGAAGAAACGAGGACACTGGACCATGCTGGGATTTACCAAGGCTGGGGTTCCAGGAAGACAGCTTGTCTGCCCCCCTGCCCAGGCCTGGAGGCTGCAGGCCCCTACCTCCTTAGAACCATGGCCCCTGGACAGCACTCCATCCAGCCTTTCAGAGTTTTCTTTTCTTCTCTTTAGCTTACAATTAATTATCTTAGGGAAAAGAAATTAGTGCCAGTGAATTGCTTTGCTTTGTTTTTCAATGAGTCTTTTCTAAATTGGGTCCAGGCCGGTGTATGAGAGACCAGAAGGAACCCTTCTGCCCAGAGACCCAGTCTGATGCCCCCTCTCCTGCGAATGTCAGCGATGGCCTCGGCCATGAATGGGTTAAGCAGCAGCTCCTCTGCTCAGCCCCATGTTGAGCTGTTATTGAAGGTCTTTAAAGGCTTCCGCCCACCTTCCTCCCACTCCTCTGGCAAGTGAAAGACATTTGAATTCCTCTTGCAAGGGAGAAAATTATTAAAGTGAAAGAAAATGACTGTTCCCTGTTCTAAAAAGGAGAGAAAAGAAAAGTGGGGCTGCCCCTCCTTCATTATTTCTTACCTGAGAAGGAGATTATCAGAAACAGGGTGAAGCATTCTGACTCCCAGAAATCAGAAGGGGAAGTTTATCCTGTCGGCCTTTCCTGTGCTTATTTCAGCTTATAATTCAGTGCCCTGGAATTCCGTGCACATTAGAATATGGAGGACCTGCTAACGCTGGAGGAGATAACCATGATTAATAGGGTTATATCCTCACAGGGCAGTATTCCTCAAAGACCCCAAATAACTAAATTATAGAGAAGAATATGAAAGAGGAGTAGAAACCCGATTTATTTTTCCTGTGCCTTTGAGCACTACAGCTTCCACTGAAAATCAGTTCATTTTAGGGGGTCAGATCTGAATAAGAGAGTTTAGTAATGGTTCTTTTACATGTGGCTGAAGAAGTGTGGTGGGATAGATCTTCATACATTTTCTTTCTTTTTTTGAGATGGAGTCTTGCTCTGTCACCCAGGCTGGAGTGCAGTGGTGCTGTCTCAGCTCACTGCAAGCTCTGCCTCCTGGGTTTACGCCATTCTCCTGCCACAGCCTCCCAAGTAGCCAGCCCACCACCACACCTGGCTAATTTTTTTTTTTTGTATTTTTAGTGGAGACGGGGTTTCACCATGTTAGCCAGGAGGGTCTCCATCTCCTGACCTCGTGATCCGCCCACCTCGGCCTCCCAAAATGCTGGGATTACAAATGTGAGCCACCGCACCCGGCGATCTTCACACATTTTCATTTGAATCTTTTTATATTTTATAAACATCACTTCATAATTTCTCTGTTAATCCAGCTCACCTTTATACTTCCCAATCTAATCAAACTATTGATTCAAACTATGTCTGCTTTACCCCAGCCCTGTCCAGAGCATGGGTCTGGCCCTGGGAGGTGGAGGGTGAGTGAGCTAAGAGGGCTATTGGAAAGGTTTTTAAAATAATCTCTGGCTGGGCTGTAATCCCAGAAGTTTGGGAGACTGAGGTAGGAGGATCGCTTGAGGCCAGGAGTTTGAGACCAGCCTGGGCAACAACATAGCGAGACCTCATTTCTACAATAATCATAATAATCTCTGTTCTAGGGCTTATGGTTTAATTAGGAGGATTAGACCAACATTCATGAAAAGCTAAAGGTCAAGAGATCATAGAATTTAATGAAATCTCAGTTTTAAAATGTCTCTACTTCCCCAGACAAATATAAAGAAAAGGAAAAGGAAAGCAAGAACCTGGCAATGGCAGAAGTCTGTTCTGTATCCACTTCAAGACAATGCATTTTGCATCTCCTTAGGATGTGTAAATATTAGAACTAAAGTCTCTGCCAATCACTTTTTTGGCAACAGCTATGGTGCTGGAAGTGACAATATGATCACCAGTGAGGTAGGCCGAAACGGTTCTCAGCATTTATAGTACTATCATAATTTGGTCATAATGACATGTTGCAGCACTCATATAAGATACAGATACAGAACATTTCAAGTGTTGTTTGGCAGCCATCATGTAATAAAAGTTAAACCGATTGCATGATTACCTGAGATCTACCTGCCTCAGTGAATTTACTTCATGACATTTTCATGTGTATTTAGGAAATATTTGGCCGGGCGCGGTGGCTCACGCCTATAATCCCAGCACTTTGGGAAGCTGAGGTGGGCGGATCACGAGGTCAGGGGATCGAGACCATGCTGGCTAACACAGTGAAACCCCATCACTACTAAAAATACAAAAAATTAGCCGGGCATGGTGGTGGGTGCCTGTATTCCCAGCTACTCAGGAGGCTGAAGCAGGAGAATGGCATGAACCTGAGAGGTGGAGCTTGCAGTGAGCCGAGATCGCACCACTGCACTCCAGCCTGGGTGACAGAGCAAGACTCCATCTCAAAAAAATAAAAATAAAAAGGAAATATCTGTTTACAAGGAACCGGATTCCTTGTAAACACAGGAATAGTTGAAGAAGGTCAGACTCAGGTCACTGATGATGCAAATGAGAAGAAAGTTCCAGGAAATAAAGTTAAAGGCTTACACTTTCTAGAGCGCTCCAGTGGCCCAGGAAGGGTGCTGTTGTTCTTAGAACAATGAGATGTCAAATGTATTCAAAGTAAAAATTAAAGTGGGAGAATGGTTTTAATAATTTGAATGTAACCTCCTCAAGCCAATCGTTGGAGGAGGGGTCGAGAGCTGTCTTTTGTGCAAGTGGGCAGGGGGTGTTCAGATCCCTGCCCCTGGGGTCTCTGCACACCATTGCTGGGACAAAAGAAATTCTCCAGGGCGTTTGTCAGCTCCTCACGATTCCCCCAGCTTCCAATACTCTGAGGAAGAAATTCTCCAGGGCGTTTGTCAGCTCCTCACGATTCCCCCAGCTTCCAACACTCTGACGTCAATGTGTCCTTGGGGATGTGTTGTTTACAATAATGTAACATTCACACTAAGATGGACTTCATTTTTAATACAGATTCATAAAGCATTTTTAACCACTATTTTAATTCAGCAATTCTTAATTGCAAAGGAGGTCAGTGCCAAGGTGGAAATCAGTGTTAACATGTTTGATTTTTGCCTCAGAGGCCCCTTTGACAATGTAAAATTCTGTGGCTTCCAGCCTGGCTGATGGTTTTTCTTTTCTTTTTTTTTTTTGGAGACAGAGTCTTGCTTGTTGCCCAGGCTGAAGTGCAGTGGCACGATCTCGTCTCACTGCAAGCTCCGCCTCCCGGGTTCATGCCATTCTCCTACCTCAGCCTCCTGAGTAGCTGGGACTACAGGCGCCCGCCACCACGCCCAGCTAATTTTTTTTTGTATATTTAGTAGAGACGGAGTTTCACCGTTTTAGCCAGGATGGTCTTGATCTCCTGACCTCATAATCTGCCTGCCTCGGCCTCCCTAAGTGTTGGGATTACAGGCGTGAGCCACCGCGCCCAGTCAGCTGATGGTTTTTCAATCAAAACTATTCCAATACTTAATTTAAGAAAAACCAGAAACTACTATTTAGGATTTACGAGCAAGATACCCAGATTTCAGGAATGAGAGGTGACTAATTCCCAGAGTTGTTTTCAAATTAAGCCGTCACTTTAACAGAAGGCCAAACAATTTGGTTAAGCATGTCCTCTCAGCATGGTGGTGGCCATGGCTAAATGGTTTGTATGGGTTCTTAAGCCATGGCTAGGATCCTAATGAAGGTTTCCATGAAAGTAATGTTGAAACTCTAAAGGAACCAACTAGCCACAGTTATTTTTACATTTCCTGCCTGTTTGTTTCTTTGTTGCCAGCCGCAGGAATGGGAACCCCTAGGTGTTTTTCCGTAGCCATAGCAGAATAGGCTCCCCTGTTGAGCAGTGAAGACGCCTGGGTTAGGGGGTGAAACCAGAGAAGCCGTAAGGGATGCTTTTTGCCTTCTAAACAGAAGGTTGATTATCAAGAGATCATGCTTGTTTGTTTGAAATAACTGAACTGATTTCTCCCCTAGGTGTTTCTCTTGATAAAACATTTTAAAAGTTTTTAAAATGGGGGAGAAACTACAACCAACTCCACACTATCTTAATAAGATACTAAGCTCAGATAGTAAACACACACAAAAAATTAAGCTACTGCCTGTGATCTATTTAGGAAAGACTATATTAGAGAATAATAGAGTTAGCTTACAGGTGCAATCATCTAGACTGGTTAGCTGCTGTAGACAGATATTTATGAAGTTTTCTGCTCCATTGGGTTTCATTGCAAGGACTCAAAGAAGTAGGACACAAAGGACTTTGGACTCAAGTAGCTTCCCATGTCTACCGCTGCAGTGATCCAGGTGTGCCGAGAACTCCCGAGGGTCTCCACCACATCCACAGTGCAGCACCGTCAGCCTCACCTCTCACAGGTGTCTCCCCTGGTACAGGTGTCTCCTGCACAGTTAAGCCAGTCTGTTAAAGACTTAATCATTTTGATTATGACTATTGTCATTTCCGATTTTCATTTCCTGCTAATTTTTTGAGTTCAGACCCACCTCTTTTGGAGACCTTTCCAACCTGTCCTGAAACTGAGCAACCTCTCCCTTTTTGGCCACTTCCTGTGGCTTTCCTAATTGGCACCATAGCTTTGGTCACCAAATTATATGCAGTACTTACTGCCTTGTATTGTTTCCTTTCCCCCTCCCTCTTTCCCTCCCTCCCTTCCTCCCTCCCTCCCTTCCTTCCTTTCGTCTTACCCTGTTGCCCAGGCTGGAGTGCAGTGGCGCACAATCTCGGCTTACTGCAACCTCTACCTCCTGGATTCAAGCAATTCTCATGCCTCAGCCTCCCGAGTAGCTGGGACTACAGGCGCACACCACCGCACCCGGCTAATTTTTGCATTTTTAGTAGAGATGGGGTTTCACCACGTTGGCCAGGCTGGTCCCAAACTCCTGACCTCAGGTGATCTGCCCACCTTGGCCTCCCAAAGTGCTAGGATTACAGGCATGAGCCACTGCGCCCAGCTTGCCTTGTATTGTTTTCTAATTACTTGGTATGTCTTAGCCATAGTCTCCCTACTGAAGTGTTAACTTCTTGAGAACAGGAGTATTGGCCGTCTTGCCTTGTCCTAGACACATAATCTGCAAAATTACAAACTCTTTGAGGACAAGGGCACCTCTTTCTCATTCACTGCAGTATCCTAGCTCCTAGCATGGTGCCTAGCACAGAGTTAGAGCTCAATAAATATTTGTTGAATGGTTGATCAGTTGTTGGCACCGAGGGAATACTTGGGCATTGATCATAAGATTTGAAGTGTCTTTGGCAAACTACCAACCTGGTGACATGGTGATGCAACTTCCATATGACAGAGGACACTACAAAATCCCTTAGTAACTTTAGGTATGTTTATATAGTTGGACTTGTTATATTGTTGAATGGTGTCATTTTCCAATAAAAAGTTGTGGAAATTTGAGAAATAATCTAGATTGAACTAATTCAGAGAGACATATATAACATTACTCCATACGCAAAAATTAAATCAAAATAGATCAATCACCTAAATATAGGAGCTAAGACTATATGTAGGGGTAAATCTTCATGATCTTGGATTTGGCAATGATTTCTTGGATATGACATCAAAAGCTTGAGCAACAAAGGAAAAAAATAGGTAAATTGGACTTCATCAAAATTTTAAAATTTGTGCATCAAAGGACATTATCAAGAAAGCAAAAAGACAATCCACAGAATGAGATAAATATTTGTAAACTGTGTATCTGATAAGGGTCTAGTAACCAGAATATATAAAGGATTTTTGCCTGGGTGCAGTGGCTCATGCCTTTAATCCCAGCATTTTGGGAGGCTGAGGTGGGAGGATCTCTTGAGCCCTGGAGTTTGAGACCAGCCTTGACAAAAATTGAGACTCCCATCTCTTACAAAACAATTTATTTTTTAATTATCCAGGCCTGTTGGTAAGCACCTGTAGTTCCAGCTACTTGGGGGGCTGAGGCAGGAGGATCACTTGAGTCCAAGAATTCAAGGCTGCAGTGAGCTATGGTTGTGCCACCACATTGCAGCCTGAACAATAGAGCAAGACCCTGTCTCTAAAAAAATAAAAATCTACAACTCAACAACAAAAAGGCAAATAATTTAAAAATGGACAAAGGGGCCAGGCGCGGTGGCGAACGCCTGTAATCCCAACACTTTGGGAGGCCGGGTCAGGCAGATCACAAGGTCAGGAGATCGAGACCATCCTGGCCAACATGGCAAAACCGTGCCTCTACTAAAAATACAAAAATTAGCTGGGCGTGGTGGCATGTGCCTGTGATCCCAGCTACTTGGGAGGCTGAGGCTGGAGAGGGAGTCAGAGGTTGCAGTGAGCTGAAATTGCGCGCCACTGCACTCCAGCCTGGCGACAGAGTGAGACTCCATCTCAAAAAAAAAAAAAAAAGGACAAAGGACTTGCTTAGCATTTATCCAGAGAATATATGCAAATGACCAATATATTTGAACACATGAAAAGATGTTCAACATCTGTTGTCATTAGGGCAACACAAATCAAAACCACAATGGGGTGCCACTTCACACCCACTAGAATTGCTATAATTAACACACACACAGAAAATAACCAGTGTTGGAAAGGATGTCAAGAAATTGGAACCCTCATGCATTGCTGCTGGAAATGCAGAATGGTGTAGCCACTGTGGAAAACAGTTTGGTTGTTTCTTAAAAGCTGAAACATAGTACTACCAAATGAACCAGCAATCCCCAAATCACTGAAAGCAGAGGATCAATCGTATCTTACATTAATGTTGATAGCAGCACTATTCACAATAGCCAAAGGGTGGAAACAACCCAATGTTCATCAACAGATGAATGGATAAACAAAATGTCGTCTATCCATGCAAAGGAGTATTACTCAGCCAGCAAAAGGAATGAAGTTCTGATACTTGCCACAGCATGGATGAACCTTGACAACAGTATGCTAAGTGACAGAAGCTAGACGTGAAAGGCCACATATTGTATGATTCCGAGCATATGAAATGTCCAGAATAGGCAAATGTATAGAGACAGAAAGCAAATTGGTAGTTGCCAGGTGTTGAAGGGAAGAGGGAATGAGGAGTGACCAGCTGGTGGGCACAGGATTTCCTTTTGGACTGATGAAAATGCCTTTCAACTAGAGGGGCAGTTACACAATGCTGTAAATATACTAACACCACTGAGTTGCACACTTTTAAATACTTACTTTTATGTTATGTGAATTTCACCTTAATTAAAAACACACAGGTTAAAAAAAAAAAAAAAAAGGACAGGCCAGCCCAGTGGCTCATGCCTGTAATCCCAGCACTTTGTTTTTAGTTTGTTTGACTTTGTTTTTTGTTTGTTTGTTTGTTGTTTTTGAGACAGTCTCGTTCTGTCACCCAGGCTCGAGTGCAGTGGCGCGATCTAGGCTCACTGCAACTTCTGCCTCCCAGGTTCAAGCGATTCTCCTACCTCAGCCTCCTGAGTAGCTGGGATTACAGGCGCCTGCCATCATGCCTGCCTAATTTTTCTATTTTTAGTAGAGACAGCGTTTTTCCATGTTGACCAGGCTGGTCTTGAACTCCTGACCTCAGGTGATCTGCCCATCTCAGCCTCCCAAAGTGCTGGGATTACAGGTGTGAGCTACCTCGCCCAGCCTAATCCCAGCACTTTGGGAGCTGGAGGCAGCCGGATCACTTGAGTCCAGGAGTTCAAGACCAGCCTGGCCAACATGGCAAAACCCCACCTCTACAAAAAGTACAAAAAATTAGCCGGGCATGATAGCATGCACCTGTAGTCCCAGCTACTCAGGAGCCTGAGGCAGGTGGATCACCTGAGCCAGGGAGGTTGAGGATGCAGTGAGCTCACTGCACACCAGCCTGGGTAACAGAGTGAGACCCTGTCTCAAAAAAAAAAAAAAAAAAAAATGAACAGGCATTTAACAACATTTGTACTCATCATTAGGAAAAAATAGC